>NC_051067.1:41537715-42137715 GCF_004664715.2 Peromyscus leucopus
TACCATAGAAGTCAAAGGACAACCTGATATATGTTTATATGTATCTGTGAGCATAGATGTGCATATACTATGGAAGTTGAAAGGCAACCTGATATGAATGCATATACATCAGTGAGCATAGATGTGAATATACCATTGAAGTTGAAGGGCAACCTGATATGAGTGCATATACATCTGTGAGCATAGATGTGCATATACCATGGAAGTAGAAGGACAACCTTATATGAGTGCATATGCATCTGTGGGCATAGATGTGCATATACCATGGAAGTAGAAGGGCAACCTCTGTTGTTGGCCCTCAGTTTCCACCTTCTTTGAGACAGGGTTTATGTTGTTGTTGTTGTTAGCGACTGTGTGTGACAGGCCAACTGGCCATAAAGGCTTCAGGGCCTCCTCATGTCTCCACCTCCCATCTCAGTTGACATGGGTCTGGTAATTCAGACTCAGTTCCTCCCATTTGTATGGCAAGTACTTTACCCACTGAGCCATTGTCTCAGCCTAAGAATAAAATTTAAGTAGAGCAAGAGAGAGATTTGAGATTAGACCTGTGGGAAAGCTCTGCTGAAGAAAGAGATCAGACCTCAATTCACAGGATGCCATGCCACCCCTGGAGTACACTCAGGTCTTTATGCATTGTGCCCTTTGTGCCTCTCTCTCTATCTCTGCTTGGAGTGGTGTTTTTCTCTATTCTGCATATCAGGTTGTTCTTTGTCATTTTGCTCAGCGATATTACTTCCTTGGGGACCCCATCTCTGAGTGTTACAGTGTTGTGAGGCTGCTTGGGTCTCTGCCACACTGCCCTGTTCAATTTCTTTATGTATGGTTTCCACCTGCAGTTTTATGATCCATTCATCATAACTATTGCCCAGCTTCTCTTCTCCTGAAATATTCTGCCCTCCGTCTCACCGTGGGTCTGGCCTCTGGCATTTTGAAGCCTGAGTCAGTGTCAAAGTTTTGAGAATTAGAAATGCCTGGTTTATCTACAACTCTCTAAAGATACATTTCACAGGACCGTAAACATACAGCTTATTGTTTCCTAGTGCTCAGATGAGTATCTAGCATAGAGTTCTGACATTAATTCAATCATTTAAATCAATGTATAACTGTATGTAATCTTCTAAGAGTGGTTGTGGGATAATCTCTTTTGGTGATGATTTAATAATTTCCCACTTCATTCTTAAAACCTTTCTGGGGCTAGAGTTGAATGTGAGAGTTGGCATTGGTCTACCACAAGAGGTTCTACCATATCAAAGTTCCTCATTTTTTCTTTTTATTATCTTTTAATTGAAAAAATAATATATTTTGATCATGTTTTCCCCTCCCTGAACTATTCTATAACCCTACCCACATTGCTACTCACCCAGCTTTGTGTTCTTAAGTTTCTCATTTTACAGAAAGAAACTGAGTCAGGAGGGGATAGCCTGAGTTAAGGCTATACAGAGGGCCTGGCTTGGAGGCTTGCAAGTTCATCCTTTTTAACTGACCCACACCGCTGCCCAAGATAACAGTCTCAAAGCCACAAATAGCGGATGGTTACTCCATGTTCTAAAAGACCTTTTCTTTTTCTGGAGGCTACTGTATCTCTTAACATTGTGGAAGCACCCTGAACATGAACATTTCCAGTAAATAATGAGGAAGCATTTTGCTCAGCAGAGACACTTATGGTTCTTTTCGATTTCAGATCCTTAAATGTTCTGTGAGAATCACCTCCATGTCTTAGGGCTCCAGTTCGATTTCAGTATATAAAAAGCAGCTCACCTCTTAAAGTGGCTGTATGATGTTCCTAGCCCCTTTCTCTTTTATTTTACTTCACTATAAAAGGAAGCTATTATTTCCTCAGAGCAGAACATGGGAGAGAAATGGGCAGTTTAGCTAACACATGAGATGTAGCTCAGATCAAAAGATTAAACCCAACAGTTTCCTGAGAGGCTAATGATCTTAAGATTTTACCATCTTGAGGGAGTTCAGTTGAGGTATGATTCACAATGTATCTGATTAAGGAGACTTAGGCAAAAGTCACAAACCCTTTTTAAGGGTAGAATAATACTGAGAAGTGTCTAGAATACAAGTGTGTGTCACTGTAATGTTTTAGAAAAAAAATCAACCTCCAACAGCAACATTTCTCACCATTTATTGTGCTTATGAATCATCTGGGATCTTAATAAGATGGAGACTCTGACCCAGCAGTTCTGGATCCTATATCTCTAACTCATCCTCAAGAGACATGTAAAATACTCACTGCTCCCTGGAGTACTACAATTTGTGTAATAAGAGTGCACCTCACCGTGCGTATAGTGTCCATTTGCACACATATCTATTTCAAACAATCAAGTAAAATATAACAATTCACTTCCTTAGTCACAGCAGCCACATCTCAAGTGTTCTCTCAAAGAGAAAGCACAATTTTTAAAAGAGATTTATTTTTCTATGTGTGAGTGTTTTGTCTGTGGACCCCCAAGACCGTGTTAATAAAATCAACCTTGGATCAGTGGGTGGACAGAGCCAGCAACTAGTTGACAGGAATTTGCCATAGAGAATATGAAAGAGCCAGGAATACAGATAGAGAGATGCACAGGAAGGAGGAGGGAGAGTGAGGGTATTTTTGGTTTGGGGTGGCTGGAGAGACACACTCTTGCTGGATCTCCAGCCAAAAGGGAAGGTCAGCTGGTTGCTTCTTGGTCTCTCTGAGCTAGCAGGTTTTCACCCTAACATGACTCCCGAGTCTTTATTAGTAAATAGAATGATAGAGGTTTAGTTAAAAAATTACATTTGATGGCAGCAACTGAACCCCCGTGCTGGCTTTCAGAACTCCTGTCAGGCCCTAGTCTGAGCAGCAGGGCACTGATGGCAGGGCCTCAGGCCACAGACAGCAGTTAAAATATCAGTAGACTCAGGTGTAGCCACTAATCCAACAGAAAAATTAACACCCTAAGCACATTTTTTAAGATTTATTTATTTTTATTTTATGTGTATGACTATCTTGTCTGCATATGTGTACCACGTTTGTGCCAGTGCCTATGGGAGCCAGAAGGCGGCACTGGATCCATTGGAACAAAAGTTACAGGTGATGATGAGCAGCCTTGTGGGTGCTGGGAACCAAACATAGATCTTCTTCAAGAGCAGCAGGGGCTCTTAACTGCTGAACCATCTTTTCAGCCCCCAAAGTACAATTTATTAAATAATTCCTGGTCTCGGTTATTTCCCTTCACAAACTTTGTAGCAACTAGGATCTTAAGAGACTTGACAAAGCATTCAGCGAATAAGAGATTTCAAGATGGCCGTAGTCAACACAGAGCATTTGCTGGGATGAAACAAAATAAGTTGCCTTAAAAACTGTCCACTAATGATGGAGATGTGCTCAGAGCAAAAGAATCATCGAAGCTAGAAAAATATAGGCTTACAGGAGGGGTTTTAAGATGGAAGCTTTTTGCTTATTTATGATAAAACTAACAAATGCCTGTCTTATACAAGCCATGGAGATTAGTGAGGGCTATCCAATCAGAATGGGCCCTGCAGTGGTGACCTACTTTTTACATTGATAGTTCAAAGAACTCAAAGAAATACCCTTATCCATTAAGGATTCCATCTCCAATCCTTCAGGTCCTGAGCTTTCAGAGAAATCTCACAGTTCCTTCTATCTAAGTAGAAAAAATAATTACTGTGTTTTGATTATACCAGTGACTCCAGAACTCCAGGTTCTTTTTCAGTTGGAATGAAGAACAATTTCACTAATCACATTTAACTCAAAATTTCACAAGTCCCTTTAAAAATAAATCTTTTCAAGGAAATCTCAACCCCTATAGGATTTTGCCAGCCCAAACTGGACACCTTGTTCAGAACATTAAAAGCTGTTGTAATTAAGTGCCCAGGCCAGCCTCCTTTCGTGGGAAATAAAAATCACATCATTTGTCCTTGTATTAGTAAATGAAAACGCAGAGCAAAGCTTACAGTCCTTGGTGATAAGCAGGATGGATCACATTTTTCCACTGCTGCAGCATGAAAGCCCACTCAAGAAAGCTGGCCTCATCACAGGGAGACAGGGTTTAATTTCCCCAGGGCAATGTGCTGCCTCAGATACTCTTAGACCATTGCCTTCTAGATGGCTCCAAATTCCTACCAGACCATTGTGTCACTGTGTTATGCAATGGACAGTTTGACATGCTGCTGGAATTGGACTCTTGAGGCAAGTGGGCCAACTGGAATTTGGGTTCAGATAGGTACTGTGGGACTTCGCACAAAACCCAGAATCCTTGAATCCTTTTATTTTAAAAATAGCTAGTACATAATCTTGTTTCCTGAGTTAAGGTTTTTTCCAAAGCAAGAAATGTGAATCTGACAGGCACAACAAATGTGTCATGGTTTCCTAGGATGATAATGTGGTATTGCCCTCTCTCATTCTCTAAGCCTTCTTTAAGTGCACAGCTAGTGGTTGTTTTCCTTTAAGGAATGAGGAAATACACATATGACTCCATATGGCCCTTGGGGATGCCATAGCTAAATTTGGCTCAAAAGTAGGCACTAGAGAGAGAATGGGACAGAAAATGGACCCCACAAAGGAGATGCTTCAGAGAGGCAGCTAGGTAGAAGGTAGCAGGTTCACAGAGTGACAGACCCAGAAAGGCTGGATCTGGGAAGAGGAAGGAAGCAGGTGGAAACAAGATGGTGGATGTAGGGAGGCAGGTAGAAGCAATGATTCTGAAATGTGTTCATTCGTGCACAAGGAAGTAAAAGAATAGGCAGAGGGTTAGGCAGAACTTCAGAGCTTTGACCCAAGTTAGCCACTTGCATGGCTGACAGCATGGCAGTTCCTTGCCACCTAGGAAGAACACTTTTGATCAGACCATGTTACTATGATGTCAGAAGACCTGGCCTTCATTGGCATCATTCTTCTAAGCATTAGGGTACCACACAAAGGGTCCTAAATGACCTGTATGGACACCTAAAAACAGGAGCTGATATTCTAGACTCTAGAGCAAAGTAGAAGCAGAGTCAGAGCTTGGCAGATAAAAACCAATAACTGGGAAGCTAGCAAGATGTATTTGTGTCACACATGTCCTCCCTTCAATCCAGCCTGATTATGGTCTGAGAATTATAGCACAAGGTACAACCTTAAGATATAGAAACAACTGTGGAAAAATCTGTGTTGTGGAAATGCACCATAGAGATAATGGCCCCAATTAGTGTTTATAATTAAGAGATGTCTTCACATAACAACACAAATACTGTATTTCTATGGATAAGAACTTTTTATTCTACATAACCAGAGGTGATGACTTCAAGATCACACAAGGATGGCAGAACTCAGGGTTGCTTGTCCTGTGATCTTTGTTCACTTTGTTTTTTAAGACCAAGAAGGAAGAGGAAGAGCAGGAAGAAGAGGAAAGAATGAGGCTAGAGAGGTGGTTTGGTAGTTTGGAGTGCTTACTGCTCTTTCAGAGGACTCGGGTTCTGTTTTCAGGACCAACATGGCAGCTCATACTGCCTGTACCTTCAGGTCCAGGGGGAATCTGATGCTCTCTTCCAGCCTTCCTGGGCACTAGACACTCATGTGGTGCACAGAGACATTCAGGTAAACACTCATGTGTGGAAAAATAAACAACCCTTTTAAAAGAAGAAAAAGGAAGAGGAGGGATTGGTTATGTTGATTTTTTGACTAGCAATAATTTCTCTCCCCATATATACATATATATGTCAGGTAGTTGATTTTACACAAAAGAAAAATTGGTAAAAGTCACAACATTGATTTCTATGTGGGCTGTTAAATAATGTGACCCATATCCTCTATGTCAGAGCTTCTTCATAAAATCTAGTGAGAACTATGGACTCTAGGCTGAAAAATGTATGCCCATGTAGCATATACAAAACTTGTCAAATAATTTCAGGAGACACAAGGGCTTCGGAAGCAAGAAGACAGTGAACTGTTCTCAAGAGAGTGACACTTGCCTGTTTGGTTTCCAGTGGTGTTCTACTGGTTATGTACATATGTACATCTTCCCTTTACTCTTCAGAAGACCTTGGCATCAAGGTTTCCAGTGGTGGTCCTGGGACACCAGCCCACCCACAAAACCTTCAGCCTACAACCTGTCCTGCCTGCAAGATATGCTGGGGCAATGGTGGCTCAGAACTTGTAGGAGTGACTAACCAATGACTGGTCTAACTTGGGGTCCACACCATGAGAGGGAGCCCATGCCTGACACTGCTTGGATAGCCAGGAACTCGAAGCTGGATGGCCCAGAAATCTAGGGTAGAACCAAACATGACTAACACACACACACACACACACACACACACACACACACACACACACACACACAGAGTCAGTGAAATGATTCTTAATGATATACTGCTATAATAATAGATGGATGTCTATCTCAATCATTATCAGAGAGGCTTCTTCCAACAACTGATGGGAGCAGACACAGAAACCTACAGCCAAATATTAGATGGAGCTCTGGAGCTCGGGGAACCCTAAAGAAGAGGGAGAGGAAGGATTGTAGAAGCCAGAGGGATCTATGATGCCAGTAGAACATGACCCATAGAATCAACTAAGCAGGGCCCACAGGGGCTCACAGAGACTGAATCAGCAATCACAGGGCCTGCATGGGTCTTCACCAGGTCTGCTGTATACATTCTGTGGTGGTTAGCTTGAGTTTTTTGTTTGACTTCTAACCGTGGGATTTGGAGTATCTCTGACTCTTTTTGTATGCTCTTGGGACCATTTTCCTCTTATCGGGTTGTGTTGTCCAGCCTTGACATGAGGGTTTATGCCTTGTCTAATTGAATATTGTTGTCATGTTCACTTGATACCCCTGGAAGTCCTGCTCTTTTCTGAAGGAAAACAGAGGAGCAGTGGATATGTGGGAGAGAGAAGGTAGAGGGCAACTGGCAGGAGGGGAAGGATGGGAAACTGCAGTCAGAAGTATTGTATGAGAGAAGAACAAATAAAGAAAGAGAGGGATAGAGAGAGAGAGAGAGAGAAAGAAAGAAAGAGAGAAAGAAAGAAAGAAAGAAAGAAAGAAAGAAAGAAAGAAAGAAGAGAAGAAGAAAGAAAGGAAGAAGTGAAAGAGAAGGAAAGAGAGGAGGGAAGGAAGGAAAGAAGGACAGATAGACAGAAGGAAGGAAGGAAGGAAGGAAGGAAGGAAGGAAGGAAGGAAGGAAGGAAGGAAGGAAGGAAGGCTTGCCACCTAAACAGGAAAAGTAAACATGTCATGTGATAACCAATGTCCTTTTTAAACCATGGTTTTTAATTTCAGACATGGCTTTGCAGAATAGAAACTTGAGTATGCTAGGAGATGTCTTTTTCTCAAACATATAATAGGAACATCAACTCTAACCCTGGGTTTGAGTTCTGCTGTGTAGCTTCTGAAAACTTGGTCTTCAGTGATCTGAATATCCAAGGATACATAGTAGAGCACTACTCCAGATCCTGCAGACAAAGTGAGGAATGGGGTTTAGTTCCTTCTTCCAAGAAAAGCAGAATCTTGAGGCCTGTGGGTGTTGAAGCTGAACACCAGCTGGTATTAGTTCATGATCCTCTAGTCTTCAGCAAACTTCAGGTCTCACCAAGACTGTACTCTTTTTCTAGGTGGTTTCTGCTTCCTGTGTCTGCGAGATTTTCTTTCCATTAGTATCAGGTGATTTTCTCCCACAACAGTGCAGAGTCTGAGCACAAGCTTCCGGCAGACACTTAGCCTGATCATGTCTCTGTCAGCTTCTGGCTATATGCTCAGACCAGCCACTTAACTGCTCTGGCTTTTACTTGCAACCCCTGGAATCGGTGAATAGTAAAAAGGACAAATAAAAAGAGAAAACTTCTCTTAAAATCTATATATGCATATACTTCATACAACATTTATAAATCCTGTATGCAAATTACCACTCATACTCCATTGCCAATACCACAGCCGCCTTTCTCACTCAAGCTTAGAGAAGCATTATAATCCTCAATAAAGCTACCCAGGCAGACAGTGCCTTTCCAGTCTGCTCAAGATGAACTTTTTTGAGGTAGCAACTATTGTCAGAACCAACATTAATTATTATCAATATTTTTGTCACTCTGAATTGTCTTGGGTATCATCTTGTTCCTGCCTGTGAATAGAAAAACTCATACTGAGCAATGATTTTGGGTTACATGAGACAAAGATGAACGTTTTTTGATATCCTGGGTAGCTGATGGAATCACCAAGTGTTGTAACAGAGTGAGAAGTGTCACATTTCCTGTTATGCAGACCTGACTAGGGATATGTAGACCTCTATATTCTTTTACATTTAGATTTGTGTACCTAGATATGTTATTAATTTTAAATTTTAATCAAATTCACTGAGAGAGAAAGACTGTCTAATTAAAATGCCCTCAACGTTTTTGTTAAAATTATTAAAGCAAGAACATAGTTTATTAAGACCCAGGGGGTGTTTCAGATAAATGCTCTATTGAACTAACTCAAAAAGTCAAAAGGAGTGATTGCAATCTCTTAAAAAATTATAGAATTTCTCTAGGAAAATGGTTCTCTTTGAAATAATAATCTTAAGATCTTCCCTGAGACAGGAAAAAAATATTATCAAAAAGAGCTTCCTAATGGAACCTAAGCACTATAGTTTTATCTGAATAAATGCTAAGCTGTTAGCTGAAGGATATGAATATTCATATGCTAGTGCCAATCGCTCATCCATCCAAAGTTTTCTATTGCCTCATCTTACTGTATCTGCAAATGCAGGTAATTAGCACTTCTGCCCAATCTAGCCATTCTCCACATTCACAGATCCTCTTTAAAGCCATCCAGGCTTGCATATTTTGAACATTAAGCCAAAGTTTCCCTCTTGCAGATACTACCCAGACTCAATCAAGCACTGGATTCCTTTGATAAACTAGCATTTCCAACTTGTGAATTTCCATAGTGATGCTGGAAGTTGAATATTGTAGGCTACTGTTGTGAAGAAGAGTTTAAAGTTTGGAGGAATCCATAAACTGGCTGGAAATTCACACTTAGAAATGGCTGACATAGGATACAAATCAGAGTCATTCTTTCATCCACTCAGTCATTCCTTCAATGTGTTTATTAAATGCCACTAAGATCTATATAATAATAGCAACTGAAGCTTAAAATATTAAAAAAAAACTTTCCTTTATGATATTTTAATTGCAGTGAAGGAGATAGAAAGAGAATAAGAGAGTAAGGAATAGATTATACAGTATGGGGCGATAAAACATCAAAGACCATAAAGTAGCCAAAAGGGTAGTTGATGGGAGCTGCAGCTTTCAAGAGAAAAATCAGTGTCTTTGTGGATGTGGCACTGGAGCAGATGTGGATGATGTGAAGGAGCCAGCCAGCTGAGAAAATGCACATCGTCAGAGCAAAAGCAAATGCAACACTTCCAGGGCTAAACAAACAAAAATAAAAGACTAGGATTCAGTGACAGTGGGGATAGAATCGGATAGAAAGTTAGTAAAATTTCAATGGACACTTAAAAGGTTTGATTTATACTTTTAAATAATAAATGATTCTTTAAAGGAATTACAACAGTCAAATAGGCAGAAGGAGGCTGTCCTGTTAGCCCAAATAGGCAGTAGCAGTGAACTTGGGGAGAATGCTTCAAAGGCAGAATCAGTGTTGGCAAGTAGAATACCTGCAGGGGTAAAACAGAAGGGTCATTGCCTCTTAGTTGCAGATCCTCTCCTGTTCTGTGGTAAGGCTAGAACATTTCTCCCCTGCCAATAGGCATGGTACTAAACTTAGCATCTCCACTGTAAGATGCTGATGAGACATGGGAGGAACAGCCTGCCTCACTACTCACAAAGTCTCCTATAATCATAAACACCACATCTGTAGCTGGAGTTTTTTCTCTCCAGCTCCCACCAACCCCACCAGTCCTGGAGCTCACTTATAAAATAAGCACACAGACTCTTATATTATTTAAACTGTTTGGCCTAATGGCTCAGGCTTCTAGCTATCTAGTTCTTCTATCTTAAGTTAATCCATTTCTATAAATCTATACCTTGCCACATGGCTCATGGCTTACCAGCATCTTCACATGCTGCTTATCATGGTGATGGCTGGCAGTGTCTCTCTGCCTCAGCCTTCCACTTCCCAGAATTCTCTTCTCTGCTTGTCCCGCCTATACTTCCTGCCTGGCCACTGGCCAATCAGCATTTTATTTATACAGTGATATCCACAGCACACATCTGTGGGCATCTTCCCCTTCACCTCAATGCATGGCCCCCTAGGATATTCAAAGCCTTGGGTGGATTCCCAGCATGGTCTCAGACCTACTTTATGCCCTAGAACATGCTGCCATGACACCTTTCCTTAGGGCTTTCTACGGAGTTCCACCAACACATCAGCACTGAGGAAGAACACTTTCCTTATCCAGTGGGTGTTGCAGAGACCCTCTGCTACATTCTTTCAATCAAGGTCTGAATTTCAATCTATGGTGGTGATGGTGTTGTTGTTGGCAGTGGTGGTGGTGGTGGTGATGGTGGTGGAGGTGGTGGTGGTGGTGGAGGTGGTGGTGGCAAGTCTTAGATAGATTGGTTTCCTTTTACATTCTCTGGCATACACTTGAAAACATGGCCATATTTTCTATTTACTGTATTCTTTAGTATTCTACTTCTCAGTAGCTAAGTTCTTTAGTACTCTAGTCTTCTACGATTCCTAATGACATTATATTAAGTTTTCCCTAGTGAAATACATGTGGTCTCCATTTCCTGATTGGACCTTGATGAATACAAAGAACATTAAGAATAGTTTCTTGATATTTGGTCTGAGCAAATCAGTAAAATGTAGTGCCAATTTCTGCAATGAGCAAGGCCAGAGGAGGGGAGAAATCAAGTTTTCTACTCTGGCTACTAGACTGAAACTTGCTATGATTATAAATGATGGTTTCAAGTTGGCTGTTCTGTGTGGCTAGAATTCAGAATAGAGGACAAGGCAAGAACTGTTACTTGGAGAAATCAGTATGTGGTTAACATTTATAGCCATGAGTTGTGCGATGTCTCTTCTGGAAATCACTGAGAACTGAGCCCCGTGTCACTCTAAACTTTAAAGACAGGGTAGAAATTGAAATTAAATACCTCAGGTGGAAGGAGAAAAAAGGACTTAAGAACAAGAGCTTCTAAGAACTAAAGGAAGTAGTTGAGTGAAAGAGACCATTCATTTTATCATTGCTTTATTTGAAGATGAAGACTCCTAGTTAACCACCAAATTAGTAAACCGATGTCATCAAAAACATTGACAAATCCTATCATGGAGTAGGGTGTTCAAACAACTGTGGGACTGGACTAAAGAACTGATGGGTGGTGAGGAGCTGGACACAGGAGGCACACAGCATTTTTGAAACTTTTGTTACACAATGCTTATGGAGGAAGCAAAGCAGTGAGCCAACACTAAAGCATAGGGAGCAGCTGCATGCCACGAATTACTCCAGCATCTTTTATATGCATGTTGAAATTCAAAAATGCGGGGTGGTGGTGGTAAAATACTACTCCAGGAAACTGAGACGATGCACCGGGAATGATAAAAAACAATGGAGCTGCTACTATAACATTCGTAATTGTGTGGTTTCATATTTTAAAGCATTTTTACTTTAAAAGAATGATCTACATTGATCTTTTGGAGCTGTGTCTTACATTTAAGAATACAAAAAGATTATATTCCTTAAAAGACTCATAGTAGAGCGATCCAACTGCATCATACACCATAGCTGTTTGATGATTTTCATTTAACTTAATTAATCTGAAACAAATGTGTGAGAGCTGCATTTCCAGCTTTCTTGCTCCTTGCCAAGCTGGAAGTTATTCAGGCCAGGTCCTTCTGTGACCCCACCCACAGCACAGTTCACATCAAGCACATTTTCACCCTGTCAGGCCTTTTAAAGAACATTCAAACATTGCATGCCAGCTGGAACAAGCCACACTTTGACAGGCACCATATTTTTAATCTTTTAATATTGACAAGAGGCAGGCTTTATTTTTAAAAATGAAATACATCACAAGTCGATTATTCCAAAACAGTTCAGCATATGCTCTATTTTTTAATGTTTACAATGATATTCAATCTCAAATACCATTGGCAGGTTATCTGAAGCAATATGACAGCTGGGATAATGTTGCCAACAGCAACAGCAGACACAGGCTCTTTTTATCTCCACTGAATCCTAAGATTGGGTAAAGGGTATCAGGCCAAAGACTTCTTTTCTAACTGACTGACTGATGTTGTCAACACAATTATCTGTCTGTGGTTCTTTCCACAACCACTATCTCACAGGTCATGTAAATATAATCTCATAATTATTATTTATTATATTTCTACAATGCTGTGATAGAAATACAGTGGATTATACAAACATATTATACAAAATGACATTCAATGTATTTCACCTTAAGAAAGAGTCAATTCATGGTTATTCTATTTCTCAGTTTCCTCAATAGATAAATGAAACTCTCACTATGGACAAGCACCTCTCATCTGCAGATCCATATGCTACTTAGAAGTTCATTGTCATTGGGTAGGGGAGGTGTGTATACAAGGACCAAACAGCTTCCCAACCCCAGAGTCATTCTAGATGCACAGAGCTGTCCACTGAACACAACACTATTAATAAACCTTAAACAAGAGGCCTGTCTACGGCCATACCACCCTGAACGCGCCCGATCTCGTCTGATCTCGGAAGCTAAGCAGGGTTGGACCTGGTTAGTACTTGGATGGGAGACCGCCTGGGAATACCGGGTGCTGTAGGCTAAAAAAAAAAAAAAAAAAAAAAAACACAAACAAACAAACAAACAAACAAACAAAACAAGAGGCCACAGGCCTGGAAGACTTTTCTACAGTCCTGGCTGCTGACACCGATGATTGTCAGTTCAGCTTCCTGCCTTGATAAGAATTTGCTAAGAACCATGGCGAAGCATGCCAATGGGGACAGAAAGCAGTTGGTATTGAATCATGGGAACTACTCGATTGGTAAAGGAAAGCACTGTGAAAAGAGTTCTCTGTGACAGAAGGAAATAGTGGACAAGATCGGTTAGTTTTGAACTACTCATAAAATTCCAAATACGTGTGTCTTGTAGAATAGGAGGTTAAAGTCAAAATTATGTCAGTAGTTTATGATAAAACTTGAAATGGTGAGAGAGGGCAATGCTATGAAACTAAACATTTAATAAAAATTCCTGAAAGCTAAGATTTGGTGATGGTTCCAACATGGAGGGGAAGATAATTCAGAAGATGTATCTGACTCTTTTCTCAATCTTACTGATATAGACAAGGAAACATCAGCATGGTTAGGAGTGGGAGGGTGCAGAAGACAAGCATGAAAGGTGGAACACTAAGGATATGGCCTTCCTGCTACAGGAATTGTGAAAGAACAGTCGCCCCAGACTTGATGCTTAGTGTGTCGTACTTTAAAAGAAATGTGGGTTTGTTAGCACTTTGCCTCCTGCAAAGATGACTGCTGAGGAAGTAGAGTTGGCCTTATGCTGGAGAAGACCCTGGTGTTGAAGAAGCAATGTTTCTGAGGTGATTTCTGCTGAGGTCGAGAGAAAAGTGTCCCAAAAATATCTTCACTAGCATATGAACATACACAACAATTTACCTGTTTGCAGAGCTTATAACTGTATTTTTTATCAAAATCTGACAGGTATTCATTTCCCCACCTTCCACTCCAACCCTTCATTTTCTGGCCCATACACTATGAAAGAACATAGTTAATTCTTTTGTAATTCTTTTACTTTTAATGATGAATGTTTCACTTTCATGGGTTTAATGGTATTTTTTTTCTGTCTTTAAAATTTAAAACATGTTCAGATGTAAGATTGCCACTGTTCCACAGCTACTGGTCCACAGTTCCTGAGTTCACACTGGTTTGGTTTGCCACTGTTCACTTGCCTTATGCTCAAAGAACCCTTAGTAGAAAGACTGTAGACTTTGGACAGATGTACTCTGGATATTCCTTTGTCGTGTCTATGCTCTAACTGTCTCCATGTGCTCAGTTCTCGAATGTGAAAGTTCCTGTCATGTATATAAAAATTCCTAATTATTAACAATTAAGCCTGAAAACCATATAACTTCTAATTGACTTGCACCTGTGTTCAGTGGAAGGCCCATTGCCAAGAAGAATGCTCTTTGTGATTTTGGGAAAGAGATGGACGTGTCAGAGGATATGGTAGACAATCAGATTGTCATGAAACATGTGTTTTATGTACAGAACTGGACATCATTCAAGGATTTCTGGACTTTCCTGAACTTGAGACCCTGTAGGCCTGCAAAAGATGGCGCTTCTAGGAGGCAGGTGTAGACTTTGGTGTTTATTTTTGACATTTGAAACAATGTTCTCCTCAGAATAAAAGAGACGATCTTGACTCCTCTAGAATTTAAGCAACTCTTTTCTTCATCCAGGGATGAGATTATTCTTCTCTAAAATGACTGGTCAAATGGGCAATGGTCACATCTTTGTACCAATACCATGCCTTCTATAAAAGCTATGGTTCAGATTAAAAGAGAGGAAGAGCTAGTGAGGGAAAGAAGGAGGGAGGGAGGGAGGGAGGAATGGAGAGAGGGAGAGAGGGAGGGAGGGAGGGAGTGGCTTTCTCTCTAATTCAGTGACCCTTTCTCAAGAAAATTAAGTAAAGAACAACTGTTGACTAGGATGCCAGAAACAATCTTTCTATGTCTACCTGCATCTCAACCACTGTCTTATCTTTGGGTCTAGGATCTATTGGACATTGGTACTAGGCCAATCTGACAGTGATGATAGAGAAATGCCTTTTACTTAGCAACAAAGGAAACACAAACATGTCCTTGTCAGTTTCCTAAAAATCACATTTAACGGACAGAAGAAAGGATCAAGGATTTTATCAACTCAGGAGATTATTCCGAAGACATCAGCATATTTTTCCATGATCCTAATGTTCACAAAGACAGAACCACCTTTACAACTGATCCTGTGCATCATAGATCACATGGATCTTAGAGAACCACCTTGCTTTGTATCACAATATTAAATAACACTTTCCCATTCTCAAATGGAGTTTGAAGATAATGAATTTCATAACTTTCCTGTACTATATATAATAAATATAAGAAAAACTACATTTTTAGTTGTGTAGTAACAAGAGAGAAAAAATGAGGCAATATGATATTGACATCTCTATATTATTCCCACCTTAATACAACTGCTAAAATTATCATTTATGGCAATATTGTGTTGTATTTTAACATTATAAATGGTCTTGCTTGTTAATCATGTGACTTTTTAAAAAATAATAAACAACTCCTAGTAAGGTTCTGAGGTAACCAGAATAAAATCTTTCCTTAATGTCCATGATAATTGTGTTTTCAAAAAAATGGGTCAAAATATTATATGCCATGAAAACTGAATAAAACCCATTGGCTCCAATAATTACTCATCTATATTCCACTTCCTACATGTCTGGGAGGTTATTCAAATACACAGCAAGACAATATGACTCTTTTTAATGCAAGGCCAAATGTCTAGTTCCTGAACTCATCACCAGATCCTACTAGTATTTCTTATAATGGTGACATCCAAAGTGGCCTTTGAGACTAATGTCAGTTCCCATTTGCTTGTAGCATCTATTTTTATACCAACTAAATCAAAAGAGTGGCAACTTGAAAACTTTTCATTTATTCTGTGAAACCTGATCAATAAGGTATTATAAATTATAGAATGCTGCATTTCTATATTCTAGATAACACTTCTATATATAGACCCATAGAAATATATGGACCACTTATTATAATATTGAAAAATGCATAACTGCTTTGCATCAGTATATCTAAAGTCTGGAAGATATAATCCAGTCTATAAAAGTATGATGCAGAGTCTACACTTATAGTAGCCATAAGAAGAAAGCCCTCCTGAAACTTTCTCAAGTAAAGCTTATTTTAAATATTTCATCTATCTTTATTTTCCTATACTTAGTGGGTATACTTATATTTTGTGGGTGTTACAAATTTTCTTAAAATGTTTTGTGAATCTTAGCAATGGTCATACAAACTTTATGAGTCAAAGTGAGGAAAAAATTTAGAAAATAAATGGGAACAGAAAACAAGTAGTAAATGAAAGAAATGTTGTTGTTGTTGTTTTCTAAAAAAGAGATGGGAATGCAGAGCTGAAATTTTAAAGAGGAAAAGTTAGAAAGAGTCAAATTTGCAGTGTGTTGCTACATGTTTTTCTCCAGGATTAGTTCCTATGCCTTGGTAATTCCACTGAAACTGGAGTCTCACAGGGGAACTTGGGATCCTTGGAACAGCAGCAACTAACAAAAGCCTTTCAGATGTAAGGAGGTCCCTTCCAGGAAGAAGAGCCCTGGTGACTCACCTCTCCTTCTATTCACAGGACTAATGACTTCAGGTTGTCTGGAGGCTTAAATATGGATATGGCTCAGTTCCCTGAAAACTGTCAAGATCATGAAACTGGGGGAGACAGAATAAGAGGAAACGGCAAAAAGAAAATAAAGCCAATTAAGTACAAACCATAAACCCGTATGTGAACTCAATCAAGAATTCTTGAAATAAAAGTTTAATGCCATGTGTCACAAGTTATGAACCAAATTGCAAAATGTTACTAAGAATTTGGCAAAGATATCCATATGGTTTAATATTTTAAAGGATGGAATGGTATTACCTTCCAGCATATTTACTCATTCATTTTCAAAATTTTTCTAAGACTCTCTTAATGCAACCTAATCTCACGTATTCTAAATTAAGGACTATCCCATATTTTCCCCAGAAGTTCTTTTTGCTCAAAAAATACAGGTTTTGTTTTAAAAACATATGATTTTTAAGAATGGAGTACAACTTAAAGACTACAGTATAACTTCTTATCTTCAAATGTGTAAAATGCATTAACTGTGGACCAAGACATAAAAATTCTTTCAAAAACAGGAAAGGAAAAA
This sequence comes from Peromyscus leucopus, assembly GCF_004664715.2. Classification (NCBI taxonomy): domain Eukaryota; kingdom Metazoa; phylum Chordata; class Mammalia; order Rodentia; family Cricetidae; genus Peromyscus; species Peromyscus leucopus. The sequence continues at coordinate 41,554,622 of NC_051067.1, forward strand.
AGGTTAATTATCCTATATTGCCATTCATTTCACTGTGAGCAGGACACTGTCCAGGAGTGTTCTATAAGTTAGGCTTTCACCATTACTTCGGCATCTTAATAAGGTTACAAAGAATTTTCAGAGAGTGTGATTGATGAGAGTTCATTACTCATGTCCTTAAACACAACCTTCAGAAGGGCAAGGCTAGAAAGCTTGTTAAAGCAGAAGTCCTGGTGCTCCCTCCAAAATTAGGATGATACAGAAAAATTTCTTACTCCTCCACTTGCCTGGCTGTTTTGCCCGGCTGCTTATGTTGGTTGTGCCAATTTGTCTGGTACAACAAGTGGACTTGATCTCTTTGGAGCTGTTTGATAACCAGGATTATTAGCCTTTGGAAGGAGAAGTAGACTGAAAATAACTCTTCCCCTAACTGCAGCCCAAAGCCTGGCAGGGAAAACCATGTCTCAAACCCTGGAAGTCACCATACCCTGATAGAACTTCAGCATCCAGCACACCCGTCTTTTCCGGATGGGGCAAGCAACCACTAGGTTCGAAAATAATGCATTTGCAATTCCATGTAGGTTCACCACAACTCGTCTTTGCATGGACATCTTTTACAGGGAGCACTTGGACACTTTTTAGTCCTTTTCTTTGTCTGGGCCAAGGCAAGGTTTTGATCAAGCAATGCAAAGCCATTCTTTCCTCCCTTGCTTATTCTCATTCCCAACAGGAAGAAATGAATGCTGTAGTAGTCTTGGCTAATAGCATAAAAGGCAATTCCATAGGTCAATAATCTTTTGCTTAACCCAATGGCTTCCTCCAAGGACAAAGAGCAGCAAATCATAGCAGCTGATGGCTGTTGTGCTTAAGAAGATTTCATTGTAAAATGCAACTTTGTTTTTACAGTTCTTGGAGTGTGCCACTATGTACAAGTAATAAATCCTGAAGAACTGGTAGGGAAGAAAACAAATAAGGATTATGCCTATAAAGAACAGATTTTTCAGCTGAGCCCAGAACTCCTGGTGGGATAGTAAGGAGTGGCGGAGCTTCCGAACCATGGACAATGTGATGAAAACTTGGAAACCCAAGAGAATCATTGCAATGGTTATGACAATAATGACTATCATATAGTTGACAACTCGTACATAATCACGGGCAAGTTCTTTATGGAATCTAAAGCAGTGTTGGTCATTGTATTCTTCATTATTTCCATACTGAGAAACCACCAGGGGCACCACAATGACAATCACCAAAATCCACATAGCAGTACTGGCAGCAACTGCATGCAGTTTTCTATAGAATTCTACTTTGTCTCTGCGCTTGAAGAAGATGAGGTACCTGATGACCAGTATCACCACATAGAAGAGAAAGGTGAGGTACATGTGTATATGCAGCATGGCACTCACAAATTTGCAGAAGGGTAATCCAAAAGTCCAAGTCCCCTTGATGAGGTATGCCAAGCGGAAAGGCACAGTCAGCAGGAATAACCCATGGACCACCACCAGGTTAATGACTGCCATGGTGGTCACTGAACGTGAGTTCATTTTCACCAGTAAAAACAGGATGGAGATGAGCCCTGCCAACCCTCCAATGAGCACTATGAAGTAAAGTGAGGTTAAATGGTGCGCCAGTATAGGATCACAAGAGGAATTCTTAGAGGTATTCAATTTGTCCATTCTTCAAACATTGCCTGCAAAAGAAAAAAAACCACTAATGTATCTGGACAAAATTCCAGACCTTTATTCACAACTCCTCCAGGAAACTGAGAAGGTGGCTCTGTAGTTTATCTGTCTTAATAACATTACACTTTATACGCTTTAAGAATGAAGATAATACTGTCTGCATAGTTGTAGTCTCTAAAACTAAAACACCTAAAACTCCAAGCCATTTCATTAGTCTGTTTGATAATTATTATAACACAATACCACAGACTGAGTTTAGAAAAGAGCTTCATTTTGGCACACAGTTCTGACAGCTCAAGGTTAGGGGACCACATTTGATGATGTCCTTCTTTCTGGCAGAGTTGTAAGGAGGTAACAGAACCCAGGGACTGTGAATGTGTCTTTTCTAATCTCTTTCCCTCTTGTCACAAAGTCATCAGGATTTCGTCATGAGGATTCTACCCCTAGAGACACAATTGGAATGCTGAGTGGCTAGTGAAGCAATGCAAAATATTTTTAGCATGGTTCCATTTCTCTAAGTCCTTCCAAGTAATCAGTAAATGACCCAAGGATATTCATACTTAACTCTTTGAGAATGCATTCTGACTTGGACAGTTGCATAATAATGATGACATCTAAGGTATTTGTTTACTGACATTAGGAAAACTAGAACTGAGCAGGAACAGTAATGAAATCATTCACTGGGAACCTGACATTTATAACACATTTGCAATTATTCTTAATGCTTTTTTGAACACCTCTTCAAAGAATGTATTCTTATCCAAATTATAAACCAATTATTAAACCAGATGATATACACAATGTTGATGAATCTCAAAAGCTTTGTATAAATCATGTACATTCTCAGTAAGGTTACAGTGCTTCTAAAGGTACAGGAAAAGGTTAATGAAGTGCAAAAAATATCATTCTATGTATCAAGATATGTGTACAGTGAGTAACCAGACACACAGATAAACTAAATTTTCAGAGAAACAGGTAAGAAAATTAGAAAAATAAAAAACCTCTAAAAATAATAATTTATAAAGAGTTGAGAAACCATAGCAATACAAGATGCCATAAAAGCTGTGTATTGTATGATTTCTTTTTCTCAAAAATTCAAAACTAATGTGAGAGAAAATCGATACATGTAGCTTCTTATAAGGGAAGAGGTGGGCTTTAAAGAGGTATGTAGAATGCTGGGGTGATGGATGAATCACTGAACTATACACCGCAAATGACGAATGCTTGTGTATTTCCTTCACCCCCATTAAAACATAATGACATTCTAACCCACAGAGACCCTCTGTTTTTGTGAGCACAGAAAATACCTTCAGAGAGCTGTGGCCCACTTAACCATATTTCCCCGGAAGCTCTGAAAAGTTTACTGTTATATTATGTGATCTCAGGACTTGCCTTCACTTTTTCTCTGTAAAAGGGTGGTTCTACAGAGTAGAAATGATTTTGTTTTCATCTGAGTCAAACGTAGACGCACCACGAACACTTCTGTTCACCATTTCCTTCTGCTATTAGCCTACTAAGACTGGTCCTGAAAGAAAAGAGTAAAGTCAATGGTGTGTCACTTGAATCAATCTCTTTACACACTTCTATGATCTCTGCCTTTCAAATGTCAGAAGCATGTGTTAAACAATCCCTGTGTGCCAGGACTACATTACAAGGAGTTATTTACTCTCACAGGAGGCTCACAGCTGCATAATATGTTGTTACATGGAATTTAAGGTGATAAAACAGCCTTTAGGCCCTCTCTGTCTCTCCATAAGCAGGAGGGGAGGGCATAAACCAAGAGCCTATAGAGTTCTTTACTCTGGACACAATCACTCTTTCTTGCTCCCTTCACTGTTATAGCCATTCTGAAGCTGTAGTTCCTGAATGTGACTGCTGCTGGAGGCAAGAGTTGGCCAATGATGACTATCGGTGTGCAAAAGCATTAGTTCATCTGGTAACATGGCAGTGGCATGCTCATGCCATTAAAGGCAAGATCAGCACCCTTGGAGGAATGGATCCAAGATACAAAAATATTGAATCTCATGATCATGATGATGCTTGAATAGGAGAGGTGATTTCCAGAGGTTTAAGGAAAAATAGTACTGTCAAATGTTTCAATTTCAGCAAACAAAGTCACCTAAGAAAGGACTGTAAACAGGGTATTTCTAGAAATAATGTTTTTTCAAGGAATAATCCCAACAGAATGTCCCTCCCTTCTGGATTATGCAGAAGGTGTGGTAAAGGCAGACATTAGACTAATGAATGTAGATCAACAAGGATTAGACAAGGTAATCCCTAGCCTTTGCTTTCAGGAAATGCCCTGAGGTGCCTCTTGCAGGCCCCCACATCAAATTTCATTCAGTCTTTTCCTGTAAACATGGAGGAAACTCCTCCTTCCCAGAGCAATTAAAAAAACCTAATGCCTATTGTGAAAACTCTGCTCTGGATGATAGAACAGCTATCAAGAGAGAACAAAAAATTTGGGAGAAAAATAAAAACTGATAAAGATTGGATTTGGAAACTCCCCAAAGTTAGAGCTGGAGAAGAGTTTTGTTTTTGTCTTTTAGGAGAATGAAGGCATCTAGGTAAGCAATCTGAAGAATCCTAGACAAATAAGACATCTGAAGAAAAAGGACAAATCATCCAGAAAAAAAATGTCCCGTGAAAAAGATTTTCTGCAGTGAACCATGACCATGCTTAACAGCAACTCTGAAGTCTCCAAAAAGATGATGGGCCCCCACAACGATGATTCCGTTAGGGCAATGATAACACCACCAAGCTGACTAAAAAGATCGGCTTTGGACTGCAAACTTCTCAGGACAATATTGAGATGGCTAGCTGAGATGATACAGCCCTACAGACTACTCCAGTCAGGACTTGACCATAATCCTAAATTTTCTTTGTGTCCGCATCAGACTACCAGTGCCTCCAATCAGCAGGAAGTAGTGTAGAACACTATGCCTACATTCCCAAAAAATGGATTATGGATGTTTTTCTTTGTTTAGTGGTTGGTTAAAAATTGTTATTGGTCATAGTCAATCTCTTTCTAAAAGAAGAAAGGAGGATATGATATAGAAATGTATTATATAGAAATGATAGGATTAAAAAGGTAGGTTATTAAATCTACTTTGAAAAGAAAAAAAGAGGATATAGATATAGGACAAAAGGGTAGATTATTAAATCTACTCTTAGAGAAAAGGAATATAGAAATATTAGGATAAAAGGGTAGATTACTGAATCTACTCAGAAAAGGAAAATATGGATATGATAAGATAAAAAGGTAGATTATTGAATCTACTTTTAAAAAGCAACTACTAGTTTTAAATATTTTACATTGGATTAGATTTTTGTGTATTGTATACAAACTTTGTATATTGATACAAAGTTGAAATTAATTTTGTTAAAACATACTATATATATATTTCTATTCTTGTTCAAGGTATTGTACCTATATAGTCCATTTAACAATGTAATGCAAATTGCTAGTCCTTGAAAGTTATTATTACCAACTAATTAGGATATAAAGAAACACAAGTTAGTAGTTAGTCATTACAATCACACTTATAAGTCGTATTAGGTATGTTTTCAAGATCAAACAGATTTTAGATAAACAGGTCATCTTCAAACACTTCAGAGATCTACAGAATATGCCATTTAAGATGTTTAAATAATATAGATTCTTTTTTTTAATGACAATGAGACATGTCTGCTCCTGGTAGCACCAGTCTACTTCACAGAAAATGATGGGCATAGAAGAAACTCCATATGGAGTTTACTTTCTTTGTGGCAAGTTGGCCACTAAGCAAGAAAGTACTCTTACTTCTACTGCTGACAGTGTGCTATCCAAATGGGACAAGCAGGGCACAAAATAAAGGATGGCCAAACTTTGCCAAGACAAAGTAGGGCAGCCTTTCAGAAAACCCTGCTTCACAGATAAGTCTGTCAGATATGCTAGGCCTGTAGGCCGAAGATGGATGCCCCAATGTTACAGAGGAAACTTGGGTGACTGTCCAGAAAGTCAGTTATTTCTGCTTCTCACATTTTTTGGAAGTCACTTGTTTGCACTTCCTGTTTACTCAGTAAATATTGTTTCCTTCTCAGGCCTCTGAGGGAGTTGAAGACTTGATAGTTATAGTTTTCCTTGTTAACAAATTCAGAAAAGAAACTTGCTAAGGAGGTGTAAAGTGTATAAGTTTAAAAGACATCAAATATAAGTTTTGGTTGGTAATACAAGTTAGGATAGAAAGTGAATTAGGTACCCTTTTGACTCACCAAAATAGGATAAATAATGGAGTATTTTCTCTGAATTTGTCAAATGTTTATGGACTGGACATTGTTAATGTAATTCTTGACTGTATGTATTGTACATACTTATTATACTTATTGCATATAGTTTTTCTTATATTAGTTATAACCTTCTTTTATTATTTTAGAAAAAAAAGGAAATTTGGTGATATATTGTGTACCCTAATAAAATTTGCCTGAAGATCAGAGGACAGAACAAGCCACTAGATTAAACATAGATACTAGGCAGTGGTGGCACACACCTTTAATCTCAATACTTGGGAGTCACATGCCTTTAATCCCAGTATTTGAGAAGCACACACACCATTAATCCCAGCACTAGGAAGGAAGTGATGGCTAGGCGGAGAAAGGCATTTGAGGTATGAGAGACAGGAACTAGAGCTTTTGGGCTGAAGCTCTTAGAGCTAGAGGACTTTCAGCTAGAGAGCTTTTTCAGCTGAGGACTCAGAGGCTTTCAAACAGAGAATTTGTGGAGTTGGTGAGGTGAGACATAGCTGTGGCTTGTTCCTTTGTCTCTTTGTCTTTCAACATTTACCCCAATATTTGGTTCCAGGTTTTTTTTATTAAAAGACTATTTAGCAGTTTGTGCAACAGAAAAGCCATATGGAAACCTACTACTAGAGAAGCTTATCAATATATATTTATATATGAAAAAATTTTAAATGAGTCACCATACAATGGGGGAGACAATTACTCCAATTAGACATTTTATACCACCAAATAAAACTTCTGGTGACAGGAATGGATTATATCTTGTTGAGTTATTGGTCAAAAGGATCCCATAGACTCACCCACTTCCAAACATCACAGGACTATTGATTACTCTCCACAACCTGAGGGTAAGACCCTATTGCTGTGGGACGGTCTGTATGTCAAATTGCTCTGATTGGTCAATAAATAAAACACTGATTGGCCAGTGGCCAGGCAGGAAGTAGGTGGGACAAGGAGAGAGGAGAATTCTGGGAAGCAGAAGGCTGAGGCAGAGACACTGCCAGCTGCCGCCATGACCAGCAGCATGTGAAGACACCGGTAAGCCACCAGCCACGTGGCAAGGTATAGATTTATGGAAATGGATTAATTTAAGCTATAAGAATAGTTAGCAAGAAGCCTGCCATGGCCATACAGTTTGTAAGCAATATAAGTCTCTGTGTTTACTTGGTTGGGTCTGAGCAGCTGTGGGACTGGCGGGTGACAAAGATTTGTCCTGACTGTGGGCAAGGCAGGAAAACTCTAGCTACAAATGGCGTCCAACGAGAGGGCAAGAGTTTCCACCTCAAACCTGAGAAAAGATTCTAAAACGGAGCTAAAAACAGCGTCCTAATTGTCTCTCTCAAATGAGCAGCAGCTGCCGGTTTGAGTTACTGGCGGGTTCCTGGCGTGTGCGCTTGACCTGCAGTATGGCGGGAATGAGGCCTCTGCAAGTGGCACATTAAGCTGCATGGTGGATTTAGCCGTTGCTAGTACAAAACAAAAAGAGGTTTCTGGGCTACACGCTGCTTTGATAAGAAGCATAGACCCACTATTTCTGAGAATTGATGGCTCCCAAAGCTGGCGGAAAACGTACTACCGCCATGTTGAGAAGCTGAAGTGGGTGGAGCCAGCAGCCACAGTGCCTTTTCGGTCTTAGAAGGCTGCAGTTTAAAGCAATAGGCTCAAGGTAATATAAAAAATAAGCCACATAAAGATGGCTACCACACAGAGAATCTGGATTATGTTCTCTTTGATATTTGTAACTGAAGAAAAACATTTGATTACAAAAGCTGTTGAGTTATGCCAAAATGTATATTTTAAAGGTACCTTGACTTCAAAATTTGGATGTAAGGATATGTTGCTTTGGAAAGGAGGCTCTGTTTTTGTTTCTACAGAAAGCCAGAGGCTATGGATTTGTTCTAGATTAAGATACATCAGGTTTGACCAGCCAAGACCACCTGAAAGGTCTCCGATGACACCATGGCCCAGATGATCCAACATCCAGAATCCTTCCAAGGCAACTGGCTCAGACTATACGGTCTCACGGACTACTCCATGATCCTAAAATTTTCTTTGTGTCCCCATAAGATACAGCGCCCCCCTCCAGCAGGAAGTAGTAAGAGAAGCTACGCCCAAATTCCCAAATATACCAAGCTGACTTTGGAGATATGTAAAAGTTAAAACCTTCCTTTTAAAAAAAAGAAAGGGGAAGTGCTGTGGGACGGTCTGTATGTCAAATTGCTCTGATTGGTCAATAAATAAAACACTGATTGGCCAATGGCCAGGCAGGAAGTAGGTGGGACAAGGAGAGAGGAGAATTCTGGGAAGCAGAAGGCTGAGGCAGAGACACTGCCAGCTGCCGCCATGACCAGCAGCATGTGAAGACACCGGTAAGCCACCAGCCACGTGGCAAGGTATAGATTTATGGAAATGGATTAATTTAAGCTATAAGAATAGTTAGCAAGAAGCCTGCCACGGCCATACAGTTTGTAAGCAATATAAGTCTCTGTGTTTACTTGGTTGGGTCTGAGCGGCTGTGGGACTGGCGGGTAACAAAGATTTGTCCTGACTGTGGGCAAGGCAGGAAAACTCTAGCTACACCCTATTGCTGAAGACACACTTACTTATGTCATTGAACAGAGAAAAATCAAACTGGTTCCCTACTAAATGATTCACCCCCACTGACTAGTGTTCACAGTGCTAGAAGGTACTTGGCACACACTGAAGGAGAAAAGTAATCATTAGCATTGCCCAGCTTCAAAGCTTGTGAGCTACAGCATTAACCTGCCTGCAAAGATCTACTAGTGCAATAGTGTCAGAAAAGTTATGGGAGTATCCAACCACTTTTTAAAATGGGATTCAGGACCCACTTCGTGATAGGGAACCCACAATGAGCACTGCTAGTGTCCAAAAACCTGAGACTAGATAGGTCATGGGCCCTAAGGGAAAACCTGCTACTGTTATTCTGTTGAAGGAACATAGCAATAAAATGATTTCTAGTGGCATATTGCTATACCCATAGATCAGTGTGTATCACTCAACTCTTACCATAGAAATGTCTTCTTGCAGTAGATAGTAATTAACACAGAGACCCACAACTGCCAAATGTGCAGAGAGTAAGAGACTTTGGAACACTCAGTCCTAAATGGGATGTCTTCATCAAATCCCTTCCCTCAAGGGTCAGGGATCTATGAAGAAGAGGAGGCAGAAAGACTATAAGAGCCATAGGTGGTGGGTGGATGATGCCAAGGGAACAGAACTTTCCAGACATAGCAGGGCCGGTACATACGTGAACTTATAGAGATAGTGATAGCATGCATAAGATCTGCACAAATTCAAACACCACCAAAATCCCAGCACAGAGAAGGGGAAATGTGCACAAAGTCCCACCCCTAACCAAGAAACTATTTGTCATTGAAACCTGCTAGAAGGGGGGAAATCGGTTTTCTCGAGGGGAGTGACACTTGGTGTAACAACCACACTCCAGGGTAGGAAAGATGCTCAAGAGTAGTTGACCAGCACAAAATGAACTCCATGTTTTTTGTATGTGTTTGTTTTGTTTTGTTTGGGTAGTTTTTACCTTTTTGGTGTTCTTGTTTCTTTTGATTTGGATTTTTTTAAAGAGAGAGAGATAGAGTGAGAAATAAAATAAAGTTAGGTAGATAAGGAGGTAAAAAGTGTTTAGGGAGTGAAGAGAACATGATGAAAATATATTATATGAAAAACAATTTTTAGCTGAGCAGTGGTGGCACACACCTTTAATCCCAGCACTTGAGAGGCAGAGGCAGGTGGATCTCTGTGAGTTTGAGGCCAGCCTGGGCTACACAGTGAGCTCCAGGAAAGGCGCAAAGCTACACAGAGAAACCCTGTCTTAGAAAAAAAAAGAAAAACAAATTTTAAAGCCAATAACTGCAAAAAAAAATCAAAACCAATATAAGATTATCATACACTTAAAATTTATATTTTAAAACATTATATTAAACTATTAATAATTCTAACCATCAAAACAAAAATTAATAAGTAAAAATATCCATACCATGGCTAATAACTACCTTCATTTACAGAGCTTTGGAGTTAAATCATGGTTAGAGGATGGGTAAACAAAGAAAGCCAGCGCTTCCTAACATTTTGCAATAATCATGAGAATACTTCTAGCTTATGTTCATGCATTCCAAACAGTCAAGACAAAACAGAGATCTGCCAAAATGCATTTAGTCACCAAAGACTAAGGATGTCAGGATTTTATTCTGCTATGTTTCTAAGATTGTGTCCATTAAGTGCAAACAATAAAAATAGGAAATCCTGACAGAACAGAAGTGATGTATGTTTAATGATGTGATCGGTTTAAACAGCACCTCTGGCTAGAGCCTAATCCACGGAGTTCCGTGTTTTGGGAGACCTTGGTCTTTCACTTCCCTACTGTGTTGTCTGCTCATGAATCATGTAGGTTAAAAGCAATTGGCATAGCATTTATGGATAGCACAGCCTGCAGATCTGCAGTAATGGAGGATGCCCAGCTTTCAAATACCCAAGCATGGTCTTCCTAACTGGTATGTAATAGGATGATAAATTTTGGTCATGACATAGGCTTCAGGTTCTATGATGATCTTTTCTAGAAGAAATAGCTCAAGTTTAAAAATTCCTCTTTCAAAGAGAGAATTCTGGGAACTATCAACAACCACATGACAATAACAAGCCTCACTCTCTTTGGATTTGGTTTTGTGTCAGGAGCTAGCTCTCCAAAGGTAGTGAGGGAAAGGGCCCACAGCCAAAATTATTCATTGCTGACAATCATTACATGAAAACAGGTATTGGGCTTGTAGGGAAGGTTACAGTTAAAACAGTGAAGTCAAGAACAGTCGAGATGAGAGATGAAAGAGCTTGAAGCTGAGGATGAAACAATGGATATGAGCAGAATAGAGGAGGGATGTGGGTCTGGAGACTCTGGACCAGTGTCAGCATGCTGGCTGGCTCCTCAGAGCTCTCCTTCCTTGGAGAGCACTTGTTAAGGGCCCCCTGCCCTTCTACAGACCCTTGCTTCTGTTGTAGCTAAGCGAAACAGACTCAGCTGTAAAGATGGGTTCTAAACAATCTCCACCTGTTTTAGGAAAAGAGCTTCCCAAACTACTCCACAGACTACGAGTTAAACGTTAGGTAATGAAGAACAACTCCCGTTCCCTCTTTAGCTTTGATAGGAGTCGCTCCCATGGTGAAGCTGTAGGTTGATCACAGAAATGTGACAAACACAGCATAGGACAGTTTACAGCCAGCAAAACAGCTACAAGTTTGATGACTTGTGGGGAACAACTCATAGGCCGCCAAGGTTACCAGTTAACAAACAGAGGCTTAGAAATTGATGAAGGGGGCATCACCCACCCCTAGTTGGGTGAATAGAGCATGATCATGAGCCACGTGTGCCAAGGCTACATGCATAGAGTGTATGTGTCATTCTCTGGCTCAGCCCGTGATAGCTCAGAACACGAAACAGTCTCAACAGAAGACACATCTGCCTTTGTCCCGTTTCTACCAGGAAGCCTCTAGAGAGCCAGAGACAAACCAGCTCAACTGCTCTTCCTCTCTTGGGAGGCCCTCCTCCTCTCAGGAGTGTCTCTTCATTTTCCTTACTTTCTCACTTGTCTTCAGCTTCCCTCAATAAAGGCCACTTCCCCTTTGCTTACTTACTCCCATAGGAGCTGAATTCTTTCAGCTTTGTTGGAATGAGACAAGAAGCCACTGCTGAAGTTTGAAATTGGGTGACTATTGAGTTTCCGGCACCATAAGGGCCTGGGTCACGCAAACCTGGACTGAGAATCATCCAAACTTCTCAAAAACTGTATCACTCTAATGCCAGGAACAGGGTTTCCTTATGGTCTTCTGGGCAGGGCAGCTCTCACGTCAGTTTGGCCTCAGCACTGGCTCTGGCTCCATTCATCTCATAGAAAGAACCAAATTCTCCACACATACTATGCCTCATACAATATTACTGTAAATGTTTCCTCCACAGCTTTATATTTATCGGCTCAGTTTCTTTATCCATTGCTTGTTATATCTTCATGCTTCTCCTGGTTTTCATCTAAGGTAAGTTTCCTTCCACTGGAAAACTCTATTTAGTATTGTTTTTAGTAAAAGACTCTGAATTCTTGGTTTTTGTGTGTGGGTGCATCTGAAAATGTCTTCATTTCATCTTCATTTAAAGATATATTTTCATGACATAACAGCATAAAATAATGCTTTCTTCTAGTGTTTTAAAGATGTTGTATCATCATATTCTAGCTTTCACCATTGGTATTTTGACCATCGATGAGGCTCTTGCATCTGCTAATATTGTAAATCTTTTTTCTTAAGCTTTATACAAAGTAGATGATTTTCTTTGTGTTGGGCATAGTCTTGTGTCTGGGTTTTTCTCTGATTATCCTGCTTGAGATTTCTCTTTGCTTTTTAATTGTTCTGGTTGATATCCTTGGTTACCTTCGGGAAATTCTTACCACTAACCCCAGAGATACTGTTTTGTTCCAATTCATTCTTTCCCCCTCAGAGTTCAATTATACTTATGCTAGACATTTTCATTTTTTCTCTTATCTCTACTTTCTCCATCTCTTCTCCCACCTGGGTATTCTCAGTTGTTCTTGTTCACTTTTCTTAGAATTAGCTGTGTCATCAATTAAAATAACTGAGTTCATAGTGAAATACTTTCAGTTGTAGACTGTGATTATTTTGATTTATAAATTTTACTTTGCTTATGATACTTTTTCATAAATTATTTTGTCTTTATATTTTCTAATTTTTAAATATTTTAATCATTTTATTTTACAAGCCTTGGTACTGCCACTTATGATTTATTTATATGTAATTTTCTCATGTTTTTCTATTATGTGATCATAGCATTTCTCAGATCTAGTAATTTAATATTAACATCTGAAATTTAATTTTTCCTATGTAAAATTTCCAGATGATGCTCTTTTCTTACAAGTAGGAATTACCTTTAACTCTGAAACAGATTATTTTGAGTTATGGCTTGCACTATATATCAATTTCCTCCAAATTGAAACATTGCAACCGAGAGGAAGTAGTAAACATCTGCAAATCTAAGGAAGATCCTGAAACTTACAAAATTCACAAGGCTTCCCTCCAAGGTTATATAGACAATAAAGAGGAGATGAGACTCTCTTGAGTTGCCTGAAAGTCCTACAGAGAGCTCTAGCACAGGAGCTTTTGTGAGTTATTACCCATGCTGTAGATTTTCAGTGACACCACTGCATTTGAGACAGTCACCCATCATCCATAACCCTTCCCCCATAGTTCTGCAAGTAGCTTCCTTAAACTCATTCGTTTACTAACCTAGATGTGGCTAGAATCACATATTTGATCTGTCATTGGTTCCCTATCTAGGGTGAGTAAAAAGTCTCTTCCTATCTCTCTAGGGAAAATCACACAACAGTTTAGTCAGTCTTTGAAAGGCTTAATCTACCACTTTACTCCTCATTCATTTTCAACAAGAGTCAAAAGTATTATCCTGGGTATCATTAGCTGATGATCTAGACCAATGGTTCTTAACCTGTAGGTCTTGACCCCTTTGGGACATCACATGTCAGTTATCAACATTATGATTCGTAACAGTAGCAAAATTACAGTTATGAAGTAGTAATGAAATACTTTAAGGTTGGGGGTCACCACAACATGAGGAACTGTATTAAAGGGTCACAGCATTAGGAAGGTTGAGAACCACTGCTCTAGACTCACCTAAAGCCTTTTCTTAGAAAGCCATTTATATCTCTGCCATACTTTATAGAAATTTTCTTTTTTAGGACTGTGGTCTCTCACCCCAGGATCTGTCCCATTACAGAAGAATTTTAATTAGTAGCCCTGAGTTAGAAAATGTCAGTATAGAACAGAAGTTTCTTAGTTTCCTTCTCCTAGTTCTCTCTTTAGGAGGCCCACCTACTTTACTCGTTGTTTTGGATGCACATTCAGGCAAATAAATTCTGCATTTTATTTAACTTCCTAAGTTTGGTGCTGGGGACCAAACCCAAGGCCTAGTGCATGCTAGGTAAGTATTCATCCTTGGGCTGTATTGCTAGTCCTGTGTTTTATTTTATTCGGCTTTTTAGATCACTCTTGGTGACACCTCTGATCATCTGACAGCCATTCTATTCCATGATGATTCAGATGCCAATGCAGTTTGGGCTGTTTTGGTAGCACAGTTAAAGACTGTTTCAGAATTGGTGAGTTCTACTCAAGAGAAAAGTGCCTTCCTTTTAAACATGCAGAGATTTACTTTCCTGACTTTGTAAAAGTTCTACTATGAATTGAATAATTCCATTATGAATTGTAAATTATGGATGGTGTCATGCATTGTAAATTTGGAAATGCGTTATCGAATGCCTGCATAAGCAAATATACTCCTTAATGTTCTTCAGTTGCCCTCTGTGTCCTGGCTACACCGTCCTTGTGTATGCCCCAAACTCTTTTTCCAGCTGGCACTTCCATCTCAATCCAGCTTTTGGCCGGTTTATGATTCTGTTGCTACTGTGCTTCGCTCATGGGTAAACAGGATATTGTGGCAGACTCCCAGATGGTCTCGCTCAAGCTTCAGCTCCTCCATTCTGCCACGGGGCTCTCAGCTAAACTGACCCTTGCTCTAAGCTACTCCTGTTGTGTCTCAGTGTGCCTGCTGGGGGCGCCCTCTCACTTCCATCATGCCCAACCCCTGGTCTTTGATGAACCTCTGTAAGGCTATGGGAAAACAGAAGCTAAAACCGCTTTCTGTCTAACGTGTGGATTAAAAAAAAAAAAAAAGAAAGAAAGAAAGAAAAGAAAACTTTCTTCCTCTTTCTTTGAAGCATGTATTCTTTTACTGTTCTCTTAAAGATGACTCCATCCAATATAATGAGCTCCTACCTCCAAATTGGCTACCAGCCCTTGAAAGCCAAGCAATTATCAGAGCAGGGCCTCGGGAAGATGATGAATTGATAAAGGCTTTTGAGAGCACGGGTATTAAGGGAGATCAGATAGAAGTTAGAGCCCATTTTCTTCAGAGTGGAAATAAAAGAGAGCCCGTGTGTGTGTGTGTGTGTGTGTGTGTGTGTGTGTGTGTGTGTGTAGTCTTCCTATACACAGAGTATAGAGTAACTGTAACTGTAGGAATGCATGCTGTGGCTTTTAAATTAAATGACCTGAAAGTTTTCTATTTCTTTCTTTTTTCTCAGAAAGATGATTCATTATCCCATGTGGAGGAGTACCTTACAGCCATGGCTGTGCGTGTCCAGTGCCATATCGGCAGAGTCCAAGAGGGACAGAGTCATCTATGTAGGGGAAATGTCATTGTTATATATTCACAACAGACCGTTTCCTGATCTATGAGAAATGATGGCATGTTGGACCAAACAACTTTTTATCAAATATCACATTCAAGAATTGTACATTCCAGATTGAAGCAGAAACATTGAAATCTGTGACAGTTGTCATCTGGAGTTTGATGGTAGCAGTGGGAAAAACCACCTTGCGGGCCTCATTACTTTACACTGTGGTTTCTCTTGATAAGAGATAATAGCAGCAGCAGCAGCAGCAGCAGCTCCGTCACAGTGAATGCATCTGTTTGAATCTAGACTTACTAAACACTTAACTCTTCTACTCTATTTGCATGTTAGACATGTGGACCCATGAAGAATGGGGGATGAGATTTAGGCCACAAATACTTTGAACAGGGAACAAAAACAAAAACAAACAAACAAAACACTAGCAGGCACCCAGGATAGAATGTTTGGAATATAGTAGTTAATGTTAGTTAAAAACAACACCTCACAGAAGCTATTTGCCAACATGGGAGCTGATCCCTGCTGATCTACAGGAAGGTAAGGGATGTCATTTCTACTTCCCTGGAGATAGGTCAGTAAAATAAAAGCAGCTGTGGAAACTGTCCAACAACATGAACAACAGTCATTGGAGTCCTTCTATTTCACCCATGTCTTTCCATCAGGCTTCCTCTTGCCTAGAACTCTACCCCACTGAAATGTTCTGGTGCATCCTTAGGGTCATTTCTTTGAAAGCCCTTGCTTGTAATGGTACATGTTCTCAGATGCTTCTCCGAATGATTTACATATGTCTGATAGTCATTCCTTCCTTGTTTCATTAATTCTCAATTTAACTCTACATTTTGGTTATTTGTGTCCTTGTTTTTAACGTTGATTACTTTTAACATTGGCTTAATGTTCTAACAATGGACATAAGTTGTTCACCAAATGGGTAAAATAATGCTGAAGAATTTGGTGATCTTATTGAACCTTTCTTTAATGAACTCATGATTTACTATAGACCAGTAACTGATGTTAGGATAACAGAAGCAATCTGTGGCCCCTGAGAAAGCTGTTCCAAGGAATACAGTCTCCTCTCTGTCTGGGCAGTGACTATGTGTCCTGACAAGGGACCCCTTCTCTGTCTCTGATTGACCCTGAAGGACCAGCATGAAGCCTTGTGTCAAACTCCAGTCCCCTGCTCTCTCTTGCTTTCCTACTTGAAAACTCTTCTTTGATCTCTTTTAGTGGACAAAATGAAGTCAGAGTGCCCACCCTGTTCTGTCATTTATGTCCTGCGCAATCCAGTTTCAACTTAGTTTCAATCATGTCAATTCCCATGGCCTACTTTGTGATGATATATTGTGTACCCTAATAAAATTTGCCTGAAGATCAGAGAACAGAACAAGCCACCAGATTAAACATAGATGTCAGGCAGTGATGGCACACGCCTTTAATCCTAGCACTCGGGAGGCAGACATCCATCTGGATCTCTGTTGAGTTCAAAGCCCATGACTACATGGTTACTACATGAGACTGACTCAGTCTTGGAGAGAAACAGAGCCAGACAGTAGTGGCATACACTTTTAATCACAGTACCTGGGAAGCACATATGCCTTTAATGGCGGGGCAGAGAAAGGTATATAAGGCACAAGGAGACAGGAACTAAAGGCTTTTTCAGGCTGAGGAGTCCTAGAGGTAAGACATGGCTTGTTCCTTTGTCTCACTGATCTTTCAGCATTCACCCCAAATCAGTTCTCTGATTCCCAGGTAAGCTTTACTGGGGTACACAATATATCTCCACAATCAGGCTCTGGGTTTTTTTTTATTAATAAGACCTTTTAACATTCATATTATATCACTTCTTTCACCTTCATCTACTCCCAGGCTTACCAATCCAAGAATATTCTCTTTCATTCCTCCAGGTTGTTTCTTCTACCTATGCACTCCAAATGCACAGCTTGTCAACCAGACTGAAGTCCAAACTGCATCATAAATTATTCCAATTCTCCTCTTACAAGCTTTCTCCAGCTTCCTGTTAGGTATGAAGGACATAATATACTTATTAGCATGATATACTAGACCAGAACCCACTGGCTTACAACCAGCCCCCCAACTCCCCAATCCAAGCAGAGCATGGAAATTCTCCTGGACTGCTTACATGACTTCCTGAACTTCCATCTTTGTAGGTTTGCCTGAAGCTCAGCGGCTGGCAACTTCCCTGTATCTTGCCAGTTCCCTCCCCCATGCTTTGCCACAACTTCACTTGGACTGTGTGGTCATTGCCCATTTCACCAGACTACCTCAAAAGAAGAAGTGAGATCTGGAAGTGGATTCTATGACTGTCTTTTCAAGAATACATCATAGTGAGTAACCCACAGAATAGGAGCTCTAGAAATGTTGTAGAATCTAACAAAGCAACGTGATTCGATCCCCCATCCTCCTGGAGAGTATAGCCTTTTTTTCCAGGACATCTTTCCATATACGGATGGATTAGGAACTATTGATCTACATTGATATTTCTTACCTTACTTGTTAAAGAATGTCATTTCAAGTGTTTATTGTGTATTAGGCAATACAGATTCTGTAATAAAGCACATCTCTACATACAAATTTTCTTTTTTGTGGTAGGAGAAGAAAGGAAAGCTAGATGACTTAGCAGAATGCCTATGTATATGAAAATACGTTATAGTAATTTACAAAGAAGATTCGTAAGTTGAAAATAAATGGTGATTGTATCAAGTGGAAGAGGGCATAGAAAGATTGTAAGAACTAGAGGATCAAAGAGTTTTTGTCTCCTAGTAACTTCAGAAGCTACACCCATAAAGTCTCATCAACATGACTGCCCAAAAATGAGCTGAATAAGGATGACACCAGTGAACATGCCAGTGGACAGGGAAAGGCCTCAACCTTACACAAAAAATAGGCAACTGAGAAAAGATGGAAATGAGAGAGGTGTATGCATTGAGCAGGTTATATTTAGGAGTATATATGAATATACATATATATATATATATATATATATACATGCAATAACAATTGGTTGGGGGCATGAATCAAAGGAGAGCAGGGAGAGGTAGATAGGGACTTGAACAAAAAAGGGAGGGGCAAAATTATGTAATTATAATCCATATATTATATTAAATGAATACAAATGCTTAACACAGATCTGTAATGGGTGCTGGATTTTGAAGGAAACTTTGAAGTTCTGATTGTGCAGAGGTGGAAATAAAACCCTCCAGGTAATGATGAGGCTCTGAGCAAAGGCTTGGATGCCCCTGTGGGGGATTACCAGTCGCTTGCCTGGGACATCAGAAATGTGAAGAGAGCACAGGTGCTAGCTAAGGAGTCTTACCAAATGCTCAGTGCATATCTGTGTGATTATTTCCTGATTTAGCCTGAAATTATGAGAGATGCAGAGAATTTTGGAATCACAAATGACATTTCCATGCTTTCACCTTTAAAGCTATTTTTTTTTTTTTTTTTTTTTTTTTTGGTAACAGAATGAAAATTAGACAAAAGCCAGGCTACAAGGTCCTATCACTGAATGAATATTCTTTTGGTCAAGTTTAAATAATGTAAGGTTTGGAGAGGTCAGCACCACCTGGGAGGATTTGCCCCGTACTGAACAAAGGCTGAGAGTGGATGGAGAGGAAGGTGTGCGCTTTGAGTACGTCCATCGCAGACAGCGACGATGCCGTGCCAAATACAAACATGAAAAACAAGACCTAATTCTTGAAGACTTTGGAACCGTAAATGCTGCATTAAAAAGACAGCAAAGTCCTGAAACAACAGAACGAAACTGTTACGTAGTTTCCTAACAGGGAAAGGCAATTTTAAAAGTCCTGGGAGAGAGAAGAAAGAGATGTGAAAAAAAGACTCCAAGGGGCAGGAGAGATGGCTCAGTGGTTAGCAGCCTGGATGCTCTTCCAGAGATCCTAGGTTCATTTCCCAGCAACCACACAGCAGCTCAAAACCATCTATAACTCCAGTTCCAAAGCACCTTATACTCTCTTCTGGCTTCTGCAGACACCGGCAACTCAAGTGGTACACACTGGCACACATGTCGGCCTAACACCCATACACAAAAAATAATGTCTTAAATATTTATTTTATTCTATGTGTGTGAGTGTAAGAAAGTATATGACTTCAGGGTTGGCCACCTGGTATTGGATGACCATGGGGGTCTCTTCCCCAGGGAAGATCATTTCCCCATTCAGCATTCCTCAGTTGCCTATAATTCAATGTTCTTTTAATTTTAATTTCCCTGATGGCTAAAGATGCAAAATTTTATTCATATATTTGTTAACTATTTTACTTCTTATTTTGATAATTGTCTGCTCCATTAATTTGTATATTAATGGAGGCCAGCCTGGGCTACAGAATGAGTTCCAGGAAAGGCGCAAAGCTACACAGAGAAACCCTGTCTCGAAAAACCAAAAAAAAAAAAAAAAAAAAAAAAAGAATACTTAAAGAATGCTATTCTTCAACCACAAAGAATGAATTTATTTCATTTTCAAGAAAATGAATGAAAAGTTAATCAAAGTAAACCAGACTTGGAAGACAAAAACTTTCTTTCCTTTGCAAAATCTAGCTTTAAGCACACACCTGCATATACATGCATCCAAATACCATACATACACACATGTACACACATACATACTAATGTGAAAGTGAATGCATACTCTTAGGGCAAAGGAAAGGACCATCAGGAAGCAGGAGGGATGAGAGGGTTAAGTGGGAAGTATATTAGCAAGTACATAAAATCAGGTAAGAACATGTTATAATGAAATCCATCATTTTACAATTATGCTAATAATTATAAATATGCTAATAATAAATAATAAATCTCTCCAATTCATCTTCAAATTAATCCAAAAATTGTAGCATACGTATATTTATAAAATGTGGAAAACTGATGTAGTAAAATACAATAGAAGCAAAGCAAATATTGGAGTTCTTTACTTCATTTTCATAAGATTTCTGTAAATGGTCAGTAAAGAATTACTTATAATTTTTTAATTAAGCAAAATCACTGTGGGGTAGGCACATTTCTCACCATTTACACTGTTATGACTGACAAGCCACATCACCTTTTGCCTGGGTCTTGCCAACAAACTCATGAATTCTTTCTTCTCTGCTGCCTCTCCTGTGGTGTGTCTCAGCTCAGCAACCAGGGTAATACACAAGGGGGAAGTCAGATCACTTCTCCAGTTCTCCAGCAGCCTCTCCCCTTACTCAGAATCATACCACAACTAAGACGTGTTCCACATAGCCCTGGGGGGAGTCCTTCCAACTAGCTATGCCTTTAATCTTACTTACACTTTCTTCCCTCATTAATATATGCCAACTGAACATGACTGCTGACATGCCCCTGCCTCAGGGGCCTTTTTTCGGGACTGATCTCCCAATAGCTGCTGAGCCTGCTTGATTCTTTCATGCTCAGGTCCTTACTCAGAGATTTCTTTCCTACTTTCCTGTTTGAAACGGTGATGCCATCCACACTCTCTCCTTCTCACTATTAGTCTCCAGGGCATGTGTTAGTACTTAACATACTTATTTGCCCGGTCATCCTACAGCTTTCTTCTTTGTGTGTAGGTTGGTAATTTGCTTGTTTGCCTATTTGCCCTATTGCTCACTGCCCAGAAGCTAAAGCACTTGAAGACAAAAAAAAAAAAAAAAAAGCTTTGTTCCCATTTTTAACCTCTAGAGTTTACATGGGGGCTTTGTGAATATTATCTTCTTGATAAATAAATGCTTAATGAATAAAACTGGGCATCCTATACATTCTAGGGATGCACAAAACCACCACGTAATCAATAAAAGATGCTTCGTATGTGGCTTACAAACCATGAGTAGGAAAAATAATCAATCAAAGCAGAAAGGACTAAAGCAAACAGAAAATCAGCAAAAAAAAAAAAATCATTTAAAAAAAAAGGTAGCTAAGTATGGGGACATGCCCATAATCCCAGCACTTGAGAAACTGACCCTGTAGCTGTTTGGAATCATCCTGGCTACATCATGAGATTCTATTTCAAAACACAACCAAAAAATTAACAAGCTGAATATCCTAATAGGTATAAGTGATATGTAATTTGTTGTTTGTTTTTTGTTTTTCAAGAGAAAGTATTCCTAGAATTGTGTAGTGTAGAAAAAAACCTGAACTTTAAATGAGTAAATTGTATACTTGGTGAATCTTCTCATAAAGCCACTACAAAAAAAAAAAAAATAGAGGTCCAGAACACCAGGAGAACACAGCCCACACAATCAACAATCAACTAAGGAGGGCTCATAGGGGTTTCTAGAGACTGACATGGCAATCACAGAGCCTGTGTAAGTCTGATTAGGTCCTCTGGTTGTGAGCTTGGTGTTCTTGTGGGACTCCCAGCAGTGGGAATGGGGTTGTCTCTGACCCTGTTGCCTGCTCTTGGGACCCTTTTCCTTCTACTGGATTGCCTCTCACAGTCCTGATAGGAGGGTTTGTCTTACTGTAACATATTATGCTGTGTTCTGTCTATACCACTTAGAGGCCTGCTGTTTTCTGAAGGGAAATAAGGAGAAGTAGATCTGGAGGAGTGGAACTGAGAGGAGTGGAGGGAAAGGAAGCTGCGGTCTGGATATATTGTGTGGGAGAAGAATTTTTAAAAAATCAAGGGAGATTGTGCCTAACTTGAGCCATGCTTAACATAGAAAGGCCTGGGGTCCACCTCCGCATGGAGTCCCCAAAGCAGACTCACACAGAGATGCAGTGGAGCTGGTTGGTGACTGCTGGTGAGGCAGACCAGGGATGACTCATAGCTGCTCCCACTGAAGCTTTCAGTGGCTGTGAAGTCAGTATCAGAAAGCCCTGATTACTTATCCCAGTCCTTTTGGGTCTTATCTCTTACTCTCTTTGCTCCTGGTTCCTCACTGGTTCTCCTCTCCTGTTGTGTCTTTGCATTGGCGTCTTGACCTTTCAACTCCAAGGATTCAGCCAGCCCCGAGCAGCTGTTTTCTGTGTAGTGCTTCTCATTCCATCTTCTCTTCTCCCCTGTCTTTCTCCGCTCAGCCTTGCCCTACTGCAGCTCTGGGGCATGAGGAACACAGGTACTACAGACCAAAGACAAAGCACAGAGCCACGGTGTTTGGCAAAACTGGAGATGCTTGTGTTGAAAGAACCTATTAAACTGCTCTGAGACCCACAAAGGACTCGCAGAAGAGAGCTGGCCACTCATGGGCTAATCTCAGATTTCTGTTCCAGAGGCAGAATCCCCATGGTGGTGGGAGTGGCCGGCCTTACGCCCACTCAACCTCTATGACAGGAGTGACAAGCAAGGGTGGTTCTGGAGCCCAGACAGAAGACACAGAAAGGGATTCTGAGAAGGAGTCCTGCCCTTTTGTCCAGCCCAAGAATCACATCCAGATTCCAATATTTGTTGGAAAGAAATGAGACTGGTCACTTTAATCTCTCTTGAAAAATCAGCGGCTATGTATCGAAAGTGTATCAGGGAAACTCTGGAATGACAGATAGCACATACAGAGCACCTTAACCTACCTAAAAAACAAACAAAAACCCCAACGCTATCTAAAAATACCAGGAGCAGATGAACCACAGCAACAAGAGATCAAGCTAGAAAAAAAAAATCCATTTGAGGAAATCACACACAGGAGTAGCATCTATAAAAGCCCCATTTCCCACACACTGTTTTTATATTTTCATTCCCTGGTGGTCATTTTACGCTGCATCCTGAAGATAATCACCTGGCTCTTCAAAATCAATGGCTATAAAAAAGAAATCTCCTCTTGAACAGCTTCCAGTGAAATGAAACCTGGAGCCTCCATAACCAAAAAAAAAAAAAAAAAAAAAAAAAAAAAAAAAAAAAAAATCCAGTGCAACACAAACAAACACACACAACAACAACAAAAACAGCAGAAAGATGTGAAAAGGGAATGGACTTGGTGGAGGCTGGAAAGGATGCACTGGGTGGAAGAGGAGTGTAAATGATGGTAGGGAGATGAAGGTAACCAGAACTGATGACATACATATATGAAATTATCAAACAATGAATTAATTTAAAAAAATTCCATTTCAGCTAGAGAAAGCAATTCTGGTTCAAACTATTACCTCTGTCTCTTGAGGGGTTAAAGGTGCTACCCTTTTTTTGTTTTGTTTTTTTAAAACCAGCGTGAAGACACCTTCTGGCTACCCAGAAGGGAACTGAAAGTGAGGCAAAGCTCCCGAGTTTGAAAGCCACAGGCTTTGTGCTGCACAGGGCAGGAGCCACACTGGTCTTGCCTGCTTCTCCACAATAAGGAACAAGAGTCGGGTTCTTCCCATTCCCTGGGAGAGCTCTGCACAGAGATTCAGGTCTCATTATTGGGATGCCTTGTGAATTCTGATCCTCACAGGTGCTCCCTTTTGCTTCAAAGAAATCTCCTATTGTGATTCCCTTTCAAAAAATCAGCCTGTGAAGTGCTGTGCCCAGAATCCCTGAGTGGACAGAGCTGCCTCGCCTTCTTGGCTGAGTCTTTGAACCCTACATACAGAGTAACAAAATGTGAGACAAACATGCCTATGTAAACAGTTAAGGGAGATGAGGCCAGACCTACATGACTTGACCCAGTCATCCTCCTTTCTCTATGCCTTTATTTCCCAAGGTTTCAATCTCAGTCTATTAAAGTAAATAATAATAATAATAATAATAATAATAATAATAATAATAATAATAATAAATGGAAAATTAAAAAAGAAAAAAAAAAACAACCATGACTTTAATCGCGTGCCATTCTGTGTGGTGCAATCTCTTGTTATCGTCTCCTTCCCTCCTCAGACATGATTCATCCCTTTATTCAGTGTCCATGCCATGACACTACTCTCCCTTGCTCACTGAGAGGTCACTAGTAATCAGATCCACTGTTGCAGTGTCTTGCTGTTTTTGTTCTCATAGCCTTTATTTTAACTTAGTAACAGCCACAAAACTCTAGCTGACAACCACATAAGCCAAAGAGAAGATGTAATGTGTTCCCTTGATTAAAAAGATGACAATTATTGACCTAAAGATAGGAAAGATATTGTAGAAAGTTGCTAAAAAGAAAAAAAATCACTGGTGAGAAAACATTTTGCGTCTAAAACTGTGAATAAGGAAGAAGTATGCTAATTTTGCTCCCATATTCCAAATGCAGAAGTTATAGCCCAGAGCATGATAAATGCCAGGCTTAGAAGGAAGAGTTGTGAAGCCAGAGCATCTGGCACTGCCTGCAGATTCAGCCATGCAGTGGGGTCTTCAAGGATGAGATGGGCTGGTGCAGTCAGCAACGCCGGTAACTTGAAGCACCAAGACATCATAAAGCAAGAAGCAGAAACCAGTAAAGAAGGCTGCTTCCCTGTGCTCATTGCATGTGCCTTGTTCTAAACCCAGTTCCCCTACAGCATCACAGTAGACTTCCTTCCATTCTCCACCACTGCGCAATGTGTGTTACTATCTACCTGCTTGTCTGCTCGGATGTCAGTTTTACTTCACTGACAGAACTTCATTTCTTTTTCTTTTCTCAATGTTTCTGCCTTTTTATCTTATTGTGAGAAAAGCAACTAAAAGAAACAGGATAACTTCATTCAGCCGGAGTCTTAAAGGTTTCAGCACATTTCTCAGTATCTTTTATGCACCTCTGTTAGTTATGACCTACTATACTTCCATTTTCAAGCCATGATTTTCAACAGCAATGTATCAAAGGTGCTGAGCCTTGAAGTGTCCACTTTCAAATGATGGCACAGCATCTCACAGGGTAGCTGCCTCCAGAGTTGTTGAGCCAAGTGCTCAAGGGTGTCACATTTCTAACAGTCATCATAAATAATGATGACAAATGTTTTGTGCATTAAGTTTTGTTCACATTTTACATCATTTCTAGGTGATGTATAGGAAGGGAATTAGCTATATAATGGGGAAATATTTATGAATATGGATTTATAGTACCAAACTGATTCACTTTGAAACATGCCAAATATTACTTAAGGTCAAAAGTTTATTCTTACTTTTCTAATGTAAGCCTTTCCTGGTGAGTCAACTTTAAGTTACTTTATATCCAGATATCTTCAGTAAACTAACAATCTTTACTTGCTGCTCTTATGGGCATATTTCTGAAATACACAAAATGAAGCTGTGAGAGAAATGTTATCACCCTATGAGCCATACACAAACCTTCTGTACTCTGTGAGCTAATCCCCCTGTAGGAGAGAGCTCCCCAGAAGTGGTGCAAGGCCCTTTCTCTCCCCCTTCCCACCCAAGCAGAGCCCTGGAAAAGTCACTGATTTCCATCTTGATAAAAATATAATCTGCCAAGTAGTTCAGCTGCCACCCCAGCCTCAAAGCCAGAGAGTGTCAACGGTAGCAAGAGACAGCAGAGATATAGCCCTTCTTGGAATATGTGAACATGTCGGTTTTCCTGGATGGCTCAAACGGATTAAGATGGCATTTTAGCTTTTGCTTTACAGTATTCATTCTATGTTCTGCCAATAAAGCTTGTGTTTCAAAATAAAACAAGACATCCAGAGGCTGTTTATTAAGGGAACAATGGCATTTCATTTGGAGAATGAATTAACATCTATGGTTGGAAAGTGCCATAATTCCAAAGTGAACTTGATCTGCCGGCTAAGCCACAAGACCAGGGCCTTCCTCAAATCAGTGACCCACAAAATATCTGTCATGTCTGTGAACCACACCCACATTCTACCTTCAGTCCCAGGTATTTCTGGGTCCTTCTTTCTCACCAATACTGAGCATGTTTGCTATGATTGCTGATATGTAGGGTTCTAGGCTATGAGTCCCTCCCCAATCCTGGCACTAGATAAAGATTTTATATACATTACTTATAATACTCCCAAAGATTCTAGGTCACTCATATACTAGAATTTGTCACCCAAATGTTGGAAGAAGAGATACAAGGTCATGGAAACTAACAGGTCTCCCTCACTCCCTTAGCTAACTAGCAACACTGATTGGGTCTCAGCACCATCACGGGGACAGCATCACAGGCATCCACTGCACCACCATGCTCTCCTGAGCTGAAAACTCTAGAGAACCAGTCCCTGGCTTCCCACAGCACTGCTTACATCTCTGTGACCAGTTATTAGGAGGGCAATTCATTTGCATACTAGCAGAAGACCTAGAGAAATCATTTCAATGGGCTCACTCAATGTTCTCTAGGACCAATAAATGCTGGGAAAAAATTCATCAGGTTGCAATGCCAAAGAAACACATGCATTCAAAACTTAATTACCAAAATCAATTTGTCCCTGAAAGAATCCTGAGCTCTTCTAAAATTTCTTTTAATTCTTTTGAACCCCATGTCTTTCTTATACCTTTGAAATGGAAAATCATGCTAAGAATTTCTTAGGGAGGGGCCTGTTCACATTTTCTTCCCCAGATGACTGTGCCCAAGACAGCATATTTCTAGCCATCAAGGAGCCCCTGGGTTGGCATCTGTAAGTGCTTTCTGTCTGGTGTCCAGCAATCCCCAGAAGCATGGACAGCTGTATCTGTCTTATGAAAGTGTCAGACTTGAGTCATACCATACCTTCCTCTGACTACTTTCTACCTAGATCCAGGTTCATCTCCCACCTCCTTCTGCCACCCAAGCCTCCCTGAAGCCCACCCAACTCCCTTCACTCCACACTCCCTTCTCATGCCACACAGCTCTAGCAGTAGTTGGACATACCTCACTGAACAATGACCCCCGCAGGAGCAGCCTGCCCTAACTAAGATACTTAATCTAGCCTGGCTCTGCCGCTCTTTAGAGGTGTGACTTCTGTGCCTCTTGCTGCATTCCATCCTTCCCTCATCTTTGACTTAGACCTAAACCAGCTTCCACAAAATTTGAACTCCACCTTTCACTCTTATTCCCAAGCCTCTTCTTTCTAAAATTTTATTCCTTATCTCACTCACATGTGACAGAAAAACTTCCCACAAATGTCTTCTGAAAAAGGGAAGTTGGGTGGTGTCTTAGTTTCTGTTTCTATTGCTGTGAAGAGACACCATGACCGCAGCAACTCTGATAAAGGAAAACATTTAATTGGAGTGGCTTACAGTTCAGAGGTTCAGTCCATTATCGTCATGGCAGGAAGCATGGTGGTGTGCGCAGGCTGACATGGTGCTGGAGAAGGAGCTAAAGGTTCTATATCTTGAGCCACAGGCAACAGAAAGTTGTTTACCACACTGAGCATAGCTAGAGCAAAGGAGACTTCAAAGCCTACCCCCACAGTCACCTACTTCCTCCAACAGGGCCCCACCTACTCCAACAAAGCCACACCTCCTAATAGTGGCACTCCAGTTGGGGGCCATTCTCTTTCGAACCATCACAGGTGGCAAACAAGCTCCATGTCCCATCTAATCTTCAGGTCCTTTATCGGGTTTGCTTCCAACTACCCTGTGCTACATACTCTCAACACAGCTGAGATGACCTCTGAATTCTCTAAGATTTGACATTTAGTCCCTTCTTTGAACACTGACTCATGATTCACAGATGCTGCAGCAAAGGATGATTGTTGATAGTTTGAAGAAGGAAACCTAGCTTCTGGGAAGTTTTTGGCCATCTCTACAAGAAGCTGAAACCTATTTTGCTATTGTGAAACAGGGTGAGATATCTGTTAGAGAAGTGAGAATGGTTAGAAGAAAAGTACTGACTATCAGTGCACTGAGAAGAAAGACAAGACACAGCCATCCAAAGCTCAACTGAGATTTTCCTTGGAAAATTTGTGTATAGAAAATGCATTGCTAAGTGAAAGACTTGTATGACAAAAAAAAAATGTCAATGATTTGAAGATAGAAATTGAAGAAGATATCAGAAGATGAAAAGATCTCCCACACTCACGGGTTACTAGGATTAATGTAGTAAAACTGGCCATCATACCAAAACCAATCTAAAGATCTAATGCTGTGGAATGTCTTTTTGTATGCTGTGAATATGTGTTGCTCCCATTGGCTAATAAATAAAGCTGCATTGGCCTATGGTAGGGCAGGGTGGAGCCAGGTGAGAGAATCCAAGAGAAATAGTGAGAGAAGAAAGGAGAGTGGGGTGGGGGAGACACTAAACCTCCATCCAAGGAGCAACATGTAATGGGATGCAGGTAAAGCCACAGAACATATGGCGATACACAGATTAATAGTTATGGGCTGAGTTAAGTTATAAGAGCTAGCTAGCAAGAAGCCTGAGCCATAGGCCATATAATTTGCAGCTAATATTAAGCCTCTGAGTGATTATTTTATAAGTGCTATTTTATCAGGGCTGGGTGGGACCAGAGAAACTTACAGCTATAATTCAAGGCAATCTGCATCAGAATTCCAACACAATTCTTTTCAGATATTGAAAAGACAATTTTCAACTTCATATAGAAAAGCAAACAACTTATGACAGCTAAAACAATCCTGAACAATAATAGAACATCCAAAGGTATCACCATCCCTGATTTCAAGCTGTACTACAGAGCTATAGTAATAAAAATCACATGGTATTGGCATAAAAACAAACATGTTGATCAATGGAATTGAAGTGAAAACCCTAACATAAATCCAAAGACCTATGGACACCTATTTTTTTTTTAAATAAAGAAGCCAGAATTGCGCAATGGAAAAAAGAAGCACCTTCAACAAATGGTGCTGGTCCAACTGGCTCTCAGTATGTAGAAGAATGCAAATCGATCCATATCTATCACCCTACACAAAACTCAAGTGCAAGTGGATCAAAGACCTCAATATAAAACCAGACAGACTGAATATGACAGAAGTGAAAGTAGGGAATAGCCTGAATGCATTGGCACAGGGGACAACTTCCTGAACAGAACACCAAAGCACAGGCACTAAGACCAACAGTTAATAAATGGAATTAATAAACCTCATGAAACTGAAAAGCTTCTCTTGGTATCCTTTTCCTCCTACTGGGTTACCTTACTCAGCCTTGGAGAAGAGCGGTGAGCAGCGGGTGCTGGGAAGCGTGGAGAAAGGGGAGACTGTGGTCAGGATATATTGTATGAGAAAAAAATAAATAAAAATTAAACAATAAAGTAAGATGCATTGCTGGATTAGCGGCTAACAAGATGACTAGTCCTGAGTTACATGTTGACAGAGACCTAGGTTTTACACTTCTGTTTTGTTCCATTTCTTAGTCCACACTGGTTGCCTCCTTAAACTCAATACAACTATTCTGTGATTGCACCAGTTGCCAAGCAACCAATAACCCCTGTCCTACTTCTGATTCTGGGACACCTGAACTACCCAGATCTCTGTGGACATTTCAGAAAAACAAACTAACTATACTTTGTATCACAGTCTTTTCAGATTACAGAAGAAAATCAAGATCTGTACATAACAAGAAATCTATTCTTTGTACCTCTGAACATCCCCTCCCAACAAACTGGCAGAGAGTTGGTCCCTGAATTTGTTTTAAATAGGCTGCTTAGTAACCAGTGTTATCATCAGCCAATGAAACTTTTAAATACATTTTTCTTTAAAACTGTCTTATCTTGAATTGCTGTTCACCTTCTTCATATCACTATGTTTAACTGTAAATGTTTTTGTTTCAAATATTGATGGACTATTTTTCTTACTAGATTAGAATCTCCATGATTGCAGCCACCATGACCATTTAGCTAACATGAAGCTGGGTACCGAGAAAATGTTACATAGTTTGTGGGCAAATTTGCTTCATGTAAGGTGTCTTTTGTGTTCTCCTTCACTACTTCTATGCTTCTGAATAATGGAAACTTTCCATATAACTTATTTACTTCAGCCCAGAGAAGGAGAAATGTTTTGCCAGATGTTGAGACCAGAATATCCATTTCCTACTCTATTTGTTATAAATTCTCTTTCTGAACAATATGAAACTTGTATTTAATTTAAAATGTACCTGTTTACTTAAGAGATGTATAAAGATTACTGTGCTGGTTAGTATTGTCAACCTGACAAGATCTAGAGTCACCTAGGAGACAAGTCCTCTGGATGTGTCTGGGGAGACTGTCTAGATGAGGACAATTGAGATGGGGAGACCCACCTTGACTTTGGATGGCACCATGCCATGGTTTGGGGTTCCACATGAAATTAGAAGAAGAAAGCATCTCCTTTTTTGTCTTCTTCCCTTCTTACCTCTGTCAGGTAGTTTGTCCCAGTCCCAGTTAAAATAATTAATTGCATGGTAATAAGGACTTGAGGTAAAATGCAGCCAAATTCCTCAAGCAGTTCAATGAAGTAGACAGATGACATGGGGGGAGTGGGGGTAGAAGAAGACGGTGCCATTAAGGCATAGGTGGGAAAAAAAAGCCGAATGGGGGGAGAGCAATACAACAGAGACTGGGCTTAAATAGAACCAAGGGGCAGATAGAGGGGTGAGAAGAAGACGGTGGAGGGAAGAAGTGTCAGGTCACGGAACAGAATTAGCCACAAAGGACAAAGGCCAGCCCTGAAATTGTTGCTAATGGCCAGGTGTTCTTCTCTGTTATCACCTGAAAAGCATCAGGCAGCAAATTCACAATCTCTGTAGACTCTGACAGCTAGCTCTAGTTTTTCAGAGATGTCCTCAACGGCCCTAACTGCCAGTAAGAAGTATATTCAGTTCTCTTTTTAGTTCAGTTTTGGGCTATGTGCTTTGGAATAAAAGAAAAGAGATTTCTCTTCAGTGCATTTGACACCAGCTTCTCCTTCTTCTCTCAATGCCTCATCTATGTCTTCTAGTCTTTAACCCTTCTATTACACATATCAGAAATTAGGTGCATTTGAACCTTAATTCAAATACTCATAAAGAACAAGGCTATCTGACATTAGGTTTGGAAATAGCCTTTTTTTAAAAAGTAATAACTGTGTTGGAAAATTGAAACTCCCTGGCTAGGAAGCCTCTTGTGTATCTTATGGGGAACCTTATATAGAGCTGATCCCTACTCAGTGCTCACAGTGCCCTTGGGTCCCCACAGCAGGATATAAATCAGTTGTTCTCAACCTGTGGATCATGACCCCAGAGACCATTGGAAAACACAGATATTTACATTACAATTTATAACATTACAATTCATTACAGTTATGAAGCAGCATCAAATATAATTTTATGGTTGAGGATACCACAACATGAGGAACTGTATTAAAGGGTCGCAGCATTAGAAAGATTGAGAACCATTAGTGCAAATGAAAATCCTCTGCTCAGGAAGTAAAGACAAAACATTTGAATTGAAAACTTAGTTGAACATGCAGCCATGCTCTGTCTTCTATTAGAACAAAACAGAAATATGCATATACATCAAAACTTTACTTTGAAATAGAAATTTCTGAGAAGGAACAACATAAACTAAAGATACTTTGCAATGCACTGGTTCCCTGAGCAAACAGGGAACACCAAAGAATAAAGAAGTTACCACTTTCAGTCAATAATAAATGATACTCTTGTTCACACATTTTTTTAGCATCTCTGTAGGGAGAAATGAACCTGAATGAAATGGAGAAATGGGAATGATTTTTGCCTTCAGAGGCCTATATCTTCTACCAAAGTCCTGGGAGTTACTTAGTCATCTAATCTCTCTATTTCTCTTGTTGTCTAACAAGGTTTATTCTTTTCTGTGTCCTGTATGTCTAAACAATTTATCACCCAGGGCTGAAAACATTCCTAACTAGCTCTCCATGCTCAGTGTCTTTGGATCTCATCCAGGAATGCTCCATTATTCCTTCCAGTCAGTAACTATCCTAGCTAACAACATCACCACATTTATACTACCACATCATTTCAAGTTTTGACTAGAGTTACTAACTACCATCTCTCTCCACAATATAGATACCCAGGGCAGGGAATGTAATTCTATTCTGTTGCCATCACAGTTCTTAGTGAGTCTGCTGTCTACTTGTTTCACTGGAGGAATGACAGGGGTGAACAGTCATCTTATATCTATCTCTGGACTTCATTTCTGCCTCCTCAAATCCTGCTTCCATTTCAAGATGCATGCCATTTGAAGAACATGACTCCGTGTCTCAGCTCGCTGGGTGGGTTATGAACATGTTCTAAGCTAAGCTCAACAGTGTGTTCACTCCCACCTCATTCTTAATCATCAGCTCATCATGGACATACAACCTAAAATGAGAAATCAGAAAGAATTTCACGGTTCCTTCTCGGAATTCTGGACAATGGCAAGCTCTCCTGTTTTAAATAGTGGAATGTGTTTGTTCAAGGTCAAGTGATGCTGCAGTCATACTACTGCCTCAGCAAAGTTCAATACCTGAGGCTAGCCCTCACCTCGGGATGCTAATGTCTCCTGGTATCTACTATAACAACTGCTTTTTAATGTGAAATAAAACAGAATGGAAAATCCCTACTAAGATTTGAACCTGTCAAACTCTGATTACAACACAGAAGAAAGTTAAACCAGACTTCTGCCTGGATTACATCCGTGAAATTGCTGAGATGTCTCCATCTGTAATGAGGTATATGGCATCAAAGAACCAGCTCAGCTGGGCAGTAACTCCTCAAACCAACACTGGTCCTTTCTTTTTCCACATCTAGAGGCCTTTGTCTTTAAAAGAAAATCTTCTAGCAATGCATTTCTTAATTCAGAATAAATACCTTCCAGCTTTAATGAACACAAATGAGGACTCCCTGGGTACTCGGAAATGCCTAACACTTATACAGATTACTGGGAAGCCATTGCAAAAAAAAATGTAAGAGCTTACATCCTGTTTTTGCACCCCAAAGCAACACAGCATGGTGTAATGGGACTTGCTACACAAGGGGGAGATCAAAACAGCATACAGCAAAAGAAGTTTGATTTCTTGGGCCATGTCTTTAAAATGAAAAGTGGTCCTTGACAAATTAGCCTAATATAAACTCTTTTCTTCAAGGTTACTTTAATAAACATAAGTTAAATTGAATGCTGGTAGGATTATTATCCAATTTTTTTTAATTTGTGTAGGGTGTGGGAAGATGGCTCAGTAATTACAGTGTTTGTCATACAAGCTTGAGGTGCTGAGTTCAAATCCTCAGAAACCTGAACAAATGGCAGGCAGATATAGTAGCCCACCTATAATTCCAATCTGAGAAGACAGAAACAGAAACCCCCAGAACAAGCTGGCTAGCTTATCAACAAGTTCTGGCTTTGAATGAGGACCCTGCCTCAGTGAATAAGGTGAACTGTGGATGATTCCCAATATCAACCTTTGGCTTCCACGTGCATGAAAACAAGTGTGGAAAAAACAAAAACTCTTGTCCTAGTGGCAACTAGTTACTGAGAAAACCAAGTAACTTAAAATTCCTATTCTAAGT
Source organism: Peromyscus leucopus (assembly GCF_004664715.2). NCBI lineage: Eukaryota > Metazoa > Chordata > Mammalia > Rodentia > Cricetidae > Peromyscus > Peromyscus leucopus. Next base: position 41,588,088 of record NC_051067.1, read on the forward strand.
AATCTAACACTCTGGAACCTAGGACATGTACTATGGGGGTACATAGGAATTCTCCTCTACTGGTTTATTTTTATGTTGTCAGACTGTGAAAAATACCCACCCTTGTTATTTACAAATTTTGAAGCCTTAGAGGAAAATGCAGTCCTTTGGAGTCCAAGTTAATTGACTAGTTCCATCAGTAAAATTGTGGAGCATCACACTACCAATTACCATGATTACATTGTTCAGTTGTGTCTCGGTGCTAATTACCATCTACTACAAGAAGCAGCTTCTCTGCTGAGGGCTAAGCAATGCACTGCTCTATAGGTATAGAAATATGCAGTTAGGATTAATGTATTGCTATGTTAATTTAGCAGAATAATTGCAGTAGGTTTTCCCTTAGGGTCCATGAGTTATATAGTCTCAGGTTCTTGGCCTCATTAACAGTATCAGGTTTGGGGACTATCTCAAATGATGGGTCTCAAATCCAATATAAAAAAGTGATTAGTACTCTAATATTTGTACCACCGCTGCACCAATTACCACGATGAAATACAACAATTTAAGTGATACAGTAGGAAAATACAATGAGCCTATGCCCCAACCTTGCTACCTAATGACCTTTTAAGTCTCTTTACTTCAAACTCTCAGGCCTTTCAGCTTTCTGGAGAATAATGAAATAAGCCTTGCCATGCCCATGATTTCCTAAGACAGTAAAGCACAGGATTTCACTTACATTTGCCACCAAACTATCAGCATAAAATCCACTCTACTCAGTATCTCAGAAAATCTAAAAGCCAAAGTATATGTGTGGGGTGTGTGTAGACTTTGCAAAAAGAGCGCCCCACTCATATTTAAAATCTGATGCTATCAGTTCCTCTCCCAGTACAATTTAATACAAAAATTATGCTACCAATATTACAAGATTGCTGTGAATCGTACAATAGACAATACAGAGATGTAGGAATTCTGTTTAAAGCTTTGCATAGAAAGTTTCTTAATAACTACTAGCTAAAATAACTGATCACCATTTTGAAGAGTGAAATGGAGGCTCTTTAGAAGCCATGTGGAAGACAGCATGCATTTCAAGTGATTACACAGTTACTGATACAAAGTCTGATATGTTTACTTAGCTAATAAAGTTTAATGCAGACAAGTACATCGATGGAGCCGAGAGAAACAGAGAATGAGAAAAATCTTGATAACAAAAGAAGAAAAGAAATCTGAACAAAACCAAATAAATATGAACACATTGACTAAAAGTAATTTCTTAATTATCCATGCAAAAGCTTTACAAATTAACCCAATGGTATCTGAATTTTCTTATATGTAACAACAATGAACTTAATTGATAACTACCATGCATATTTGTATAATTGTGTTAAGAACACTATTTGCCCAATTCTTTACCCTGCCTTGTATATACAACCCCACCACCATCACAGTGTGACCCCATGGCTCCTCCCACTGCAGGAATGGGATGGATTTTGACTTTTTTACTTTGTATTTGGCTGAATGACTTGCCTTGCTGAATAAATGAATTTAGAAGAAAGTATGTCCATTCCAAACTTTGCCTCAGAAGTGGATGTTTATGAACTTTCTCCCATGTCTCCATCATTACCAGAAGAAAAACATGCTTCCCTAAGTCTTGGTCACAAGAAGAAGAAAGACAAAATGCAATAGATCTAATCCTTCTAAGACAGTACACAATCAGCAAGCACCAGTCATGGGAGCAGGCTCCACTGAGGTCTGCAGAACCACCCCATAGTGTCAGACCTAGTGGCGAAACTCAGCCAATGCATGCGTATCTGAAGAAAAATCGTAGCTCTTTACGATGAGCTGAGTCTTCTAATGGCATAGGATGTAGCATTGTCTGTCAGTACCTAATGCAATACAATGTTATTAACAGTTTTCTAATTTATTGTCTTCATCTGCTTGTATAAAAGGAAGAGAAGGCTTGAGAGACGGCTCTGCTGTTAAAAGGCTAGGCTCACAACCAAAAATAAAAAAGGACGGGGAAACATTCTGCCATCTTTCAAACATAAGGTTTACTTTAAAACACTGGGTTGTAACCTCGTACACTGATAATATCTCTTAGACATGGACACAGGTGAAATGGGCAGTAAATTTCCATCTAGTTTCAGTGGACAATATTAAAACAAAAGCAATCTTAAATACACACAGGTGGTCATCATGGTTTTTCTGTGCTTTCCCCAGGTACACACCTCCAGAGTCCCTTAACCACTGGCCCTTAATCCGTGAGTCTTTCGTTTTTGCAAAAGCATATTCAACCTATGAGGGCAAGCCCAGGAGATATAGAGATATGGGGGATCATTGCAAGAAAACAGTCCCTCCTTATTTACTTGTGTCTAAAAGTCCAGTCATGTCTCAGTCCCCGAGTCATGCTCCATATGTTTTTTCCCTTGGGACTTCTCTAGGGCAGATTTTTGTCTCTTTAAACAGATGACAGGGAGCTATGCAGAAGATGCTCTTCCGGGGAATGTTACAAAGCTTGTAGAAAATTCAAAGCCTACATGTGGTTCTTAGACTGAAATTTCTCAACTGCTTCTGATATATTTCTACAATACAAAAAGGACTGGTCATCTCAGTCCTCTGGCACCTCTGCCTTCTCCTAATCAAACTTCAGGGCCACTATTCCAGGAAATCAGTGTCATCTTTTCTATGCAGTGAATAATGTGTGGTCCTGAGAGCTCTGGTTTGTCAGACCACTTCTTGTTTGAGAATGTCCAGTAGGATATATTCATGGCAGTAGGAACAGAAGAGGGAGACACATGGCATTTCACAGAGAGATTGGCTAAAGCCAGGAGAGTCATGAAGCTGACTAAAGTCAAGAATCAAAGTTTAAAATTGGCATTAGACAAGTAGAACTTCATCCTTTTGAATGGACTTTCTAAGAGGAGTTACCTCCCAAAAGACTGAATCTGTGATTAAAAAAAAAAAAAAAAGATTCCTAAAGGCATTTGAGTCCTCCCTTACATTGTTTTAGGTAGGTAAGCCCTGAATCAAACCACAAATCTTGGCTTCAGCTTCTGTTCCCAGGTCACTCAAAGGGTCCAGCAGTACTTCAGAAAGAGTAGAGGATGCTTGCTGTGCCTATTCATTAGGTAACACGCAGACTACTACTACAACATCACCCTGAACACAGTAACAAGTCCTTCAGAAGAGTGCTGGGCATATGAAAATCTGAGAAACACTGACTTAGGTCACCTGGAGCCACTCACATCTTTGCCTGGGTATATCTGCCTACAAAGTAAAGTGGTAAACTTGGGTGATCCCAACAGCCATTTTTTTTGTAAATTTGCACTAAATAATATAATCTTTTTGCTTGCAGATCTTTCCCTAATTCATGGTGTCTCAGGAATTAAGGAAGACTTATGGAGCCAGACCAAGTAGTGAGCCACCTCTACATCTCCCTAAAAACTCTAGAATACAATATTAATTACAATAATGGCACTGAGTATTGGACTAAGACATATGGAGTTCTAATATCCATCCAGAGCGAGAAACACATTATGCCATTATGTAAATAAATCGCAATTAAAATGGTATAAGTGAAATGAAAACATCTCCTATTGCTCACTTCCTAGTTCTGTCCAGCAATAACATTCATCTCAGTAACAATAAGTGTCCTTGGCACCAAGATGGGATGACGTATTTTAATAGCATGTCACAGTGGAAGAAATAATAGCTACCTTAAAGCAAGCTGTGGAAATGGCTAAGAGAGGAAAACCTTCGCCAAGAGTGAGAATAGGTATTCAGACCCCCAGAAACATGTAAAGGCCAGGTAAGCACGTCAGTCCACCTGCTATCCTAAGCACGGAGATTAAGCTGTTAACCAGACTAGTAGAATATGAGAGTTCCCATCTCAGTGAGAGACCTGATCTCAATAGATGAAGTGGAGAATGATAGATGAAGGTACACAGTATAAACCTCAGGCTTTTACATGCACATGTGTACCTGCACCCACACACAGACAAATACACATGCAAACTCACATACACCTATTCACACACATATACATACACCCAATGGCCTGCTGGGGAAAACAGAGTTAGAATTATACCTTAAAAATATTCTATGCAAACAATAAATCAACTACTACAATACATAGATCTTATATGGATCCTCATTTAGGAAACAAATGTGGGGAAGTGCAATGAGATGATTGAAAAATTCTGAGCAGATGCTACTTAATTTTTAAACAATTATTTTATGCATATAGTCTAGTTTGAAATTTCATCATAAATATGATGAAATTTATATACCTATATATGTGTGTATATATAATATACATCATATATATATATATGTAAAATGATAATGTCTGTCTTCCTGGGGTTTTCTTTACAATGATGTGTTTGTGAGAGCTGGAGAGGAGACAGGGTGAATCAAACCTGAGTGTCTTTGAAATTCATCAGTTCAGTTGAGTATAGCCGGATAATAGTTACATAGTATTCCTAGTCCATGGTTTCAAATTTCCTGTAATCATATCTTTTTAGAAAGAAAACCAGTTTATTTTGCACACCGCAGAGGAACAATTAGTACAGCATGACAGAAGCACCTCACAACAGCGCTTTCCGATTAGTGTTCTGAACACAGAAAATAAGGGCAGAAAACATGTCAAGACAAAATACGGAAGTTCAAACTAATGAAATAATAAAGACAAATAGGTACGCTTCTATTTTCTTTTCTGAATCATGAAGAGTAAAATGTGACTTCAGTGAATGCCACCAAGAGAATTATTACATGGGGGCTGCCACTCGGCCACCATTCATGTTAGTTTCTCTGCTTGGATCCTTCTTGTGTTCCCATCTGCAAAGCAAGCTTGGGGGACAGAGGCCCCATGCCATGAAACAAATGTGAGAGGATGCTTAGTGCCTGCACAGGGGCACCCAGTAGCCATTTACTGACTGCTCCCTCAATTAAAAATACTCTAAGTGGCCCGGCAGCGGTGGTGCACACCTTTAATTCCAGCACTCGGGAGGCAGAGCCAGGTGGATCTCTGTGAGTTCGAGGCCAGCCTGGTCTATAGAGTGAGATCCAGGACAGGCACGAAAACTACACAGAGAAACCCTGTCTCAAAAAAGAAAAAAAAAAATTACGCTAAGTGGAGGAGAGAAGGAAACTCACAAGCAACAGACATATTTAAGGCCCCTTGACTTCATGCCCTTGCATTCAATGCTAGGAACACCTCACTATTAAGTACTTAGTTTGGCACATTTAGAAAGACATGGAGTTGTATGATCTTTGCACTCAGATTATCTAGTCCAGACGGCTCTTTATGTTTTTGATGAATTGTACTGACAAGATTAATTCACCTTGTCATCAGTGATTTTCAAATGAGTGAAAATAAAAGTGCTGTCTCTCACCTGAGCATCAGTGAATTAAGATATTGTGGTAATCTTCAGTGTTGGCAATAATGAAAATATACAACCTGACAGAACTGAAATTGGTACTATGTTTCTAGAAATCCACTGGGTGACAAATATCAAGTGCATGAATGCTCATTTGGAATAAGAGTACTTCCCCAGAAGTAATGAAAAGCAAAACCAGTACACAGGGGGGAAATATGTATACTATATCCAAGAACACATGCAAATACCATGGAAATCTTCTTTCACCTATATGGGCTACTGTTTCCTTTAAATGATGCTACAAAGAATACAAGTAGAATTTAAGATACCCTTAAGATACCCTTGAGAAACAAGGAAGACAAGTGTTTTCAGGCTCCTAATGAAAAGTTCTCAACCACACACTTGCCCTGAATTTCTTCATTAATGGCAATAATTGATGCTATTAACACAACAACATTCTTGGGTATAGTATGGAATTTGTATCTATATATAGTTTTTCTTGGATTTGCTTAAGCATAATTTAATAAATTCTCCATCTTAAGGAGATGTCAAAGATAGATTAGATGCTAAGACCCTATTGCTGAAGGAACCACATCCCCTGTGTGCATGGTTGAGAGAAATCAAGTTAGAACTGAGCTGGAGGCTTCCTCCCTGCCAGCAAGCTTTCATAGTCTTTGAATGTGTTATGCAGGCTACTAGAGGAGAAAAGACATCAAATGGTCTTACTCATCCATGAATCCTACAATCTTTGAGACCAACCTTCCAGGCAAGATTCACCCATTTACGCATCAGCAGCACTATTGCTGTTGAGGTAACCAACTCCTCTTTGATTGGATTTGAGATCATCTCTACAGAAGGGAACCCATAGGTGCTACTATACACATCATCAACACTCCATGGTGGAAGATATCCTAGGCCCCAGCAAGAAACTAAATACTGTTGCTCAGCTAAACGGGCACAGTGCCAAGCTGCCTTCCAAATATTTATGCTAATATCCATACACAAATACTACTTTCTCACTTAATCAAAGAAATCTCTCAAACAGAAGGCTGTGCATGGTAAGACTCATAGCTGTTAAAAATGCTGAGAACAGTTATGGATGAGTGTTCAGCCCCAAACAAGATATTTGTACTCTCCATTCTAAAGCTTATGCAGAACAAGGGGAGAAAAGAATTTCAGAGCCAGAAGATAATGAGAAATGTCATCTTCTGGGGAAGACATGGCTATTACAGTCACAAGCTCATAGCAGTTGTAGATGCCTGCACTGGGTCTGTACATGTGAATGACCCATCACCAGTAAGGCATGGATACCAGGGGCCTCAGGAGCTCCACTCCTCACTGCTGAACTGTTTGCTACTAATAGATTCAAATGGTGAGAATCATTCATTGTCTTCAGCTGTATTTCCTCTAATGACTTCATCAGAATCCAATGGATAGTTCCAACCTAAATGTTACCCAGAAGGCTCTGGTTAAATCAAATGGGTCATAAAACAAAAGACTTCAGTTCCAGGAAAGGGAGTGGCAGGGATGAGGAGAGAATGATAGAGGTAGGAGCAGGATAAAAGGACATGGTGGAAGAGTCATCAGGATATATTATATACAAGTGTGAAATTATCAATAACAAAATTAACCAATAGAAAGAAAAGAAAAATAAGAGTTAATGTTGTGACACATTTGAGCAAGTTCCTCAAGCAAGACCTTTGGGCTTTTACGTCTTCTTGTTGCATTACCATTCTGGTCATTTCCAATGCTTAATCAAGGGATAGATGCAGTGTATATGGCGTTAGTGCCCTACAGGTGCCCCTGCTCCCTCCCGACACATGGTAATCTGAATCAATCTGCCTTTTCCCAGGAGTAACCCAGGATGTTTCTGCTTGCAGCTGGAGAGCATAAGTCTAACCCACAGCATAATGCTCATTTCTCCAGTGTTACAGGATCGTTTGGGCTTGGTTGCTCCTTGAAGATGGCACCTCATTCTGCTGCCTCCTTGCTAGTGCTAGCAAAAGTATGGGGAAGAGATGCCTATTCCAAGTGTAAAATTAAGTTAAAAAATGGCTCTCTACTTAATTAAAACAGAGGCTTCTCTGGGCCAGTTTTTTCTCCAAAAACTTTTTCAGGGAGAACGTTTTTGGTTTTTTGCTTGTTTCTTTTGTTTTGTTTTCTTTTTTTATTATTAAGAAAAGTTTTTCATTCATTTTACACACCAATCAAAGATCCTCCTCTTCCTTCCTCCTGCCTCCACAGCAGTCTCCCCTAACCCACCCCACACTCCCTCCCACAAGAAGGCAAGGCCTCCCATGAGGAGGTACATTTAGTAGAGGCTGGTCCAAGCCCTTCCCCTGCCTCAAGGCTGCATGAGGTGTCTCATCATAGGTAGTGGGCTCCGAAAAGCCCCCTCATGCACCAGGGATAAATTCTGATACTGCCGCCAGGGTGCCCCCTGAGTAAATCAAGCTACACAATTATCTCACCATGCAGAGGGCCTAGTCCAGTCCCATGCAGACTTCACAGCCATTGATCCAACTTTCATGAGTTCCCACTAGTTTGGTTTGGTGGTCCCTGTGGGTTTCCCCATCATGATCCTGATGCACTTGCTCAAAGAATCCCTCCTCTCTCTCTCTCTCTCTCTCTCTCTCTCTCTCTCTCTCTCTCTCTCTCTCTCTCTCTGGACTCCTGGAGCTCTGCCTGGTGTTTGGCTGTAGATCTCTGCATCTGCTTCCATCAGTCACTGGAGAAAAGCTCTGTGATGACAGTTAGGGTATTCACTGATCTGATCACTGGGGCAAGCCAGTTCAGTTCAGGCACCCTCTCCACTATTTCTACTAGTCCAAGCTGGGGTCATCCTTGGGGATTTCTGGCAACTTCCCTAGCACCAGGTTTCTCTCTATCCACATGATATCTCCCTTTATCATGCTATCTCTCTCATTGCTTTCCCACTCCATCCCTGTTCCAGCTGGACCATTCCATTCCCTCATGTTCTTATCCCCCATCCCCTACCCTCCATTGCCCACCCCTCATCCCCAGTTTACTCATGGAGATCTCATCTATTTCCCCTTCCCAGGGTGATCCATGCATCCTTCGTTGGGTCTTCCTTCTTGGCTAGCTTCTCTGGAGTTGAGGGTTGTTGTCTGGTTATCCTTTGCTTTACTTCTAGTATCCACTTATGAGTGGGTACATACCATGTTTGTCCTTCTGACTCTGGGTTACCTCAGGATGATATTCTCTAGTTCCATCCATTTGCTTGCAAATTTCATGATGTCATTTTTTTTCCTCTGCTGAGTAATATTCTGTTGTGTATATGTACCACATTTTCTTAATCCATTCTTCAGTTGAAGGGAATCTAGATTTATTCCATGTTCTGGCTATTACAAATAATCTCATTATGAACATAGTTGAGCATGTGTCCCTGTGGTATGATTGAGAATTCCTTGTGGTATATGCCCAAGAGAGGTATAGCTGGGTCTTGAGGAAGAATGATTTCCAATTTTCTGAGAAACCACCACACTGATTTCCAAAGTGGCTATACAAGTTTGCACTCCCACCAACAGTGGAGGAGTGTTCCCCTTGTTCCACATCCTGTCCAACATAAGCTGTCTGCAGTGCTTTTGATATTATCCATTCTGACAGGTATAAGATGGTATCTCAGAGTCATTTTGATTTGCATCCCCCTGATGACTAAGGATGCTGAGCAATTCCTTAAATGTTTTTGACCATTTGAAATTTTTCCTTTGAGAATTCTCTGTTTAGCCCTATAGCCCATTTTTTAATTGGATTGTTCGTTATTTTGATATCTAGTTTCTTGAGTTCTTTTGTTTTGTTTTCAATGCCTGTAGCACTAGAGACTAGATTTGGGACTCTCCTTGGCAACTAAATTAGTTTTTCACCTGATTTCCACGTCTGTCCTCATTATACTTTAGTTCAAGCTCTTATAAAATTAGACTTCTAAATCTGCTGGTCTGCCATGGTAGTCCCAATGCACTAATATCTGCAGTCAAAGCACTGTAGAAGCCACCTATTAGCTTAGAGGTCATGCATACTCCAACATTCTCTTCAGTTTGGAAGATTTCTCTAGTTACTAGAAGCTTCCAGGGCCAGAAAGTTCACTTTGTTTTCAGGGGCAGTCTGTGGCATTGTTAGACAAAAAGTAATTGATTTCTGTGCAGCAAGCTCACTGTGGTTACAGATCTGGTCTCAGGAGCTTTCTAATTAAAGTATGTTTTTCCTTTTCAAACACTATTTTCTTATCAACTGAGTTCTCTCTTCTCACTTTGCTCCGAACCTCTGTCTTCCTTTGAACTCTGCCATCCTTCATTACTGAGGAACTTAAGTTTTTAACATGGTGTGTGATTACTATAGACTTGGCTCTGAAATTTTGCTGCTTTTATTTAATAGCTGAACTATCTTAGAGAAACTGACATGAGTGTCTAGATATAGCATACTCTGCATTATTATGTTGAGGTGATCATAATGCTTTTTCCATCTTAAAATTGTTCCATGATGTGTTTTATAAATACATGTAGGGAATCTACCTAAAACATACTTGGGATCAGACATTTGATAAATGTTTATTCCTAGAGGGAATGAAAAGGAAGGTTTTATACCACCTTCTCATGTGTCTAGACTATTTGGATAACTTAGCTTGTCAATAATCTTCATAACTATAATGTCAAAACTAGACACATAGAAAAGTTATACTTAAGAAAACCAGAATACAGTGGAATGCTTACCAGTTGATCTGGATTTCTATTTGACCTCACCAAGCCTATAGTTTCTTCATCTATAAAATCAGATGAAAGTACCTACCTTGTAATGTAGTAAATATATGCAAGTCCTAGAACTCAGCATCAAATTTACAAATGTTTGAATTATCTTGGCAAGCAATAAACATTTACTATTCTGATACAAGATGTCTGGGAGGTTTGGGTGCAGCTGGCAGCCTTGAAGGCAGTGTTTTTCCCATAGGCTCCTGTCAGAGGTTATTCTGTTCCTGAGAGCTGCCAGTCAGGGCTGAGCACAGTCCACCTGTATCCACCAAGAGACTCCTTAACTGGAGGGAGTAGAGGGAAGAAGAGGAGAAATGAATTAGGGGGACATGGGAGAGAAAGAAAAGAGGAGGGGTGAGTGAAAAAGGAGTAGGAAGTGGGTAGGTGGGTGGGTGGGTGTTTTTGAAAGCAAGGAGCAGTTGGACAGTCACTCACTTAGGAATCTGTGTCTTGTATTCCTTTGTCCATGTACAGCCTCATAGTCTATACTCAGTCATTATGATCTATGTGAAAAAATACACACACCATAAGATCCACTTGTTCCTTATAAGGGCTACAGTATAACAAATGGAAACTTTGTCATCAGACACATTTTCCCTTTGATTAAGATCACATTTTCACCTCTCCACTTGAGTACCACTTTGTCAGAACCTCTGGCAAGTGTGGCCTGTAAGTCTTTGGACCAAAATCTTCAGGTTCTTATTTGCCACTGACATGAAAAAAGTTTGCACATTACTAGGGAGATTAAAGGAACTGTTGGAGGAAAGGGAACCCACTTTTGCCTAAAACTCCTGGAAATCTGGAGAGTAGACCATCATTCTCTCTATTGGGCGATTTAACTTCACGCCTTGTTCTTGATTCTGTGTAAATGGTTTTGTACCCATTTCAGAGTTACAAGTTTAATGATGGGCCTGGGTCCATAGGTGCTCTGGGTTGTGGACATTCACCTTCCTCAAAGCAGTGTTTTTCAATCTATAGGGAACCATGTGCCATTCTCCTTCCATGAATCCCCCAAGAGTCCCTGGTTACACATTGGCATTTGATGTCAGGTGCTAGCAATGATGACAGGTGGCACTGACCTTTCTGAGGGTGGAACTGGCATGGGGCTCCTTTTTACTGTGTCACCAGCATGCAGACCCAATGACTTCAGGAGAAATGAGGCCTTTGCTTCTTTCCCTAGTCTTCCTCCAAACCCCTGGGGCCAGAGCATGAGTGACTGTACTCTGAGGTGCCAGGTCCTGAGGTTCCTACTTTGCCTGATTTCTGGAGCAGGGCATCAGCTTCCCTGGCCTCTCCTCCCACGGCCCTCCCTGTGCTGCTGCAGCCTCTGAACTCCCGTGCTGGCCCCCTCCCAATATGTAACACCATGAGCATGTCCAGTTTTCTCGGGAGTATTTGGTTCATCTAAGAATTTTTTAACTTCCAATGTGGGTCTCTTCTCTGTCAAACTCTTCTTTCACACAGTCACCGCAAGTGTTTTATAAAATCAAATAATCCATTCCTTTATACTCAATATATGTTCCTAATACATTGAGGAGAAGTCAGAACAAGCAATTGCCTATGTAAGAGCTCTAAATTTAGGGATAGTCAGAATCGACCTGGTATATTAAACTCACCAGAACTTTCTACTGAGATAATAGAAATACCATAAATGGAGAATGCATTCTGTAGGTGTGCTCATGCTGCAACTCAATTATCTTGTGAGTGATGTGAGCTTTACAGGTTTATCTGACAGTCAAAGCAAACTTTTGAACACAATCTTCCACTAGTATTTTCAGGAGATTGAAACCAGGACTCTGTGAGTACATAAAAATCTGAAGCTGTTTGTTTTCTGTATAAAATACAACTGTTTGTATATGACCTACTTATTTGACTCACATTTACCTGTGATTGCTAAGGAAACTCTCCTTCAAGGTAGGCATCCATTTTGGTACCCATTAGCCCTTTGTCTCTGACTCCAGTCCCTGGAAGATAAGTTCCCAGTAACTCTGACTCAGTGACCTCCACCCAGAAATGTACAGCCATGACTACCTACTGGTTGTGACATGACCAATTGCTTTTTCTGCTTCTATCACTTCCTCACGCAGATACCCAAAGACTGTTTTGAGTTACCGTAACCACTTGGCAGAACAGACCAGTTTTTGTTTGCTTGTGTAGATATTGAAAGTCTTCTTGTGTTTTTGACCTTTAAAAAAACCCTTCCGCAGCCCCCTCCTTCATGACATGCCTGAGATTTGGCTTTAAGACTGTCGTCCTGTTAGCAGCTAACCAATAAATCTTCTAATTATAATTTGAGTGAATCTATGGTCCTTTCCCAGGGGCCACAAACTCTGTAACATGCCCACATAATTTTCTCATGACTTTCTACAAGTGCTTTGGAAATAGTCGCAACATTGTAGGGAACAATGACAAGGAACTGTAAACGCATGTTCAGAACAGAGGGGTGTTTCTGAATACTTTCAGTGTGCACTGGCTGGTTGAGCTGAGGCCTGTAGAACCTGTAGATTGCATGGCTAGCTGTGTCCATGAGAAAGTACTTTGAGGGTTATCCTGTCCCTAAGCTCTGCTGTGTTTCTCTGTGCCTGGGAGAGCCTCAGAGTGACAAGTAGTAAGCAATCACTCATTCTATTCAGAGTCTTGACACCATGCTCCAACTTTAACATTTCTACATTGTTTGTGTAAGGTATGAAAATGAAAGTTCTTGGTCTTTTTGGAGAAGTACTTAAGTAACAGCAAGGTTATGTTCGACCATATACATATTTTTTTTTGTGTAAAAAGTATCTGCATTGACAGCAAGCTTGTCAGTGATAACATAATGATGACCCAGGCATGGACCTTACAGAACAGTAGAGATGACCCTTTACTGACAGTACAAAATGTCTTAAGCCACCAACTATCATTTTTTTAAAGATTTATTTTTATTTATGTATCTAAGTGTTCTATCTGCATGGTCTCTGCATGCCAGAGGAGGGCATTGGATTCCATTATAGATGGTTGTGAGCCACCATGTGGTTACTAGGAATTGAACTCAGGACCTCTGGAAGAGTAGTCAGTGCTCTTAACTGCTGAACCATCTCTCCAGCCCCACTAACTATCATTTTTAAAAAACATTCCCCCTCTGTTTTGAAAGTACCTTGCTGGAATTGAACCCAATAGCATGTACATATTAGGGAAGCACTCTCACACTATGTGTGATGTGGGATAATGCCCTTGTACATTGGTTTAATAAAACACTCATTGGCAAGTACCAAGCAGGAAGTATAGGCAGGGTGAGCAGACTAAAGGAATGCTGGGAAGAGAAAGGGCAGAGTCAGGAGTCACCAGCCAGACACAGAGGAGGCAAGATGACAAGGCACAATTGAGAAAAGGTACCAAGCCACATGGCTAAACATAGATAAGAATTATGGGTTAATTTAAGTGTAAGAGCTAGTCAGAAATAAGTCTGTGTGGGACTGCGGGCCGGGTGGGACCAGAGAGAAACTTCCAGCTACACTACACAATGCTCTTTAAAAATTTCTTCAAAACTCATGGATGAACACAAAAGAAACAGAACTCCTCCATGTGATAGGGAAAAAACTCCAGAAATGTAGGCTGATAAGGCTAACAGGTCAGTGTACACAGAACACAGCAAACAAAATCAGGGTCCAAGCTGACTTAGGAAAGGAAGAAGCCTGGAGAACATCCCTCTCTGGTGGGAGACACAGTACACCTGCTTGCCTCTGTTCTTATTTTCGGGGGAGGAGAAATAAATTCTCTTTAAACAATTCCACCTGAAAGCTCACAATTGAGAGGAAAGAATGCATTATCAAGATGCTCTAAAAAAAAAAACCATGATGAAAGCTTAGTTGGGGCTGGCTGAGGAAGCCTGAGTGTCTGACTGAAGGCACTTGAGAGATAAATTCCAAGCCTAATGGAATATTTGAAGCAAAAAAGAAGTTTAAATTTAAAGCAAATTTAGAAGCTTGATCTTGTAAAAATCATTTGCTTAGGATTCTTTAAAAAAAAAAAACAACCAAAAGTTATGTTTTTAAAGTTTACTTTTGAAAATAAAAAAAAAATATAGTGATAAACCAAGAATCAAGAGGGAAATATTAAACACAGAGAGTAAAAACCACTAGTGATTATATGCAATAAAGATAAAAAAGTTCTTCAGAATGCAGCACAGGAACATTGGAACAAACACACAGCACATACTGTAGCATGTTTTAGCCTCTTTTGAGTCATGAGGATGGCCATAAAAGTCACTGAAGCATCTGCAGTTTTAGAACTAAAGACATTAAGGCACAGAAAGGCCAAGGAACTCACCCAAATTCCCACAGCTGCTAAGAAAGAGATACAGCCATGATTCCAGCCCAAAGGACTGGGCTTCAGTTCTGTTTCCTAGCAACTGCCCTGTGTTCCTGTCAAGAAAATGGAAATCACTAAGGAAGAGTCCCATGGAGGTTAAATTTGTCCCAGAATAAGCAATAGTGAGAGTAGAGCCGATAGCTTTTTGAGAGAAATGAGGGCTGAAAATTCTCCAGAATTGAAGAAAAACATCATTTATCCAATTTGTAAAGGTTAAAATTTCTTCGGTACAATTTCGAAAAAGAAATAATATCCAGACACAGAATAGTGAACCCCAGAACGGGAAAGAAAAGGAGATGCTGACCACAAAGACAGCCTGTTAGAGAAGACAAATTGATAAAATGAAAACCTTTCAAAGGCAAGAGACTTCTTGACACAATGATGAAAGCCTGGTGATGGGCAGGCTATTTTTCTAGTAGCAAGGGAACATGACAACCAGCTACAAGGTATACCTAGTAGGATTGTCATTGGGGAATGTAAGCAAAATAATGTCTTTTTATGCAAACAACAATTTAAAGAGAATAATCTTGTACCTTCACTAAAGAAAAACATGGAGGACATATTTAAGAAAGAAGGAAAATTATATAAAAAAGAAAATCTAAGCTATAAAGCCAAAATGTTAAACAGTATATACATGAATAAATCTAAACCAGCTTTCTGGAAATTATTACTAAAAATCAAGAAGAAAATAATTAAAATCTATAACTTAACAAATAAGAACCAAAGAAATCGGGAGATTGGTGTGTACATATTCTCATTCATCCAGAAGAAGCCTTAAACCACCAGTGAAAACTACTGCCTTGGAAAAGGTAAGGTCTTTGAAGAGGAAAACTGACTTTCCCAGATAGGTCGGGGAGGTTTCATGAAAGCTTCCAGAAAATGTAAGAAGGAAACAAACATTTGATTATCAAACATGAGCACCCACCTTCCCCCGGGACGTGTGCACCCTCTCCTTTAGCCCCATGTCGATGTTACAGCAGATTATCACCTCCCTGAACTCTCAACTTACAGATAATATACTAGTGAGACTGCTGGAGTCTGTACAGGTAGGGAACATGCAGGAATGGGTGTCCATCCTAAAGCAGTGTGTACATTATAAGACCAGGAGGTTGTGTCATCAGTTGACATCACTGTGCAGTACTCCACTGTGAATCCCAAAGCTCTGTATATTCCACAGTTAAAGAACAGGGTATTCCAATAGAAACTTCTCTGGACCGAGAACATGGGCATAGCATGAGAACATGGGCATTAGTAGAGCAGAGTGAACATCTCCCCAGAGTGTGCACTTAAGCTACAGGTGAGATTGACATGATGGGGTGTGATGGTCTTGCATCTGAGACATTGTAATGTCTTATACAAAGGAGCCCATAAACAAGGAGCTGATGTATTCAGGATCTAGTAGTAAAGAGATTGAACATTTATTGAGTACTTACTATGTCCCACATCAAGCTATGCCTTAATCCTCCCCAAAGTCTCATAATTCTTTCATCTACATAGAGTGCCAAGGCCCAGTTGACTTTTCCTGCCAGGGCTTCAAGCTGACCACTGCTGCCTTGTTCAACTCTGCTTTGGGCATTTTTTGAGCTACTGGTGAATTCATATCCATTTAAATGTTTTCCAAGCATTATGTCAGCTCAGACCAGAGACAGAGATAAGGCAAAAGGGCTATGTTCAGTACAAAGTTTCCTCGAAGAACTGAAAATGGATTTACATGATTCATCTATACTACTGAGAATATGCCTAAATGACTCTGTAATCTACTATAGAGATACTTGCTGATCCATGGTCATTGCTACTCTGTTCACAATAGCCAGGAAATGGAAACAGCCTAGATGTGTATAAACTGATGAACATATAATGAAAATATGGTACATTAACACAATGGAATATTACTCAGCTATTAAGAAAAATAAAATTATAAAATTTGTAGGCAAATGGGTGGAGACAAAAACAGTCATCCAGAGTGAGGTAAAGCAGACCCAGAAAGACAAATATCACATGTTTCCTCTCCTTTATAGATGTTAGCTTTGAACTTTCAGATATGTGTGTTTCATTTGGAAAATTTATAGAGGTCAGTAAATTACTAAGAGCCCATGGAGAGTGTAGGGGGTGCAGAGGTCTTTTGTGGACAAAGACATGCACTAGGGCACTGGTTCTCACCCTTCCTAATGTTGTGACCCTTTAATACATTTCTTCATGTTATGGTGACCCCAACCATAAAATTATTTTTATTGCTACTTCATAACTGTAATTTTACTACTATTATGAGTCATAATGTAAAAATCTTTGTTTTCTAATAGTCTTAGGTGACCCCTGTGAAAGGGTCATTCAGCCCCTGAAGGAGTCACAACCCACACACAGGCTGAGAACAACTGTACTAGGGGAACCTAGACTGTTCCTCCAGGGGAAGGAATACAAAACCTGCTTTTCATCTAAAAGCCGAAGCAGATGTATTTTCTAGTCTGGTGACCTTTGTACAATCTGTGTGGCTGGAGATCCTTCTCCAGACCCATTCTGCAGACTTGTTTTTCTCAGTCTATGCAACCTGTTTTTAATGAAAGGTGTCACATGTACTTTACAAAGAGTTCAGTATAGTCACATCATATAACTTTGTTCCTCAAGTAGATTTAGGCACACTATTACACATGTGTGATTGAATTAATCATCACAAGAACAGTTTTCACTAGACTGTGCTGTATTTAAATAAGCATAAAATAAGCGAATCGGGGTCAGACTCCCAAAGTTTGAAACAACACTGGCTGCTGAGTCATGCACCAAACCGCTTTCTTGCCTCCCACGGTCCATCTTTCTGCTGCCAGTGAATGTCAGATAGACCCCTGCAGGGGAAGGGCTTTCAAAGGAGAGAAAATAGAATGCACTGGTATAAAGGGTTAAAAAGTAATTATGGAACAAGAAGGGATAAAATGGGGTGAGAAAAGGGAGGTCAGGGTAGAAGAGGGAAAATGAGAGAGAAATACCACTTAAGGCTTTTCAAAAAAAGTCATATGGAAACCTACTACTGTAGAAGCTTCCTAAAATATATCTATACACGTACTGCCCACTTATACAATAGTGGCACAAGCATTATGGGAATAACCAACCACTATCTTATTTATTTAAGTCACATTCCACAAGGTAAACCCATATCTACTACAATCATCAGACCAAGAACATGATTCCAAGGAAGGATTATCTTCTGATACAACATTGTAGCTGCACCCAGGAATTCACTGCTGTAGTAGCAGCATCCACAAGACCTGAGCAAGCCTAAGCCAGACAAATCCCAGCATGAAGAGAGGAGTTGGGCATGATTCCACCAAAAGCCAAGGAGGTATTAACAATATTACCTGAGAGAGGAATAAAATACTAAGAAAACTGATAAATTGACCATGCTCCAGTGGAAGTTATTTAAGCAACACAAATTGACCTGCATGGAGGGAAGGGGGCATTGGGTAGTAAGGGAAGGATTGTGGATTGAGGAAAATTTGGGTAAGAGAGAGTGAAAGTGTCAAATAACTAAAAATCAGAAAGAAAAAAATAAAACCTACTCTAGAAAATCAGCTACAAGCTAGGCACTCACCCAGTCATTTGGCTAATGAAGTTTTTTTTTCCATACTCTTCATATTTATTCTAACCAATATTATGCTAACAAATATTAGTCTGGCAAGGATTGTATAACCACTTCGTTTTTCTATAAATGTCTCTGCCAAGGGTCAAGATTTTAATGGGCCTGTTTCTGATCTCTGCCCACGAATAAAATTTGACACTAAACTTTCCATTTCTCTTGATTGGAACATTCTGGAAGAGAGAAAGTTCAGTACCTTCGGGGAAGCAGGCTAGAAAATAGACATAGGTGATATATGAGATTTCATGGTGCAGTCCCCCCAGACTACAGTCCTACACATCCTAACCATAGGTGAAGGAAGCCAAGGATACATAGCTCATTTATTTTTTTATGTGACTCTTGGAAGCGAGAAAGTTTTCATTATATAAAACAACAAATATTACATAGACATTCATACAAATGGCCTAGTTCTATCAAGTTCATAGAAATCAAATATAGAATACAGATAATAGAAGACTTGGAGGAAAATGGAATCAGGGAAACTTCAATATGTACAGTTTTACTTGGGGAAGATAAAAAAAAATCTTCTGGAAATGGGAAATGTCATTATGGTGTTGACCCAATAAAATGAATATAATAAGGAACTGAACTATACTAAAATGTGTAGAGTAGTAAATTTTGTGTACATTGCCATAACTATAATTTCAAACCCAAAAGAAAAGAGATTTGCCCTGCACAGAACCTCTCCTCAGTGAGGAAAGGATGGTCCTGCTCACACATCAGTGGTGTATGGAAAGTAGCAGCCACTTGCACGATTGGAGCTGACTCAGACCTAGAGAGGCCACATTCCTGTCCGATGGCTCTTCTTGGCAGAGATGGTCTTTTTTAACATCTTCTGTTCTGTGCCACATAACTCAGAGGTCACAGGGAGAGCTCCAGTTTGTGGAAGTGAAAGCAGAGGAGGTATTTCCAACGAGGAAGAGTGAAGGCAGTGGAATCACGGAGGGAGGCAACATTCAGGGGTGCAGCAGAGTGAATCTCTTTAAGAAGATTCAGAAATGTGTCTTTGGTACACTTGCTGACAGCAGAGCAACGGATGGTGTTTACCAAGGGGTAGTGTTCACACTGACAGCACAAATCTATCACTAAGTAAATAGCCACCTCTGATTTCCCCCCTGGAGTGGAGAAGCAGCAGCAGGAGATAGATGAGATGTATCATTTCACATGAGAAGGAAGGCATCAGAAATGGTACCAGAAGCACAGGACATTGCTGCCTTTTGTTATTACTTCCTGAAAAAAAGATATGAGACAGTCTCACTATGTCTCCTAAAATTTTTTCATTTAAAATTTAAAGGAGTTTCTAACCTGAAAAATTTCCCATTTTTTCTTGTTTAAAGCTATCTCAAATTATTTATTATACTGCTATTTAATATGTAAACTGTATCTCTATACATTAAGTGAAGTATTTTTAATAAATATATAAATAAAATTTTAATTTCCTCTGGGAGGCAAGTAAATAACAAACTAGCTACTATGTATTGATTGTCTTTTTATTTTTAATGAGATTATTCTTGAAGCAAAAAAGATCATATGCCCCTAGTCCCTCCCCTGCTCTATCCAGCTGTGGGAAAGCCCTGACCAGCAGGCACCATCAGATGGGCAGATGACAGAACTCAGCCTGAGCATCTTTGTCAAGAAGCAGAGTGGCACCCCAGGTCTTTCCCATCTGACTCTTGGGCTGTGCAAAACCCTGCTGCTTCTGTACAATGTTTCACAGGTGCGGCTTCCTAGCCATTCCCTGATAGGATAGGGCAGAAATCAATTAACAAAACTTCATTCCCCAACCCAGCCCAGAAATTACAGTGCCAGCAACTTTGCAAGAACCTCCGCACCTCTCCTGTGTGAGCCAACTGCAACAAATGTCACTCTTTTTAAAAAGTGACCATAAACTGCAGGAAATGTGATCTTCAGGCAACCACATATTTCAAAATCACAGTTACATCCAAATCTGAAAAGAGAAGCAGCTTTTGAACTCTGCAGCCACTTCTTTTTGAGCACTGGAGTTCTGGGCCATTAGTGTTTGTGTAACACGTTCTCAGCCATGATGTCTTTATCTTCTCGCTCACTCACTTAGCTATTTTAAGGGTGTTCCTTGCTTATTGAGCACCAGATACTGTTCAAGAACACAAAGATGGGAGAAGTAAGTCTCTACTGCTAAACGATATGTTCTATGAAAGAGACTGGCCATAAAAAGCTTGATTGTGGTTGTCACAAATAGTAACATTGGCATCCAAAATTAAATAAGACAGGAAGAAAATTATGAAGGTAATTTAGCATAACTTATGAACTAACTTTTCAGATACTTTAAAACGTAGTATTTTCGGAATATGTGCAGATGGGTGACTCTTTTGGGTAGACTCAGGCTGACTCGTGGTATATTCTCTAAGCAGATCCTCGTTGAATGTGAGCTGCTGCCCTGAAAGATGTGTTGTTGGAAAGCCAGGAGATAAAGAAAAAAAATACTAAGGAAAAATTATACCTGCCATAATTATCAGGAGTCTAAGTTATTTTTTTAAAAATTTAAATTCAACAAATTGAAGCTCAACAATATAAGGGTTATAGTTGCAGGTAAATATGTGGAGAGACTCCTTAGATGTGGAGGAAGTATGCCTGCACTGAGCCAGAGCCTCCTGCCAAGGACATAGCTGATCAATACCCACATTGGGCCAGGGTCATCCACAGAGTCCCCTGCCATGGTCACAGCAGAACAAGTTTGTATATCTTCCTTGACATTGCTAAAGACATTACAACATGGCCATGCTAGGGTTCCGATGGAAGTTATGGGTCTAACTCTTCAAGAATTTGTTTATGATTACACCATCAGAGTGACTGATGTGTTGGCTCTGCCACAGTCAGGAACAGTGTCAGTGGCGAAGCTATTGATCCAGTGTTCCAAACCAAAATATCAGATATGCTAAAACAAAGAGGGATTCAGAGATGCTTGCTAGTTGGTATACAGTCACCCTAGCTTTGGTTGTTGGCACTTGGTGTGGGTTTCAACACTCAGCAGAGCTCTGACACTTCTAGAAAGAGCTGTGGCAGGTTGTGGATCCCAGAGTTAAAAGGCAAAGTTGTTATCAATGCCTTCAGATTGACCGATTCTAACATGACAATGGCCTTAAAACATGAACCAAGACAACTTTAAATGTGGGTCAATGAAACAAACTATCTATCCAGGCACTAATAATTCAATTAATTCATAAACAGAAACCATTACTCTATTACTGTTCATTTTCAGTAAAAATGAGCCGAAACAGAAGATATTAAATTTGCCTAAGAAGAGTTGGGTGGAATGATTGACACCTCAAAATTGCAGTGAACATTGTAAACAAAGTAAGTCAGTGCCAAAAGAGATGTTAGAATTAACCAAGAATTACAATAAGGCTGTAGAAGAAAACATGACACCCCGATGACTGGTAATAAGCAATGTTAGCAAGCAGGATCCCAAACACTATGTGGAAGAAAATGTGGATGTACTTATGATTTCAAATATTGTCTAGTGTTTTGCAGCAATGTTGCATACTGTTGCATTTAAATAAAGCAGCACAGAAAGCTGTCAGCAATACATTTTGGTGTCTATTCTTCCATTGTTCCTAAAGTTCACAGTCAAAGGAACTCTAAAGGTGTATTTGGTGAAGTATAAGACATGTGTATCATTCCAGCAGGGTGACACCTCTAGTCTCAGTTACAAAGTTACTCCTGTTTCTTTAGTCAGGGTTTCAAGATTCCAAAGCTGTGTAAGAATACATCAAAGAGAATGAATTTTTCTAAGATCCCATTTGGAAAAAAAAAGTAAATTTTGACTATTGATTAAAAAATAAAATACATTTACAATAAAAAATAAGTATTTGAGCAATTTTGTATTTTTTCTCAAGCCTCCTTGAAGGATCTCATTAATTTGAACAGATTATAATGTTCTTTAATATATTTGGACCTGTTCTTTCAGTGACAACATGCAGTGTTTCTTATTGTGCCAACACAATGGCTCACACACAGTAGATACCAAAAGACATTGCGGAAGCCCACTGACTTTTACATTGGGAGTGCACTTTCATGAATTTCTTCACCTGAGCTGGAATTTCAGCTACTGTGGAAATCAATGAGATCTGTATATCTTTCTTTCCCATTAAAATACAGTTTTGCATATACTCAAACTTTCGTAGTTTGCAATTTGTAATTGTAACACCAATCTCCTGAATTAACACATTTTAGGTAGATCACCCTAAAGACAATCAGATGCTAAAATGAACAACTCTAGTAACCTCTTACTTTATTACTGTGAAAAATGACAGCCTAGAATGGGGGACATGGGAGCAAACAATGTCCCCTAAACCAGATGCACCTCACTTTTCACTTTTTCATATGCTGTGAACTAAGAACAATTGTTGTGGGTTTTTTTGTGGGGTTTTTTTTGTGGTCTGATTGTTCTTTATTTTATATCTAGAATCCACTTATGAGTGAGTACATACCATGACTATCTTTCTGGGTTTGGGTTACCTCACTCAGGATGATTTTTTCTAGTTCCATCCATTTGCCTGCAAATTTCATGCTTTCATTGTTTTTCTCTGCTGTGTAGTACTCCACTGTGTATATGTACCACATTTTTTCCATCCATTCTTCCGTTGATGGGCATCTAGGTTGTTTCCAGGTTCTGGCTATTACAAATAGTGCTGCTATGAACATAGCTGAGCATGTATCTTTATGGTATGAATCAGCATTCCTGGGGTATATGCCCAAGAGTGGGATGGCTGGGTCTTGAGGTAGTTCGATTCCTAATTTTCTGAGAAACCGCCATACTGATTTCCACAGTGGTTGTCAATTGTTGTGTTTTTGATGGTGCATTTTAAATGGTTGTATAAATACATGTTGACTTCAACTTTACCTCACAGCTTTCAGAGCCTAAAATAGTTACTATCCAGCCTTTCCAGAAGAGTTTGTCAAACTTCTAGCCTAGAATGCTTAGATAATATTTCTCTAACTGAACAGTATTTAACAAGCAGAATTGCCATCACCTGATTGATAACCCCTGATCTTCCCATTCCTTCTATTGATTAAAGTACCGACTTAGGATCTGATTTAGAAAACAGAATGAGGAGTTGTAAAACTGAAGAAGTAATTTCTCAGTTACATTCTGCAGTTGTGAGGAAACTCAAGTGCAGTGGAGTTAGTGACTTTACATAACACATTTACAAAAGAGGCCAGGCTGACTTACTTTTAAATTGTATCTTATTTTTTTCCACATATTAGGAACATACCATTAGTTGTAGATAGGCGATAATAGCATAAAAGGACTTTCTCAATAAAATTAATTGAACAAGTGTTCTTGAGTTTTATTTATGATTTTAAATATTCAAAAACTCTGTCATTTGACTTAAAATTGGAATTACAATGATTGCAACATGCGCTGAGCGTTCAGTTCAATGACTAAGTACTTGCCTGGCCTCAGCAAGCTCTACGTTTGACTCAAGAAATGCAAAAGTAAAAGAACAATAGAAGGACTTGCAATCACTCTTATCTCACAGATTATTTTGAACAGACATCTTTATAAATTCCCCAGTATGTGGCTGCTATCATAATTTCTTTGTACTGATTAGGGTTACCAGAATGGTTTCAAATGATATATGATGATATTGCTAATAATAGTAGTAAAGGGTTTTGACATTTAAAAAAACCACATCATTTTAAAGATAAGTGTCTGAAAAGTGGATATAAATCTAACACCAAGTCTTCTATGTTGCTGGAACCAGAATTCATTTCTGTTTCTCTTTGGAGGAAAATTCTGAAGTAATTAAATAATATTTAAAATCTAATAGTCTTCATCTTCAGAAGCAAAGTGCCTCACAAAGGAAGGAGAAGGCAATCCTTTTTATAATGGAGGGTTGTGCTCAAAAAGAGGAGCTTTCTTTTCATAGCATCTGCTTCTGAAGATTCCAAATTAGATCCAGACAGCATCAGGAGGCCTCTTTCTACCACTGCCATTTCAAGAACCCCTACCCCAAGGCTTTGCCACTCACCTTGAAAAGCCAGATCTTCAGTCTGGGTGTAGAGTCCAGGCACAGGTCTGAGCTCCACAGAGGGTTCTTCTCTAGCAGCACGGCTCTTCTCACACGTCCACTCTCTTTGTGCACAAAGGCCCTGAACTGCTCACCGAGCAAAAGGAAGCAAAAGGGTTCTGAGTTCCTCAGGGTTTCAACAGACCTCAAAACCTCAAAGTCATTTCAAGTACACTAGCACAAAAAAAAAAAGAAAAAGAAAAAGAAAAAGAAAGCTCTTAAGGATGAACGGTCTAACACACAAATAACAGAAAGGCAAACTATCAGGAAATATTTATTAAGACTTATTGATTACTCTGACTTAAATATTTCTCACTCAGCTTTGTAGAAAATAAGAGCTACAGATGATACTGTCAGAAATAGAAACAGGAGATAAACTGTGCCTTGTATTTAGGGTGAAGTGATTGTGTGTGTGTGTGTCTGCGTGTCTGTCTGTGTGTGTCTATGTGAGTCTCTCTCTTTGTGTGTGTGTGTGTGTGTGTGTGTGTGTGTGTGTGTGTGTGTGTGTGTTTTGTAGTATTTCCTACACAGATAAACTAGGGCTCCTCTTCTAACTTTGGTGATTAACTCTTGCCTTGATATCTTTTTTAATATACAGCAGTGACCAAAATAAGATACTATAATCATGTCATAGAATTGACAGAGAGACTGTTTAAAATCTAACTACATTCTAGCAATGGATGAAGAGTACATGTGTGCACAAAGTCACTTTTATATCCATCAATTTATTGTTGTTGTTCATTTGAGACACAGAGAAAGAGGAAGGGGAAAGAGAAAGAATGGAGTGGGTGTGCTGGAGTGTGTGTGTGTGGAAGTCAGAGGACAACTTTGGGGAGCTGATTATCTTCTTCCACTTGGGTTCAAGGACTGAAACCATGTCACAGGCCTGTAACATAAACACTGAGCCACCTCTGTCCCAGATTCACTCTACATTCAACAAAATCTCAAAAAATAATCTATACACATAGTCACAAAGATATATGGTTCTGAAAGAAAAGTAAGTTCTTTGAATCATGCTAATGTATATACTTCATGTCATTATTATGGATTACTATTTTTAAGTTTGAATTATTTTTATTTAAATTATATAATTTTTATTAGATTTTATTACATAAAATAATTTTTAATTTAAATATATTTTGATCATATTCTTCCTACTTCAAGTCCATCCAGATCCTCTCCCCCGCCCTACCCACTCAACTTTAAGTTCTTTCTCAAAAACAAACAAAAACCCAAATTAACGATAAAACTTCCCAAACCAAAAAATAAATAAATAAAACAAAAAACCCACCAAATTATAACCAAATCAAAGCACAAACATACACAAAAAAGAAAGAAAAGGAAAAGAAGGAAACTGGAGTACAACACTATGTTGGTCAAATACTCCTGAACCCGAGGCCTGTTCTGGAGTGGTTGAAATGTCCCATGTCACTCTATTGGAGAAGACTGTTTTTCTGTCTTCCAGAAGGCGTAAGTCATAGTTTAATCTTTACATCTTTACCCTAGTGGCTAGGTGTTCATTCATCCATTCATTTTTTAAGTCTAACAAAATAAAATATAATACAATAAAACAAAACTATCACATCAAAGTTAGACAAGTCAGACCAACTGAAGGAAAAGAAGCCAAGAGAATGCACAAGAATCAGAAACCCCCTTATTTTCACACTCAAGCATCCCACAAAAACACTAAACTGGAAGCCATAATATATATGCCGAGGACCTAGTACAAACCTGTACAGGCCCTGTGCATGCTGCCTCAGTCACTGTGAGTTCATATGAGTTTTGTTCATGTCGACATAGAGGGCCTTGTTTTCTTGGCGTCCTCCATCTCCTCCAGCTCTTACATTTTTTCTACCTCCTCTTCTGTGGGGTTCCCTGAGTTCTGAAGGGGGGATTTGATGGAGGCATCCAATTTTGGGGTGAGTGTTCCAAGGACTCTCACTTTCTGAGTAGTGTCTGACTGTAGGTCTGTATATTTGTTCTCATATGTTACAGGAGGAAGCTCCTCTGATGGCACTAATCTATGACTATAGCAGAATATCATTAGAGGCCATTTCATCAAATTGTTTTAGACTGATAGTACTTGGTTTTACCATAGGTCCCTAGTCTCAGGTTCTTGGTTACCGAAGGAGTATCAGATATGGATTCCATCTCACAGAATGGTCCTTAAGTCAAATTTTAACATTATCATCACTTTGTAAATCACATAATAGTCTACAAACCCATGAGTTATAAGTTGTTTTAATCAACATCTTAAACAAACCTGCATTTTAAGCTGTATTTAGACATACCTGTAATTTTAAAAGATATTATGAGGCATCAAGTTGGTACTATCCTTGAGTTCTCTTTACTTAGACGTAAATGGATCATTTCTGGAGGTTTCTCTTCTCCTTTACAAGGCTGGAGTGTTAATATTTTGAGCCAGCTTCAAGTAGTGTGTTTGTCATTCTGGTGTACACATAATACAAATATTCTGATTTGTAATTTGAAGAGAAGGACTTTACATCAGGAAAGTCTTGAATTTTGGCAAATAAACACTGTCTCTGTCACATGAGTAAAAATTAAAACAACTCATGTAGAGGGATTTCCATTTTTAGCACTCAGAGTCAGTAGATTAAGGGAGGGAGCTATGAGGGGTGGGGTCTTGAGCAAGTCATCTAGGCACTAAGAATTTAAGGAGTAAAACCTTCAGGATGGGGCACAAACAGGTACCTCATGCCCAAACATGCTTCTCCCCTCAGGGAGGGCTGACTCCCAGCTTAGCATTGAGGACCAGAAAGAGCAAAAAGGGAGCAGAGACACTAGGCAGAAAGGACACCAGCTTAGGGACAATACAAGAGTTCAGAGGAGTTAGCCCCTTACCATGTGAAATTCTGAAAGTGCTACACTCAGAGAAGACATGAACTAGAAATGGTTATTACCCTATTTGTAAATCCTAATTTCAAAGTTACTGATCGAGTTAGATAATAAATCATTGGAAAGATTAGGGACTTGGCACTAATCAACACAGCTACACTTGTCCATCATGAAAAATCTGCTCTCTGAATGATGACATCATCCAGATTAGTCAATTCTCAGTCCTCTGTAAAGTTAACAAAGATGGCTGATGCACAGGAGCATTAGGGAGAGCACCGTGCTTGGGCAGAAGACTCAGCACCTGTGGTGATTGCTAACACCCCTTCCCACTGACTCTTTGCTTTGGTTTCATTGGCTTTGGTTGTTCTATTTGCCTCAGAAAAACCCTCCAAAGAAAACAATAATGAACATTTTTAAACTAGTGTAGACCATAAAGTACATCTGCAA
This sequence comes from Peromyscus leucopus, assembly GCF_004664715.2. Taxonomy (NCBI): domain Eukaryota; kingdom Metazoa; phylum Chordata; class Mammalia; order Rodentia; family Cricetidae; genus Peromyscus; species Peromyscus leucopus. Next base: position 41,615,533 of record NC_051067.1, read on the forward strand.
AGTGAGTACACTTTGTTCACTGAAATCTAATTCTAATGTTAAATTCTAAGGGCTGGAGACATTCCTGTCTAAAGTTTTTAAACATGTAATGTATGACAAGGCATGATTGTGAACTTCACCTGTGCAGGAACGTACCTGTCACCACATGTAATGGCCAGTCTCTCCAATATTAATGTGCATGTGTCTCTCCAGCAAAATATCATTTTTTTTGCCTTGTTCAGAAGCACTGCTTTAGGAGGCTCTCCTCTGCTCTGCTCTCTTCTTACTTGTTACAGCTAGTATGTTCATGCCCCTGTGTGCATGTGTATGTGTGTGTGTGTGTGTGTGTGTGTGTGTGTGTGTGTGTGTGTGTGTGTGTTCTGAGGATCAACCGCAGGGCCTCTATCACTGAGTTACACCCCAGACCTCTTCCCTCTACTACTTCCTTCTTATTTTTATTGACCGCCCACTCACCAAATGGGTGAGCCCATTTTGTTGTTACAAAAGCACGAAAATAAACAGAAAATAGAAACAAATGCCCAGAAAGGTCTGGAAGTGATTAGCTTAAAAATAACTGTAATTACTAGTTTGAATATACAAAATGGGGGAGGGGAGAGTCTATACTGGACTTGAGTTCTAAAATGAATTGGAAATTTCTGAAAACTAAAAGCAATAAATAAAGCAACTAAAATTAAACACTCAATTTATGGGAAGTAGTAGAAGACTAGATATGGAAGAAAAGCCATAATGCAAGCCTATAGAGAGCAGCAGATTGAAGAACAATTGTAGGAAAAAGATTAGTTATGTAAAAAAAATCACACAAGGGACACAAAAGAAGGGTCCATTTTGCCTGCAATCGGTACCTGAGAAAGAACTTGGAAGCAGCAATGGGAATTGGGGGAGGGGAAAGACTGAAAGAAGTGGAGGGAAGGGAAACTGTGGTCGGGATGTAATGTATGAGAGAATAAATAAACTTCAAAAACTGAAAGGCTTCCATTGCTAAAATGTGACACCGGCTGAAGAACCAGGTGAATCCTAAACAGAGTGGGAAAAGCAACAGAAACAATGCACAGATCAGAGTTATTGAGAGCCAAAGAAATCTTTTTTCAAATCTTAAAATAAATTTGAAGGTTGAAAGCTATTTGTATGTCTGTAGAATGTGGGAATAAACACACGTTTTTAAAAGTATGTAGGTACAGAGTGTATGTGGTGTGTGTGTGTATGTATGTGTGTGGGTGTGTGTATGTGTGTGTATGTGGGGGGTAGGGGTGGATGTGTATATGTGTGTGTATATGTATGTATGTGTGTGTATGTGGGGGGGGTGTAGATGTGTGTGTGTGTGTGTATGTGTGTGGGTGGGTGTGTATGGGGTGTGTGCATGCGTGCGTGCGTGTGCGTGCGTGTGCGTGCGTGTGCGTGCGTGTGCGTGTGTGTGTGTGTGTGTGTGTGTGTAGACTAGAAGTCAGACTCCAGCATTGTTCCTCATGATTCATCCACCATGCTTTGTTTTGCAGAGGTAGACTTTCTCACAGAGGTCTGGGAATTTCCGTTTTGACTCAGCTGGCTGACCACACAGCCCACAGCATGCACCTGTCTTCAATTCCCTAGGACTGTAGTTGTGAATATATGTTAACACACCAGCTTTTCACATGGGTGCTGGGAATCAAACTCCATCCCTCATGCTTGTAGGCAAAACTCTCTACTGACTGAACTGTGTCCCTACACCCCTCAAAACACTTCCAAATGAATGACAATGAACAATGACAAGTCTGTTTGTTTGCTTTTTAACAAATAGCAGTAAGATCCTGAGAAAATGGAATCATATCACTCAAATTATGGATGAGAATAGCTGCCAACTTAGAGTACTCTATCCACTGGAAATATTTACTCCCGACTAAACTAGTCAGATGAATCAAAAATGATAATAACGTGTATCCTACTGACAGGCAATAAGGGAAATAACAAACAATGATAAGAAAAACAAGCAGATTGGGATAAGCAAGGGGGATCTAAGACTGGAGCCAGGACATGTGGGGCTGAAGCATTAAGAGAAAGTAAACACAGACTAAACCTTAAAATATTGAAGATGTAATAATTGAAACAATTGCTATCAGTGTTTCAAATGTAGGAAGTATCAAAACACCTAGTTCTACCAGGAAAAGGCCCAGGGAGAAGAAAATTGAACTAAATGTTCTCAAATGTATACATCGTTATGGGGCAGGTGAAGTACTAATTTATATTTAATCCACTAAGAATGCTCACTGTATACACAAGGAACATCCTGGATGCTGACTGTATGCAGATAGAAATGAGTAGAACTGTTCAATGGTAAACAAAATGAGAGAAGTGAGATTATATGGGCAAACACTTGGGAATTTGATATGGTGTAAAATGAAACCAGACACAAAAGAACTTCTTGTGTGAGGACATTTCTATTAAGTTTAATTACAGGCAAAATTGATGTACTGTATTGCAAGCCTGGCAGCCTGGCCAATGAGGAGTAGTGGGAAGAATAAAGGGGACTCTGTTACGTCTGAATTGGTGGCTGCTTCACTTGGTCCCTGGTGATTTGTCACTTTTCTATTAATACATTCTACTTAAATAATGAAAGATTTTTTTAATGAGGCACAATAAAAGTTCAGCATTTCAATAAGTGGTTATTTCACAGTCCCCTTATTCCTTAGTGGTCTGGCCAGAGTTCTCTTTCCTCTCTAAGAGTTTGAAATCAACTGTCTTTCTTTTCCAGATTTCTTGCATGCCAGGCTCATTTTCCGGAGCATGGTGCCGAAACATCCCCTTCCTCATTTTTAAATAGGCTGGGCTGATGATTTATCTCCATTAAAGTAAGTGCAAAAACAATTATCTTCAAATCCATATTTTGAGCCAATTTGGAATTAATTTGCATATGGTATCTGTGGACTTCCAACTCTCACCCATTAACTCGGCATGCAAAACAGACTCTGGCTAAACTCTGCTGCAGATCTTCAAAACCATGTCAGTCGCATAGGACTGGTTCCAGCACGGGGGCCATGCAGAAGTGAGTACGGTGAGATTACATCTGAGTGTTTGAAGAGCCAGGAAATGATCTGTGAAGTACAAAATCTCAGTGCTCCTGGATGCTGGGACCATCTTTTTACGTGAGCACTTAACGCATGTCTGTCTGCTGATCTTGCCATAACCTGGCAATTGCCCACACGGTGAAATGCAGCCTTCTACCAGATACTCTAATCTCTAACTTGTAACCACAGAGAAAAGTTAGTCCTGCATGACAGGTCTAAAAGTCCCAGTAGCATTGGTGTTGTAAGACCTGAGGCCTCTCTTCTCCAAGTGTGAAGCTGTAATTGTTTTAACTTCTTTTCTTTTCCATTTTAAATATAGTTTTTCATGTAATATATTTTAATCATATTCTTTCCCCTTCTCCAACTCCTCCCAGATCACCCTCACCTCCCTACTCACTCAACTTCATTTTCTTTCCCTTTTTGTTTTTCTCTCTCTAAGGAAGGAAGGAAGGAGGGAGGGAGAGAGGGAGGGAGGGAGGGAGGAGGGAAGGAGATGAAGAAAATCAAACCAAACAAACAAAAAGCTCCATAATACCAAAAAAAAAAAATACTAAAATCAAATAAAATGTCCACAAAACAGCATGAAGTCTGTTTTGTCTTGGCCAACTAGCTCCTGGGGTTGGGGCCTGTCCTGGAGTGTGAGTCATATATTCAGTGATACTCCTTTGGAGAAAACTGATTTTCCCTTTCCCAACAGAGAGCAATTGCAAACAGCTTCTTGGCTAGGGGTAGAACTTTGGATACACTTCCTCTTCTCTGTGCTGGAATTTTATCTTAGTGGAATCTGTGTAGATCTTGCGCACGCTGTCACAGTCTCTGGATTTTATAGGAACATTAAAAGTCTTAAAAACAGAAACAGTTTTCTTGGAGTCACCCACCACCTCTGGTTCTTCCATTCTGTCTACTACCTCTTCGACATAGATGCCTGACCCTTTGCTGAGGGATTGATAAATACATGCCATTTAGGGCTGAGTGCTCCAAAACTTCTCACTCTCTACACACTAGCCAGTTGTGGGTCTCTGTATTAATTAGCACCCAGCTGGTGCAAAAAGAAGCTTCTCTAATGAGGTTAAGTGATGTACTGATTTATGAGCATAGCAATATGTCATTAGTAATCGTTTATTGCTATATTCCTTTAGCAGAATAATAGTAGGTTTCCCCCTACAGCCCATTTTGTCGTGTTCTTGGCTACTTTAGCATGGGTTCCATCTCATGGAATGGGCCTTAAATCCAATTTTTAAAAGTGGTTGGTTACACCCATAATGTTTCTACCACTATTGCACTAGTATGTCTTGCAGGCAGGTCACTATTGTAGGCCTCAACATTGGTGGTAGCAGGGTGATATTGATGATTACTTTTCTCTTTTGGTAGCATGAAGAGACCTCTAGCACCAACTGGGGTGAAGCTTCTGTTTGGGATCCAGTTAGATTTCTCCATGTTTGATGGCATGAGGAAGTAATATCTTCAGCAACAGGGCCTTGCTATCAAGCTGTGGAGAGGAACCAATAGCCTTGGCAATAGCTTGTACTGCTTAGGGGTCTAAGGAGCACCTTTTGCCTCTTATCAAAATTTATCCCATTCTTGGCACTGAGTGTTTTACTTGATAGCACAAAATATCAAGTTGGTGTATTATCTTTCCCATTATATGGTGACTTCATTTTTAATTCATTTAAAATATGTATATATTTAGGAAGCTTCTACAGCGGCAGGTTTCCATATGGCTCTTCAAATAGCCTTTAGTGTTAATTGTCCCTGCCTATATTCCTTCTTTTATCCTGCTCTCCCACCCTCTCACCACGTAATCATTCTCTTACAGTTTCCCCTTTGTCTCTTTATAACACTATATTTCCCTTATATGTCTCAGTAGCATTGGTCTTGTCTGACCTGAATCTCCTTTTCCCATGTGGAACTGTGATCTCTAAAAACAGAAGAAAGTGGTGAGGTTTTGAATGAGTTCCTCCACACTCCTGTCCCCTCTCTTCTTCTAACTTCTTCCTTCTCACAGGGCTCCTCCAGAGCTGTACCAAATATTTCCAATGATCGCTGACTCACTGAATGAAGTTGTTCTTTTATTAGACAGTACTTTTTAAAGGACTTATCGATAAGCATGTCTTCTACCAACCTGTGGTTTTGAATCCCTGAGAAGACACTGATCGTTATGAAACTTGTCTTGCTCCAGTCTTTCTTGGTTTTTGAATCTTGCCTCTGACCATTGTGCTTACATTAAACACAATACAGTAGACCTCAGCGTCAAGTTTTCCACCAGCCCCCTGAAGCTTCCAGTTGAGTGCCAGTCCATTTATGAGTCTTCTGTTCCTGAAGCTATTCAAACATCACACAAACTGAATTTCTACCAGATCAACATGGCAGCAGCATCTTGCCAAATCCTGGCCCCAAACCCCATAACCAATTTCCAGTAGATATTATCCATCTGCCTTTTTATAGCCTTTTGCTAACTAACACTAAAACTTCATATTTTTATTTATTGGTAAGAGATTTCAGCCTCCTCACTTGATGGGACCCTATCGTGGAGTTCACTTTCAGTGGCAATTCCCTTAAATCTAACACATCTTCAAATGAGAGGCCCCAGACTTACTCTGAGAATCGTTATCTCTTTCCAGAGAACTATAACAGTTATAGAGGCTTTTGCATTGGTCTTTCCCCAAATGTCTTGTTCTCATTAACAACAACAAAATTTTGCTTTCTATAACTTTTTTTCTTTATTTTGAGTTCTGTATTTCCAGAGTACATTTCATCTAAGGATGAACTTATTAATTAGTTCAAAAACTGCTTCTTTCTAGTCACTGCACTATCATGACTTCAGTTCTGCCTGTGAGTTCAACTCCGGTTTGGCTGGAGAATTGCCATTTGCTGTGTACTGTACATCACTCATCAGCCTCATTGAGCAGGTCAGCACTTTGCTAGACAAATCTCTTTGTCTTTGAATTCCCTCACTATTTACATCAGTCTCTCCTCTCCCACACTCTCTCATTCTTTACCATTCCCAGACTACACAACAGACCTTAATTTATATACCAGAAAAAAAAAACTCCTTTGTAGTCTGGAAATGTATCTCAGTGGTCAAACAACTGAATAGCATTGCAATAACCTGAGTCCCATTCCCAACCCCACAGAAAACTTTATAATCTGTTTAGATTTCATTTGCATACAGCATTTGCTTTTTTTTTGTGTGTGTGGTTTTTCGAGACAGGGTTTCTCTGTGTAGCTTTGCGCCTTTCCTGGGACTCACTTGGTAGCCCAGGCTGGCCTTGAACTCACAGAGATCCGCCTGCCTCTGCCTCCCGAGTGCTGGGATTAAAGGTGTGCACCACCACCGCCCGGCCAGCATTTGCTTTTTACTAGAATAGGGCTTCTATGAAGTTAATGATTATGATTTATGTACAACTGATTGACAGTAATAGAAAACACATTGCATATTATAAATACTCAGTGTTTGCCTAATGAATAGGTAGTTAGATAAATACTGACTGAATGTAAAAAGAAAGTAAGAATTGCATAGATTTTTTTTTAATATTGTCACTACAACAGTTTTGTGGGCATGAATCATTAGTCTTACTTTATAGATGAGAAAACCAACTAGAACATTATGTTAGTCTATCCAGAACATTGTTAACAAACAATATTATAACTTAGTATTATATTAGCCAGGGTGTACTAATGACATTTATTACTCCAATTATCCAGTATGTATTGAATCAGTGCTGTCTTACGTAGTCCTCAGGCAACCCTGGAAAGGAGTGGCTTTCTTGTATTCATTTTGTATGCTTCTTAATACTACACCTATGAGTATGACAGTATGAATGGGAGATGATAAGTTTTATCTTCTCAGTTCACACTTGTTCCTCCCTGACCAACTGAGGAAGTAAACATACAGAAAAAGCTTCTGTTTTCCTGGAAACAGTCTAACCAAAATAGAATCTCTTTCTATCTCATCAGTTGCTCTAGTTCCTCATGATTGGAAAGAGAGTCCTGTGGATCACTAAAGTTCCTTCACCAAGCAACTGCAAATCTCCAGAAACCATTAGTAAGGGGATCAGGATAGGACTTCAAGGTCGCTGATGATTTTAATGTCCTTTTAGATGTAAGCTCAGTGCCATTGGGCAGTGCCATGAACTGTATTTTTGTGTCCCCCAAAATCAGTGTGTTAAAACCCAACTCCAATGTGATGCTGTTTAAAAGTGGGAATAGGGTCTTCATACATGGAAGAAATGAGATCAGAGCTTGATCTCTACCATAGAAAGATAAAGCAAGAATCCAGTAGGAGATTCTGTACCATGGGTCAAATGAGCACGATTGTGATACTGGACTTCCCATCTCCAGAACTATAAAAAAGAATTGCCTTTTTTAAAGTCATACAGTCTGGAGTATTCTGCTGCAGCAGCCTAGGCAGATTGTGTAGAAACTTATGAGTCATCCTGAGAACTTTTTATTTTACTCTGGATGACAAAGGAAGCCATGTAAGATTTCGGACAGAATAATGACATCTTCTGTCACCAGCCTAGAGCCTGTGATGACATGACATCTGTAGGTGCTTCGTAACTGAAAATAGGCCAGGGTAGAGAACAATAAAAAGTAACTGGAAATATGCTGCAAGGGAGTTATAATGGCTAAACCCATGTGGGAGCCATAGAGATGGTGAGAACTTGAAAATTCAGAACTACTAGGAAGTAGATTGGATACTGGATGTGACCAGGGAGGAGACAAGGCCAGTACATAGCTTCAGGCCTAAGTTATTAGCATCAATCTTCACTGGGGTGAGGGAGTCTACTGGAAGGTTGAGTTTAGAAAACAGTAAGAGTCTGATTCTGAACATCTTAATATGAGAGGCAATTAGACATCCAAGTGAAAGGCTTTATTAAAAATATGAACACATATATCTATCATTAAGCGGAAAGTATTTGAAAATACCTTGAATTATGGCTTTCATTTAGAACATAGCATTGGGTGTAATTAAATCTGTGTGGCCAGTCAGAGCCACAAACAAATTTGGGTCTTATTCCTTTAAGGTGAGAGCCATTTTTTAATATGTGTTTGCACAGTCATGATCCTGAATGAGAAATAAATGAAGGCATTAAACAAGAAAGCTAAGAACTAAGCTACAAGAAGCTGCGGCATTTCAAGGGAAGAGAAGGGGAGGATGCAGGCAGCCAGTTGAAAGGGTACAACATGATGAACTTGATGAATGTTACAAATGACTCTTCTCAAGCTTGACAATGGCCATGTCGTCAACGGCCTTGGCCTGTGTGCAGTGCTCCTCCTGCAATCCCAAGTTTACCAGCTACTTCTTGTTCTTTATCTCATAGCCACCTCCTCAAAAAATTCTTCCCTGACTATACCAAGCCACTGAGCTTGGTCACCCAGGGCTTGCTCTATGCTCTATCACGTGACCTGTTCTGATTCTGTCCAGACCCATCTGAACTGCTCCTGTTTGCTTGCTTAAGTCTATCTTCTTCAGGCCCTAAAGTTAAGACCCATGTAAGTGAGGGTGACCAGAAAGCCTTCATCATGGCTGAAGTTCCATAACCTAGAAGACTAATGGTCAGCAAGTGCTCAATGGAACAACAAATTCATCAGCACCAAAAACCACGGGAGTGACAAGAGTCCACAATTCAACTTTCTAGTTCTATTGCACTAGGGTCTCATAAAACAAAAGACTTTTTTGTTCGTGTATATTTAATAAGACTTAATTTATGACCTACAATGGGAATAGAGAAGGGTCCATGAACTTTAGTGTTCGGGTTTGAAATGGTGTATATACATAAATGTGTGTGTGTATATTTGTGTGTGTGTGTGTGTGTGTGTGTGTGTATGTGTGTGTGTATGATCCTTTGATCTAGAGTGTAGCTTAATGTCACAGTTTCTTAGTTAAATTTTAGTTTAGCTGACCTATCTGGAAATGAGAATGGGGACACTGAAATCACAGACTATTTTATCTGTCCTTTTAATATTCATTGGTGTTTGTTTTATGAATATTTGGAAAGTTTTACAATTGTTATATCTTTTTAATGAATTGTTCCATTTGTTAATATGCAGTGACCTCCTTCATCTATTCTAGTGAATTTTGATATGAAGTCTATTGACCATATATCAGAATAGCAATGCCAGCTTGTTTTTAGTATCAGTTTTAAAACATAAACTTAGGTAGATTTTTTTTGTACAGGGAAATCATATGGGTTGAAGATAAAAAAATATGAAACATTGGAGCAGCTTCTGTCTAGGTCTTAAGATATTGGAGACACCTAATTATCTGCCTGAAATGAAAGAGATGGGTTAAGTTGTGGACTCTGTGCTGTGGTTTAATGTTGTTACTGAGTCTGTATTGAGCAAGTGGCTGACATCTGCAAGAACTGGCTTCCATGTGATATTTTTCTTTTCATAGCAGGGGCCTCACTTTTGCATTCTGTTTGCTAGTTAGGTTCTCTCACCCTGATGAGATCCCCCAGATTGTATTCCTTGGAATGACTGTTTTCACTGAGGGATGTCTCGCAGGTGCACTGAAATTGTGGGTGATATGATCACCCCTGGAACTTCAGAGTTCTTGGGTTCTACGTCAGTGAAGAATAGTTCTGGAGTTTGATTCACTGTTGACCTCAGACTGAGAGCTGTCAAACTCCAGGGTTGGCCCCGCTGATAGTCTCTGTACTCGATCATCAAAGGCAAGCCTTTCTCTCCCTATGCACTTCCCAGCTTGTGCCCAGCCAACTGCCACCTGCGCCCTTCAGCATGTCAGCAGGTAGCCATGCTGCTCTGCACAGCTCTCTCTCTGGGTTTTCTCTCACTCAGCGCAAGTGGCAGGCAAAGCTGAGGCTCCCTCACCTGCATGTGTTCCCTGATGGCAGGCTCCTCGCGAGGCAGTTATCAGCAATGCATTCTCTCTCAAGACTGCCCTCCCACAAAATGAATTTTCTGTCCACTGCTGACATTCCTGCAAAAAGAACCATTGTCTATTCAAAGCGTCCACCAGGATTCGGGGTCTTTGAGGGATATAGACTTGCTTTGAGGGTAGGAGTTGTCCACGAGGGAGCTGTGCTCCTGAGGCTGTGTTTAGCTAACTTCTCTCCCTCTGGCCCTTTGTAGTGGTCCTCTCAATTATTTCAAGATTTCCAAAGCTCTTCCTCTGTTTCTTTCTTCAGCATACACACTATTGCTTTCCTGTTCTGTTTCCTTTCCCAGCTCACACAGAGGTAGTCTCTGGTCTGTCAGCTTACCCAGAAGTCAGTGAAATTCAAGTATCAAGGTTTGATATTCTCAATGGCAAATTTTTAAATGACTGGTAAAAACACCTGTATCAGCCCTTTCTTGCAGTCCTGATACAGGTATATGTGAAGACACTGAAGCATAAAGAGAAAGTCCTATGCCCAAGTTCAGTCAGGTTTATAACTTGGATTCAAGTTCATCTCTTCCTAACCTATATTATATCCTAATGTTGAGTCATCAGTTGTAAAAGGTTAAAGAAAGTATAAAAAATGAATACAGAACTCTATTTCTGGAAAGAAGCATATTTTTGTATAAAGATAATAAAAATATTTTTATTGAAAGAAAAAAGAATAAATCACATAGTGATTAGTGGTACTTAAATATTAGCCATGTGAAAAGTTAAAATTTCTGAGTGTGTGAATCTGCTTATGTAAAATTATTTGTATAGATGAGGCCAGGTGGTGATGGTGCACAACTTTAATCTCAGCACTCAGATCTCTGTGAGTTTGAGGCCTGCCTGGTCTACAGAGCGAGATCCAGGACAGGCACCAAAGCTACATAGAGAAACACCGTCTTGAAAAAAAAAAAAATACTTGTATAGATCACAGCATGAGAAGTTAAAAATAAGATGTGAGAGGTAAAAAGAGAATTTTCACATTTTTTTCATGTACATTTTAAATGTAAATTTCTTTTCAGTGTTACATTAGCAAAGCTAAATAAATATCAATAGTATGTAGCAGAATTCTAAAAAAGTTAATCAAACAATACCCTTGCACACTTCAACTTGCTTGAAGTACATCTGGTTTTTATACCTCTCTCTTGGCATGTGTGAGACACCTTCATGAGACATAGGGATGCAGACTTATTGCCAGGCATGTGAAGCAAGAGTGTGCTCATTATATTTACTGTGTTATTTTCATTGGCATTGTTTTCTTTTTCAAGTGTGGGTTTGAACTATGTAGAAAATGAGAACTGATACTTTGTGACTCAATTTACCATAAGAAACAACAGCAACACATTGTTCCTGTATAGCCACATAACTAAGCCCAGGGGTCCTGGCCACAGTGGTCTGCGCATAAATACAGAAAAGCTACAGTGAAAATGCAGCATCGGAACCGGGTACCACTATCAGAAACGGCAACTCCAAAGATCTGCGTGTCGCTGATGTTCACCACATTCTACACTTGATACTCACACATCAATATTTTATATTGTTATCTAAGCAGCATGAAGAAGAAGAAAAAAAAGCCAAACAAAACCAAAAGAAGTTATTCCAGGATCCACTTGTGAGAACACTGGGGAATTTATAGTAGTTTTAAAGATACTGAAGTGGGGGAATAGCTCAGTGGTAGAACTTTAACTTAGCATGCTAAGTCCCTGGGTTCCATCCGAGCACTGTAAGCGTAAAATAACAAAATACAGAATAAGTATTACAACTCTGTCTCGCACACTCAAGATTGGAGGTTTAAATTCAAGATAGAGTAGCTATATAAATCCAATGTTAGTAGAGACCCGAGGAGGCTATGTCAAGTCCTTCAGCAGAGTGGAGTCAGCCTCCACCATCACTGCTCACCACCGATACAGCTGTAGAGGAAACTACACTACCTGCTGCTTGCTCACCACCTTCAACACCTGCCCACCCTGTGGCTGCAATGAAAGGAAAGAGTCACTGGGCAGAAGGAATTCACCTCTCCAAGGGTGCCACTCTACACAGCCTCCCAACAAACACTCACTGGAGGAACCGGGAGGGTGCTGAATTGATCCTGGGAAGCAGGAATGCAGTTAAAATGACAGAAAACAGGCTTCAAGAACACCAAGTCATGGTAGAGGTGTCCAAATTTTTAAATTACAGTAAATACTAAACTTGGCTTTGTAAACTTACCCAGGACACCATCATTCCAAAAACCCATGGAAATGATTATATGAAGACTGATTTATGAGTTTCATGGGGAAGATTTTGGATGGCTGCATTACTGAGGACACTTAAACAATCCTGTCCCTACGGGCTGCAGATGGTGAGATCAATACTTCGGCATGTCTAGCTAATTTTGCTAATGTGGTGCAGAACATGAGCGTGTGCCAAGTTGTTAATGTTAGCATCAACAACAGTAAGAGCTGTGGGGTAAGTGAGGGCAGGGAGCACTATCTTCAGAACTGTTGTCACACCCACAATGTAGGATTCAGTATTTTATGCATATAACTCATACACAGTATTATCTGGAATTAGTTGTCACACAGCGGCCCTTTTCTAGAGTGAAACAGAGTGTGCAGCAAACAAACCCTTCAAAACAGTATTTTGAGAACTTCAAGGTTAAGGTGGGTCTCTCTGAAAGGCTTATTCTTACTTCTACAGCCAACCTTGGGGTCTTTTGGTAGATTCAAAGACTATTTGTCTATCAACTTTCAAAACATAGGGAGAAGTTACTTCTGTATATAAGGCCGTGAAATACTTGTACAACAGACAAAAACAAGTTCTGTAGATTTTCAGAAATCTCATTTGTGGCTGTGGAAGGTAAAATTGCCGTGAGGCTTCCATGTTGCACCCAATAGTATGTGTAAAAGCTTCTTCCATTTCGCTGCGCTACAGAAGCAGACCACAGCAGAGCAGTAATCCCCTGTATAGGGAGCTGTGCTAACAAGGAGCCTCATACACAGTGGGACTCAACATGATACTGAGATCTACTAAGTCTGACATCTAAAAGAAATTGGCAAAAAAAATTCTTCAGTGATCTCTGTGACCACACCTAAGCCATAAACAAGAGCCTTGCCATTTTCCCAGATGCCCAAGCCTCTAAGCCAGAAATCCCAAAGATCCCGAGGATTATCACTCTGTGGAGGATTTGTTTTGAATCCCCAACAGATGTACGAGAACCCACAGGGAGAAGACTGCCAGGTTTCTCATTCCACTAGGCTGTAAATTTTTCTAACAATTAAATCTTTCCAGCGGGGCCCCTTAGCGAGGACAGCTATGGGACTTGACCACTTCCTGTTTTCTGGCTCCTCTGCTAGGTGTCAATGCCAGCCTAAACCACTATGGTTTGTTAGAAAGATAATTTTAATTTTAATCACTTACCTAATCCAGAAGAGTGTTTAAGCTAGCCTTGCCTCTTAAATTCTATACAGAAGCACAAATTGCTTGCCTACATACATTAATTCACTTAATCGGTAGTAAAGGATTCCATTTCTAGTAGCAATGAAACAGGGTCCATCCTGCAGCTGATTCACTAAGTGGAGGAACATTACAAAGACTGATCCCAGAGGCCTTAGCCCAGCAAGGCTAACATTCTAGTCAGGCTCAGAAAAATGAGGCAAACCTGAAAGCAGCACTCATCTTGGTATATTGGTAGGTTAAAGAATTCAGCTAGCTTACTTCCCCAAAAAGGCACGCAAGTCTAAAGGTATTTAGAAAAGAAAAAAGAAAAAAAAAAAAGCAGGCTGTTGTTTGTGATAAAACTCTATGACAACTGGAGGCAAAGCACGTGGGGAAAGCAGGCAATGAGTCATCTCCAGCAGACATGATTTGAAGGCTGTTAAGCATTTCCTCTTATTGCTTTGTTTGGGGAGCCCAAGGCAACCAGTCTTTGTACAACACTGACCATCCACTGAACATAGAAACTTCTCTCATGAGGTCTGAAAGCTACACTAATCTATAGGCAAAGGGATATGAATTTACAGAGCAGTTCTAAGACTTACCTCATTAGCAAAATAATAGTCATAGTTTCCCTACTGGGGCCTGTGAGCTCTCCAAGACCAGTGCCAGGTGTGAGAACCTCCCTCTTGCGTTGTTGGTCAGAGATGTCCTAGAGACACCCCAAAACAATACAGGCTATTGCCCGTGCACTTGGTTGCACTTACACCAGAACTTCATGGTAAGACCTGGTTGCTGAAAACGCCATACACTTTGGTCATAGGACATGGAGCTCACTGCCTGCTAGCTAACTTTCATAGTACTGGCATGTGCTGTGCAGAGTACTAGGAGACAAAGGTCATCCACAGTTTTTCCCAGCTATGAATGCTGTGAACTACAACAATGACTGTCGTGGCAAGGTAAGTCCATGGGTGTAATTACCGCACAAATGCTGTGGGGAGAAACAAGCACTTTCTTATTAGATTTAAGGAAGAAACACATGCTTGGTCCTGCAAATCTGACATGATTTTTAAAAAAGAAAAGAAAAGAAAATCACTAACCTTGTCATCTCCATTTTGTTAGAGCAAGAGAAAATGTTTCACCAATGAGAACAAAAAGTCACTGCTCATTTTTAAAATAGATAGAGTAAGTGGGATAGAGTAAGTTGTGCAGAGTCCTACCATAGGGCCAAGCATAAAGAAAATAATCAGTGAAAGCCAGCCCTATTTAATTCCATGAGCCGATTTAGAAAATTTTTAGTTTGACTTGTACTCCACTGTGGAATCATGACTATTTGCTATGACCTTTCTTCCTTTCCTTGTTTATTGTTTTTTGTTAAGTGTGTTATGTGCACATAATTCTAAGGGAGAATTTAAACTAAAAGCAGAAATTTTAAAAAGAAAAATAAAATAAAATACTATGGGATAACCATGATCTCACAGACAACTATGATCCAAACAATTTTCTTTCTGAAACCCTTGCCACAAAGCTTCAAAATTACTTCTGACACAAGTTGCCACAAACTGGATGGTTTGAAAGAATATAGATGTGTTCTAAAATATTTTTATAGTCTGGAGCTTGAACTTGCGGCAGCAGCAGGAGTTATGGAAAAATCTCCCCTTATCAGTTCCAGCCCTTGGGTACCCCAGGTTCCCTGACTTCTGGAAACATCTATCTTCTGCCACTTCAGGAGCCCTTCACTATGTATCTTCTCCTTTTGTCTCTTCCAAGGCTACCATCTAGATGACCTCTCTTCAGTATCTTTACCTTAATTATATCTTCAGAGGTGCTTACTTTGAAGAATCTTAACAGCAGTATACTTCCCAGCTTGTATCTTCAGAAAACACTCAACTAGAGTAAGCAGAATGTAAGCGACCAGGCAGTGTTCTTCATCACTTGCCCAGCACATGATGCAGGGATAGTGAAAGGCTGTCCCCATACAAGTTCAGTACTGTAAGGGAAAAAACGGGGCTCACTGGAAAATACAGAGCTCTGATTTAAAAGAAGAAAAATATGCAAACACTGACTAATACAGGGGGAGAAACAGAGAAGAAACAGAGAGGGAGGTACAAGTCCCCCAGGATGGTGGCAGGTAGACACAGGGTTAGATATTAGGGTAAGCTATGACTTGAAGGAAGTTAGTTCTCCCCACCCAAGAACTGAAAAAGAATTGAATCCTCACAGCCATTCCTAAATTGCACTGAGAGGGTGAAAGCTTAATCCAGTTGTGACCTTTGGAAAATGATTAGATTAAATTAGGTAAGATTATAATGGGCTTCCTATGACTGCCTTGTGCTGGATTTATTAAAAAGAAAGAGACCACACAAAGAAATATACATGTTCTGTCATGATGTAATGTAGCCAAGCAGGGCTCTGACCACAGCCTATTCCATGCTGTTTAGACTTCTGGCTTTCAAACCCAGTCTAATAAAGATGTTTTCTTATAAAGATGTTCTCTTATAAAACAGCCAGCCTCAGGCATTTTGCTACATTGTGTTTGTAATGACAAATGAACTAATATAGTCAATAAAGCAAGTAGTCTGGGTTGGATCAAGATGAGTACAAAGAGTTACAGACTTTTCCTCTTAAGTACCAGATAATAGATATTTTAAGCATTGCAGAGCCAAACGATCTCTATTGAAACTAGCAAACTTGGCCATTGAAGGATGAAAGTACTCATAGACAATATATAAATAAATGAGTACTGTTGTGTTCCAATAAAATTTTATTCACATAAACAGGATATGCACCATTAATACTCATTTGGAGGATAAATGAGAACATTATTTCCAGAGTTAGAAAACAGTAGTTAGTAATTCTATCTTAACACTTGTAACAATTTTTTAATTGCTCTTGTCATGGATAACCAAACCCCTCACTGTTTGGTTATCCATGAAGGCGTACACTGAAAAAATGGTTTAGGTATTGCTTGTGAATTTCAATCTCATGGCAATGGAACACAACTCATGAAAGAACCTATTTGGTTTCCAGGCAACATAACTAGTCTCCAAAACACTCTAAACAATCATTGTCACACAGCAAAATCCCCAAGAACTCCATCTCTGTCTCTCCTGCTCATTTGATGCAGGAGAATATATTCTGGAGATGACACAGTACAGTTCAGTGAACAGTCATAAAATGTAGTCTTGGACTTACCCTTCAGAATAAACAATGAAACCTGCTGCTTTGGTGCAGTCCTGTGGCCTATGTTCTAGGGAGCATCCTGGGTTCTCCATCTGAAGACTTGTACTCAAGATAAGAGTGATTAAAGTTAGGAAAACTCTGATAGTATTCCCAGAAATGACATAGAACACAGCACAGGCTCATGTGGCTCAGTTTTAGACTTCCCTATTTACATATTTGACTCCCATGAGGTAAATTGAACATCAATGTGCCTTCCTATTGGGGACAGAGACTTGGCTGAAGACAGAACTCCAGTAAGATTCACTGAATCCTTACAGAGAAACATAAAGGATGTATCAATGGTAGAGTGGTGATGCTGTTGTGGTTCAGCATTAGCGTTTGTTTCACTTGGGTTTCAGGAAGAAAAAAAATCACTTATTATATGATGTGGGGCGGTGGCTTATGCAGTAGCTAGAGGGCAGCCAATCATTCTCTTGAAAATATCTAGCAGAGGTAGCCATCAGCAGACGATAGATCAAAAATATGATATATAAACAAGACACAGTAGTCTTCTTCAGCCATAGGGAAGAATAAAATTATACCATTTGATTGAAACTTGATAGTAAACAAAATCAGCTAGACCCAGGAATCTTCACGTATATGTGGAGACTAGATTATGCACACACACTCACATACACATGTACAGGAAATAGGAGGGCTGTTTGAGAAGATAAGTGGAACTAACAAGAGAAAGATTAAGGGAGAGGAGAGATCCATATAGACACATCTGGTCGAAGTATGATACACTTGAATAAGAACATCACTGACCACCACTTTGTATAATGAACATGTATTAATCTTAATTTTTTAATGAGAGAAACCAGGCAACACAGACAATAGAAAGGGTTGAAACACTCACTTCCAGGAGCCAAATGAGAAGGTTCGTAGGTGCTATTTTGTGCATAACAAAGACTCGAAAGTTTAATGACTTCAAACAACAAACCTCACTTGTCACAGCTTGGTCCAGCTGGACTGGCTGAACTTGGTCCCTTACTGTGTTCACCTGATGGTTCACTCAGCTGGGACAAGGAGTCCTGCATGGCCTTAAACAGTTGCTAGTGTTCACCAGGCTAAGGCACAGGAGCCCTGCTTGAGTAACCAAGTCTGCAGAGGTGACTGTGTTTCTTCTTGTGGTCTGTCACACTTTTGGAGGTCAGGCCTGGCTTCTTCACACAGTGGCAGAGAGGGTAAATACAGAGGGAAGGCATTTTCCAAACCTCTTTGACTTCCATCATAGATGTCCTGTCAATCCAAAGTCCCAAGGCAAAGGTCGGGATTCCAGGAGTCATCAGCAGACTGGGAACTATTTCTGCCATGTAGCATCTGGCCAAATGGGTGAGTGTGTTCTGTGGCTGATTTTGGTACAACTGAGATGAGGGGCCCCAGGATTCAGTCACTACAATGAATGGCAGGGAAATACATGTAGACCAGGCACACAACTTCATCACCGCTTTCATTTTTTTCTTTCACATTTTTGAGGGGAGCGGTGCATAACTCAGCACACATGCCACATCATGGTCAGAAGATGACCTTGTTCTCCTCCCTCCACAATAAGGATTCCAAAATCTGGTCATCAGGCTTAGTGGCGAGTGCCTTTGCCCACTAAGGCAACTCACTGCTCTTCTACCACATTTTCCTGTGCTTGGGAACAGAGCACTTCTCAGAATGAAGTTATACATTTTCTGGAAACATAAAATTCAAACTTCTTCCAATATGAGTGTGTGAGTTGCATTTTCAAAAAGGTCAAAATCCAACTTAATTTTTCAGGACTTCAATATACAAGCCATTTTCATGAAGTTCTATTTTTTCGTTCACTGTATCACAAAAATGAAATTCGTGACTGTAGACTGGATGGTGCCTATGCACATACCAATTCATACAGTGAAGTCTATTCTTTTATTTTTCTCCTAGCTGTGACCAAATGCCTGATAAGAAGCAGCTTAGGAGGCATCAAAGAGCTCAGCTTACACTGGTTTTGTTTGTTTGTTTGTTTTCTTTTGTTTTTATCTGCTCGAGTGAACTAAGACAAACATTTAGAAACTGTTCCTGTAAGGGTCTCCTCTCTTCCACTTTCTTCTTCTCGGTGAAGTCTGGAAAGACTAGTTCATCCACTTTGGAATTTTTGTTCTTCTGAGGCAGAAACACTCTGATCTTCATGAGAACTCCCAAGGCCTGTGCCACCCCCACCCCCTCTTTCCTGTTTCTTTGATGACTGTGGCTTCTTCATGTGCACCTTCAGATCTCTCCAGGATCATTTTCACTGCCTTGCTAGTGATCTCAGGTGTTTCCTTTAAAAACACCCGCCATCTTCCTTCTGTGAAATGGTCAGTTTTACAGTTTTTAATGTACAAGTCTTAATAATACATCCAAGTGCTGATCAGCCTGAATCATGATGATGGTGATTCTGAAAAGGAGTCTACTTAGCAGCCATGGTGAGGCTCGTGAAATGGGAGGCTCTGCCAGGGGCCCTGACACCTCAATAGTGACACAGGACGGTCTCCATCCAGGGCAGGCTACACCATAACCATAAAGAACCTGCACTGTCAATATGTGCAGGACTGACCACCAATAGCCATGCTACCAACAAGCTCAGTTGCCACAGACACATTCCTCAGAAGGACCAGAGTACAGTTCATAGAATTTATGTGCTAGTATTTATGACCTAAGCTGTAGGCTCTTCCCCAGGTGGGATCACAGCAAGGCTCCACTAATTGAAATTAACCTGATTTTCATCTGCACCAATGGACCCATTCACATTCTGCATAGGCTTGTTATCTGCCCTTCTTCTGCCTCTGCATCTTCAGGGAGTGCAGTCTGGGATATTCCAGGCAAGGGTCAGAAAATTGTTTCTGTAACTAGCCATATAATAGCTGGTTTTGTCTTTTTGAGCTATATGGGCTCTGTAGGTAATAAAATTCAGGATTACCAACCTCGAGACTGCTAAAAAGTTTCAAGTTGTTGAACATTATCTGTAAACTATGTAGGCCATCCCAGACATTTCACCACCACACTGGCGTTCTTAGCATCTTGGGACAGTGGACAGTCTTCCTTTGAATTCATTAGTGTTGCTTTTTGTACTCACTAAGCCTATAAGCTGCACATAGCTCACTGCTAAAAACTTGGCCAGAGAGAACATGCCATCTAAATGTTACCCTGAACACTTTCCAAATTTCTCATTTAACTTAAAGTTGCCCATCTATTCAGCAGACATTCATGACTTGGCCAGCAGTCACCATAGCTCTCCAGCCAGAGGGACAAAAATCTCCCTGAGGAACACCTTGGGACCGACCATCGCAGTTGCCTGTGCAGGCAAGTGTCTGTAGTCAGCTATAACATGCCAGTGGATAAACTTCTCCATCTAGGTTAGAGCCCTGCTGAACTGTGCAGCGATACCCACCAGGTCACTGCAAAGTGATCTCATTACACAGTCTTTGGGAAATTCATAAAGACTTTGAAACACATTTCCAGATCAATTTCCTATCCCTCTCCTCAAATTGTGTCAAAAGAAAAGTGACCCCCCCCCCCTTTTTGGCTGCCAGTGGCTGTCCTAAAACAGTTATTTCCTTTCAAAATGCCTATGCGATAGCCATTTTAGATAACATTGTCAAAGAAACAATCTCCTCTCTTCACCTTTTCAAAATGTAAGAAGAAAGTACCTATTTGTCATGCCCGTCCTGTAGACAGGCCCAAGGAAGCCTGTGGCACAGCTGCTTCAGACAGGTGGCTCCCTGGGGACACACTGTCCTACCCAGATCCACCTTGATGATCTGGCAGGACACTCCCACAACGTCTGCCAAAGCATCAGACTGGAGTAGGAGGTTGTTTCAAACGCCTGGATGAATTTTTCATCTTGTAAATAGTCTAGAGTTGTTATCAAAGTCAGCTGCTTTCCTCATAAGACACAACATCTGCATTTGATCTCCTACATTGACCACAGCAGGGCCGGTATTTTGAGCCTGTCTTCTCCCCATTTGGTACTAGGTATGAGAAAGCTACTCTGAGTCGTGACTTATATGAATTATAAAGCATCCCCAGAAGACATTTAGACATAACCAGCCACAGCGGTCCTGTGACATCCATCTCACAAATCGCCCAGCCAATGTTGGGGAAAAACAGTGAGCAGCAGCTAGTGGAGGCTAATGAGACATCTGCACTGGAAAACACACCTATACTTTCATTTGCTTGGTCAGCAGCAAAACTTTAGCACAGAAAAATGTAACATGAAAAGAAGATTAATTCCTACAAAATGCATGCTATGCCAACACTCAGTACACAGTGCCCACGTCAACTGGAGTTTCCCATTGTTTACTGGTACACAGCTGTCTGAATATACAGAACACAATAGCTTTGTTGATGGTATGAGTGACCCAGACAACAATTTTCTTTTCATGTGATTTGGGATTAACACCTGTTGGGTAATTTTCTCCCAGAGACCCAATGTTAAAAGTTGAGTCCCCAGCCTAAGGCACTATTAGGATGTGTCAGAACCTTTAGGAAAGTAGATTACTAGTGGTATCAACTTGAAAAGCACACTAGAGCCGGGCGGTAGTGGCGCACGCCTTTAATCCCAGCACTCGGGAGGCAGAGCCAGGTGGATCTCTGTGAGTTCTAGGCCAGCCTGGGCTACCAAGTGAGTTCCAGGAAAGGCGCAAAGCTACACAGAGAAACCCTCTCTCGAAAAAACCAAAAAAAAAAAAAAAAAAAAAAAAAAAAAGCACACTAGAAATCCAACCTTGCCTCTTCTTCTCACTTTGGTCCCTGGCTTCCAAGGGGTGAGCAGCTTCCCCGGCCCCAAACTCCCACGGTGATGCTGTGCCTAACAGGTCCAGAAGTGATGTAACCAGGGCTTGAAATCCATGGAACTCTGAGCCCAAAGTAAGCTTTTCTTGTCTATAAATTTATCACCTCTGGTATTCTGTTACTGTTCCTGAAGCTGACAGACATGGTTGGGGGGAGACAGTCTCCCAACTTGTATCTAGTTTTCCTTCTGCAGTAAATTCTGCTGACTATGTTCCTTTTATCTTTTGTTTGTTTTGGATTTACTGCAGTCTCCCCTCCTTTCTCCCCCTCACCACCACCCGCCCCATTTACTCCTCCTTCTCCTCCACTTCTCTTTAGAAAAGGGCAGGCCTCCCATGGATATCAACCAGCCATGGTACAGCGAGTTGCCTAGGCACTTCCTCTCCTATTGAGGCTAGGTGAGGCAATCCGGTAGGAGGAAAGGGTCCCAAAGGCAGGCAGCAGTGTTCCTTTTATCTTTAGAACTACTGATCCATTATTAGTTATGTCAGCTCCACTATTTAAAACATCTGCTGTTCTTTTTTAATTTCTAATAACTCGTTTTCACAAGTTAGGGATCCTTTTGTTAATGTTTTCTGTTGTTCCATCGAGGAACACAATCCTGTTTACACACACACACACACACACACACACACACACACACACACACACACACATCTGTTTCACATTGTAGTTTCCAATTTTGAAGTTGTAGAAATCTATGCTCCTTTTTCAATTGAGTTTAGATGAAAGTACCGTCCATCACAAACCAATTTTCTTGACTCAGATGACGCATCCATTTCCCCTGTGGGAAAAGTAGTGGGAAGTGTTGATTTAGGCAGATGCCGTTTGTTGAGAGGAAAGTCTACCGATGAGACATGGCGGAGGTACAGCTGGATATGTGAAGAGAGAAGCATTCTCCATTCTTCATGCTGACAAAATACTTCCTGTTTTCGTATTGTCAGTTTCTCACCTTGGCTTTCATCTCCGGGAGGGCAGCTGGCATCTCTTGCTCCCTTCCAGTTCTAATTTGCAGCTTCCCTCAAGGTGCTGCCGTGTCTGACCTCTCAGTACAGCCTGCACTGTCTACATAACTACCTAGGGCGGCAGGGGAAGTAGGCGAGCGGAGGGCCTGCCTGGACCAGCACTTTCGAGGAAGGCCTTCCGCCGGCTGTACCATGGTTGTCTGTATTTGCTCACTGGCTTTCAAACTTCTCTGGAGCTGTTTAGGGAAGGAAGGTTCCCGTGTGACGTTCTTTTCCTCCAGCATGCATTAGCACTGTGTTTTTTGTTTTGTTTTCACTTCTGGTTCCTTCAGGGTTGCAATGAGTGTGATTTCTCCTCCCGTGACTGCAACATCCTTTGTTTTTCCATCACTGTTGGGATTGATTTCTTTTAAAACCCAATTTCCAGTTCTGCCGATGAAATTGGGGACAGGAGAAGAAATAGATGTAAGTGCTGTGTCCTCCATCTAGAAGAGGTATTCCAAGAGTTCACTTATTCTTGTCAACAGAAGACAACGCTTGGATGAGATACATGGATTTGCTTTATTGCCAGTGTGCTCTCTCCCACAGAGATAAACTATATGTGTCCATGCATATTATAAACATACTATTATGTATATGTTTTATGCTTTCTAAACTTTAAAATGATACTTTAAGATCTTGAAAATACTTAAAAATTCCAAAGAATTTCTATTGAGGCTTCAAGAATTTTTTATTTAATTTCAACTCATTAGGGAAATATGTGCTCTACCTTATCAACTAATTAGGGAAATACATGTTGGCTTTTATGTATTTTTAATGATTTGTTGCAACTAGATTGAACCTCAATTGTTTGGCGATAATATTTTATTCCTCTTTGTCACAGGTGGGTGACTGTCTCTGGGTGCAATTTAAGGAAACTATTCTTATACAGTCTTGCCATCTGGCCTGAGATAGCCCTAGGTAATAACCTCTGCATCCTATAACTGATGAAAACTTCCCTCCTTGGCCAAGTGCCCTAGAGTCTAGAACACTAGCAGAGCAAACTGCAAGTCTCAGCTTCGCTCCTTTCTCTAACTGCTTTCTTGGCATCCTACAAACAACACATACATTTGACAGAGTCACTAGATGTGAAAATACGATGACGCAGTGTCAGGAGCAGCAGCATCTCAACAGCTGAAGCTGCTCCAGGACTGGGATTGGCCGGTATCTGATCATGATTAGCATATGTGCTTCCGTAAATCAGCTAGCACCATAGTTTTGCTTGTATTCAAAAGGAGATGTATGTGCAGGTCTATAAGTCTATATAAAGACATAACAGGGCTGATGGAATTTAAATGTCTGCCAATACTGAGCCTAGTCTGAACTTTCATCCAAGAGTAAGACAAAATCCAGCTGTTGAATGACATGGTCACACAAGCCTGATGAGCAAGTTCAATACCTGCATCCCACAATGGAGTGAAAAAACCGACTCGTGAAGGTTATGAAGGTTATTCTCTGACCTCCACACATTCCATGGCAAGTATCCTCATAGCCATGCACATACACCACACACACAATAAGAGTAACAACAACAACAATAACAAAATAGAGTGAAAAACATTTTGCAAGAAACACTCTTAACTCAACTTGGATAGGAGCAGAGTGGCTTAGATTCCCACATATTAAATAAAGTTTAGCCTAGAATACCATATCTATCTATATACCATGGCAATATTCCTATCTCTGTTCAGAATATATTAACAATCTGACTCCAGCCCTATAATTTAGTGCAACATAGCAGTGACGTATATCCATGGAAACCTGGAAGCTCAGCAAGAGATGGTGGGAACCCAGTGAATCTTTGCGCACGGTGCCTACAGCTCTAGCCTGCAGTTGTAACACTGTGAGCACGGATGAGATGCCTCACAGGGTTCCTTCATAATTTTCTGGAGAAAATAGACTTCGTAGCAGACTGAAACCATGTTTTAAGAATTAAAGGAAAGAGCCAAAAATAATCTAAGAACTAATATCATGATTTTACTTTTACCTCCAGCTATGGGAGTCTTCTGACTATGGCTTTATTTCCTTTAGTTGGGCCATCTTTTGCATTTCTAATATGAAGTATGTTTAGGGATACCACAGCTTTCTTGATGAAGTAGCTCTGAAGTCTAATTGTCCTTCTAGAAATCCAGTGTTGCCATTTGCTAGTTTTGTTTCTGACCTAAGTTTATCTGCTTACATCTCTGTATTCACCAAAAGTTCTACTGAATAATACAACTGGCCCTCTGTAGTGATGGTTTCTGTGGCAGCTGTGGATTCTATCAAATGCAGATTGAAAATGCCCTTTTAAAATGGCATGTATTAACTTTTCCTGTTGTTCTCTAAATAATACAGTATAATGCTATTTTCATGTCATTGACATGGTACTTGGCAATACAAGTAATTTAGATGCGATTTAAACTTTGTAGTAGGATGTGTATAGGTCAAATGCAAATACTATGATATTTCATATGCCGGCCTTGAACACCCATTTATTTTGGAACCCACAGGGCTATGGAAACAATCACAACTGTAGCTTCCCCAAGGAATCACTTATTTATTTCATTTTGTTATGTTTATTGTCATCATAATTACCATTTATTTCTTCTCTGTTTAGGACATTATATTAGTCCAGCCTACAGACTTAGAAAGCTTTCTAAAACGGTCAGATGTGTGTGAAAACAGAATCCTAGCTGTGAATTCTGTTCTTTTTGGAGGTATAGCTGTTCATTGTGAGATTAGTGCTTATACTAGAGAGAAAAATTAGTGAAGCCAATGGGGAGAGCAACAAGTGATAACATTTTAAACAGAGAACTCTTTGCTGACAGTGGATCCAGGGGACTTTCAAGCAGGACAGGCAGGACAAAAGCAGCAGAGTTATCAAGGCTCTCAGACAGCAATAAAAGAACGGCAAATCATCTAGAAGTTTAACTGAGAACCAGGGAGCAAACTCACAAAGAAGGGCCCTTCAGGGGTAAAACACAGCCCCTGCAATGTGGCCTCACTCTAACTGAATCAGACTGTGAACAATTGGCAGCCTAAGCTATTATCAAAATAATGAGCAGCTATGTATCAGTGGAGGCTAAGAGCTACGTGTGAGATTAGCCTAAATCCTAATGCAGTAGTCTGAGAAGGACAAACATGATTTTAGTTGGCTATAACCCTTTGTGATGATGCTTGGGAAGGGGAGTCAGGGAAACAATGCTGTTCTCTCAAGGATCAAACTCAGACCCTAAATGCTGTAAAATGAAATATGATCTGTTGAACTCACCTGGGGTGGGATATTTCTATTTCATTCTGAAAATAAAGCTTGCTTTGAGTCAAATGGCAGAGCTAGCCACTAGCTGACCAAAATTAACCATAGAGGCTAGCCTTGAAATCACAATGATTTTTATAGTTTTCTTCATAATCTTGATCTCATGTTCTATTATCTAGACACACAGCTAGAGAGCTATAAAATCATTGTATGAACTGGGTGTGGTAGCACACTCCTTTAATCATAACACTCAGTGATTTCAAGGCTAGCCTGGTCTATACAGTGAGTTTGGGGGCTACCCGATGACACCCTGTCTCAAAAAAGAAAAGACAGCCTTGGTTTCAACAGATGGTCCTCTTTATACAGAAGGGTCTTCTAAGAAATCCCAAATAAATGACTTAAGATGAACCTACAAAATTTAATGGTGTTTTCACACAAGAAATGAGTACTACAATGATGAAACTGATAAAATCTTGCTTACAAAAACTCACTGTCTTCTTTATAAATCGAAAGCCATCCTGAAATTTATATGAAAATGAAAAATTCCCATTTCATACTCAAAATCGTAACAAGGGAAATTTCTCCATTTTAAAACTTACTATGGTAATGAGATAAGGATAAGAGATAAAGATCAAGAAAACAGAATTAATAATCCAAAATTAAACTCTTATATTTACACTCAATTGATATTTGCAAAAGTGTAAAGATCACTCAGTGGGAAAAGAAAATGATAGAATAAATTAATGGAGTAATGGATACCATTGTACAACAGGGAAAACATGGATCCTCATCCCCTACCATACACAAAACATTAATATAAAAAAATATAAGAATTGAAACTATAAAACTGGGCCAAGCATCAAAAGCTTCTACAGGAGTAGGTTTCCGTATTTTTTAAAAATGTCTTTAGTATTAGTTATCTCTTCCTGTATTCCTTCAATGACCCCGTCCTCCCATACCTACTAAACTCTTCCTGCACCATTATTCCTCTTTAATCTTCACACAGCTGCATTCTCTCCCATCCCTTGAACCCGCACCCATGGTCTCAGACTAACATCCTGAACTTTATGGTTAACCCAAACAGAACACATGTATCTAAAGATTCGAAGCTACCATCCCCAAATGAGAGAAAACATTTATTTATCTTTCTAGGTCTGAGTTACTTCACTCAGAATAATTATTTCCAGTTCAATCCATTTACCTGCAAACTTCATAATTTCTTTTCTTTTCTTTCTTTCTTTCTTTCTTTCTTTCTTTTTTTTTTTTTTTTTTGAGTAAAAAAAGTTGTTCTCTGTGTAACAACCCTGGCTGTCCTGGAACACATTTTGTAGATCAGGCTGGCCTCGAACTCACAGAGATCTACCTGCCTCTGCCTCCCAAGTGCTGGGATAAAAGGCATGGGC
The DNA here is from genome assembly GCF_004664715.2 of Peromyscus leucopus. Lineage (NCBI taxonomy): Eukaryota > Metazoa > Chordata > Mammalia > Rodentia > Cricetidae > Peromyscus > Peromyscus leucopus. Next base: position 41,642,541 of record NC_051067.1, read on the forward strand.
ATTTTCATTTTTATTAACAGACCAATGATATTTCATTATGTAAATATATCAAGTTTTCTTTATCTACTCATCAGTTGATAGACAGGTAGGCTGTTTCCATTTCACCCTTTGGTGAAAAAATATATCAATACAGCCTGCTGAATTCATTTCATGTTGCTTGCGAATTTTAACCTTTTAATGATGTTGAATCTTGGTTTAGGGCAATATTTCCTAACCATAACATCAAATGCACTAAAATGTAAAAATGTATTTGAGGGATAATGAAAGTGTCCTGTAATTCAATTGTGATAGCTGTGTGACTGGAACTATACAGGAAAGCTACTGGGTGGTTTAGTATAAACATCACATCTCAACAAAACTCACAAGCGAGGAACATCGGGGAAACTGTGGTCCAGAGGACAGGTACAGCAGACAAGAATGGAGAAGGAGATCAGGTCGCACTCAGCTTCTTCAGCCAAGAAAAGGGATGCTGAGTGCCTGGGTGGGACAGAAAGGGTTGTAAGTAGACAGATGTGACTAGATTCAAGAGATTCATAGTGTGGAAAAACCTGCAAAATATGGAAACAAGCATGGGGATAAATACCAGCAGTCTGTAAATGAACATGGTATTGGAATAATTTACTCTAATTAGCTCTTCAGAGAATAACTGCCAGATAAATCTAAATAAATAATGAGAGTGGCTGCTTTGACTAAGAGGCTGAAGTATTCAGTGAATGTTTTGCATAAAAAGCTACATCTTTCTTGATTGCTCTTGGCAACTGTTCAGAAAATCTCATTTAATTGTTTTTATTGTGAGGCAAGAAGTCTTGCTGTACCTTCCAAAACCTCCCTCCTAAATAGAGTCCTTGTCAGGGACTTAGGATAGGAAAACCAATGTGGGTGTTCATGATGCCTCCTAACAAATAGAATACCTTGTATTTCACAGATGATGTTAAAGGATTTAATAAATGGAGGCCTGTATTTCAAATAATTATTTGGTTAACATTTTCCATGTAGATGGCAAAGAAGAAAAAATATACTGACATTGCTTATCTATAAGCAAGCAGGTCAGCTTCAGTTTCCATCAGTAAAACTCATCGTTTTAATTTATGACTTTCTCATCATTATTTTCTTTACATAATCTACTGAACCTGATTTCTGTACCTGAGATTATCTCATTTGGAACTCATTTGATGGGACATCATTTTAACATCTGACTGTTCAGAATGAGATAGCCTAAAGACAAAATGTTTTGCTAAGCTGGTGGTGAAAATAGTATTTGTAAAGGAAAATCTGGGACTTGAAAGTTGATTTGATAAGGATTCTTAAAAATCTTCGTTGGTTGTGCCCATCCCTGTCCTTTACATTCATTGCAGTCAAAGCTGGTCTTCCCCTGCAGTATACTAGCTAGCACTTTGTTCTGTTTCATACCTGTAACTCGACACGAACATCAAAACTAATGTCTTTTTCTCTTTAATACTTGTGCTTGGGCTGGAGAAATGGCTGAGAGGTTAAGGGAACTGACTGCTCCGCCAGAGGTCCTGAGTTCAATTCCCAGCAACTACATGGTGGCTCACAGTCATCTATAGTTGTATCTCATGCCCTCTTCTGGCGTGCAGGCATACATGCAGATAGAACACTCATATACATAAAATAAATAAATAAATCTTTTTTCAAAACCTTGTGCTTTAGCAGTAACAGAATGCAAGAGTTTTTAATGTAATAAGCTCTACACAGTGTATCTAGAACTTCCAGGGTCTAAAAAGCAGGTATCCTCAAGCCATAGAGCTTTTGCTGCAACAAACAATCTTAATGTAGCTTGTAAAAAAAATACCAGAAAGAGGGCTAAACAAATTATAGATAAGAAAAAAAGAAAAGAAAATTTGACAATAGAGTTTTTTAAAAGGCAAAGATTAGGTTCTTACAAGATATACTCAATGAAAATTTAAAAAAAAAAAATGAAACAGCATCAGATCTGATGTACCTGACTGCAGTGTGTGTGTGTGTGTGTGTGTGTGTGTGTGTGTGTGCATGTGTGTGTGTGTGTATACATATATACATCACACATTTCAGTAGACTCCAGATATATTCAGACTTGCTTTACTGACTGAAGTGAGATCTCCTACCCACTTGGATAATAGCACTTTAAATTAAATCACTCTACATATTTTTTCCTTTACAATCAAATAGGTTAGAGAAGAGAATGTCAGCAGTTAGTTTGTGTTTATCAGAGTTCTTGTCCCAAATCTATAAATTGTTATCAAATCTAGGACATGGAAAACTTCGTTTTCCCTTCTGTGCTTGTATCTGTTAGATAATAATGCCCAAATACTCTAGGCCAAACTGGTACTGAAATATAAATCTCCCAGAGAGGCAGCAGAGAGTTGAGAGAATGTAAAGAAACTGAGAGAAAATGTTCACAATTACTTGCTGACGTTACCATAGGTTCCTCCCCAGGGCAATACAAACACATGACCTCTGTCCTGCTCTAGTAGCATTTCAGGCAGGATGGGGCCATTTTTTGCTGCAGATTCTCATTTTAATATCCTTCTTGGGAAAGGAGTTATGTCCTTAGAAGCAGAGGGTCAATATTTCCAGTTATTTAGTCTCAAAGAAGCACAAAGCATGGTGTACTACACTTTGGGATAGACACATAATGGGCAGGTGTTCAAGGAGACAGAAGCCACCATTTCTTGACTATATATTGCATCTGCATCAAATACTCAATCTGGAACTTTGCATAATTTACTCCTCATAGCAAAACTATGTCCTCATTTTTAAAATACCCAAAAAGCAAAGTTTATTACTATACCAAAGTCCTATGTGAGCAGGGTAGAAATTTTAACCAAGGCTTATCTGTCTCTAAATTGTAGGCTTTTAAAAAAGTATTACATCATGCTTCATTATAAAAATGGCTTATTTTCTCTAAAATGAAAGATGAGGATACTCAGTGGCTATTAAATTATACAAAGTACATTTATCTTATGTTAACAATTACAAAGGAAATCTTTACAAGATGTAGATGTATTTACTTTTGGATTTCATATTGTGCTTCAAATAACACAATCTCATATGAGTTAAGTATTAGTTTATGTAAGAGGCTCAGAAAGCTCACATATTTAAGTTTAATGAGGGTAAAATTTTTGGGGTTCTTAGTGATCTTATAAATTTGATGTTCAGAGAATGATCTTTACATTTAAGAATTCTAGTAATCAATGCATAGGAAAGGAAGAGCAGGGTTTTCTTTTTCCTTTTTTTAATTTGTTTATCTACTTTACATCCCCGTGGCAGTTTGTCCTCCCTCTCTTCCTCCCAGTCCCTCCCCCAACCTCCTCTCTGGCCCTCCCTCAATGCACTCCTGCCAGTTCTGTTCAGAAAAGGGCAGGCCTCCGTGGATATCAACAAAACATGGCATATCAAGTGGCAATAAGACTAAGAACGTCCCCTTGTATTAAGGCTGGGCAAGGTGACCCAATATGAGGAATAGGATGGAATATGAGGAACCTGGATGGCCTCTGGTCTGGCAACAGGTTGCTGCCCAAGTTTGGGGTTGGAGTCCTGGCTATGTGCATGGCCTCTGATCTAACCAGGGGTCCTCTGGGGTTCAGGATCCTGGCCTGGCCTCTGGTGTAGTAGGAGGCTTCTACCAGAGGTGTGGGCCGGGGAAAAGGTGATGAAGAGAGGAGAGGCCCTTGGGTTTTGCTGGGTGGGCACAGGCAGGGTGAGGAGAGGAGAGGCTTACCTGGTTCTCGGAGAGCTGGTCTGCCTTTGATGGGGTAGAGGCTTCTGCTAGAGGTGTGGATCAGGAGATGTGGTGATTAGGAGAGGAAGAGGGAGTTGAAGTTACACTGTGCAGGCGAGGACAGGGTGGGGGACAGTCCTTACCCGGGCTTCAGGATGCTGGCCTGACCTCTGATGAGTAGGGGGCTTCTGCCAGAGGCGTGGGCAGGATAAGCTGACAAGGAGAAGAGGGGCACTTGGAGAGGTGCAGGCAGGGCAGAGTGAGGTGAATGGTGGTTTACCTGGATTTCAGGAAGCTGGCCTGGCCTCTGATGGAGTGGAAGGCTGAGAAGGGTCTTCTAAAACAAACAAAAACAACTTCAAGAATGCTTACTACACATTGTGAAGAAGGAGTTCAGATTCTTGGCACGTAAAACACGGAATTGGCATGGCAGCTCTCCACAATCCCACCACTACATGTAAGACAAGGGGCCCAAACAGCTGGGAAGACTAGCCAAATTGGTGAGTTCTGGACACAAGTAAAAGGTTTAGTCTCAGCCTGGCGGTGGTGCTCATGCCTTTAATCTCAGCACTCAGCAGGCAGAGCCAGGCAGATCTCTGTGAGTTTGAGGCCAGGCTAGTCTACAAAGCGAGATCCAGGACAGGCACCAAAACTACACAGAGAAACCCTGTAGCTAGACTTTTCCTGCCTTGCCCACAGTCAGGACAAATCTTTGTCACCCACCAGTCCCACAGCCGCTCAGACCCAACCAAGTAAACACAGAGACTTATATTGCATACAAACTGTATGGCTGTGGCAGGCTTCTTGCTAACTGTTCTTATAGCTTAAATTAATCCATTTCCATACATATATACCTTGCCACGTGGCTGGTGGCTTACCGGCGTCTTCACCATGCTGCTGGTCATGGTGGCGGCTGTCGGTGTCTCTCTGCCTCAGCCTTCCGCTTCCCAGAATTCTCCTCTCTCCTTGTCCCACCTACTTCCTGCCTGGCCACTGGCCAATCAGTGTTTTATTTATTGACCAAACAGAGCAATTTGACATACAGACCATTCCACAGCACTTCCCTTTCTTTTTTTCAAAAGGAAGGTTTTAACTTTTACACATCTCCAAAGCCAGTTTTGGTATATTTGGGATTTGGGCGTAGCTTCTGTTACTACTTCCTGCTGGAGGGGTTCACTGTATCTTATGGGGACACAAAGAAAATAAGGATCATGGAGTAGTCCGTGAGGCTGTATCGTCTGAGCCAGTTGCCTTTAAACAATTCTGGATGTTGAATCATCTGGGCCATGGTGTCATCACAGACCTTTCAGGTGGTCTTGGCTGGTCAAACCTGATGTATCTTAATCTGGAACAAATCCATAGCCTCTGGCTTTCTGTAGAAACAAAAGCAGAGCCTCTTTTCCAAAGCAACATATCTTATAGCCAAATTTTGAAGTCAAGGTACCTTTAAAATACACATTTTGGCATAACTCAACAGCTTTTGCAGTCAAATGTTTTTCTTCAGTTACAAATATCAAAGAGAACATAATCTGGATTCTCTTGTGTGGCAGCCATCTTTACGTTGCTTCTTTTTTATACTACCTTGAGCCCTATTGCTTTAAACTGTAGCATTCTAAGACTGAAACGGCACTGCGGCTTGCTGGCTCTGCCCACTTCAGCTTCCCAACATGGCCGGTGGTATCTTTTCCACCAGCTCTGGGAGCCATCCTGGGTTCTTTGCTTTTATCCAAGCAGTGTGTAGCCCAGAAACCTCTTTTTGTTTTGTATAGCAAAGGCTAAATCCACCATGCAGCTTAATGTGCACTTGCAGAGGCCTCTATTCCCACCATACTGCAGACTTGAGCTCACACGATAGGAAACCCGCCAGTGCTCAAACTGGCAGGCTGGCTGCTCATTTGAAAGAGACCATTAGGAAGCTGTTTTTTAGTTCCGTTTTAGAATCTTTTCTCAGGTTTAGGTAGAACTCTTGCCAAACACGTTGGGCACCATTTGTAAGCTAGAATTTTCCTGCCTTGCCCACAGTCAGGACAAATCTTTGTCACCCACCAGTCCCACAGCCGCTCAGACCCAACCAAGTTCCCACCTATTCCTGCCTGGCCACTGACCAATCAGTGTTTTATTTATTGACAAAACAGAGCAATTTGACATACAGACCATCCCACAGCAAAACCCTGTCTCGAAAAACAAACAAACAAACAAAGCAAAAACAACAACAAAAATAAAAATAAAAAAAGAAGGCTTAGCCTCAGCACATAGGTGGAGGAGAGACATCAAAGACCCAGTTCCCAACCCTGCTGTCCCATACACAGCACACACATGTACATTTTCTAGTAGAGGCAAATGAATTGCAAGAATTTGTTGACTTGTGCAGTCTTCTCACACAGTCAATGGTAAAGCCAAAATCATGGCTTCAGGCTCTGAGTCACCTTATTTCTCTGGAGTGCTTCTGACCGTGAGAGGCTGGAATCAGGCCTTGTTATTCACTGCCCGCTGATCTTGTATGACCTTATCCACAGCTGGTCTCCTAGTGGCCACCAAGGAGATGACCACTTGGTGGGAACGTGGCTTCTTCCTGCAAAAGTCTGCAATGGTGTCAGTAGTGGGAGCTTTTCCCTCTCAAGATTTTGTATATTTGATTGTTTGTTTACGTTTGTTAAAAACCAAAATTTTAATGAAAGATAACTTTGAGGGATATTATGCTACTTATAAAACAGGTCAGCTTTTTTTTCCAGTTTATAACTTAGAGGACTCTTCAACGATATGAAAACTCACAAAAATGCACCATGAAGGACTCAAATGCAGTGTGTGCTGCACACACCTGTGAGAGTCAAGGGGGGGCGTAAGAGAGGTTGACAGTGGGATCTGGATAAATTCTAGTTCCCTGATCCAAAACTCTGCACACACAACAGATAGCATGAAGATATTAAGACAAAGGCTGGCTGCTCACCCAGCCTGGGCAAAGAAGAACACTGGTGCTCGTAACTGTGAAGGGGTTAAAAGGGCGCTCACAGTGGAGAGGGCAGGACCAATCCCCTGAACTGAGCTCTACCAACCAAAATGGACAAGGCAGGTGGGACAGCTAAGGACATTCATATAATCCTTATTACTGTATGGCTTAGTAAAATGGCACAAACATTGACCCAGGTCATTAGAATGACTTATATTTAATGATTAATAAGTGAAGGTAAAATTAATAATAGTGACTACAAGGAACTTACAAGTCTTACTGACAGATTTGAAGAAAATATGTGTGTGCACTTGATACATACAAATATAGTACACACACACACACACACACACACACACACACACACTACTATAGCTTGGAACTTGGATGTTTTCCAAACTGCCCAAAAGCTAAAGGTTTGTTCATTCTGTGGTGCTATTAGGCGGTGGTGGGACATTTAAGAGGTGGTGCCTAACCTCCGAAGTTATGCTATTGGGGTGCGCCCTTGAGAGGATATTGAGTGGCTCTTTCTCTCTGCTGTTTGCTGTCACTAAGTGAAAGGTTTCGTCTCCCATGAATTTCCACCACGGCACACTGTGCCAGCAGAGGGCCAAAGCAACAGGGCTCAGTGACAGCAGAATGAAGGGCATGAGCCAAAGTGAGTCTTTCTTCCTCATGAATTATATGTGGTGCTTTTCACAGTGGACAAAGTGATTTTAAAAATATATACATCTCCCCTGGCAGTGTGATCAGGATCTATCCCCGGTGCATGAGCTGGCTTTCTGGATCCCATTACCTATGGTCGGACACCTTGCTCATCCTTCATGCAGTGGGGAGGGGCTTGGTCCTGCTCACTGAATGTACCAGGCTTAGCTGTCCCCTCAATGGGAGAACTTACCCTTTTAGAGGAGAGGATGAAGGGTGGGCTGGGAGGGGAAGGTGGGGGAATCGGGAAGATGGTTGGTATGTAACATGAATAAAAAAAATTAAAAATTAATTAATTAATTAAAAAATTTTTAAAAATATACACATCTCTACAGAAGGGACGAGTAGAACATAGGTGATAAGAAGGGAGAAATGGGCCGGGCAGCAGAGGCGCACGCCTTTAATCCCAGCACTTGGGAGGCAGAGGCAGGTGGATCTCTGAGTTCAAGGCCAGCCTAGTCTACAAAGTGAGTTCCAGGAAAGGCTTCAAAGCTACACAGAGAAACCCTGTCTTGGAAGGGGTGGAAAGGAGAAATGGAAAAAACACAGGGCAGGGAGACTTAACTGGGAGAGGAGGAAGGTTAAATAACACTAATATTTGTAAAAGCCATAGGGAATCATATAATTTTATGTTCACTTACAATTACATATATAACGAATGAATATATACACACAATATACTTATTATATATCTGTGCATATATATTCAGACAATTTAAATGAAGTTACACCATTTGGGATGACAATGATCCCCCCCAAAGGCAGAGACTATCTAACAAAAACTCCAATGCCAGGCTTGGGAAACCTCCATTCAAATTGTTGCTTAGAGGAACCCAAAAGTCCCCCAAACAATATAGGCTACAGCCATTGCCTCTGGTTGCCTCCTGAAACTGCAGGGAAGAAGACGTCACACACTTCAGACCCGGGATTGGGGGGAATAGAGCTGGAACTGACGTGGAAGCCTTCTCCCTGAGAACTAGCTCTCATACTACTGGATGGAGCTAAGCCAGCTGCCATGGGAGAAAAGCAATCGATAGTCCTACCCATCTGTAATGCCTGCAAACAACGGCACTGGCCAGAACGGCAAAATACCCTGAAAGGTTCAATAGAGGCTTTATATCCTAGAGGGTACGCAACAGCGTCTCTTCCGAGTTGAGGCTTGCTCAGCATGAGAAAATTTATGCTTGACAGTGTAAACCTAGCCCACTACCACGGCTGGTGAGGCTGGGGGTCCTAGAGGAGAGCCTGCTACTGCCACTTCCCTAGACCAGTATAATTCCTAACTTTATTCTAAATACTTAAGCTTATTCCCACAGGCAAGTGTAGCTCTCCCCCTCATCAAGAAGCTTCTTCTGGCAGCATGTAGAGACTATTACAGAAACCCACAACTGCTCAAAATGCAGGGACCAACCTGGCCACGGAGTGTCTGGCATCAGTTAATGTGTTCACAACACATACCCCCACACCTGAGGCTCAGGGACATCTTGGAAAAGGAGGAGGGAAAAATTGCAAGAGCCAGAGAATCAGAATGTCTTCTATGCACGACAGGGAAGCCGCAACCAAGAAGTTTCAGCAATGTGGTTGCCTAAACAAAACTGAATAATGAGGATATCAATTGGCATGCCAACGTGGATGGGGGAAAAAAATCTCACAAGGCCCCAACCCCAGATGATTAACTACAAACAACTAAGGGCTCCTAAAAGAGGAAGAATCGGTCTTCTCCAACGATAAGCCCAACAAGAGGTTAGCCAATCTCAAGTGGTCAACCTTAAACATACACACATATGCATAACACTAAATGAATTCGTAAGATGTATGTACGAATATATATGGACTCATATCATATATGTAACAACAACTATAAAATAAGAAACCGTGAATTTGAGGATCAGATGGACATGGGAAAAGTTGGAGAGGAGAGAAGGAGAGAAATTACATAAATATATTACTAATATGTGAAATGCTCAAAAGAAGCCACATATAGTATACTAATGTAATAGTATGTGTATGTATATACATAAATATAACATTTGTACAGTATATATTCCCTGTTTATATAAAACACTTAGCACATTATTTTTGCATTCATTCATTCAGGTGTCTAATAAATGGTAGCTGTGTAAGGTTTTCTGCCCTGCTCTCTCCTTTCTTATCTCAACTTGATTTTTCTCTCCAATAGCTCCGAATCCCTTTTGCTATTTTGCATTGAAAGCACATCTCTGTTGGTTAAAGAAATCATCTGTTGTCTGCTACTTGAATTGCCAGGTAACGCCTGTATCAGCTCCGTACCCTTCCTCTGAAGAAGGTAAGCGCTTCTGAGGTCAGCCCACCCTGTGAGCCTCAGACACCCACCCACGCACAAACGAGGGAGGGGCCAACCGCGCTGCCCTGACTGTGCCCACTGTCTGGCTGCTCCATTGTCTCCTGCAGCCATATTTCCTGACCAGCCCAGCCCGCAGCATTGCCTTGTTCTGAGGATGTTTAAACGTCAACTCTGCATTGTTGCCCTAGGTCTGAGTCAGATTCCTTCCCTGAAAGATCAGCCTGTTCTTTGCTCTTATGGTGTGTGAAGCTGTGTCTCTGAACCAAGTCTAATCCTCCTCTGCCTCCAAGGTTACACTGCTGCTTTCTCACCTCCACAGCTTTTGAACAACGGCTGCAGCCCTGTAGACCCAATCCAGCAATGCCTACAGGATAGGGGAGAAGGGTGCTAATAAAGACGAAGTCAGCTTGGGAAGAAGTCGGTAGGCAGACACCAGACTGGAAAGTCCTTCACCAAAGCTGACATCTAGCAATGCATGTACAGAAAAACACAGGCAGGATAAGGGCCCTGCTTCCTGTTTCTACCACCTAGCCATGTGTCCCTGCCCTCTTTCTTGTTCTGGTACACAGGCACCTGGAAATCCTAGTGAGCACCCTTTGCAGTCAAATATCTCAGGCGGCTCTCGGCCAATGCACAGCTCTACCCTAGTAAGGCTGCTCGGGATCACTGGGTTCCTTGTCATACAGCACCACCACCACCCCACCCAAGGAAATGTGCTGTTATTTTAAAGCATGTGTTGTAGGTTGCAATTGTGTGTATATATGTGTCCTCATTTCACAAATAACTACCTTTTCCACAGCCCATCATTTAGGCTGCTCAAACAGTATGTGATTTCTCCAGTATGACACTTTCTTTGAATGTCATGCCTGGTATACATCACACACACACACACACACACACACACACACACACACACACGCACACATTTGCTGAATAGTACAATTTCATTAATGACTCAGCAAAACAAATCATTTAAATAAATACTCCTAACCTCAACTACCTAGGATAATGCTGAGTATGTGCCAGTACAATGGGTCTTCATTGTATCAGTACCTAAGATAGCCAGGGTCTTAGGAAAAGTCTAGGTTGTTAGATTCAATCCTGATCAATCCATGTCTTTAAAGCCCATTTTGCATACTATGCCTGGTGCTAACATTCATTCAACCCCTAGGAAAATATAAATGGTTCTCTTTGTACAATGACTACAGCCTTCTCTTTTAAAGAACAAGTACACATCAAGGAAAGCATGTTGGTCTCTATAGCAGCTCTAATGTTCTGAGCATTTTATATGTTCCACTTTCAGAAAAGAAAAGCTCCTGTATCTACTTATCCATAGCCCCTAAAGCATCTGCCAGTCTAGAACACACAGCAAGCAGTTCTGTGACCACTTATTAACACTTGTCAAATTACTGCATGCATGGCATATGGGCAACTGTAGATTTATAAGGATGCGTTTCATATTTATGTGATTCAGAAAGAAAATAGTGGCTAGAGTCAAATGCTGAAAGCTGGAATAACAGGAACGTGATGAAATCAAAGGTGTTTGGGGGGCTGGAGAGACGGCTCAGTGAATGAAATGCTTGCCAAGCAAGCATGAGGACCCAAGTTTGCATCCCTAGAAGTCATGAAAGTCCTGTGTGGTAGCACAAATCTGCACTACTACCGCTTCTACAGTAAGAAGGGAGGTAGAGACAAAATCTCTGATGTATCCGGGCCAGCTATCTTGGCATTAATATGACAGTGAGCAATAAGGAGCCCCTGTTTAAAACAAGGTAGCAGGTGATGTACAGCACCAAAAATTGTCCAATGGCCTCCACATATGCACCATGGCTTGAACACATAATGCACTCATGAACACACTCACACACACAGACAGAAATACACACATTCAGGAACCCGTGTTAATTACTGAAACATGTTAGCTCACTATGCAAAAGTAAACTTTCTGGTCTTCAATGGGTCAAGAACTTGTTACAGGGAGGCCTCTAAAAGCAAACACTCTCCAGGGGATCTCTGGCTTCAGCATATGAAAGCCTAAGAGAGTGGAAGAGAGTTCACAATGGAAAATTATAAGTAAGTATAAGAATATGAAGAATAGTATAAGGAACTATAAGCATTCATTGTTTAAGCTTCAATAATTTTAAATATGAGACATATCTTGTTTCATTTATCTCTCGATCATTTCTCCTTCTAGAATTACATTTTTGAAGAAAATCACATATATTATATCACTTTATTCATAAATGTGTCTGTCATAAATGTAAGAATTCTTTTTTATCATAATATATTATTTTCACACCTAAAATCATAGTTTCCTAGTATCTTTTTAAATTTTTCTGTTGAAAATAGATTCTTCTCTAATACAATACATCTCAACCATAATTTTCCCTCCCTCCAACCTTCCTAGGCACCCCCTCCCACCTCTCCTCTCCCCTAGATCCACTTCTTCATTTGTTTTCAAAAAAGAACAGTACCTTTTAGTATTCTTAGCATCTTGAAATATCCGTTAGAACTCAGCTTTTCCAAAATATTCCATAGAGGTTTTGGTTGGTGGTTGCTTTTCATTGTGTTCCCCTTTACAGCTGACTTGTTTGAATCAAAATTCAAGCAAGGTGCACATTTTATCCTGGGTGATACAGCCCAGCATTAAGGTATACTTCTATCTGCAGCCCCCCCTCCCCGTACTCTCCCCCCCACACACACACTCCTCAGCATTTTTATTTGTGATTCATCCTGTGATGCAAGTGGATCATTTGTTCTCTAGCCTTGAACACAATAGGCTTCCTGGATGTGGCACAGCTCACAGCTTCACTTGTTTTCCTGCCCTGGTATTCCTGAGCACTTGCAGGCTGGAACAGATTTGGGGTTGACATCTGGAAAGAACATTTCATAGCTCGTACTTCATGGCACATTAAGAGATACGTGATATCTCTTGATTTTTTTTCTGTATTAACATCAGTCATCAGATTCACCTTGAAAGGGTCATTGTCAATCTGAGTTATTTTTTGTATGTATGTACAGGTATATATTTGGTACCCTAATTCACAGTTAGCATACAAATGCCAGAATAAATGTTTTCCTTTTGTTTATCATATGTTAGGGTGATTCCTCCCATCTCCCAGTAGTGTTCATTAGGTTTAAGTTATTGTAGTTCACAGTACCATTATGGACTCATGGATTTAAATATATTTGATATGTTTTGAGTTGTTATCATTAATAATATCCATATCAAATTAATATACATATCAATAGCCCAGGTATCCCTTTATTAAGGAAAGTAGGTTCTCAAGTCCTTTAGATGTGACCTAGGTGTTTCCAATGACTTCCTAACCAGCCAGACTGAAGTTCCAGGCTCATTTTTGCATAACTGCCACCACAAACATGCAATGGTTATTTCTTAAGAGTTTTGATTCCCTTTATGAGAATCAGGGTTTAGGGACTATGGACTTGAGTTAATCGTTTTCTTCAAGCTGTTCCTATACTTTTTCAGAAACAAAACTGAGAAATGTATAGCTTTTAAAAAATGCACTGGGTGTTTATAGAGTCCACAGTGGCATTTAAAAGTCAAATTCAGTAGCACACACAGCCAGGAAATTTCTTTGACTTCATATTTTAATCTCTTCTCTTACACTAAAAACATTGATTTAGATCCTAACATTAGCATGACTAACATAGTTTCCTTTACTCCAACACATACATGTCTACAAGCATGTGCATATATACATGTATGAACAGCACAAATACATATATACATATCAAATTATCATTTCAATCTGACAATGTTATTAACACTATGATTACTAAGCACAGTTTTAAAGCCCTTAGTGTGATTGATGTCCTTGGGATCTATCTTTCTAGAGGAATATTCTAGTAAGTCATTGTTTTAAGAACACTTGAGTCATTTTTGTCTCCAACTCTCTCTGGAGTCAGGCATATTCATGTTATTTTGCCTCTTTTTTATATTAATTTTCTTATAATTGTGTAAATATTATATATAAATCCAAAGTTAAGTCTACTAAATAAGAGATATACTAAAATGTCTGTCTTCCAATATTATCTTTTCCATTCTATTTTCTTCCACCCTTAGAAAAAAATTCTTTCTGGTGTTAGGCTTAGACTTTCCCAACTTATGAATAAGAGCAAATGCTCCCATCTTCTCCCTTTTTAGGTAAAGGATCACAGTTTTCTTACCTGATGTTACAGCTGTATAGGGTTATTGTCTAAAATTTTGGTGTTTTATTTTGGTTTCAGTAATCTGCACTTTCCGGTTTTATACAATGAATATGCTATGCTTGCAATTACAAAGGCCATGATAATGAATTATTTCAATCATGAATGGAATTACACCAATAACAGCAGTTACCTCTAGATGAAATGAGCATGAATAAATCTCACTTCCTGTCATGTTTTCTGTGTCTACGCTGAGAAGGTAAAACTTCTGTAATCTAAGCACAAAGCACTACCTTAAAGACCACACTGAGATACTATTTACTGCTCATACAATAGAATCCAAGCTTTATTAGAAAATTTATAACTATCTGGATCTTGTTCACATCACAACCCTCTTGTTGCTTCCTCTGCTATAGTCCAGTTGCTTAAAAAATAGCAATGTTCACTGTCTTCTTAGGAGTTTCTGTAGCTCACATACCCCTTCCAGACCCTTCTCCTTTTATTGAAAATGTCTCATCTTTCACCAGACAGCTCAGTGGGCCAGGTACTCTGAACACAGGACAGACATTGTGACTTTAATCAAAACCTGTTCTATTTTCTCTGTGCTTATCATTCTCTGTTCCTAAACTCTATGTTCCCATAGTGTGGTATCCAATAATGATAAAGAAGATCATTCCTAACCAAGATAATCAAGAAGACAATGAATGTAACCCATCTCTCATATGCCTAGAACATCACTCTTAACTTTATCCCATTGACTCTTAACCAATTATTACTCTCCATGTCTCTATAAAAAGATCAAGATGCAAAAAGTTTAGAAATTTGGATTGCTCTCAACACATAATGAGATTGTTTACAGAAAAGAAGCATGGACATTGGACTGGAATGCAGCCCAGTAGCAGAGCACTTGTCAAGCATACATGAAGCCCTGTATTCAATCCTCAGTAACACACACACACACACACACACACACACACACACACGCACACGCACACACACTATACAAATGTACAAGTTAAGTGTCAAGCACCGTGAAAGCACTACTAAATCTGTTGAGACCATTGTTGATATAAGTGGTACATGCTTAATGGCCATTTCTCTTAAGAGAAAACTATGTTAAGATTTGACTTAGATATATGAGTCATTAAACCAAAGGTACCTTGCTAGGAGGATGGGTGTGGAAATAAAAATTAGGGGTAGTTTTATTTTAATGTATGTTTTCAGGGCTAACTGTTGGGCACCTGACAACCAGTTGGTGAGCTCTTCCCGGGAGAGGGCCACCCCCCCACTCCCAGATTACTCAGTTGCTTGTAGCTCTTCATGAAGCATTGAAGCCCCAGCCGATAGTCCCATCTTAACCATAAAAGCTATTCTAAAATGGTGGCACAAAACTACCTATATTACTTCATATGCCTCTAGTGTTTAGGCATTCCTTGTCTGTACTCTCATCTCAATAAGAACTTGCGTTTCCTAAAACAGATTTGTTGTTCTAAACCAAGTAAAAATCTACAGTTTTTAGAAAGAATGAAATAGTCAAATAATTGACAAAAATTAAAAAAAAAAGAAGAAATAGGAATAGTTTATTTATCTTTCCGTTTATATTCTGAATGCTTCAGATGGCTACATATAGTGATTGGATTCATCTGCATTAAAACCCCTTGAGGGTTTTTTAAAGTTGAACTAAAACGGAATAATCAGCTGAACTCTTCGGCAAGGAGACAGAGATATATGTAGAGAATGATTTCTCTCTGTTGCTTGGCCTTTAGAGAATGTGCTGTGATGAGCTCCAAGAAAATGCATTATTGATGTGTTCTAATAAGGGACGCTTTCTTCTCTGTTCGAATAATGATTTATTTTCTATTAACCATGCCATGAAATATTGCCACTGAAGGTTGTTTTTCAGCACAAGGGAATTGTATTCGATTCCATACCCTGCCTTTCCATCCACCACAGCAGCTCCTGGGCTTTGTCACCAAGACGTCATTTATGTCAGGACTCCAGTACTCGCTTTCTCATTCAGTGGGGAATCAATGGAAAACCGAAGGATTTTTCTTTCCCTAATCATCTTTTGTTCCCTACCTTGAATATTCTTCAAATGCCAAGTGATTTGTGGTTCATTCATGCTGCCACCACGTTTCATTTATTTCATCTCCTACAAAAATAAGCCTTTAGCTGTGCTACCATTGAGAAGATAGACATACTAAAGAATAATTAACTATCTTGTTTTTTAAAGGGTCGGCTTGTACTTTGTGTTTTGAACAATGGTGCATTCCACGGCCCATTTTCTAGTTGTACATGCAAATTACAGCTGCACATCAGGCACTTGCTGGGGCACCGTGACAAACTCAAACTCCAAATGAGCAGATTTTATTTAGAATACAAATTAGATGAGAAAAGTTAATTCGTATTTACTGTGAAATTTATGAATGCATGCTACACAGTTGTTAGTAATATTTAGCCTCAGTGACATCTGATAATGGTTCATTTGTCTTCTATTAGCATTCAGTTGGCACTAACTTATAAATACACACTAGTAAGCACATATTTCTTCTTTTTCTTCCTGCAATGAAAAGTCTCTGAGTACCAAGCACTGTTCTAGACATAGTCCTCAATCTAACTAGGCTGGTGATGTGGGCGAAATCTGATGACTTTATATTAATGGGTATACCGTTGCAAACTGAGCTGAGTGTCCCAGGGAAGAACACAGTCATATCACCTTCTCCAGGCTAGGAGAAATAGCTGAGGCCTAAGGATGAAACAGAGTTAACAGGTCTTCCTCTACACCTCACTACTAGCTCTACTCAGACTCCTTCAAATCCTAAAACTAGATGAGCAAGATGGTTGAATGAGTAGAGGCACCTGTGTGCAAGCCTAATTTGACCCCCAGACCCCACATAAAGAGAGAAGGGGGGAACTGGCTCCACAAATCTATCCTCTTACTCCACATGTGTGTGGTGACACATGCACACGTGCGCTTATGTGCACACATACAGGGAAAAATCATACATTTCTTAAATGAAGCAAATCCTAAGATTGCATCTGGACGCTCTGAGAGACTTCTACCATGTCTCCACACACATCCGGGTATTTTCACTGCTAATGCTTGAGATGAAAAACATGCTAGACCTAACCCAGCCTGCCCTTAAACATCCAGTTCTCTAGGCAATCGGGAAGCCTTCTGCTTCTGCTGTTGGCACTGAGACGAAGCATAACTGCACACATGAAATGCCGCATCCCTGCTGAAGCAGCTGCCTCCCCTGCCAGTGCTTCATGTGGAGCTTGTGGTCCAGAGTGTTGGCAAGTTCAGAGTCAGGAGAGGAAAGGGGACAGAGGTGAGGCGGCGTGGACAGGTCTGGGAATTCAGCAGCAATGAGCAGGTATTCCTCTACAACTCTGCCACAGTTTATTATGACTCACAACTTCATTTTGTACGCGAGCGCGCGCGCGCTCACACACACACACACACACACACACACACACACACACACACACACACCCTTTTATGTAAAATGTACACATTTTATCAGAAACGTTCGGTAATGACAGATAAAGCAAGGTTCTCAGGGTCATCTTGGAAAAGTTTAAGTAAGAGAAGAAATAGAATAAGTTGTTTGGTTTTTTTTGTTTGTTTGGTTTT
Source organism: Peromyscus leucopus (assembly GCF_004664715.2). Classification (NCBI taxonomy): domain Eukaryota; kingdom Metazoa; phylum Chordata; class Mammalia; order Rodentia; family Cricetidae; genus Peromyscus; species Peromyscus leucopus. Next base: position 41,660,044 of record NC_051067.1, read on the forward strand.
TTTGGTTTTTCGAGACAGGGTTTCTCTGCATAGCTTTGCGCCTTTCCTGAAGCTCACTTGGTAGCCCAGGCTGGCCTCGAACTCACAGAGATCCGCCTGGCTCTGCCTCCCAAGTGCTGGGATTAAAGGCGTGCGCCACCACCGCCCGGCTAGAATAAGTTTTTTTAAAGGCATTTTAATAAATGTACAGCCTCAAGATAGATATTAACCCCTGGGGAGTATTATTAGTCAGAACTGTGTATATGTATATGGGAATTTATTGGAATGACTTACGGGCTGCAATCCAACAATAGCTAGCTATGAATGGAAAGTTCAAGAATCTAGTAGTTCTCTAGCAGTTGTGGATGGGGTACCTGAACTGGCCTACTCCGGTGATCAGATTGGTGGATGCCCTAGCTTTATCCTACTGGATAAAGCCTTCATCCAGTAATTGATGGAAACAGATGCAGAGAGCCATGGCCAAGCACCAAGCCGGGCTCCAGAAGTCCAGTCGAAGAGAGAGAAGAAGGATTCTATGAGCAGGGGGCATCAAGACCATGATAGAGAAACCTACAGAGATAACTGAATCAAGCTAGTGGGAACTCATGAACCTTGAGCGGGCAGCTGTGGAGCCTGCATGGGACTGAACTGGGCCATCTTCATGGATGAGACAGTTGTGTAGCTTGGTCTGTTTGAGGGGCCCCTGGCAGTGGGATTAGGATCTATCCCTGGTGCATGAGCTGGCTTTTTGGAGCCCATTACCTAAGGTGGGACAGACACCTTGCTCAGCCTTGATGCATGGGGGAGGGACTTGGTCTTGCCTCAACTGAATGAACCAGGCTTTGATGACTCCCCATGGGGGAGGGCAGGGTGTGGGGTGGGGGGAGCTTGGGAAGAGTGGGAGAGAGGGATGAGAGGGGAGTCTGTGATTGGTATGTAAAATGAATAAGAAAACTTCTTAAATAAAATTTAAAAGAAAAACCTCTTACGTGATCTTTGGAGCTGATTGGATAGAATAATCAATCTGTGCTTAGTTCTTGCCCTTGGGTAAGGTTGGTTGTTTATTTACAAACCTGAGAGTGTCGAGATGCCGGAGTGGTATAAGATGCCAGACTCAAGCTCTACAAATCTAATTACTTTCATAAAGTTCTGGAGGTTACCTCCCCATGAAGGAATTATTTCATAGCTGCCACTGCATATTCAGATGACAAAAGCTACTACTAGACCTGGAGTCACCTAGTACAGTGCCCAGGTACACAAATCACAGCTAGGGGCTGTGGTAAAGTTGAGAGGAAACTCTCCTAATGGAAGGAAGCAATGAGGGGAAGCTGAGAGCACGTGGATATTATGTAGGGGGAAGCGGAGCTGGTGTCCAGTGACTTTAAAGAACAGAACTGTCTAACGGAAGGCTTAAAGTTATTTTCTTTGGTGTATATGGTATAAACATCTCACTCTGCCCACTAGGACTCTTCAGTAATGTCTGAATCATCCTCCAATGCTTTCCTATTAATAGGTTCTTAGCAGGGAACCAGCCAAGTGCTGAGTCTGATAATCTGCGTTGGTGCCCAGCATGGACAGATGCAGAAGCTGGGGAAGTGATTCGGCTTCAACAGCCAGCCATTTCATTGGAACGTGCCTTTTATCGTGCTGAGGCTAAGATTCCTATGTCCTAGACATTGTGGGGAAGAGGTGAAGAAAGAAAAAGGGAGAATAATGGGAGAGGGAAAGAAAGTGAGCAGTGTGATCCACAGGGCTGTTGATTTCCTTCTGTATGGACAGTTTCAAAACTGAGCCTGTCTCTAACCACACGGTCACAATTTTTTAAAGACAAAGTCCTGCTGGATAGCCAGTCCAATCTCAAACTTTCTCTTTGTCATATTCTTCTTTTTTTTTTACTTCTTCTGATTCTTTTTTCATGTTTTTGATACGCTTTGAACATCATACATTATACACAAGATCCATAACTGAAATATATACATATAAACATGAAACACATATAAACAAACCATATGACAGATAAGATTTATTTTTTCTTTCCATTTTCCTTCCTACAACTTGTTTATATTTAGTTCACTTATTTTTTCTTTTTATTTAAAATAAATTTTTTTTATCTCACATAATATATTCTGATTATGGTTTTCCCTCCCTCCCCAGTTCCTCCCCACATCTCCTCCCATCCAGGTGCACTATACCACCCCCTTCTGTCTCTCATTAGAAAACAAGCAGGCTTCTAAGGGATAATAATATAACATAACATAATATAATATAATAAGATTAAACAAAATCTAACACATCAAAACAGGGTAAAATGAACAAACAAAAGGAAAAGAGCCCAAGAAAAGGCACAAGAAACACATATAGACGAAGAGGCCCACTCTCTCATACACTGGGGAATCCCCTAAAAACACTAACCTGGAAGCCACAATATATACACAAAGAACCTATAGGGTAAAAAAAAAGAATATATATATTATATATGTACATACATATATGTATATAATTTTTTAAACAAGATTTTGTTGTTGTTGTTTTGAAACAAGGTTTCTCTGTGTAGCTTTGGAGTCTGTCCTGGTACTCGTTTTGTAGACCAGGCTGGTCTTGAACTCACGGAGATCCACCTCCCTCTGCCTCCCAAGTGCTGGGATTAAAGGCATGTACCACCACTGCCTGTCTAAATAAGATATTTTTAAATCCCTGACACAACATTATGAGACAAGGAACCTCCAAAGACGCCATTGACTTCATTTTGTTTTGGCATCTACTGCTGGGCATGCAGTCTACCCTGAAGAGTAGTTTGTTTCCCAGTAAGACTCCCTTGGAGAAAACTAAATTTTCATTTGTAAGTAGATATCAATTGGAGATTGCTTCTGGTTAGGGATGGGGCATGGGTCTACTTCTTTCAGGTCTAGGAGCCTACCTGGTACAGACTGGTGCAGGGCCTGTGATTGCTACTTCAGTCTGTGTGTCAACCTTGTTGATTTAGAGGGCCTTGTTTCCGTGGTGTCCTTTATCCTCTCCAGCTCTTATACACTGTCCATCTCCTCTTCCTCCTGAGCCCTGAGGGGAGGGATTTGAGGGAGACATCTCATTTAGGACAGAGTGTTCCAAGGTCTCTCACACTCTGCATGTTGTCTGGCTGTGGCTTTCCGGATTTGTTTCCATCTGCTGCAAGAAGAAGTATCTCTGATGATGGCTGAGCAAGTCTCTGATCTATGAATCCAGCAGAATACTATTAGCAGTCACTTTTGCTCTCTTGTTGCTGCTGTTGTTGTTTAAGAGCAGTAATATTTGGTTTTCCCCTAGGTCTCTGGACTAGATGTCTCATGTTCTTGGTCACCCAAGCTGTGTCAGGTATGGGCTCCATCTCATGGAGTAGGCCTTAAGTCGAATTAGATATTGTTGGTTACTACCATAAGCTTTGTGCCACCAATGCACTAGTATATCTTGCAGCTCCCAATTGTTCTCACTCCACCTGCATGCCTTTGTTTCCATGCCTATCTCAGCATATGCCATTCTTGTGTCCCATATAAACCTAGATAGTGAGGGGACATAGTCAGCTGCTAACAGACTCCAATCACCAAGAATTTAAAGACGATATGGCTTTGGCATTATCTACAGTAGACCTAAGTAACTTGCCTTGACAAAGTACTCCCTCTACGGTGCGTGGCTCAGTGGTAGATTTTTTATTCCTTGGCATGAATGAGGCCATGGGTTCAATCCTTAGCACAGAGTTTTAAAAAGAATTTGCAATACCAAGTGCTCCCTCTCAGAGGCATTCCAGCTTACTGGCATTGTAACAAGACATTGTTATCTATAAAGTTGACTGTTGAAAATTACAGTGGAATTAAGAAAATACATTAGAAAGATTTTGGTTTTTTTTTTCTTTTTGAAGTCCTGGGTATGAACTTTAATGCCTTGTACATTCCAGGCAAGCTGTACCACTAAGCTACAGTCCCAGCCAACAATGTATAAAGCATTTAACCTTTTGATTTATTTTACAGCATTCGTATCTACCCTTGGTTGCATGCAGCCTGTGAGCCACAACTTAGACTGGCCTTGAAAAGTTTCTCCTAACAAACAGAAAAGTCCCATCAGAATGACTTAAGGCTACAGAGCCAGCATGGTCTTCCAAGTTGCTCCTGTAATGCTGGTGCCTATGCCTATCTAGGAGGTAAAATGATACACATCAGGAAATGCCCATGACCTCACTTCATCCCCCAGCACTCATCTGTGGTGTCTGTGTTCTAGTCAGATTCTGTACCTGAGGTGAGTTGTGAGCTTGATGGGCACATTATAGAAACTGGGGGACACATATGGGGTTTCCAGTTTCTCAGCCAAGGTCTTCTTCACACAGACTTCAGGGTGATAAATGTGTTTAGCAGAACTCTATATATACAGAAGCCTCTTCCTGATGCCTTCATTGGTACAGAGATGATTCCATCCTCCCAAGAAGTCCATATGGAAGTGAAAGAAGGATTTGGTATATAAAGTATCTTATTTATTCTACATGTACTATACCCATCTGAAAATAAACAAATTACTAGGAGATTTATGTCCTTTTCGTTATCCTTATTGCCAACATTATTCTTCAGAGCCATGTACTGCCATTCTTTAAAATGCCCCCAAATTGCTTCTCTGAACACAATAGACCACAACAAAAGAGTAGATACTGAGTACTGGGTTCTATTCCTGCCTAAAAAGCTTCTTAAAGTCCCACATCATTTGAACATGATGGATGAAAACTAGCAAAGAAAGAAAGTAGGCTAGAAAGACATGGAGGACCAGAAAGAAAGACAAAAAATGAGTTATATGGAGCCTGAAGTTTCTAGAGAAACAAAACTATACACAGAAGATTGTGCACCACCTGGCAGAGCAGATTGGCAGAAAGACATAGAGCTGGCAGGAAACTGCCTCTATCCATGCCTGAACTGGGGCTCCACTGGGCTAAATGGTATCTAAGAGCATTTCTTCTTCAGACTATCACTTGCTTACTCTGCTACTATATCCCCCTTTCTCCTTCTCTCCCCTCTTAGAGGGACCCAACATGGCATGAGAGCAATGAGGAGGTGCTTCTCACAGTAAGAGTAACAGCCAGATTCCAGAAAAAATAAAGTGGGAGAAATATCTGGGGAAAGGAATGGGGATTAAAAAATGCAAGGATGATGACGCTGTTTTCAGAATGGCTATCTCTAGGTGCTGTGGGATGGTCTGTATGTCAAATGCTCTGATTGGTCAATAAATAAAACACTGATTGGCCAGTGGCCAGGCAGGAAGTATAGGCAGGACTAACAGAGAGGAGAAAAGACAAAACAGGAAGGTGGGAGGAGTCACTGCCAGCCACAGCCATGACACGCAGCATGTGAAGACACTGGTAAGCCACGAGCCACGTGGTAAGGTATAGATTTATGGAAATGGATTAATTTAAGCTATAAGAACAGTTAGCAAGAAGCCTGCCACGGCCATACAGTTTGTAAGCAATATAAGTCTCTGTGTTTACTTGGTTGGGTCTGAGCAGCTGTGGGACTGGCGGGTGACAGAGATTTGTCCTGACTGTGGGCAAGGCAGGAAAACTCTAGCTAGATCTAGAAGGCCATTTTCTCATTCTGGAGTAATGCTGATGGAAGCAGCATGCACATGGGCTGTACTTCACCTACACTGTGCATCTGAAGAGCTGGGAGGCCTTTTCCTTTCCTCCCTGTAAGTATGGCATCAGCCACTGAGTGCCTCAACCTTTGTTACTGACCCTTTAAGTGATTGTGGCTCGCACTTATGAAATAAATGTCTATGTCTACAGTACTCAAGCAGCACAATATTCTGCAACTCATTTTCAAGTGTTTCCATAAAACAATAAATAATACAGTGAGTAATAAAAATTTAAAAACATATACTGAGAGAGAGAAATGAAACAAATATCACACAATATTAATAATTCTTGACTACACATTGGGCATAGAGTTCTATTCTCTCAGTATTTCAGGATGCTTGAACTTTTCTCTTACAAAATAATTGCATAAATACATGCAATTATTATGTCAATTAAAATTGCAAGTGATGTTGTTAAACTTGGAATTTAAAAACTGTAAAATAAAGAGGCAGAAAAGAGCAAATGCAGTCCCTTTCCTAAAGATGGCGGGGCTTGTTGCACCTGTTCCTCCTGTCTGCTGCTGCCTGTGCTCTTGTTTGCAGTCCTCAGCAGTGCACAGAGCCTCCGCGTCTGCATCTTCGCCTGGTGTGTTTGCCCATGCCACCTTCCCTCCACCCAGCATTAACCCAAACATGGAATAGAGTGGCTTCTTCCTCCATTCACACAAACACTCAACCTCGGGGAAGTTGACTACCGTCCCTCAGCAAAGGTTTGGAGTAGCTTTCTCTTGCATATCTCTAAAGGAGAAATGAAAACTGAATGCAGTCATCCCTCAGTTGTCTGCAGGAGCTTTGTCCCAGGCCCCTGTGGATACCAAGGTTCCATGGATGTCCAAGATTTGTAGATAAAATGGTGTAGTATTTACATGTAACCTACACATACCTTCCCATGTCCTTTAAATAATCTCTCACTTATAAAACTAAATACAACATAAGTGTTCCATAAATAGCTGCTATACTAATCTGTGTAGGCAATAATGCCAAGAGAAAAATTTGCATTGTAAATAGTCCATATAAACACATTTTTTTCCAAAATATTTTTATTCTAACAATGGTTAAATCTAGAAATTCTAGATTTAACACATTCGTGTGTTTTGAAATCTAAAGTTACTAAAACTCAGTTTGCCCTTGTGGTTTTTAAAGGAATGGCATAGTTCAGCACTTAGTTCAGAGAAAAGAACGGGAAGGCAGTGGCACTGTGGCTTTTAGAAGTCCCTGCTGGCCCCCGCAGGAGAAGATCCAGGCCCCTTGTTTGTCTTTCACTGGTCATTTCTTCTCAAGACCCAGCCTCTGACCCACTGCTCGGCTCAGTTGGCTCCCTCTCCTCTCCTTCCCCCTGCCCCATGCATTCTGAATTCAACTCAGTTCCTTATGCAGAGCCATCCAGTTCTCTCTGCAGTCTGCCCTCTGCCTCTAAATCACGGATCTGTGCGTATGTTAGGGGAGGCTGTCCCAATAGCTGCTACATATCTATTAATTCATTTGGTTAAGTGAAAATTCATTTGCCCCTTGAGAGCAATTATGCTGGCAGAGGGCAGAAGCACAGTTGACGTGCTTGTTTTAAAGCAATTTTTAAAATTCTTGCTACTCCAAACTGCAGCTTCACCAAAGAGCCCTATTTAAAATGTGACAGGCACACAGGGGCAATTTGTATGGAAACTGTCTGCCAAGCCTGCCACAGGAAAGCAGTCCTACTGAAAACAAGTTAGAAGAATGCTACTCTTGCTGCATTTCCCTGGGTGTCTGGCCTGAAAACGGACAATTGAGAAGATGCAAAGAAGTCTACCTCCACCCCACTTCCCAGACCCTGTTATCTACCCAGCCTCATTGGCATTCTTCCCTCAGTCCTCCAGCTGACAGCTCTATTCAGCATTTTTGGACCTGGATCTTAAGCCCCCTGAAAAACACTACTTTGCTCTTTTCTCTGCCAGGATCCAGGACCCCTTGGGGCTCCTTCTTCCAGGAACTTCTGCTTTCTATGCATTGTTCCCAGTGCTCTCTATGATATGAGCAGGGTTTGTCACTTGTATCATTTCTGCCACTTGCTCCTGCCCATGACATTTTTCCCTCCACACAGCTATCACAGGGTGCTTCTTGCAGTTAGGATAATTTCAACATTCTACCCCGGAGAAGGCCAATGCCTCCTATCTCTCTGCCCTGCTTTTGGAAATTTGGATTACCAGAGAAAGCTACCAAAACAATAACGGTCTAAAACCACCCCAAGGCCTCTCATTCTGAGCAAGATTGCCTTAGAGCCTTCCATTTGCAATATAATGAAAGCTTCATGATAATAAGAGAAAGAAATTTATCCAAAAGTCTAAATTCCCCATACCCCATTACATGAAGCTTCAAGAAGTACTCAAACAACTGCACACTCACCCCTGGCTAAAGCAGGGTCATCAGCCACAGGGCCATCTGATCCCTGAATTGCACAGACCAGTGTGTGTGGGCAAAACCACCAAAGCTATATGAGCGATCAGTACAACTGATCCCAGGGTTAAACAGCTACCTCCACCTTCTGACTGCTTCATTAGGGCCAAACTTTACTATCAGAAACTTACATTACCAGGTTTGGGACATGCTGGAATGAATGTCATCATAACATTGGTAGAATTAAAAGCAGGTATGGATTTCTAAATGTTAGTCTTTAGTCTATGATTTACCAAAACCAAGTGTTCTCCTTCATTATTGTAATTTCATCTATTTACTGGACATTTAGATCTCATTGTATTTCCCCAATAGTCTATTTTCCCATCTTCCCTGATGGAGTCAGGAGGTCTCCGGGAACAATGGCATAGTACCCAGTGGTACCACTGCAGAAAGGACAAGCCTTGTAGTCAGCCTCTGTAGCTGATTATGAGTTGACAACCTTTTCATCCTGGGACAATCAGACTTCTTCCTTTGGAGTTGTATAGCTTAGGCTTGGAAGATGCAGGCCTGTCTTCTCTAGAGGTAAGAGTTGAAAGTCACAGGTACAGTGCACCAGCCACCCCTGTGCCCACTTCACGTCTCCAGCTCACCTATGAAAGAGAGAATGAACACAACACAAACAAGAGAAGCAAAGGTAGGTGAGACCAAGTGTGCTGAAGAGCATTGGGGGTTCTCAAAAGAGCCATAGTAACAACCTCCCCAGGGTTCTGCTCTTGGGCTGGGTTGGTAAATTGGCTTCATTTTCCTGGTGTTGATTTTTCTTCTATGAACTACGTTAATTCCTCTGGTAAACTTTGTTTTGCTTCAACAGGCTCAAGCCATTTTCTACTACAATGAAGTTGGAGAATAACTTACCAATATCCTATAATTTAATTACTGCATCAATTAATCACTGATGCAATGACCGTGTGCCAGAACTTGGGTCAGGTCTTGGAGAGGTGGAAATGAACAGCATGCATCATACCATTGCAATGTCAGAGTCTGAGGGAAGCAGATGCATAGCTCCCCTTCCTGAGTTGCAAGACAGACACTCACTGTCCTTGCCTTGTACTGCTACTGTCCAATGCAATCATAAAGGCCCTGGCAGGACTCTCTGGGGGAATAAGTGGTACTCCGTGAGATTCTGTTCTATGATTTCTAATCCTTTCAACAAACTATGTCAAATGTCAGGATTGCCCTATTGAGGGTTCATACAATAGAAAGTTTATACTCAACAGTCATCATATCCAGGCAAAAACATCCCAAAAGGCCTTCAAGTCATTTCCCTTTTTTTTTTTTTAATCTAATCTTAATTTGGCTTTATAAATAAGCTTCCTTAGTGAATAAGAATGAGCCAGTGGTGGAGAACTAGGGAAATGAAAAATAGAAAAAATATTTAGTCAGCATGGTTTAATTTCCTGAAAATATATTAATTAGTCTTGTTTACTTGGTTTGGTTTTGTTTTGCTTTGCTTTAAGACAGGGTCTGCCAGTGCAATTCTATGGGAAACTCAAATATATGATCCTCTTGCCTCCACCTCCCAAGGTGCTGGTATGTACTGCACTCACCTTATATTAGTTAAAGACCTAATTCTCCAATAGTGAACAGACAACCAAACTTGAGGATGTGAAAATTTATAAGGTCACATGCATTTACCTAAAGAGTATAAGGATTGCATGCCAGTGTTTACATGTCAATACCACACATGCTTTCTGTTTATAAAGGGTGTGGCTGTTCCCACTCTTAGGAATTCAAGGCCAAGTACAATGGTTCTGAAATTGACCTGTGCCCTGGATTCACCTAGAGAGTGCCACAAAATATGCTATTCTTTAAACGTGTGTGTGTGTGTGTGTGTGTGTGTGTGTGTGTGTGTGTGTGTGTGCTCACACATGCTCAAGCACATGCATGCACCAGGTGATACTAGTGTGCAGTTGAAACTGAGAGCCACTTATCCAGGGAAATCACTCAGAAAGGAACAGTGCATGGTGAAATGGACCAACATGGAGCCCTGCCTGCTACAGCTTAAGAGGCCACAAAGTTTTCTCAGGGAAGGCTTATTTCAACAGAAACCTGACAGGTCATGAGAACTAGTCAAGTAATAATGTTGGAGAAATGGGAGATGAGGATTACAGGTAAAAAGAATAATAAGTAAAGTACAGGAAAGTTCCCTGAAAGAAGAGAACCTGGCATGTTAGAAAACCTTAAGGACCATAGGATCTTTGATTAGTGTGTAAACAAATGAAAAAAAAATTCTTCATAGAAAAAAGAAAAGAAAAGCTTAAGAACAAAAGAAAGAAAGCCTTACAGCAGAGAAAAGACAGGAGGCGATAAGGCGAACTTGCAGTAGGAAACAGAGATCACAATATAAAACTTGAAATTTTGACATATAATTCATTCATGGAGCAATGCATTATGAGGCCTGCAACAGGATACTGGAAATAGCTATGAGTGAGGTGGATAGAACAATCTCCCTCTTGTTGCAGACTCATTAGAATGCCTCCTAAGGCCAGGCCTATAATAGGATGGACCTAGTAACAGCATGGTCAATGCACATATATCACTGTGTTCATGACAGATCCTTCCCTCTTTAAATGCTATCTCTATTTCACCATTGTGCTTGATATATTTATATGCTTCTTATCCTCGCCAGGACACCAAAGCAGGTGCACTGTCTCATTAACCTTCACTCACCACCCCTGGAGGACATGACGAGGTAAATTCTATTAGGGAAAATTGGAAACACTTGCAGTTTGAGGGACTTGCCAAAAACTCAGTATGATAAGATGAGAAAATGCCAAGCTCTAGGACTCTTTTATCCCCTGATTCACAGACTCCAATTCATCTGTAAGGTGACATTGTTGAGAGGAGCATGTCAGCTGGGAGGATCTCCGCTGAGCAGGGCATCACCAAGCTTCAAGCTAACCTGCACTTAGAAAAAATAAAACTAACTAACTAACTAACTAACTAACTAACAAGAGGGGAACAAGATTGCTTATTTCTGCTCAGGGAAACTCTTCCATTTCAACTACAGAGGAAATAGTTAATTCGTGAACTGAGCTATGAGGGAGGAAGAACCACTCAGGCTCCTGGATTTGGAAATACCCACTGGTAATATAAGTATTCAGCTACTTTATATTTGCCCTCATGGGTAAGAGCTTAGATACTGCTTGTGTAAAGCTAAAACACTTTGGATTTGATTTGGCCTGGTAGTTTTTGCTAACTCAGCAACTCTGCATTGAGCTTGGCTCATTTACTCAGTTTGAGTCAGTCCACTTATTTCCCAACAGCTGCCAAACTGTTATATGGCCGGATCTGGTTACTCGGACCCCAGTCTTGCCTCTCACCTGGTCACTGCAGAGATTTGACCCCTCTGTTCTATTACTGAGCTCAGCGACAGCATGAGTTCAAACAAAATGAACTCAGAGAATGGATGAAACCATTTGAGGTGCATTTGATGCATTTGGTGTAACTCACATCACTTGCAAACTACAGATTGATGCACATTGCCAAATTGCCAGCAGACCATAGGTCTGAGATTCTGCATTTCCAATGTGCTTCCAAGTTATACTCGCTCATGAACCACTTTGGCTCCACTTTTTCTGAATTTCTGAATTGGCCTCTCCCCTCTTTCAAAACTCTCTTTCCTATCAGCCTGCTTTAGCTTCCATTATTAGAGAGAATTTTCTGACTATGAAAGGCCTTTGCCCTTCCAGAGCCACCTGCAAAATACACTCTCTCAGAAGGATTAATATTTGATGCTCTTTCTTTCAGCTAATAATATTGGGGATTATGTTTCAATTGATTGAAATCCAAACCAAAATGGAGTATTAGGACTATGGATATTCAAAAACAAAAGTCAGCAGGGAGCAAAGAAAAGACTACATTGATAACAACATTCCCCTGAAGAAAGGGAGACAATCAAAAATGAGATACTCAGGAGTGCCACACCAGAGGATGTCACAGAAATCATGCTGGAGAATTAGCACTGAGACTGTATCCCACTTCTGTTTTAAGGTAAACCCACCAGGGACTACCACACAGACACTGTTAAGCCAAAAAGGAAGTCTTTATTGCCAGCCAATGGCTGCATGGGGAGCTTGAACAAATCATGCAGCCCCGATCTTTGTCTTTTGTGCACAAAAGCCACATCCTAGTTGTCACACTTCATTTAGCAAGAAGCAGAACTACAGAAGCCAAAAAGCAGTACATTTAGGGACTTTCCTGGAACTATGGACTACGTCTTTGATGGATTAGGTCTTTGTTCCCATTTGGGCAGATGATGGGCCTACATGCTGAGTTTTAAGGTCAGAATAGTGATTCTAACAAGGTATTTGTTGTGTTAGGGTCTGTGGGCCTGTTACACTTGTTTCCTAGGAATGGGAATTATGCAGCTTTTTACATATGCTTCTAAATCTATCCAATGGAAATGATATCTACCTCCATCCCACCCCAAGTAAAGAGCATTAAAAATGGTGTGGTGTGTGTGATCTTAAATGTGGTGGTGCACTGAGTATGGTCACTATCCTAGTTTGCTTCTCTGTTGCTATGATACAGCCTTTAACCAAAAGCAACTTGTGTAGGGCATACAGGCTTATTTCATCTTACTCTTCCAGGTAACAGTTCATTGCTGAAGGAAGTCTGGTCAGGAGCTTGAAGCACAAAGCAAAAGAGGAACACTGCTCACCAGCTTGCTTCTTCTGGCTTCCTCAGCTACCTTCCTTATGCAAACCAAGTCCAGAGATGGTATCCTTATTACATTGTACTCTCTTTCATCAATTAGCCTTAAGAAAATGCCCCCACAGACTTGCCCATAGGTCCATAAGATAGAGGTAATTCCTCAACTGAGATTCCCTCTTCCCACGTGTGCCAAACTGACAACTAAAGCTAATTATGACAGTCATCTAAATCATTCTACATAATACAGTCAAAATGTATTTAATGCATGGAAAGTTGACAAAATTCTGACTAGCAGGAGTTTGGGGTGGAAATGATACCATTTAAGATATCCCTTTCCAGTTCACTTTGTGTGTTCCTATATCTTGTATTATGTGAGAATCTTCCCACAATTTTTCCTTTGGTGCATGGAACTATATAATTTATTTACAGGATTTCTCCTGGGAAGAGCTCCCATCAAGAAGAAAAAAAGCATCATCGGTTATCATGGATAACTCATGGAATATTTTCCTTAATTAGACATCAACGGTGGAAGATTTTTTAACCTGCCTTTTTCTACCTGAACTTAGTAAAACAAGTTTCCTCATCCTTGGTGATTTAGAGGGTCATGTGAGATATCTGTGGAGTATTACACACCACACAGGCCTGTGATTGTAGATTGTAGCTCTCTCTACTTCAAACCCCCATCCACACCCCTAGTATCTAAAGGACCATTTTCCTTAGAAGCAACCACACACTAAATGCTGATCTTGGCTCTGTTTTCTTGTGCTTTTCCAGATTTTGAATGTTCATTCCTGTTCTTTGAGCCCTTACCTAGAGAATGTTGCCAATTATTTCCCAAGCTGCAGAAGCTTTAAAAAAAGAAAATAAAGCAAAAATTGATATTGTACCAGCTGAACTGTGGCTGATGCTGTAGAGGTGCTCTTTTTAAAACAATAGTTTTGAGTGGGGAAGTTGAAATGTCTAGTCTAAGGGAAGCAGAGTCTCAGCAACTCAACCCTCTGATGGAGCTGCTTTCAAAAGCTGGAGATGTTAGGAGTATCACTATTGCAGCCATATAATACAGTCTCTCCTCCAGAACTCAAATGGCCTCAAGCCAAGAATCAAAAGCAAAATTGCCAACATATGCTTTTTCCTTCCACCAAATGATGTTCAATTTGGTCCATGATGATGTTTTTTAAATCTCATTTAATGTAAATTCTGCTTTATATGAGCTAACAGATGAGCCTAAAAGCTACTGAGCAGCTTTTAGTCTATGTGGTGTTATAAGTCACATTAGCAGGATGGCAGACTCCATGCATCTGTATAGCTTGAGAAGCAGTTAAAAGGTATAAGGAAAATTAGGTTACCAATTATGGTGGAAAAAATCATAATTTACAGTCCAGGAGCTGTTGGTCTAGGTCATTTTAAGACAGGAAGTAAGGTGCTGTGATCCACACTGAATAGAGAACCATATTTCAATCATCTCATAATTTCTCTGCACAGTTTCTTTCATTTGTAAAATAAGATTCATTTTGAGTCAACCATGGAGTAGTGCTTTCATCCCATGTACAGTCTCTAAATAACCCCTGCCAATGGCTTCCCTGAAGACTGCCTGGAAAGTCCAGGTTCTACATTAGTCAGATTTCTCAGAGAAAAAAAAATAAAGAATTGGGAGTGTCTGTGTATGATTTATTGGTACACATTTTAAAAGTCCAATATCTATGGCCTGTAAGCTGGACACTCACAATGCAGCTCAGGGCTGGTGAGCTGGTGGTGTAGACACCAGACTGAGTCTGAAGGTCAGATATGCAGGAACAAGTGAAGGCAGGAGACCCACCCGCAGCTTAAGCAGACAGGCAGAGAGAGGGTAGAAACAGCACTCCTCCCCCAGTCTTCGGCAGATTAGAAGAACATTGCAGAAGGCCATCTGCTTTCTTTAGTCAATGGGTTCAGGTTCTAACTTCTTCTGAAAACACTCTTAGAAACACCCAGAATAAGTGTTAAATCTGATATATGGATATCCCATAGACCAGTCAAGCTGGTACATAAAAAGACTCTTTCTGGACTGATAGCACAATAGATCATTAATGCAGCCACATGTCTCTTAACAGCTATATGCCCTGAGAAGTGCATCAGCAAATAATTTTGCCATTGTGTGAACACTGTAGAGTGCCTTCACATAAACAAGGATGGCTATGATTGTCAGTAGGCAATAAAATAACTATGGAACCACTGTTCTATAGACAGTCCAAATGTCATTGTGTGACAACATGATTGAATCTTTCATGAGTCCACAATAAAGGTGGTCGTATTGGTTTGAAAAATCACTTACAACTCACTATGTAGCCCAGGCTGGCTTTGAACTAAGTACTAGGATTACAGGCATATATTGCTATGCCCAGCTTTGCCTTTCATTGTGTGTGTGTGTGTGTGTGTGTGTGTGTGTGTGTGTACATGCGTTCATAAGTGTACATGCATATGAAGGCCAGAGGTTGACTTAAGGTGTTCTGCTTAGACACTCTTCACTTTTTTAAAATGTTTTTAACTTTTTAAAATGACTATTTTTGTTCTTTAGTATAATGATATGTGTATACAATGTGTTCTGATGACTATCTCCAAAACCCTCACTATCTTCTTCCCATTCATATCAGCCCCCTCTCTGCAGTCTCCTTACCCAATTCATGACTTTTGGCTTGGTTTTGTTACACATTTAGTTTAACCCACACCAGAAGTGTGACTATCTGTTAGAGCCTAGTAGTCACCAGTGGGTACACAAACGAAAACAACAACTTACTCTCTCCCTAAATTAGTTCAGCAGTGACGAGTAGAGTCTCAAGTCCTTTCCATTCTTGCCTGACTGTTGACACCCATTCTTGTAAAGATCTAGTACAAGCGTCAACCACTGATGCAATTTTGAGACTAATCATTGTGTCTTTCCCAGAAGATGGCATTCTCAGCCCTTCTCTATCTTCCAGCTTTTGTATTCTTTCCATCTCCTCTTCTACAGTGTTGCTTATAAGGCCTTGTTTGCTTTCTGTTGCTCTGAGGAACACCATGACCAACAGCAACTTGGAGAGGAAAATGTCCACTGTTGAAGACAGGAACTGAAGCAAAAACCTGGAGGCAGGAACTGAAGCAGAGACCACGCTTACTCAGCTTGCTTTTTTATTTGTTTTGTTTTCTGAAATAAGATCTCTCTATATAGTCCTGGATGTCTGGAGCTCTCTGTGTAGACCAGGCTGGTCTTGAACTCACAGAGATTTGCCTGCCTCTGCCTCCCCAGTGCGGGGATTAAAGGTGTGCGCCACCATGTCCAGCTTGTTTGCTGTTTTAGTATAACCCAATACATCTGCTCAGGGGTGCCACTGCACACAGTGGGCTGGGTCCTGCCACATCATTCATCAAGAAAATGCCCCCACAGTCTTGCCACAGACCAATCTGATGAAGGCATTTTCTGAGTTGAGGTTCCCTTTCACAGATGATCTTTGCTTGTGTCAAGCAGACAAAAAAAAAAAACAAAAAAAAACTCTAACCAGCATACTGAACCTTAGCAGGGTGCTATAAATGTCTTATGCAAGGAAGAGCACTGACCCTTCACTGGCTCTCAACACCTTGTCCATCAGTGAGCCTCTGCATTAGCCATTATTCACTACAAAGGAAAGCTGAGACTGAGAGTAGCATTTGTCTAGTAATATAAAAAAATGTCTAGAAGGCAGCTTGATTTTATGTCCATTTAACTAAACTACAGAATAAGTTACCCCTGGGGCCTACAACCTCCCCCACCATGTTTGTTTTTTAAAAACAGGTTTAAAGTACCAGAGCATTTGCTTGTCCCCACAACAGTATGTTACTTTATGCACAAGTGGGCACATCTTTCCTGTCGTGTTAGTCTCATAGTTCACAGGAGTCACAGCTGGATAAGACTGCTGCTGCCTTTTCTCTCCTAGCAGCCTGCATAGCATCTTCCAGCATCATGAGTGCTAGTTGGCAGGGAAGAAGCTTCCAGGTCAGTTCTAGCTTGATTTACTTATATCGTACAACCAAGCTGTGTGGGGTCTTCAGCTACAGGGTCATAGCCTCTAGCTCTTCTGCCTTATTTGTTGAAACCACGTCTCTCATCTAACCTGAAGTTCACTTGTTTAACTCTTCTGGCTTCCCAGCAAGCTCCAGTGATCCGCCTTTCTCCACTCCCAACTTCCCATGCTCCCAGCACTGGAATTAAAGACACTGCTACATCCAGCTTTTCAAATGGGTGCTGGAGAGCCAAACTTAGATCCTTGTATTTGAGTGGTAAGCTCTTTGCCAACTGAGGCATTTCCCTACCCGCTGCCATGAGTTTTTCATAGCCATTGAGTCTAACTTCTCCTTGACAAGATGAAGGAAATATATAGAAAGGGAGTAGTGTATTAGTTTGGGAAATCCGGCTGAAAGGAGAATTGTGATGATATATTGTGTACTCTAATAAACTTGCATGAGGATCAGAGGACAGAGCCAGCCACTAGATTAGACATAGAGGCCAGACAGTGGTGGCACACACCTTTAATCCCAGTACTGGGAAGCACAGATGTCTTTAATCCCAGGAAGTGACATGGCTGGGTGGAGAAAGGTATATAAGGTGTGAGGAAACAGGAACTAAAGCAGTTCAGCTGAGATCCTTTCAGGTGAGGACTCAAAGGATTTCAGTCAGAGGATTCATGGAGTTGGTGTGTTGGCTGTGGCTTGCTTTGCTTCTCTGATCTTTCAGCTTTCACCCCAATATCTGGCTTCAGGTTTTTGATTAAAAGGCCATCCAAGATTTGAACAACAGAGAATCACCCCAGACTGTAGCTGAGATCAGCAGAGACTTCTTGAAGGTTGGCATGCTGGACTTCCAAACACCAAATGCAAATTCAAGTCCAGGCAATATGTGTGACACAGAGCCTGAAAGAAGCTCATTTTAAAAAAAATCAACAAAGATGAAAGTCCTCACAATTCTGATTCTCTCAGCAATTATAGCGGGTTGAATAAAGGTCGCAAAAAGTATATTCACTTCCATAGAACATATGAATGTGAATTCATTTCCGAAAGAGATCTTTGCAGACATAATAAGAAATTGGGCCATTGGTAGTTATTAAAGTAAGCCCTAAATCCAGAAACAGTTAAAAAAAAAAAAAAAAAAGACATAAAGAAGAGGACAACAGAGCAGGAGCACAGAGGGAGGTTGGAATAACATAATCAAGAAAGCCCACAAGTATCAGAAAACCCAGAGGCCGCAAGATGCAAGCAATGATGTCCTCGTGTGTATTAGGAAGGAGTGTGACCCTGCCAAAAAACAAAAACTTGCCTCTGGCTTATGGTCTCTAGAACTATACAAGAGTAAATTTCTGTTTTCTCTAGGCCACCAAGTTTGATGTAGTTTATGACATCAGAAGGAGACTATTCCAACACATACAGAGTCATAGTGGCCATAGAGTGGCCCAAATTGAGCCACAGAAGGAGTTGAACATTGTGCAAAGGACAATGGCAGAGAGCTCTCCCTTCCTGCTTCCTCTGACCCTCTGACAGTCATTGTTGCATCCCCCAAAGTTGTAATCACTAGGCAAATTTATCTGGGCCTCACCACTGACCTGCACTGACTTAGCCTCAATGGTATCCCTCCCTCTCCCTTCAAGGCCTGCTTTAATCTTGGCTATGTGCTACAGTTCACTCAGCTACAAGTCTAATGGTTCACCATAATTCTGACTGCACAGAATGTCAAACATACTGCCATGCTTCACATCTCCCCCAGCACTCCTGTATTAACTGAAGAATAATGTCCAACTACATGCACATATCTCTGAAGTCTGGCCAGCATTGGGCAGCTGAAAACGGAACAAGAAAGAAAGCACAGTGGCAAACCAGCCCCATAAACTGCTGGATGAAGAATTGTTCCCTTGCAATACAAACGCGTGAGGGTGAAAGGGTCGTTTCTGAAATTTCATCTTGGCTTCAGAATTTCAATTTGTAGGAACAACTCAGAGTAGGAAAAAGTGACCCAAGTTGTTGATTCCTTTGGATATTTTCACCCTGCCCTGTCTTCTAATGATGGTTTCACTAACACACATCAAGGAAATGCACTTCCGAGCAATCTCTCCATCTGGAAACAATGCACACCCACCTTTGCTTCTGACTTCATTCCACAACCACTTCCTTCGGAAGGCTTCCTTCAGAAACACAAGTTGTCGTGTGTACTCCGCCTTCACAGTCACGTTTCCCCCACTGTCACAGCAAGGAACTGCAACATCATCTGGTTCAAATCTCTTGATTTAGGGTGAGAAATGTGAGAATGACCATGTGTTCTACATGTTATATATTCTTTTTAATATGATAAAGTACTCTATTCTACTCTTAACCAACTGTATGATTCTGGAAACTTTTAACTTCAAATATAGAGAACATTGGTTTATAATTATAAAAATGGAACATCTTATAGTTTCCTTGTGTGATAATTGTGGGGCTAAACATACTTAGTCCTCAGCTTACATAAAAATTCTCAATAAATAGTAATGATCCCAAAGATGTCTCTGGGCTTATTAGTTTATTATTTTAAATTTATTTATTTAGTTAGTTAGTTAGTTAGTTAGTTAGTTTATATGTTTGGGTATATTGTCTGCATACCACATGCTTGCCTGGTCCCTACAGAAGCCAGAAGAGGGTATTGGATCCCCTAGAATTGGGGTTACAGATAGTTGTGAGCCATGAGGGTACTGGGAATCAAGCTCAGGCCCTCCAGAAGAGCAGCCAGTGCTCTTAACTGCTATAATATCTCTCTAGCCCCTGTGACTGTTGTTAGAACTATCCTAGAGATACACAATGGTTTGTTCCCTACAACCTCACCTCACCCACCACCATCTCTGCTTCTTTCCCCATACCCACAATTGTTTATAAAACAATTAAGGGAGGGATGGAAAAAGTTAAAGAAATACAATCAAAGTTTTTTCCTACTGGACCAGAGAAAGAGCCATAGCTGTTGAGAAACTAAGGGGAGCATTTGTTTCTCAATCCTTTTGCTTAACTCTCTTTTGTATTCTGTATAGAGTCATCATTAAATACTTTTTCAAAGGAAAAAAAGAAGGAGAAAGCCTCAGAGCATCCAGAAGTCATGGCAACTTAACAGACCCTTGGATCCCATATTCCTTCATGCATCTGTTATGATCCCCTCCTCTCTGCCACTGACTCATCCTCTCAGCAGGTCCACCTCTGTCTTCACCTCTGCCTCTAGCCCCACCCTTCTTCAGCTGTACAGCCCTGTCTTACAACAAAAGTGCCGGTGATGAACTGTACCTCTGACCTGTTTAGAGAAGTCTCAACTTCACTGAGTATTCACACTAATTTATCTCTGCTTGATTATAAGCAGTCACCACTGGGAAGTGTCCTGGTCGTCTCACTGGAGTGACCCTCCAATCTCCCTGCAAAAACTATTCCAAATCCCCAACCTTCACCTTCAAGGGAGGTGGAAAATACATCCTGGAAATGGACCTGAGGAACTAAGTCCACTGGCATGGTGGCAGCTGATGAACCATAACTGTGGTACCAGCCTCAAACTGTACCACTTCCTCTTAGGTCAGTCACTTAGTGTGTTAGCTGACTAAGGCCACCATACAAAGCACCAAAGAAAGAAATGTACTGTCTGACAGTTATGAAACATACATTTAGAATCAGGGTTTCACTGCAATTTGTTTCCTCAGGATCAGAGAACAACTTATTTCAGGACTCCCTCGGGTTCCTGGGAGTCTTGGTCACTTGTTGGCATGAAGATGGTATCCTCTTGGTCTTTACATAATCTCCTTCCATATGTGTTAGCTCCTGTGACCAAATAACCCCGAGTAAGATATCAGCCATAATAGGCATCATGAGTGAATGTCCACTGTATTGGCCTCAGCTCACCCTGACCATCAGCAAATACCTTTTTTCAAAGGCACCAGAGACAAGGACTCCAACATCCAGTGGAAAAACTCAATTCAGCCTTTAATGCTTAAGCACAATATATTATCGTTGTGGGAAGCATAAATACCTGAATAATTTAATATAATTTAATAATTTAAAACTTCTGTAGGACAACAGTAATTTTTCAAACAAAAAAATAATAAATGGCTACAGTACAGCAGGATAGAAGGATCAATATTTAAATGTCTTTATACACAAGACACAAGTGGACAGCACGTGTGTCCTTTAAGACTTCTGTGTTTCTAAGCATCTTCTCTGATGTTTCCCTGGGGACACATTTAAACTTGTTTCCTGGCCTCTACAGTGGGCTTTGGCTTGTAGAATAGAATTTTATATAAGTTCTGTAACAAAGTTACCAGTTCCCAACATGATTTTTTTTTTAACACAAGCACAGTAATATGATCAAAAGATATCTTGGATGATGTATATGATATAAAAAAGCTTTAAATTTTTAAGTAGCAATGAATATTAAAACAACACAAGAGTGAACAGAATCCCTTGCAGAAATTCTAGTGCATTTAAACCTAAGGCTGACCCCCCACTTCTAGCCAATGACAGGGTGTGCTAGACGTGGCCAGCTGAGGGGCACTGGCGCAGATGGCATAAAATCAAGGTGGTCCTGTTTGAAACTGAGTGGTTTTTAAATGGGTTTTAATTCAGAAGGTCTACATTTTATTCTTCAAATCTGGCCAACCAATTAAGAGTTTGTCAATATTTTTTTCTGTTATATTATTTTCAATTACCCAGGGCAACTCTGCACTAAGGGTCACTGGACTATGTAGCAGGCATTTCTATATAAAGAATCATAAAGTGAAACTATGCAAAGGAAACAAGCTGGAGCAGATGAGAGATGCATGTGCAGCTGCTGAGGTCAGCCTGGCACGGATTAAGGTATAAGTAGGTCACAGGCATTTCTCAGCTCCTTGACCTTCATATTATTCACTGGCCTTGCCTAGACCTCAAAGCTACTAGCGAAGGAAATATAATCATTGTCATGTGTTCTCTTGGCCTCTCTGGCCCCAGGCCCTAGAATAGACCTGTCATCCCTATAGGTATAAACCTATTCAGATTATCTTACTTTTATAAAAGTTTCATGGTTTCTGCTTCCCATTAAATAATCTATTTTATTTAATTTTCAAATATTGGGATAGTCAATTAGTTTGTACCATTTAATACCATCATCATTACTATTACAAGCCTTTGCCAATTATATTGATCCCTTTAAAATTAATTATAATCATATTGGTCTTAAAAAAAAAAAGAAATCAAAATTACCTAAAGGCAACACAAAGCACTAAAATACCTAGCAGTGCAGTGTCCTGGTGGTCAGGGACAGAGAGCCCTTAGCTTTGGCTTTTAGTTCTAGCTCTTCTATCCAGCAGTTATACTCCCTGAAAATACTTATTTGCTCCAGGAACACCTTTTCCCCATAGCAAATGGTTTTATACATTTTTTTAAAAAATTGGCTAAGTTAGTAGAATGCCAAAGGGAATGCACTAAATGTTTGACTAATCTTTTTATAGAGATAATCTGAGTTGTGCCATGAGGATCTCAAGTCATGAGCCCCTTAGATCTTGGCTTTTTGAGTTTCCAAATAGTTCTAGGTCTAATCCATAGAGAATCTTGAGCAGCTCAGCCAGTCAGCATTTGTCTCGGCTCTAATGGCCTCACTCACTGTACTGCCTTATTCTTGTGTCCACCTTCACTCTAGCCCCAGTAGGCAAAAAGAGGTAATGAATGCCAACAGTGATGTGCTGATCTTTATCTTGACTGCCACCAGGTACAGGGGAGATCAGTATGACCTCCTAGACAGAAGAACCAGGGTGGGTGTGCTGTCCATGTTCTCTAAACCAGATTACATCACTTGTGTCAGGCAAGATTTGTAAATTTTGAAAGTAAAATAATCTGAAAAAACATAAATATCAAATCACAGTTTGTTAAATCTCAAATCAATTGTCTTATTTAAAAGAATGAAAATGGGGGCCTGAGGGGATGGCTCAGAGGTTAAGAGCATTGGCTGCTCTTCCAGAGGTCCTGAGTTCAATTCCCACCAACCACATGGTGGCTCACAACCATCTGTAATGATATCTGGTGCCCACTTCTGGCCTGCAGGGATACATGTAGGTAGAACACTGTATACATAACAAGTTAAAAACGCCTTTAATCCCAGCACTAGGGAGTCAGAGCCAGGCAGATCTCTGTGAGTTTGAGGCCAGCCTGGTCTACAGAGTGAGATCCAGGAAAGGCACCAAAGCTACACAGAGAAACTCTGTCTGGGGGGGGGATGACACTTAGGTGGATGTGTGCATTGGCACAACTAAAAAGGAGGAGGGTGAGGGGAAGGGGAGGGGAGGAGGAGGGAGGAAGAGGAGGAGGAGGAAGAGGGAGGAGGAGGAGGAGGAGGAGGAGGAGGAGGAGGAGGAGGAGGAGGAGAAGAAGAAGAAGAAGAAGAAGAAGAAGAAGAAGAAGAAGAAGAAGAAGAAGAAGAAGAAGAAGAAGAAGAACCAAAATGACATTGGCTTCATCTACACACTTGTTCCAATTAGTGAGGACAGGGCAGAAATCCACTCTTCCACAGTCCACCATGCTCTATTTCCAAAACTGAGTGCCATTTCTTCTCTACAAAACCTTTTCCCCTCTGCATAAAAGACACTTCTTTCCAACCTCATGGGAAAAAAGAAACAAGAAGACTTCTCCTTCTGGTCTTTGGAACATCAATGTAAAAACACACCCCACACATTGAATGAGGCTTGTTCTATCAATCGTATCTTCCAGAATGACAATTCACATAAAGGTTTGGTTCTGTACGGTCCCGAATTATGCTCAACACCTGTGTAGGTTTGCTTCCGTTTGGTTGTTTCTATTCTCATGATGGCATTGGACAGTTTCTGCCTGCCCTCACAGCACTGGAGGCAACTCCTGCCAAAAAAAAAGAAAAAAAAGATAACAGAAAACAAGAAAAACTGCAACATCTGTGAGCCAGCTCTTCTTAGATGTGATTTAAATCTTGAAGACAGAAAGGTGAAGTCAGAAAAACGAGCTTCAGTGAGGCTGAATGTCTTTCTATGAAATCAAAAGTTTTTGTAGTCATGAGGCTCATGCTACCTATTCATTTTATGTAAAACAGTGCTCAAAAGGCAGTTGATAAAGAGGTCAGGACACATGGAGAGTGTAGAGCCCTTTGGCAATATCTTCTGTGCTCAAGAAAAGGCTTGTAGGAGTTGCAATCATGTCTAGTGCCTACTAATCTTCAGGAGAAGCCATTTACCACACCCGAAGCCCACTTGTCCCCTGCTGGTTTGCTCACCTGCTTGCCTTCATAAAAGAGAAAAGTGCAGATGCTCCTGGACACTGACATTTGTTTGGATCCAACAGTCTCTCAGACAGCAATCTCCTGACCTGCAGCCACAGGGTATCTAGACACCCTCTGGGGTCCTGATCTCCCTACTCCCAGCTTCTCAAGCCCAGTCTGTACTTCAGAGAAACCTGGACTCTTCTTACCACTGTCTTCATTTTGAATAGAAATGTGGTGGGGTTTTTTTTTTTTTTTCAAAATAATCAAAACCTGTAGTACTAATTCTCAAGGTGAACTTGGGCTACTGAACAGTAGCTGTAAACTCTGTGACTTGCAAACTTGAGTGACAAGCTGTTTACAGTCATTAGATGACTCTAGAGATTTGATGGCCTCTCTGTGGATTTCTTAATGTTTTCTTTAATATTTAAGAATAGAATTCTTAAATACTTAAAATAGAATTTTCTTGAATGTTTAAAAATAGAATGTTTTTAGAGGACATCATTAGGAATAATTTAACTGCTTTGCATGTCTTAATATATGTACAGTGAACCCTCTATATTTCTGGGTTCTACATCTATGAATTCAACAAACTTCTAATTAAAAATAATTACCTATGTATTGAACATGTAGACTTTTCCCCCCTGTTCCCTAAAGGTTGAAGTGTATGGACTATTTAGAGATACAAGCATTGTATTATATATTGTAGGTAATCTGGGATAGGTATGGTCTATATTATAGCATTTTATAGAAGGAACCTCAGCATCCTTGGATTTTGGCATCTTTGGTTAAGGTACGGTAGTGCTGGTACAAAGACTCCACAGAAACTGGACAAGTCTGTTTAGCCTTTATCAGTACCTTAGAGGCATCATGATTAAAATTAATAATGAGGAAAATCAGACATTCTGAACATGTAGGCATTTAAATAGGCAGCACTTCTCAATGGCTACAGAATAGACTATACAGACAGCCTATGTCTAAACCGCGCGTAATCTTGGCCAACACTACTTAGTCTTTCTGAGCCTTAGTTTCCCCATTTACAAAATGGGGTAGACACAAGCACATCTCCCCAGATGATGACTCGTATGAGATGGTGGCTCTCATCAGATGTCTGAGCATGACTTTGTATCTCAGGTGCTGTGACCACAGTTTGTGAGATGCTGTTACTTGACTTGAGAATCTAGCTATTTCAGATCAGAGAGAGAAAGATGCCAAAGGTAATGATGGTTTGTTGGTGACCCTTGCGAAAATGGGAGAGATTTCTATCTCAAGATGCCCAGAAGTCTACTGCTAGGGCCAGGGCGGAGATCAGGTTCACAATGCATGCTTAGCACAATGAGGTCTTGGGTTTAATCTCCAGCACACATACAAAATCAACAGTAGGCCAAAATAAGTTAAGTATGTAAATACAAAGATGAACGTTTAATTAGAAGAAAATATAAAAGTATATCATTATGGTTTCTAGGATGGAAAAATTCTTTAAAATCTATTAACAAATTCAACTATGTTAATATTAAATGCTCATTTAAAAAAAACTCGAAAAGATAGGCACAAATATGAAAAAATACTTGTAGCTTATTCAGCAGACAAAATTTTAGTATCTGGAAGTAAGGATGCCAATGAATTGTCCAGAAAAAAGCAAACATTCTAATTTAAAAAAAAAAAAGAGCATAGGATTTGAACAGGCATTTCCCAGATATTTTCCAAGAGGAAACAGGAAAGTAAAATACCCACAAAATTGGCTCCATGTAGTCAAGGTAAGACAAGTTTGAATCACAAGGGAATACCATTTTACAGCCACCAAGTGGGTAGGTAGGTACCAACACAGTGTGAAGAAGAGAAGGAGAGGACAGGAGCGCAGATGCCCTGAAGGTAGGTGCACAGGCACAACCATTAGCAAAATATTAGGTTCTGCCCATTAGTAATGAAAATACATGGCCCTACAATGCAGAAGGACCATTCCTAAGAACATGTCTCAAACCTAGCTACACAGCACAATCACTTGGAGTGTTTTTAGAAATCCCAGTGCCCAGACCGCACCAACACTAGTTAAATGAGGATATCTGGCTATAAGGCCCAGTCATCGATGTTTTTTTAATGCATTCAGATAAATCTAATGCACAGTCAAGCTTTCAAATCAGTGACATGTGCTGGCCTGGCCCTGCCTTTGGCCTCTTCATGGATACCAAAGTGAGTAGGTCTAGAATTAATGGAACACTAAACACACATGAAGCATACAGAGTGAATCCTGAACGTATTTTTGTCCACAGTGCAGTGTGCACAGGAAAGAGGCTCTTATCACCTGGATGTCACCTCTTTTGTCATATAAAAAAGAATTTCTCCTTTGACCCAAGACACAGTTATAACCTGATTCCCAAATACCAGCTGAGTAGTGCTGCTCAAAGTAGGCAGTCTGAATGGCTTCCTGGGCTGAGGGCCAGGGGATGGAGAATCAGGCAGGCTTCCTGGAAGGGTGGCTTCAGTTAGATGTCTAAGCCGGATACCTCTAGTAGTTTGTGGCTACCTGTTTGAACAGGATGACTACTGTAGCTGTGCAAATCTACTTAGCAAGTATGAGCTTTCTCATAATCTTCAAACATTCGATTAAAATTTTTATAGGGCATCTTCAACCTAAATGTTCTAACAGACGAGAAGGAAGAGATGTTCAAATTTTTTAAGTATAATCTTTATTAAGTAGCTTTAAATTTTAGAGTAATTTTTTTTTTAGTTAACACAAAAGTAAGGGGTTTTGTTATGGAATCTTCATGCTTACTTACGTGTTTTTATGCTTTGTTCTCATTTTATTTTATTTTATTTTTTTGCTTCCACCAGGCTCTTCCTTATGGCCTCTCCCCAAGCTTTAGATTTGACTAAAGACATGACTCAGTAGGTTAAAAGGGTTTGCTGGTAAGTTTCATGACCTGAGTTCAATGCCCAAGACTACATGGTAGAAAGAGAAAACTGACTCCAGCAGGTTTTCTCTGACATCCACATGTATGTTATGGCAAATACAGACAGACAGACAGACACACACACACACACACACACACACACACACACAACTAATTAAAAAAAACTATACCTATCTTAGGAGCAATGATTTTTTTTAACAGTGACAACCTGCAAGAGCATAGTTCTCCAACACCAACATGGCCTCAGGTGGCAGCCCAGACACTGGGCATCTCCACAGCCTTCAGTGGTAACACGAGCCGTGGATATCAACAGAGACCCCAGATGAGGTAGGGCCATGGACCCAGACATGGCCCTTGACAACAGCGCTGGCTTGGACATCACATGGCCCCAAGTGGCAGCCCAGGCCACTCACATCAGCCTGTTCCTCACCACCATCCCAACTTCAGTTCCGCCTCTCTCCACAGCACATGAATCATACTGCGTCTCTTTTTCTCCCATCTTTCTACCACATATTTGCTCATCATAGTGGTGTCTGGCCGCCTGGGCTGCATGGTGCCTGGTGGGCCTGTGGGTGATTTCCTAGATGTGCTATTTTTACCAAAAAATGAACTCATCTTTTCATTCAGCCATCCTTCAACCCCAGCAGCTTTACACTTGCTGTTCGGCTCTACCTGATGCAAATCTGAATTTTTCCACTTCAAATAATCTTTCTCCAGAGTTATTGGGCTCTTTCTTCTATACAATTTCATTTCTGCTCAAATTCTACCTTATTTGTGAATCCTTCCTAGAGAAGTTGATATAAAATTGCAGTCAGTGTATTCATACATATATAATCACCCATACTAGTTATACATACCATCCACACATTCCTTTACCCACTCCCTGTTCTGACTGTCTGGAGAATGATCCATACTAGCCACACTTTGGATTTTGAATTAGTGAGTTTATAAAGTATATAGCAAGTAAAAGTAAAAGAACAAATTACAAATAAGAGAAAAACAGCAGACAGGCAGCAAAACATCACGTTGGGAGTTTACAACATCCAACAGTGAAGACTGAAGTCGCCTGGTGGAGTGAGCCAATAAACGTAACATCATTAAATCACGGCTTCCAAAAACCAGCAGAAATTGACTAGGGAAGTTGAAGCAATCAGCTGGAGCACCCAAATTGAGTTCTTTCTCTCCATGAGTGAGCTTCCAGCTTCCTGTTCCCACTCCATGCATTTTGTACCATGATAAACCACAGCAATGTCTGTTAGAAATGGTTTGCCTTCCAACTGTTTTCAAGGACACGATGTTTTTAGTATTCTTAGAAGCTTGCTGTTTTTCTGTCTCCACGTTACAGAGCCAGGGGGACTGCCTGACCTAGGACAGGGAGTTTTGAAGGAGACATGGCAGTGTACCACTGTGCTAAGCTCCCTCCCAAGGAGAGAGGAATCCCTTGTCCTGGGAAATAACCTCCCTTCTAAAACAAAAGTTGGGGGAGGGGCAGGTGGTGAGTATGCTAAAATTTTGTATTAAAAGCTGGTGAGGGGGAGAACAGAGTCAAAAAATGCAGGTTAAAGTGAATTTTTTTTTTTTTAATTTTCTCAACCAGTAAAATTTGGTGTGAGAAGAAAACAAAATGTAATAGTAACCAAGAAGAAATAAACCTCCCTCAATTTGCAAAGCCCTTAGTAGGTGGCATTAAACAGTATACTGCTGCATCGGAATTTAGCAGACCAAGATTAAGTCTTAAATACATGTCATTTGGTTCCCATAGTGTTTGCTGAACTCTTGCTTTGTACCTGGGACTGTTCTAATCCCTAGGGAGATGGCCATGAGTGAAAGAAACCATTATCTTCTTGAGTAGATGGAACAGAGGTGAAGCAATAGTTAGATGTGTCAGGAATTCAGTTCTATAAAGAAAAGTCAAGAGAGTGCAATGTGATTTAAATTGGCAAACAGTCGTGTGTTTGTGAAAGTGGACTCTGGGAGGAAAGAGACCTACCTCCCTTTCTCCTTCCAAGCTCCCTGGCCTGGGTCAACCCAAAAGGTAATGTACTTGAACTCCACTGGGAAACTATGGACCCACAAATCTGGATTCACAGTTTTGAACTGGGGCTGCAAGCTGCACTTCTCTCATCAGAGTCGTTTCCTACATGGCATGACATCACAGGGATAGAGAGCGTGGGAAACCGCCCCGCCACAGACGCAACACAGATGGATGCTGTCAGTTTTGTTTTTCAATCTATTTTACTTTCATTTCACTTTGCCTTTTCCATCTTAACTCTTGTGTAATATCTCCAAATGGTCTTATTTCACTTTTATATTATTCAGTCATGTTTTATGACAGTTTGTCAGGTTTCTACACCCATTCTTTGGTGTCCTCTGTACCATTCCTATGTACAACCCATGTACTTCCCCTGGCATTGCTAACTCCTTTTCATTCTCTCTCTCTTCCCCATAACCCCTCTTTTTATTTTTTAACCATCATTTTCCATAACTTTAATAATAAAATCTTTTACCTTTTACAATATCCAAACTGTGGAGGTCTGAATAGGAATGATCCTCATAGGCTAATCTATTTTAGTGTTTGGCCATTAGGGAGTGTTGCTACTTGAGAGGGATTAAGAGGTATGGCCTTGTTGAGAAAGTCTGTCACTGAAGGCAGGTTTTGAAATTTCAGAAGCCCAAACCAGGTGCAGTGACTCTCTTTCTCTTCCTGCTGCCTGAGGATCTGGATATAGAACTCTCAGTTCCTTTTCTGCATCACATCAGTCTGTGTGCCTCCATGCTCCCCACCATGCTGATAATGGACTGAACCTCTGAAACTATAAGCAAGCCCCGAATAAATGCTTTCCTTTATAAGAGCTGCCAAGGTCATAGTGTCTCTTCACAGCATAGAGCATTGATTAAGACATCAAATTTTTACCTTCACCTACTTTTCCTTTCTTGTTTTTTTTCTTAATGGATATAGTAGTAATCTATCTTTACTCAACCTAGTTTCCTGCCACTCCTAGCCTAGTGACAAATACCTTGATATATACCAAACTATCCTTGTTCCTTTATCTCCTATAGGAAGACTTTTTCAACTAAATAATGTGCTATATGCATAGTAAATCTACCCCATAGTTGTGGCTGCTTTTACACTTAATGTCATACATTAGAAGTGACAGTAGTTATTCATGCCTTGTATCTAAGCATGAAGGCTAGAGGTTTAGCTACTAAACTATACCCCTAATGCACAAGGAAGGAACAATAACTTTATCAACTCCCATCTAGTTCAACTTGAATATTACAAATACTTCACATGAAAAAATATAGCTTAAAGAAAAAACAATCCACCAAATAGAAAACCCTGAGATGTACAAGTCCCAATGCAGAACTATATGAAACATAAATAATTCTATGTAAATTTATGACTGTAATAGATGCCAATGAGAGTGAATAAAATTAAATCTTCATCAAAGTATTCAAAATAATAAATATAAGAATATTTAATGAAATGAAAAAGGTACAAATAAGCTAAAAGAGTAATACAAATAAAATGTTAATGAATAAGCAAGTTGATATAGTGCATGAAAGAGGAATTCATTAAAAATAAGAATAATGAAAAATAGAAAATTGAAATTTTATAAATGAAAAGCTCATTTAAAAAACTTAGTCAAAGCCTTATAACTAAAATGGATCAAGTAGAAGATAGAATATAAAGGATAAAAGAACATTCAGATATTGACAAAGATAAAATAATTAAACATAAACAGAGTATATGGTGTCTATAGGACACCATTAAAAGACCAAATTTCACTGAGAATATGGCTGTTAGTTGAATAGTTATCTAGCATAGATGATACCTTTGGTTTGGTCCCCAACACCACATAAAATTATGTATGGTGCAACATATTTGTAATCCATGCACCTGGGAGGTAGAGGCTGAAAAATCAAAAACTCAAGGTCATCTCCTGCTACTTGATAACTCAGGGCCACCAAAGGCTACACAAGACACTGTCTCAAAAAAAAATCAAATATACGAATCATGAGGATGTAAGAAAGAGAAGAACTGGCCGGGCGGTGGTGGCGCACGCCTTTAATCCCAGCACTCGGGAGGCATAGGCAGGTGGATCTCTGTGAGTTCGAGGCCAGCCTGGGCTACCGAGTGAGTTCCAGGAAAAGGCACAAAGCTACACAGAGAAACCCTCTCTCGAAAAACCAAAAAAAAAAAAAAATAATAATAATAATAATAAATAAAAAAAATTAAAAAAGAAAGAAAGAGAAGAACTTCAGGATAAAGCCATAAATAATATAATTAATAAAGTCAGGCAGAAATTTTCCCAAATGGAAGAAAGTAGACTACCATCCACATTCAATAGAATTTGTAACACCAAACAGACAAATCTCCCCACTCATATTATAGTTACAACACTAAAGATAAAGAACAGGGTAAAATACTAATAGCAAGAAGTTTCATATTAAGGAAAAGCCTTTAAAATTACAGAAAACTACTTATCAGAAATCTAAAAACCAGGAGAGCATGGAACAATAGTATTCCAAAGTCTAAATGACAATAACTATCAACCCAAATTATTATACCCTGTAAAACTATCCATCATAATGAAAAGACAAAAAAAATTCATTAAGAATATAAAGTAACTCATCACTGCTAAGTCAGTATTATAGAGATTGTGCAAGGGATACTATATGTTAGAAAGAAATATAAATATATCCATCAAGCTACAGAAAAGAAAAATCAATGTAAAATAGTAGATAAGCCAATGAGGAATAAGAAACTACAAAACATTTTTTTTAAAAATCAGCAAAATGGCAGGAACTAATATATTTAAATAACTGGATGCCAGTGTTTTCATTCTCCATAAAAAAGACACAGACTATCAAATTGGGTTAAAAATAGAATCCATCCATGTGTTGCCTCAAAGAAATTCGCCTTGTCACCACAGACAAACATCACTAGAGTAAACTGATGGAAAAAAACGCATTCCTAACAAATGGAACCAGAAAGCAAGTAGCTGTCACTGTTCTATTATCTTACAAAATAAAGCTCAGATCCTCTTGTGTAATATTATAGGGACCAGCCTTAATATTAATACTTCCCAGGGCCTCAGGAGAGAAATTACAAATGGCGAGGACTATTTTTGAGAAATAGAATCTCAGCACACTGAGCTCTATAGTCCACTTGCTTTAATTCCTTTGAGATAACATCCTATTTACACAGCTTCAGTTCTGTTCTCATGCCTAGCTCCTTTCTTGCCTAATTTCTCTCTATACTTATCTACTGCTCCCTCTAAGTTCTGTTTTAATTCTCTTGTCTTAATTGTGCCTCATTTAGGTTCTTTTCATCTTGTTCTTACCCAGCTAGTACTTCCCCGTCTGACTCTTCCTCATCTTCCATCTCATTCACACGTACTCTCTGGTCAAAATCCTCCTTATTAAAAAAAAAAAAAATCCTCCTTAGCCCTCTCCATTCTCCATCTCTAAGTTCTCCTTGTTCCTCCTAAGTCTCCCAGGAATCCAGTTATAAAACCAAGTAATAACAATCCCCTGGTTGAGCAAGGTCACCAGGCTTGAATTCTACAGAGTCATAAAGGCAGGTAAGAATTTTCCTCAGGCAGTGACCACCAGGCTTTCTTTTCCAATCCAAAATGGGAGTGGTAAAAGAGGAGGCCAACTGAGTGCTAATGACCGGTTAGTAAATCAAAAGGGGAATCTATGTGCTCTCTCTACATTCCTAGAAGTGGTTAGGTAAGAAGTTAGGGGTATATTAGTAAGGTTGTATAAGAAAGGAGAGTCTCACCCAAAATTGCACAAGAAATAAAGCTATCCACCTGACCTAGGAGACAGGTGTAGTTTTCTTCGGCCTTGGATGCTTGATAGGTGTTTTAGATAAACACACTGTTAGGAGTTCTTGGAAGCACGCAAGAAAATCATTTTAGGAACCAGCTAATATATATATATATATATATATATATATATATATATATATATATATATATATATATATGCTAAAATATCACCAAGACTTCTTAAGCCTTGGCTTGATCTTTGGAGAAGTCCTTGACTTTTCCAAGTAGTAGTTTTTGTGATAGTAGCTGAATTCCATTACGTTTTCCTATGGCTTGCAGCAAGATCCAAGTAAATCAGAAGATATAAGGATCACTTTATATTGATTAAGGAAAAATAAGCCATCGATTCTAAACATGTACTCACCAAATATCAGCATACCTAATTTCATAAAACAAACACTAATGGATGTAAATACACACATTAACCACAATACAATAATTGTGAGTGACTTCAATACCCACTCTTACCAATAGACATCACCCAAACAAAACTACAAATAGAGAAACACTTGAGTTAAATGATATTCTAGATCAAATAGACCTAACAGATACCATAGAACATTCCATCCAAATCCTGCAGAAAATTTTTCTCAAAATCATCCAAATCCTTCTCAAAAAGGCATGGGACATTTTCTAAAATAGATCATATGGTAGGATACAAATTCAATTTCAACAAATATAAGAAATTTGAAAAAAATTACTGTATTCTCTCTGGTCACAGTGGAAAAGGCTAGAAATTAAAAGCAAAGGAAATGATAGAAAATGTACAGACTTATAGAGACTGAACAACACACTGTTAAGTGATGAATGAGTCATTGAAGAAATCGGATAAAAAATAATTCCTAAAATCAAATAAAAATGAAAACATAATGTTCTAAAAATCAGACAAAATGAAAGTAGTCCTAAGAAGAATGTTTATAACTACATGCCTACATTTTTGTTTTGTTTTGTTTTTTGAGACAGGATTTCTCTATGTAGCCCTGGCTGTCCTGGAACTTGCTCTGTAGATCAGGCTAACCTTAAAGATCTGTATGCCTCTGCCTCCCGAGTGCTGAGAATAAAGGTGTGTACAACCACAACTGTCCCTGATGACTACATTTTTATAAGAATCAAAAAGATTACAAATAAATACGTTAATGATGCAACTTCAGGCCTTGGAAAAATAAGACAAGCCAAACTCAAAATCAGTAGACAGAAATAAATGATAAAGATTAGGATAGAAATTAAAGTAAAAAAAATACAAGAAATCAATGAAACAAAGAGTTGGTTCTTTGAAAAGATAAGCAAGTTTGACAAATTATTAACTAAATTATTCAAAATAAATGAAGAGAATTAGTAAGATTGAAGATAAAACTGAGACAGTATAAGATATTTCAATGAAATTCAAAATGCCTTTAAAAATTCCTTAAAAACCTGTATTTCAATAGTTTGAAAAATCTAAAATAATGGAGTAATTTCTAGGCATATATGAGCCACAAATACTAAGAATGTATGCACAACTGTCAGAGATGTACAACAAGCAATGATATTGAAGCAATAATTAAGGGAAAAAACCTTCCAACTTTAAAAGTGTCTAAACTTAGATGGACTCACTGATAAATTCTACCAGACCTTTGAAGAAGAAATAACACCAGTGTTCCTCAATTTCATAAAATAAAAATGGAAGGAATGTTACCAAACTCTTGTTAAAGAACCAGTATTATCCTGACAAAGTATTGACCAGTATTGGGCAAAGTCATCATAACAATAATAAAACAATAACAACAATAACTAGATTATAGGCCAATCTTCCCAGTGAATATAGATATTCTAAGGATGCAAGATTGGCTAACCATACTCAAATCAATAAATGCTGCACAACACATAAATGGACTCAAAGACACAAATCACATGATCAGTTCAATAGACAAAGAAAAAAATTTTTACAAAGTCTAATACCTTTTGTGATTAAAAAAATCTCTGAGTAGAAAGAATATACCTTACTATAATAAAATCTATATGCAAAAACCTAGACTCCAGTTTATCCTAAAAGAAGGAAATAAAGCTTTTCCACTAAGATCAGGAACAAGACAAGAGGGTCTTCTATTTCTCTATTATGCATGTAGTGCTTGATGTCTTAGCTAGCACATTTAGACAACTGAAGGAAATAAAAAGGGCACAAATCGAAAAGTCAGACATCAAAGTGTCTTATCTCACAGACACTATGATCCTACATGTAAAAGACCCTGAAGACTTCACGAGAAAACTCTTTAAAAGTAATAAACACATGCAGCAAACTAGCAGGACACAAATAACACACACACACACACACACACACACACACACACACACACACACACAATCAGTAACAAGCATGCTGAGGAAGACATTAGGAAAGACATTAGGACTGAGTTTGAGTTCCCAGGACTCATATAAAAGCCAGAAATTGTGGCACACTCCTTAATTCTTGTACCAGAGGTTGCAGACAAGTTCTTAATAGACTCACTGCCACCCAGGCTAGCCAGTTTGTGAGGCCAGGGTTCAGTGGCCACACAATCACACACACACACAAATACACACACACACACATACACACACATACACAACAATACACTTGCACACAAAAATATTTTTAAAGGACATGGGGCAAAATTAGCTAAGGACATCTGTAACTGTCAGACCGGTTACCATGTACATCATTGCAAGTGTTACAAAACCACACGAGCGCTTTGCACATGCCTCAAATTGTACTTTTGTGATATTTTTATGTACAAATGACTTTTTACTACTTTTTCTAATCCCTCCTGTAATGGAATTTTCCCTGAGTTATTACTGAGTGTGGATTGGAGGACCAAGTGCTGTTGGTCTTAAGGCACCTTTAGGTTCTGTGACCTGGTTGGGATTATGTCACTTAGGTTGGGGACATAGCTTCTGCAGCTACACTCTGGGGATTAAGTCCTGACTCTACCAGTCTCAGTAAGTGAAACCACATAAATTATTTTAACTGTTTGCCTCCGTTTCCTCATACCTAATATGGAAATATAATTAATCACACCTATAGCTTAGGATATATTTAAGAATTATATGAATATATAATGTTTCATATTAATATGTATAATCTTGAAAAACATGGCTAGCATATATTAAGGGTCCCATAAATTATATCTTATTATGAACAATTCATTATCTTAGGGCTGCGATGGTAATTATCTGAACCCAGTTAGAAGCCTTAAACCACCTTTGCTTCCTTATTAACCAATGTCTACAGTAGTAAATTTGCCACTGATGAGTCTTAGCTTTCTTGCATGAGCCTTAAGCAAATATAAAGTGCTTTTTCTCATTTACCATGAAAGCACTCAATGTAAATAAGCAAGATGTATTATTTTGCACATAGTTCACATTTAAAGGTAAGCCACAAATAACTTGGGCTCACCCTTCAGGATCCAGGTGAAAGGTCCATTCCAGTGATGCCTCTCCATTTCCCCTCATAGGCCCCATAGGAAGCACTGGGCCAACTGGGCCCATAGTTTATCATACATCCTCCAATTGGACTGTGTCTCCTTTGGGGATCGTGTTTTCTTTACATCTAGACTCCAGCACCCTCAGCAGGGTCTGGCACTGAGTAGAGAGTTGAGTGGATGGATGGATGAATTTGTAGGTAGCTGGGAGAAAGCCTGGGTAGGAACCTAGGGGAGTTCCATAACTGTCTTACTGTGGACAGATGAAGCACCAGGAGACAGACATTTCCGGTGTCAATCCTGTAGTTGCACAGTAGTGTTGGGTGGTTTGAACAGCACATTGCTAGGTAAATAGTGCATAACCCCAATGCCTTGTGAATAAAGAACCCTTTTCTCCTTGCTACATCTATAGACAGATTATAGAAATAGTATGGAATTTAGTTAGTGTCTTCTTCCTTACTGAAGACGAGATATACAATAGGATTATTCAGAATTTATGAAAATTCCTAGGAAGGAATCCTTGGTCTGCCTGAACCGCTCCCTTCTGTTTCCTGTCCTCTGTATTCCTGCAGTGTCTCCCGAGACCTGGGCCATCTAAGAACACTTTGTGGATGCCCTGTCATGGTCATTCACCCCTCTCTGTAGTCCCTCATAGCACTGCTGTATTTTATCCATTTGTTTTCCTTTCCAGAGATTAAAAAAAAAAATGAAGATTACAGAGATTAAGTAATTTGCTAAAATCACAGAGCTAGGAAGAAGAAGCAGGAATTTACCCTAGGCTAAGTCCCAGAGTGAATGTTCTTGAACACATATGTGAACGTATGTTAGTGCTGACACCAACAGATTCTGGGAGAACACGCAGGCTGCACTGGCACAACCTGTTTTTAAAAAATGAATAAAAATCATATCATAAGTCAGTTATTTCCATTTTTAGATTATTGTGGTTATGTTATGTGCATGAACATACAGAGAGTTAAATTGTGTAGACAAATTTATGATTCATATTTTCTAAAGCTAGAATAAAGCCCAGAATTCCAGTTGAAAATAATGATTATTCTTTAATTAGCTTTTCACCACTTTATAGAATTGATGCCAGCTGCCACACTTCTTCTCAATCTGTTTATTTCAAGAAATCCCTTGAAATGTCACATGTGTTATAATATTTGGAATTCTAGTCACCTGGTTTCTGAGTACTTCAGATGAGGCTCACTAAGACACCTCAGTTGTCATTAGAGTGGCAATGTTATTCTCTTAATTCACCAAAGCCATCATTTACAGTCCAAGTACAAAGTAAGCTAATGCCTGTGTCCTTTATATTTCCTTATAAATATAATGTCATTCTCTGTCATTATGATAAAACATTCTTACCAAAAGCAGCTCAGGGGAGGGGTGGGTTTATTTCAGCTTACAGATTATCATCCGTTATTGAGTGAAGTCAGGGCAGGAACTTGGATCAGAAACCATGGAGGAATTCTGCTTGCAGCCTTGCTCATGCACCAGTGTTTAACTAGCTTTTTATACTGCCCAGGGTCACTTGCTCAGAGAACAGTATTGGCCACAGTGAGCTCAGTCCTCCTAAGTAAATTAACAATTAGTACAATCCCCTACAGACAGGCCCACAAGCCAGTCTAATCTTTGAAATTTCTCTCTCCAATGACTGTAGGCTGCATTAAGTTGGCACTCAATGCTAAGACAGAATTCTAGATTCTAAAGTACTTTGGGTTGTCCTAGTGTTGCCAAAGATTTACCGGAAAACAGCCCCTTCTGTTTGTACCTAGAGACTCAATCATCGGGGCATTGGCCTGTCCCTAGTGTGGAATCCCCCTCAACTTTCACACCCCCACATTCCCCAGCACACACTGTCTATCCTGTGAAGGAGAGTTAGAGGACATAGGTAGAGAAGGAAATGCCAGATTCCTGACATAGTGGCTTCTTGCACCTGAAAAACATTGCAAGGAGAATGCCAGAGGGACAGGAGCAGGTATCTGAACAGGATCAACAGGGAAATGGGAGGACCC
The DNA here is from genome assembly GCF_004664715.2 of Peromyscus leucopus. Taxonomy (NCBI): domain Eukaryota; kingdom Metazoa; phylum Chordata; class Mammalia; order Rodentia; family Cricetidae; genus Peromyscus; species Peromyscus leucopus. Next base: position 41,698,195 of record NC_051067.1, read on the forward strand.
ACGGGCCCTATAAAGTACCCTATAAAGATAGTACCCAATTAGCAGATTGCCAGGGCTAGGGCCACTCCCATCCCAAAGGGAGAAAGCTGTTATTTTCCCTTTTCCCACAGGTTTGTCTTCTGTATTTCCAGGACATTCAATTCTTTGTTCAACCCAAGGCAGACAGACTTGATAAGAAATTCTGCTCTGACAGTTTCTTATTTATACTTGCATATTTATACTTCTTTTGCAAACAAGAGCTTTCTGTATTTTATCATGAGAATCTTGGCTGGTAACCTTGGAGACAGGCAATGCTAGCATTGCTAATTGTCCACACCAGAAAATGAGGAAACACAGACAGGCATCAGGAAATACAGACAAAACATGACCCTGTCCCCTAAAAAAGGCTGCCTCTGACCTCCTTTAGCGTGGGCTGAGTGACCCAGCAACCTCTCAAATCACAGCTTTCGACTTCAATTACGTATGAGTCCCTTAACCAGCAACTTGATTAGGACAAAATGTTCCTTTTCTAAGTTTAGGACAGAGGGGGGAAAAATGTTTCCAAACACAAATCCTGAGGGCTGCAAGACAATGTGCTACACAGGTGTGATGAGAGTGGGCGGAGGCTATGAAGAGGAGCTTCTGACAGTGGGTCTGGGCTACCTCACTCGGGGTGATTTTTTTTTTCTAGTTCCATCTATATGCTTGCATATTTCATGATTGACGTCATTTTGAACAGCTGAGCAATACTCCGTTGTATTGCTACATCTACATCCATGTGTAGATGTGTCACATTTTGTTTATCCATTCTTCTGTTAAGGGACATCTACATTGTTTCCAGTTTCTGGCTATTATGAATAAAGCCATAATGAACATGGTTGAGCAAGTGTCCTTATGGTAGGGACCATTTCCATCTACCTGGCATTGCTTAGGGCTCTGCTGGAGAGACAAAATTTATAAGACAATAGGAACTTCCCCCCAGAATCTATGGTTTGGTTGATAGTTTCTACTTACTGTTATGTATGTATGTATGTATGTATGCATGTATGTATGTATTTACTTATTTGTATTTTAATATTGTCCATACTTTCCAATGTAACCAGAAGGATCTATACCAAAAATTTCCAATGGAAACTCAGTTCCCAAAAATTAGAGTCTCTTACTTGGTTATTTAGTTTTAGGAAATTTGAGTGAAACAACATTTAAAATATCTTAGTTTCTTTTTCTTTGCTGCAATATTTCTCAAGTTTTTACTTTTTGACAGTGTTAATATCTATGAAAATATCTCTATTTTCTCAGCTAATTTCTCCACAAAATTCCCCTTTCCAAAATTTTAAGACCCAATTTTTAGAAACTGCACTTCAGAAAACATGGCCCTTGATTCATTGCATGGGTGTTTCTACAGGGAAAAAAAATGCATTTTCTCTCAAAAACAATAAAGTCAGAAACAAGTCTTATAAGCAATGGTTTAAAATAGCTAAAATATATTTAGAACTTTTACATTTTTCCTTAAAAATTTCACCATGTAAGAAAATTCAAGATCTCTCCACATCATAAGTCAAGAAAAGAAAGAAATGAGAAAGACCGGTCTGTTACAGGGACCATATAGAGCTCATGGTCTGTTACAGGAACCACATAGAGCTCATGGACAGTTCTACTGACCTAAAGGAGGGAAGAAAGGCAGGTGAAGAGAGGGCCACACTGAACTCTGAGAGAGGTGACCTCCACTCATGGTGCTCTCCATCTCTGGAGGGTGGCCTTTGGACTCAGAGACATATGGCTTCCTAAGCAGTAGCCCCTTTGGACCCTGCCAAGGACCAATAGAACTCTTTTCTAAACACAACCTTTGGGGAAAGTAGGAAACAATCTGTGCCTAGGATTGGTGCAGAATTCCCAAGAACACAAACAATCAAATGCAAATCCTTCGTCCTAGACCTTCCTGGCCTCTCGGTCCATGTCCATTTCTCCAGACAATCGATGCTATGGACTGAATTGCACCAACTCAATTTATGTGTTGAACTCCTAGTTCCTGATATTATTGTACCTAGAGGAAAGTCTTTTAGAGTGGTGATTCAGGTTAGAAAAAGGCATAATGGTTTGGTGATATTTTATTTGTGCTCTAATAAATAAAGCTTGCCTAGAGATCAGAGGAAAAGGCCAGCCATTATAAGTAAACACAAAAGTCATGCAATGTTAGCCTTTAATCCTATCACTTAGCAGCAGGCATCTATCTGGAACTCTGAGTTCAAGGCCAACACTGAGAACAGAGCCAGGCGTTGTGGCACACAGCTTAAATTCCAACACTAGTTAACCATGGTCTGGAGGTCTATACAGACAGACAGGAAGTGACAGAGCTGGGCAAGAAGAAGTAATGTGGCTGGACAGAGAGAGCAAATCAGATGGCAGAACAGCAAGGCATATAGGCATGGGTAGATGGGAAACATCTCGCTTTTGGAAGCTGCAGAGTTGGTGAGGTGAGGTTAGCACGTGGATGTTCCTAGTCCTCAGATCTCTCCCAGGTTTTCACCCGTATATCTGGGTCCGTGTTTTCTATTGATAAGACCATTTAGAAATTTGTCTACATAAGGGTGAGGTTCTAATTCCTGTAGGAATGGTGTCCAGAGAGAAAGAGACCACAGTACTCTATCTATCTATCTATCTATCTATCTATCTATCTATCTATCTATCTCTTTTTCTCTTTCACAATATCTCTCTCTTTTATTTTTTTATATCTCTTTTTCTCTCTCTTTCTATGTCTCTCTCTCTCTCTCTCTCTCTCTCTCTCTCTCTCTCTCTCTCTCTCTCTCACTCTCCCTCCTCCTACCTCCCAAACAATTAATAAAAATATTATGTGGGGGCAGTCCAGGCAGACAGAAGACAGCCACAGGTTCTCCTAGTGCTCTGCAGCCTAGGCAGGAGGGTACCATTACAATGAACAACATATGAAAATCAACAAATGGACATAATCTACCATATAAACAAACTGGTAAAAAAAAAAATGCACATGATCATCTCATTAGATGCAGAAAAGGCCTCTGACAAAATCCAACACCTCATCATGACAAAGGTCCTGGGGAGATTGCGATATAAAGGACATACCACAACATAATAAAGGCAGCTTACAGCAAGCCTAGCCAACATCAAAATAAATGGAGAGAACTCAAAGCAATTACACTAAAATCAGAAACAACATAAGGTTATCCACTCTCTCCATATTTATTCAATATATCACTTAGAGTCTTAGCTAGAGCAGAAAGACAACTGAAGGATATCAAGGGTATAAAAATTAGAAAGGAAGATGGCCAAGTATCATTATTTGCAGATGGTGTGATAGTATACATAAATGATCCTAAAAATTCCACTGGGGAACTCCTACAGCTAATAAACATTTTCAGCAAAGTGACTGGATACAAAGTTGACTCATAAATCAGTAGCCTTCCTACAAATAAATGACAAACTGATTGAGAAAGAAAATAGAGAAACAACACCTTTCACAATAGCCTCAAATAATATAAAATATCCTGGAGTAACTCTAACTAAGCAATTGAAAGACTAGTATTATAAAATCTTAAAGTCTCTGAAGAAAGGAATTGAAGAAGATATCAGAAGATGGAAAGATCTCCTACGCTCATTGATTCTTAAGATTAACCTAGTAAAAATGGCCATGCTACCAAAAGCAATCAATGAAATCCCCATAAAATTTCAAGACAATTCTTCACAGACCTTGAAAGGACAATTCTCAACTTCATATGGAAAAACAAAAATAAAAATAAAGCAAGGTAGCTAAAATAGTCCTGAACAATAAAAGAACTGCTGGAGGTCTCACCATTCCTGATTTCAAGTTGTACTACAGAGTTATAGCAATAAAAAATGCATGATATAGGCATTAAAACAGACACATTGATCAATGGAATCAAATTGAAGACCTAGACATAAATCCACAGACCTATGGACGCTTTGATTAAAAAATTTTTAAAAAGCCATAAATATACATTGGAAAAAAGAAAGCATCTTCAACAAATGGTGCTGGTCAAACTGAATGTTTGCATGTAGAAGAATGCAAGTACATCCATAATTATCACTCTGCACAAAAGTTGATTCTAAATGGATTAAAGATCCCAACATAAAACCCAGATGTACTGAACCTGACAGAAGAGAAAGTGGGGAACAGCCTGGAACACATATAGGCACAGGAGACAACTACCTGAACACTGATAGCATAGGCACTAAGATCAACAATTAATAAATGGGACCTCATGAAACTGAAAAGCTTCTGTAAGGCAAAGGACACTGTCAATTAGACAAAGTGGCAGCTATAGAATGGGAAAACATTTTTACCTACTCCACATCTGATAGAGGAATAATATCCAAAATATGTAAAGAACTCAAGAAACATGATATCAAAAAATCCAATAATCCAAGTAAAAATGGCATACAAGTCTAAACAGAGGCAACTCAAAAGTCTGAAAAGCACTTAAAGAAATGTCCAACATCCTTAACCATCAAAAAAATGCAAATCAAAATGACTGAGATCCCGTCTTACTCCTGTCAGAATGGCTAAGATCTAAAACATTGATGACAGCTTATGCTGGCTAGGATGTGGAACAAGGGGAGTACTCTTCCATTGCTGGTGGGAGTGCAAATTTGTACAGCCACTTTGGAAATCAATATGATGGTTAATTAGAAAGTTGGGAATCAATCTACTTTGTTTGGTTGGCTGGTTGGGTTTTGTTTTGTTTTGTCTTCCTTTGCTTTGTAACCCATTGCATTTTATTAGAGTTTCTTACAGGATCTTGGTAAATGTGGGCTCCTTGCCAGTGGTTATACAATTGAAGACATTGCCTCTTCATCTCCTAGCAATGACTACCTATAGATACTCAGAAGGAGTAGGACCTCATGATCCCTCCCCACTGATCACCATTATGCCCTAGATATATGTCCTCAGGAAGAGAAACATTTGTAGTTAGCATCATCTAGCTGTTATGTACAGGAATCTCCTGAAGTCTTACAAGGAATACATGAAATCACATTGGTCAAGGGCTTCTCTCTTGTTCACACTCTCTGTGGTGATTTCTTGCTACCATCAGTTTTTCAAAAAGTCAAAGTCTTCACATGCTCTTTCAATCCTTATTTTTGCTCTGCACAATCTACAAGTCTCAGCATGCCCAGAATCTCTTGCTTATGCCCTTCTGTTCCCTGTCTTCACTCATCTTTCTTCTAGGCACTCTGCTGTGTCTTCTCACTGCTTGCTCACAGCCTCACCTCATATCCCCAGCCTGAACACACAAATGAATAAATGAAATTATGCATTAGTTCAGAAACCATACAGAAAATATAGGAAACTTCATTTCCTTAAAACTTAGAAAAGAGTAAGAATGGCTTTCAATAACAGAAGGAAGGAAAGAAGGAAGGAAGGAAGGAAGGAAGGAAGGAAGGAAGGGAGGGAGGAAGGAAGGAAGGAAGGAAGGAAGGAAGGAAGGGAGGGAGGGAGGGAGGGAGGGAGGGAGGGAGGGAGGGGGAGAGAGGGAGGGAGGGAGGGAGGGAGGGAGGGAGGGAGGGAGGAGGGAGGGAAGGGACTACAAGAAAAATGGGAGGAACGAGAGAGAATATTTTAATGTATATTGGTCAAAAACACATGAACAGTGTGACTTTGAGGAAACATTACCAAAGAAACACAAAGACAGAAGAAGATGAGAAGAAAACAGACCTGTGAGGGGAGACTGTGAAACTTGACAACAACAAGAGACAAAACACAAAATTCAAGTATAAAACCAAGACTTAATAGGTGCTACAAAAAGTAATCTCTCAGACTGTAAAGATGGCTCGACAATTAAAAGCATTGGCTGCATTTCCAGAGGACCCAGGTTCAATTCCTAGCACCTACATGGTAGCTCAGAACTATCTATAACTCCAGTTCCAGGGGCTCTGGCACTTCTCATCTGGTCTCTACTGGCAACAAGAATACATGTTGTGCACAGATATACATGCAAGGAAAATACCCAGGCACATAAACCTAAATAGTTTTTAAAAAGCAATCTCTCACCTCTCATACACCAGGGCCTGGCTTCTCCCCATTTCCTGGGCTAGACTACAGATTTCCCAATATTTCTTCTATCTACCCCTCTTTTTGGGCCACTCCTCCAGCTTCTAGTTCTTGCTGGGTTGAGGAAGTATCTCAACTGAGTTTGACAAGGTTTGCAATTAGTAACTGAATCAATTGGGTTTATAATTAGTTTTCCTAACTAGTAATCTGATAGACTTTGGTGACTGGATGCCAAAAGACTGAAGATAATAAATCATCAAAGGAAGAGAAAAGTAGCAGTGTAAGTAAAATTAGGGACCATGATCCATTTCTTTCATAAAATAAATATTTTGCAATTTTAAAGATAGTAAAAGTTATGTTTGCTATAAACATTGGAAGATTTAAAAAATATCCCAAAACAAGTATTAAAATTTTAAGCTATCTAAATTACCGTTGTTAACCTTGAGATTTGTATATTTCAAAAAACTTTCCATACAAACTCCACACACATTCACAAGTCTACACCATTTCTTTAAATCTTTATAGAAGACATTTTAGCAGAGTAATTAAATCTAGCTGCTATGAGAGATGAGCCCAGAAAACTGTATATTAAAATACTGGGAATGGTGGCCTCTTTAGAGGTTAGATCACTGCCATCAGCAAAGAGATTCTGCTTATCACTCCAAGGCCTCATCCAGATTATGATAAGTGGTATTCTGAAGCCATATCAGGACCATATCTCAAAGGTCACAAGAAAAATAAAGGGGTAGATTGACATGAGTCTCTGCAGACCAGGCCTCAAAGGGGTAAGCATCAAGTCCATGCATGTTCAATTTAGTCAGTTCCAATTACAGAGTACCATTTAATTGAAAAATGGGCTGTTGGTTGTTTTTTACTCTTTTTCGGAGTCTGCCACCCAGCTCCCAAATAAATCACAGAGGTGCTGTGGATATGGCTCTGTATAAATAAAATGTTTATTGGCCAATAGCCAGGCAGGAAGTATAGGGGGGACAAGCAGAGAAGAGAATTCTGGGAACAGGAAGGCTGAGTCAGGAGACGCCAGCCTGCCATCCAGGGAGCAGCATGTAAAGGCAACAGGTAAAGCCATGGAACACATGGCGACATATAGATTAACAGAAATGGGCTGAGTTTAAGTGTAAGAGCTGGTAAGCCTGAGCTAATGACCAAGCAGTTTAATTAATATAAGCTTCTGAGTGCTTATTTTATAAACAGTTGCAGGGTCCGTTGTGCTGGGCAGGACTGGGGATAACTCCAACTACACAGAGGCTTTTCTTACTTATAAATGCTCAGCTGTAGCTTGGCTTTTTGCTAGCCAGCTTTTCTTTTTTCTCAGTGAAGAGGTTTATTTGGTAGGGGAAAGAGAGAAGGAAGAAAGAAAGAGGGAGAGAGAGAGAGAGGGAGAGAGAGAGAGAGAGGGGGGGGGGCTTTTCTTAAATTATTCTGGCTACAGTTTACCTCTCGGCTTTACCTTTCTCTTACTTCTGTAAACTTACTTTCACTCCAAGGCTTGCTGGGTGGCTGGGTGGCTGGCCCCTAGCATCCTCCTTTCCTTGTTTTCTTGTTCTCTCTTCTTTTGTCCTCCCTGATTTCTCCTTCTATTTATTCTCTCTGCCTGTCAGCCCCACCTATTCTTTCTCCTGCCTTGCTATTGGCTGTTTAGCTCTTTATTAGACCATCAGGTGTTTTAGACAGGCAAAGTAACACAACTTCATAAAGTTAAACAAATGCAACATAAAAGAGTGCAACACATATTTACATCATTAAACAATTGTTCCACAGCATAAACAAATGTAATATATCTTAAAATAATATTCTCCAACAAAAATGAGTAAAATGTAAACTGTTGCCCTGTGCCCCTAAACAAGCAGATCCTGTGAATATTCAGTCTTTAGCGTATGTGGTCATGATGCATCCACAGACTCTGATATATTCCTCTTCAAAAGGGAGACTGCAGTTCTCCTCTGAGTGTGGACATGAATTCTAATGTGACTGCTAATGAAAGAAACAGCTCTCACCTCAAAGGATTAAAAGAGATAGTTTATTTTAAAACCAAAGATGAGTGAGTTTGACCCAGGAACACAGGTTCAGATTTCTTCTAAGAGAATGCTCCAATCACATAGCAGTTTCATGATGTTTTTTATAGAAACAGAAGAAAGAATGTCATAAATTATGACAATTTTCAAATATGTTTCTGGAAACATGAGATGGGTGGGTTACAGCAAATTGGAGAAACCCCTGTTACAGGCTTCTGATGCTGTCCGATGACATCTTTAGCTTTGGGGTTAGTGGAAGCTGGTGGTCTACTAAAGTAATACATTTCAAAAGGTTTCACCTGACTGCCACAAGAACGGTGGATCAGACACAGAAGTGGGAAAGAAATGGCTAATAAGATAGTGCAAGATTAATTTTCAATATTTTTATAAATTGAGAATTTCATAAAATATTCATTTTGAATATATTCACCTCACCCCCAACTCCTCCTTATAAGAATGCTCCAATCCCTTCCCATTCATCACTGAGATTTCTTCTTTTTTCCCTCCCTGGCATCAAGTCCAGTTTGTGTTACCCAGCTAATCCTGGGAGTGGGTCTGTCCTGGAGTGTGGTCATCCTTCCAGGAGACACAATATTAAAGAAATTGATTCTCCCTCTCAAATCATCAAATGTCAGCAGTTCTGTGGTGATATTGTGTTCCCCAAAATATTGTGCACCCTAATAAACTTATCTGGGGTCAGAGAACAGAACAGCCCCTAGATATAGAGGCCAGAAAATGATGGCACACACGCCTTTAATCCTAGCATTCCAGAGGCAGAGATCTCTGTGAGTTCAAGGCCACACTGGAAACAGCCAGGCATAGTAACAAGAGCCTTTAATCCCAGGAAATGATGGCAGGAGGCAGAATAGTATATAAGGCATGAGGACCAGGAATTAGAGCTGGTTAAGCTTTCAGGCTTTTGAGCAGCAGTTCAGCTGAGATCCATTCAGATGAGGATTGAGAGGCTTCCAGTCTGAGGAAACAGGATCAGCTGAGGAACTGGCAAGGTGAGGAAGCTGTGGCTTATTCTGCTTCTCTGATCTTCCAGCATTGACCCCAATACCCAGCTCCAGGTTGAATTTTATTAATAAGTCCTGTTAAGATTCATGCTACACAGTTCCTCAGCTAGTGGTGGGATTTCATGCCCACCTCTCCCTGACTATGGTGGTGTTTGTTTGGCTGGAGCTTATGTGAGTCTTGCACCTGCTTTCCCAATTACTGGACATTAATGTGTGCCACTGCCTTCTTTTATGTCTATGAAACACTACTTCAGTGACGTTATCCACCACTCCTGGCTATTGCAATGTTGATGCTCCCTCTTCAGCTAAGATCCTTGAGGGGAGGAGTGTTATACGTATGGCCCACTTAGGGTTACACACTCTAGCACTCTACAGTCTCTCATTCTCTGAATGTGGACCAGTTGAGGGTCTCTATGTTAATTGCCATCTACTACAAGAGGCCTCTCTAGTAAGAGTTGAGACATGCTATGATTTATGGATGTAGCAATGTCATTAAGATTCATTTTAATACTATGTCCATCTAGCAGAATAATAGAATTATGTTCTCCCCTAGGGCCTATGACCTGTCTAGCCACAGGTGTTTGGCCCCTTTAATAGTGTCAGGTATGGGTTCAAACACTTGGAGTAGGACTTAAATCCTACCATAAAGTGATTGTTTACTCCAATAATATTGTGCTACTATTACACCAGTAGGCTTATTTTTTCAGGACAGTCATTGTTGCAGATTACAGAGTACATAGGTGGGTGAGAATGACTTCGGGCAGTATACATAGCACCTTCCAACACCATGAAACCTAGTCTATGGATAACACTTCAATGCGAGTATCAGTTTGTTTTCTCCATGTTCTAGGACTCAATGGTATCTTTTGCAATAGTGTCTAACCATCAAGTTCTGGAAGGAAGCCAAAAGTATGGCAATGACCTATAATGCATGGAGGTGTAAGTAACAACTGAAAAAGAGGAAATCCACTCCTGGTACTAGGGCTTTTATTCACTAGCATAAGGTGTTTAGTTAAAGTATTGCCCCCAGTTGTAGGATAACTCCATTAAATCTTGTTGCATATATGTATTTGTGTATGTTCATGTATACATTTATGTATATATTTTAGGAAGCTTTGACAGTAGTAGGTTTCCCTTGGTCTTTTTCAAAAGGCCTTCAGTGTTATTTGTTCATCCCCATATTCCCTTGTCTGCCTTCCAGGCCCTACCCCAATTTAACTCTCTCGGCCCCATTATTCTCCTTTTAAGCCTTGTTCTATTTCCCCTCAATTAAAAGCACGTTCCCCCAGTGGCCCTTTACTAAATTCCTGACATCTGGATATTCCAGATGGAATATCTGAAGATTGAACTCTAACATCCAGATATGGAAGAAAACAACCAGTGTTTATCTTTCTGTGTCTGAGTTAGCTCAATCAGGATTATTTCGGGCTTCATCCATTTACCTGGAAATTTCATAATTGAGTTTTTCTTAACAGCTGAATAACATTCCCAGTATGAAAATGTACCATGTTTTCATTATTAAATCATCAGTTAGTGATCATATTTGCTGTTCCATTGCCTGGCTATTGCAAATAGAGCATCAATGATCATGAATGAACAGGTATCTCTGTAGTAAGATATAAACATCCTTGGTTATATGCCCAAGAGTGGTATAGCTGTATCTTGTGATAAATCTGTTTTCAGCTTTTTAAAGATCCTCCATTCTGGTTTTTATAGTGGCTGCACCAATTGGCACTCCCGCCAGCAGGATAAGTGTTTCTTTTCCCTCACATCTATACCAGCAACTGTTGTCATTTGTTTCTTTACTTTTGGCCATTCTGATGAGGGAGTAAGATAAAATCACAAAGCAGTTTTTATTTGCAATTCCTTGATGGCTAAGGATATTGAACGTTTTTATTTGGTTGGTTTTGTTTTTTGTTTTTTGGGTTTTTTTTGTTTTGTTTTGTTTTGTTTTGTTTTTACACAGTTTCTCTGTGTTGCAACTCTGGCAGTTCTAGAACCCACTTTATAGACCCAGCTGGCCTCGAACTCACAGAGATCCACCTGCCTCTGCCTCCTGCATGCTGGTATTAAAAGGTGTGTAATACCACTGCTGGGCAGAATATTGAACATTTTAAAAAGTGTTTCTCAAGCTTTTGTATTTCATCTTTGACCTTTGGAGGTCTCTCTGATTCATTCCAGTTTTCATTTTTTAACTGGGTAGTTTGTTTTCTTGATGTTTAGATTATTGTTTCTGTTTTCTGTTCTTGTTTGGGGGGTTGTTTTGTTTTATTTTTAGGTTTTTGGGGGGTTGTTTTGTTTTTGTGTGTGTTTTGTTTTGTCTTGTTCTGAATATTCAAGATCTAATCCACCATTAGATGTGTAGCTGGTAAAGATTTTTCCCCACTCTGTAAGCCACTAGAGTGATGGTGTCCTTTGCTGTACAAAAGGTTTTAGATTCATATGGTTCTATTTGTTGGTTGTTGGTTTTAATGCCTGTGCTATCAGAAAGTCCTTTCCTGTATCTGTGAGTTCAAACATATTTACTTTCTCTTCTGTCCAATTCAGGACATTAGGTCTTGTGTCAAGATCCTTTATCCATTTAGAGTTGAATTTTGTGTGGGGTGAGAGATAGGAACTGTCTTATTCTTCTTCAAGTACCTATCTAGTTTGAGCAGCACAATTTGTTGAAGATGCTGTCTTTTCTCCAATGTGTGGATTCTTTGTTAAGAGAGAGAAAGAGAGAGAGAGAGAGAGAGGGAGGGAGGGAGAGAGAGAGAGAGAGAGAGAGAGAGAGAGAGAGAGAGAGAGAGAGAGAGAGAGAATAGGTGGACATAGCTGTCTAGATATATCCGGTTCATCAATTCCATTCCACTGATAATTTTGTCTGTTTTTATGCCAGTACCATGCTGTTTTTATTTCTAGAGCTCTGTGCTATAGTTTAACTCAGGATCACTGGTTCTTTTATTGGTCAGAATTGTTTTGAATATCCTGGACATTTTTGTGTTTCCAAGTAAAATTTAAGAACTTTTTTTTCTGGGATGAATTGAGTCAGAGTTTTTATGGGAATTGTGTTGAGTCTGTAATTTAATTTTGATAGAAAGACCATTTTCACAATATTAATTATACTAATTCATGATCATGGTAGGTCTTTTCCATCTTCTGGTGTATTTTTTAATGTCTTGATGGTTTTGCTACATGTCTTTTACACCCTTAGTTGGATTTAGTCCAATGTGTTTGAGACAATTGTGAATGGGATTGATTTTCTTCTTGGTATGTATATAGTATTTGTATACGGCAAGGCCACTGATACTGTGTGTTAATTCTGTTTCCTGCTACTTTGCTAAAGAATTTATCATATAATAGTTTTTAGGAATTTTCTGATAGGCTTTCTGACTTTATATATATATATAACTTATCACCTGTAAATAAGATGTTTTCACTTTTTTTTTCCTGTTTGCATTTCCTTCTTCTCTGACTTTTCTTATTGCTCTAGCTAAGACTAAGCACTGTATTGAATAGGAATATAAAGAGAGTAGATTTTTTTGTTTTGTTTTTCAAGACATGGTTTCTCTGTGTAATAGTCCTGGCTATCCTGGAAGTCACTTTGTAGACCAGGCTGGCCTCCAACTCTCAGAGATTCTCCTACCTCTGCTTCCCAAGTGCTGGAATTAAAGGCGTGTGCCACCACCACCCAGCAAAACATTCTTATCTAGTTTCTTACTTTACTACAAAAGCTTTGAGGTTTTTTTCATTATTTCAACATCATTAGCATGATGTTGGCTGTGAACCTGTATATTGTCTTTATTATATTTAGATAAGTCCTTCATAGCCCTTATCTCTCCATTACTTTTATCATGAAGGGATGTTAGATTTTGTCAAAAGCTTTCTTTCTGCATATAAGATTACTGTGGGATGTTCTGTATGCTGTGAATGTGTTGCTCTGATTGGTTGATAAATAAAATGCTGATTGGCCAGTAACCAGGCAGGAAGTATAGGTGGGATAAACAGACAAGGAGAATTCTGGGAAGTGGAAGGTTGAGTCAGGAGATGCCAGTCTGTTGCCTAGTCCGCAGCTGCTCAGACCCAAGTAAACACACAGAGGCTTATGTTAACTAAAACTCCCCAGCCATTAGCTCAGGCCTACCACTGATTAGCTCTTAAACTTAAACTCAGCCCATTTTTGTTAATCTATCTGTTGCCACGTGTTCTGTGGCTTTACCTGTGTGTCACTACATGCTGCTCCCTGGATGGCAGACTGGCATCTCCTGATTCAACCTTCCACTTCCTAGAATTCTCCTTGTCTGTTTATCCTGCCTATACTTCCTGCCTGGCTACTGGCCATTCAACATTTTATTAAACCAATGTACAAAACATTATCCCATAGCAACCTTTCTTTAATCTTACAGGCGATACAAATCAAGAAATTCATCCATTTCTTTTAAATTTTCCAGTTTAATAGAGCATAGATCTGTTTGTTTGTTTTGTTTGTGGAGAGACAGGGTCACCCTGTGTAGCCCTGGCTATCCTGGAACTTGCTTTGTAGACCAAGTTGGCCTTGAACTCAGAGATCAGTTTGCATCTGCCTCAATAGTACTGGTATTAAGTGTGTCCTTAAGGTTCTTTGCATTTCTTCAGTATCTGTTGTTATGTTTCCCTTTTAGTCTCTGAATTTATCAATTTGGGTCTTCTCTATTAATTATCTTAATTAGATAAAGCTTAGTCAATCTTGTTAATCTTTTCAAAGAACCATCTCTGCTTTATTGATTCTTTGTACTTTTTAAAATATTTTTCTTTCATTTATTTTCATCCTTGGCTTTTATAGTCTGTTCCAGTCTACATTTTGGATGTTGTTTGTGCTTGTTTTTCCAACATCTCCAGGTCTCCAGATTTTTATGTGTGCACTTAGTGCTGCAAACATTCCTCTTAGGACTGACTTCATAGTGTCCCATAGATTTTGGTATGTTGTGTCTTCATTTTTGTTCAATTCTAGGAATTTTAAATTTTCCTTCTTGATTTCTCCCTTCATCCAAGTTTCATTCAATGGTGTGTTGTTTAGCATATATGAGATTGATTGCTTTCTGTCATTTCTTGTTTGTTTGTTTTTTTGTTTTTCAGACAAGGTTTCACTGTGTATCCCTGGCTGTCCTGGAACTCATTCTATAGACCAGGCTTTCTGTCATATCTATTGTTGTAGATATCTAGCCTTACTACTTTATGGTCAAATAATATTCAGGATGTGATTTTAACTTTCCTAAATTTGTTGAGATTTGCTTTATGTCCTAATATGTGGTTGATTTTGGAGAACAATCCATAGGCTGCTGAAAAGAACACATTTTATTTAATATTTGTGTGGAATGTTCTATAAATGTCTGCTAGATCCATTTAATTTATGACATCACTTAGCTCCAGAATTTCTCTATTGGTTTTTTTGTCTGGATGGCCTAAGAGTAGAAGACTGGAGTCTCCCACTGTCACTAGTTAGGAATCAATCTTAGATACAATAATGTTTGCTTTGTGAAACAAGATGCCCCTATATTTGGTGCATAAATGTTTTAAGAATTATGGTTGCCTCTCCATGGATTTTTTTTCCTTCAATGAGTGTGAAGTATCTTCCCTGTCTCTTCAAATTGGTTCTAATTGTATTTTTCAGTTATTAAAATAGTTACCCTGATTGTTTCTTTGTTAATTTCTTGGAATGCCTTTTTTCATCCTTTCACCTAAAGCAGTTTCTATCACTAATAGAAATGTATGTTTTTTGGAGGCAGCAAAAAGATGGATCCTATTTTCTAATCCAATCTGTCAGTCAGTGTCCCTTGTTGGAGAATTGAGACCTTTAATATTGAGGGATTTTATTGAATAATGCAAATTAATTACCTTTATTTTGTTATGGTGGTGGTGTTTTCTTAGTCATCTTTGGGGGAAACTATTCTGTGATTACATATTCCTTGTGTCCTCTTTGGTATGTTTAATTTTCAGACCAAAGTAGTCCTTCTATTACTCTCTATCAAGCTGGTTTTAAAGGACTCCTTCTTCTGCTGTGTGGGTGTTGTACACATGTAGTACACAGATGTGCATGCAGGCAAATTGAATCTGTTTTTATCATGTAAAGTTTTTTTTCTCCCTTGATTGTGACTGATAGTTTTGCTGGGTATAGTAGTTTGGACTGCCATCTGTGAACATTTAGAACTTTTGAAACACCTCAGTCGAGCCT
The DNA here is from genome assembly GCF_004664715.2 of Peromyscus leucopus. NCBI lineage: Eukaryota > Metazoa > Chordata > Mammalia > Rodentia > Cricetidae > Peromyscus > Peromyscus leucopus. The sequence continues at coordinate 41,713,462 of NC_051067.1, forward strand.
CTTCTGGCTTTCAGCATTTCCACTGAAAAGTCATGTGCTATTGAAGAATAAAAATAGATCCATATCTATCACCCTGCACAAAACTCAAGTCCAAGTGGATCAAAGACCTCAACATAAAACCAGATACACTGAACCTGACAGAAGAGAAAGTGGGGAACAGCCTTGAATGCATTGGCACAGGAGACAACTTCCTGAACAGAACACCAATAGTGCAGGTACTAAGATAGACAATTAATAAATGGAGCCTCATGAAACTGAAAAGCTTCTATAAGGCAAAGGACACTGTCAATAGACAAAATGGCAGCCTACAGAATGGGAAAAGGTCTTCACCCACCCCACATTTGACAGAGGGCTAATTTACAAAAGAGGTCCTCTGCATATATGTGACAGTTGTATAGCTTGTGGAACTCCTAACAGTGGGAGCAGGGACTGTCTCTGACTATTTTGCCTGCTCTTGGGACCCTATTTCTCCTACTGGTTTCCTTATCCAGTCTTAATATGAGGGGAAGTGCCTAGTCTTATTGTAACTTGATATGCCATGTTTGGTTGATATCCCTGGGAGGCCTGCCCTTTTCTAAAGGGAAACAGAGGAGGAGTGGGGTAGGAGGGGCTGGGGGGAGAAGAGGGAGGGGAAACTGCATCTGAGATGTAATATATGAGAGAAGAATAAAAGAAAAAAAAGCATGTTACTCTGATGGATCTGTCTATATGTGGTTTAGTCTTTCTTTCTTGCTGTTCTCAATATCCTTTCTTTATTCTGTACATTTAGTGCTTAATTGTGTGATGTGGGGATTTTCTTTTCTGGTCCTGTCTATTTGTTGTTCTGGATGCCTCTTAGACCTTAAAGACATCTCTTTCCTTAGATTGGGGATTTTCTTCTATGATTTTGTTGAAAATATTTTCTGTGACTTTGACCAAGGTTTCTTCTCCTTTTTATACATCCATTATTGATAGGCTTTTAGGTTTTATTGTGTCCTATATTTCCTGCATGTTCTGTTCATTGTTGTTGGTTTTGGTTTAAATCTAACGTTTCCTTAGACTGAGTGATTCATTTCCTCTATATTACTTTACTTTTTTTCCCTCTATATTACTTTTGAGATCTGATATTCTCTTTTCCATTTGACCTAATATGTTGATGAGACTTTCCTCTGAGCTCTGTTTGACTTCCTGAATTTTTCATTTCAAGTTTTGTTTCATTTTCACTTTTCTTCAGAGATTCTATATCTTTATTAAAATCCATTTTTATATCTTGAATTTTTTATTTTATTAAACTGCTTGTGTTTTCATGGTCCTTATTGAAGCATTTGTTTATATCCTCTGAGTTCCTTGGGCATATCTATAATTGTCCTGACCTCAGGGAACAATTTATATGGGTGCTAATGGCTGGAGAAGACATATTGTCTTGGTCACTCACATTATGTGTGATTTGGCAATTGGTTCTAGGCATCTTTATTTAGGTCATTTGTGGTGTTTATTAATGTGGGTATATAGGCTCCTCTTTGCTGAATGCTTTTTTTTTTTAATCCTTGGTTGCTATGACCCCAACTTGTGAACTTGTGAACCAGCTGAATGGTGCTTGGTGTTCAGTTGTGAGGCCACTATGTGTTGGTTTGCTAGTGGCATGTCAGGATTGGCCTTAGTTCAGCTAAGAATTAGTACAGTTTCTGAACCTAGGAGTAAACCTTCTGTTGTAGCTAGAGTTTTCCTGTCTTGCCCACAGTCAGGACAAATCTTTGTCACCTGCCAGTCCCACAGCAGCTCAGACCCAACCAAATAAACACAGAGACTTCTATTGCTTACAAACTGTATGGCCATGGCAGGCTTCTTGCTAACTGTTCTTATAGCTTAAATTAATCCATTTCCATACATCTATACCTTGCCACGTGGCTGGTGGCTTACCAGTGTCTTCACATGCTGCTGGTCATGGCGGCAGCTGGCAGTGTCTCTCTGCCTCAGCCTTCCACTTCTCCAAATTCTCCTCTCTCCTTGTCCCACCTACTTCCTGCCTGGCCACTGGCCAATCAGTATTTTATTTATTGACCAATCAGAGTAATTTGACATACAGACCATCCCACAGCATTCTGTAGACATTGGAGATCCTCTGTCCTTCATGAGTTTGAAGAGGGCTCACAGGGCTTTTTAGGTGGTCCTAAAGTTCCAAATTGAACTCCCCAGGGCTCTGAGACGTTGCTGGATGGGGCATCAGGTGACAGAGAAATAGATGGGGGGGTAGGCCCAGTAACCAACAGACGTTCCAAGTGGATTGCATGTGATGTATATGCTGGTTGGGGTGGTGGGTTGGTTTACTGGCAGGCAGGCAAGAGTGGGAAGAGATCTAGGCAACCTGTGACAGTTCCAGTCAGACTCCATATAGATCAGTGCCAAGCAGGGTGCTGTGTGTAGGACCCACCCCCACTTTTTTCCCTGGGGTACTTTTGAGCAGGGAGAAGTGGGAAATATTTAGATAGTAATATAGAGGGGAGAGAGACAGATAGAAACACAGGATAGTCTTGGGAGGGCCTCAATCAAAACCCACCAGCCCCTTCTGTCTCTGCTAAAGGGCTTTTAAAGGAATGCTAATGGGTAGAGCAAAATTCCCCTTGCTAGATCAAAGCATACCGCATGGAACAGCCAAGTGCAGACTCTTCCAAACACCTGGTAATCACACACGTGGTCAATCCATCCCCTTATGCAGTCTTGCTGTGTAAAGCAAGCCTAGATCTCACTAGGAAACCTCTGTGGACCCCAACAGTGGTGCATGGGGTAACTTACAGGTAGGCAGACAGGCCAAGATAAACTTTAATTAGGCTTTGGACCTGCAACAGTCCAACCTTCCACAGTCACTGAAGTTCTGTTCAGTTACTCAGTCTTGCAGAAGGTTCAGTGGAAAACAGGATTTCTTTCCAGGAACTTTCATTTATAGCTCCCCCTATAAGATAAGTGTTACATTTTATACATGAAAACATTATTTACCAAATATAACTCAATATGCCTCATAATCAGAAAGGTTTATTCCTGCGATAGCATGTAGATTAGGCTGAGTACTGGGCAGGATAGCAGTATTCAGGAGAGAGGGAGAGCTGGCAAGCTATTAAAGAGAAAACTCTCGGACAGCACCAAAGCTATCATGATTTGGATCTCACTCTTGTCTCTTTTTCTGTCCTCTACATGTGACATAACATTTACATGTGATGTGTACTAGGATTATTGTAGTTAAAACTATTCAAGAACACAGTCTGGGCTAATGAAATGAAGGTAGAAGATGGTTGAGGCAATTATCCCAACCAACCAAAAAAATCCTTTGCATGCATTATCCTATTCCTTAACTAGACTTCTTAGGTGTTGCCTGCCCCCATGTAAACAGTTATTTGCACTTTATGAAATATTTTATTTGGTGTTTGGAGTACTTGAAATAATTCATTACCCTTTAATTCCAGTTTCTTCTACCTACTTTGATTCCATGAGTTAGAAGTTCATGTGAAATGGCCAGCTTTATTTCCAGGAAAGACTCGTCTTCAATACCGTCGTGGTTTGAATTGGAATGGTCCCCATGGGTTCATAGATTTGAATGCTTGGTCACTAGAAAATGGCACTATTAGAAGGTGTGACCTTGCTGGAGGAAGTGTGTCACTGGACGTGGCGTTTGGGGTTTCAGAAGCTCTAGCCAGGCCCAGTGGCTCTCTCTCTCTTTTCCTGCTGTCTGTTGACCCAGATGTAAAAGTCTCAGCTCTTTCTCTACATCTGCCTGCTTCTGTGCTTCCTGCCAGGATGATAATGGACTAAATCTCTGAACCTGTAAGCGAGCCCCAATTAAACACTATCTATCCTTTATAAGAGTTGCCACAGACATGTTTCTTCATAGCAATGGAAACCCTAACTAAGACAAATATCTAAGGTACTATAACTATTATTTGTGTATCACAGCTTCATATGTCTTGTCTTATTGGTGTTGTACCACATTCTAGTTTAGGGGAGTAAACAGACAATTATGTTTCATATAAAATCACATAACAATACAGTGCCATTTTTTAATTCTTTCCGAGCAGAATTGGCCTTTTCCCACTTAACAACTATGACAGCTATAGAAACCAGAGACCATACCCTGTGAGAACTGAGGATTTCATAAGTTTTGGAGGGGAGAGAAAAACCAAATCTTATGCCTCATCTCACAACCAGAGAGGGAAATGAAACTCCAAGAAGGGTTGTTTTGAAATACTGCCTTTCAGCTTCTGATTGGCAGAATTCAACTATTATTCTGTATTTTTTTTCAATTCCAGCTAACTGTGAAGATGCATTCATTTGAGAAACATGGGCTCTAAAAACACAATGTATTAAATTTCTAATCCTGTCTATTATTTCTCATAATCAAGGATTTCCATATAATTTCCGTAGGTCATTAGCTCTAGCCTCTGCACTAAAAAACATTGGCCATTGTCTCACAACTACCTCCGACTCACCTATATTGACAATGTCAGCAATTGGTGTTGAGTTACAGTACAGGCCTTTTCCCACCTCTGAGTTTGGGGATAGTCTAGGACAGTTGGTTTAATATTTTTTTAATGAACATAATATTTGCGATTGTAACCATTTTTAAGTTCACAATTCAGTGGCGAGAATTACATTCAAGATATTAATTGCACTCATGATATTCATTAATTACACTCATGATATTAATTACATTTGTGGTATTTATTGATTACATTCACAGTATTCGTTCAATAGCTATATTTATGATATTTCTTGATTACATTAATTGTATTGATTTATTACATTCATGATATTATGTCCTGATACTACTATCTGTCTGTGGAGCTTTTCCATCACAATCTATTCTTACAATATATTATTTTCCTTTAGTAGAGCTCACATCCCTTTTCTTCTTGGAACAGTATTCCCTTTATATGTCTCCTTTTGGAAAGTGAGTCATTTTCTAAGGAATGTCATTCCTCCTTTGCCATAAATTCAGCTTGTTCTAGAATTTATAATCCAGACCTTATATTTTCAATAAGGCCTCTATGGGCTCTATTATTTGGCCAATTTTGACTAATTTATAATGAATCCTGTTGCCATAGGAGACCAATAGCTTTTGCAGAACTTGGATAAGATATCCTTATAAAAGTCAGTAAGGTAATAGTAACCCCAATGTGGGCAGATAACTGAGTATGCCATGAGAGTTCCCAAAGGCTTCCATGGCTGATAGTAATAGTAACATCATGTGGAATTGGGTCAACCAAATTACCTCCTATGAATTGGAGTTCATGTAGTCAGTAGGTATCATTATGTCTCATACTGTGAGATCTCTAGCCACATTTGCAGCCACATTACAGGGCAAATAGTCATCAGGGCAGGTTATTGCTGGGACAGGAGACACAGGCAGCTGACATAGATTTACCATTGTGTCCAAGAATCTGTTGTATCTTATTATTTCCAGTATCATTGGTAACATAGCAATCTAATTGGATAGACCCAGATAAAACTATTTCTTTTTTCCTTCCTGGAAAAAATTTCTACCATTTTAGATATAGCAGTTATGGATATTGAAGAGAGGTACCCCCAAAATGGGAATGTCTTTAGATTTCAGTTAAAACTCTGCTAGTCCAAAACCTGAGTTTTTTTTTTCTTTATCAGAATTATACTGAATAATACAGGAGTCCTCCCTTGGAAGTAGTGAAATATTTTTTCATCTTTCAAAGCATAAATACATGGCTCAAGTAAAATGGGAGTTTTGGGTAACCAAGCAGTTGTAACAAAAATGTAGTTAACAAAATAGCATAATATTGTTAGTCTTTCAGATCGATATTCTTTCATTATTTTTATCATTTTAGGAAATATATTTATATTTTTTGGCCAAATTGGCAAAATAAAATTTAAATTTCTGAGAAATTGTCTAATATATCATATATATATTAGAATATGTATAATTTTGAGTTCATTTACTTGTGATTTTTAATTGACAACAAGATCAAAAGTTAGTATCTGCCATCCTTTCTGAAATCAAGGTGGATGCATCCTCAGGAGGAGACAGTGAGTGTTTGAGGTTGGAAATGAGAATCTAAGAAGTGTACCCCATGAAGTTTTACAGCAAAAGAGGTAGTCAAAAGTAACTGGTAAATTCGTTTCCAATGAGGCCAAAGGGAGTCTTTGATATGGTATTTTTTCCTTTGGATGAAATATCCTGGCTTCAATTCATTCAGTTCTTCATCTCCCAGGAGCCTGATACACAAAGAGCATACAACCAATTTGAATATTTTAGTTATCGTTTCCAAAAGTCCCTTCTGACCGTGTATAATGTCTCCTGTTAGCAGAGATGGCTCACCTATTCTTCATCCATTCTCACAGGGTGTCCAGTATCTATATCCAAAGGAGACAATTGATGTTTTGCAGAAGGGATGGATCTGAGGGTTAGGACAGAGAACTAAAGGGGGTGCTGTTGGCCTAGAGAGGCTGAAGCTGCAGCTAGCTTTGCCAAATGTTTTTTCATAGTGCCAGTTGTTTACTCAACAATTCCAGGACACTAAGGATGGTAAGCAAAGTGAAAATGTTATATAATAAGCCAACTTTTATAGGTAGCTTTAAACACTTATCCTAGGAAATGAGTTCCATTATCACTATCCAAGTAGGAATAACTCTAACAGAATTTTTCTTGTGGCAAGAGAAAGCTTCAACTAAATGGGAAAATATAAATTAGCACTAAGACATATTTATCTTCTTTTATTCGTTTATTTTTGTGTGAATGGGTGTTTCGCTTACATGCATATCTGTGCACTATATGTGTGTAGTACCAGAAGAGGGGGGCAACTATTTCTAAATCCCTTGAGAATGGATTTAGAAATAGTTGCTATATGGGCACTGGGAATCAACCCCAGGTCATCTAAAAGAATAATCAGTGCTCTTAACCAGAGAACCATCTCTCCAGCCGTCACTAAGACCTATTTCTATCATTGTGTTGAAGGCATTTGGATAAAGACTACCAAGTTTCAAATGGCCCATTTGGCAAGGTAAAACATCCATGGGCAGTAGCAAATAGAATATCTTCTTGAGTATACCTGGTAAGCTATTGTTAGGGATGATTTCCAAAAACATTGTTTATTCTGAGAGATCACAATTGTGGGTGCCCAATGAGCTAAATTATGTATATATTCCAGAACACAATTGAGCACTTAGGGGTATTATGGGCTTCCCATTAGGACCCAATTGAAGATTTCTCTGCAGGTTGAAATTGCAACCCTTCTGTTGCCAGGAGTCCAATTCTTATTGTTGTGCCATCTGTTGAGCGGAAGGAGGAGGTCAGAGATAGAGAAGCCATAAGGAGCAAGACACACCTTCTCAGAGCAAGCTGTACTGTGCAGTTCAGCTCTTTTTGCTGCTTTATCTGTCAAATTGCTACCCTTCACTTCTTCAGTGTTTGGTTCAGAATGTCCTGAGATTGTAATGATGGTTAATTGTTTGGGCAAATGGAAAGCATCTAATAATGCTGAGATTTGTTGACTGTTTTGAATAGACTGGCCACAGGAAGTCAGAAATTCTCTTTGTTTCCACAGCATCCCACAGTTACGTACCACTCCAAATGCATAGTAATTGTCTGCACAAATGTTAGCTGGTTTTCTTTCTGCTTAATGGCACTCTCTCATTAAAGCTATGAGTTCAGTCATCTGAGCAGATTTAATACCAGGAAAATGGGTACTCTCAATTATATCAAGAGTGGAAGTAATTGCATAAGCTTCCTGAAAATGCCCTTGTTCATCTTGTAAATAAAATGCTATCTGTAAACAAAACCAGTTCTACATTTTCTATAGGAGTTTCTAATAGGTCTCTCCAGGGGGAAAGAAGTCTATCAGTTATTTTATTGCAGTCATGTTTATTCTCTTTTAATTCATCTAGCAGAGTGAGTAAGACAACAGGATTAAGAGAGCTGCCTTGCACCAGGGAAACGTTAGGAAAAGAAAGCAGCTGTATCTCATTAGAAGTTAGACTCACAGAGTAACACTGGGTGTGACAGGAACTTAGCAAAAGTTCTATAGAGAGAGGGGAGCATCAATGGTGAAAAGAGAGCCTAAAGCAACTTCTTTGGCTGTTAGGGAAGCAGCAAGTAGCAAAGATAGTCCTCATGTAGAAGGATGTCTTCCGGCTACGGGTTCTAATATTGACTGAAGTACCTTGGGCCTGAGACTTTCCCCAAGCTTCTGAGTCAGCACAGCCTAATGAATTTCCTTCCTTCTCATGAATGAATGAATGAATGGGAGAAGGGAAGGCCATCTTTGAGCACCCAAGGGCAAGGCTTCCCTTTAAAGCTATCTTTCAAGTCTTAATTGTCATCTCTTCCTCCAGGACTATTTGGATGATACCTGATTGGTTCTCTTTACACTTCTTATGTCATGACTGGGCAATTAATGAGTGGTTTGGAAAGCAATTTCAATGATGCAGTTAGTCTTAAGAAGCCCATTAATGTTTTTTTCTTTGCTGTTTTTGAGGTAGGAAGTTTTCTAAAAGAAGTACAGTAAGGATTTATGAGCAATCCTGTGGGACTCACTCTATGACATAGTATTTAACTTTCTGTTAGCTAAGTTGTATTTTATCTTTTGATACTTTGTGGCCCTTGTCAGCGGACTGCTGTAATAAGAAGATTGTATCTTTAAGACAGGCATCATATGAGAGAGAACACAATAGCAAGCCATCTATATAATAAATTAAAGCAGACTCATGAAAAATTGTACATCTTATAAATAGTGCTTAAGAATTTGAGAAAAACAGGTGGGATCTTGAGGGATTTTCAGTGTATCCCTGTAGCATCACAGCTAACACACACTACCATTCTGTCTGTGTGAGAGCAAACAAACACTAGCTGCTTGATGCAACAAAGATACTAAAGAGAAGAAAAGGGACTGTAAACATCTGTTATTGAGAAATAAGTTATATTTAGAAAACTGTTAGATAACAAGGCATGTGGATTAGGCACCACTGGATAGCAAGGGATGGCTATCTTATTTGTGGCCCAGGGGTCTTCACAAATCTCCATCCTCTTCTATTTTGTTAAGGGCTGGTGCGAGAGACTTTTAGCTCCTTTCTCAGTATTCTTCTATGATGAGTTTGATTTCTGTTAGGACTTCTTGATTCAGAGGGTACTATTTATATTTGGCAAGGGTTTGTTTTTATCCATTGTTATTCCAATCAGGCACCTCATAGTTAGGGTTTCTATTGCTCTAATAAAACACCGTGACCAAAAGCAGTCTGGGAGAGAAAAGGCTTATTTCAACTTACATGTCACAGTCACAGACCATCATGAAGAGAAGTCAGGGCAGAAATCAAGGCAGGAAATAAAGCAAAGGTCATGGAGGATCTCTGCTTACTGGTTTGTTCCTCATGGCTTGTTCATCCTTTTTTTTCTTGTACCATCTAGAAAAGACTGCTTGCCCAGGGGTGGCATTCCCTGCAGTGGACTAGAGCTAGAGCTTCCCACCCCACCCCCATCCCACTCCACCCCCACCCCCAACCGCATCAATCATTAATCCAGAAAATGCCCCCTTAGGCTTGCCAACAGGCCAGTCTGGTGGGACACTTTCCAAATAGAGGATCTTTCTTCCTAAATGACTCCAGCTTGGGTCAAGCAACAACAACACAGGCCAGCACAGGGCAGGTGATCTTATTTGTCTCGTGTCTGTTAAGGATTTTTGCCATAATCTCTCTGGTACTTGTTAGGTAATAAGGACCAAATGACAGCCTGATAGATAAGGGGCCATAAATAAACAAGATGGCCAACTTCCAACTTCTCCTTCACCCAGGACAAACACTTCATGGGCTTCTTTTCCTGCCAGCAAACCCCTTTCTGATGACTTGACTGGACATATTTTTGGCAGGCCCTGGACACGGCTAAGTTTGCATGGGCTGTGAGCCAATCAGCTCACTCCCTTGTGTTCAAGCAGACCAATGTGAAACAAGGGGAAGGGACCCATCCTAGCCCACCAAAAACCTATAGCAAGCCCTCCTGGGAAAATTGATTCCTGTTTCTGGATCCCCCACACACACTTCTGTGTGTGTGTGTGTGTGTGTGTGTGTGTGTGTGTGTGTGCGCGCTCCTTCACTTTTAATAAAATTTGATTATTTGACGTGACTGCAAATGTTTCTGCCTTTTATTTTTTTAATCTACAGGAAAAAAATTAACCCAATTCAGGACACTAGATGTTAAAATCTGGGGAAGAGGTGGGCAGCTTGTTATCCTGGATTTATTCTGAGGATCACTGAGTCATTGAGGTCAGTATGAGCCAAGTCAGACCATGAAAGGAGGGGAGAAAGTGGTTGGATTGTTCTGGGCTTCTTTAACTCGAGAACAGGGGAACACCCCCCTGCAACACACACACACACACACACACACACACACACACACACACACACACACACACCAAGATTGGCATGGTAGAATTCCCAGGCTAGAACTATTTTCTTCACCTTGGCTGTGACAGGAAGGGTTCCTTTTGGAAGATTTTAGCTCTAATGTTATGTATCATCAAGCAAGAGAATTTTTTTAATAGTTCTGACCAGAATTCTGTACTGACAGCCACTCACTGGGGTCAAAGTTGATGGTCATTTTGTATTAATTACTGATAGCTGTCTTCACAGGGAGAGTTCACGAGCTTTACTCCCAATGAAATTGATTTTTTTTTACCTTTTTCCTGCTAATCATAGTCTTCTCTGACTAGCAGTGGGATTCTGTCAGCATCTTATTGTCCCTCTCTGTGCCTATCTCATATACCTAAGTCAGAATGAAAGTGGCCATTAACAACAGTTCAAAATATACAAGTGTTCTTTAAACAAATTAAGTCCTTTGGTAATCTGGATGCTATCTACCATTCCTACTAGAGACTTGTAAATAAAGACTAGAAAGCTCCCCTACTGGCCTGAATGTGGTATGACTTCAAGTTTTTTATGAGAAAACTGCTTGTGGGACCAAAGGGCCATGATCTGGAGAATCTCCTCATAGGCCTAGGTGGTCTTCCCAGACTTTGTCAAGCATTGAACTAGTAAGGGGTTTATACTGACCCACTGGTGGCCAAGAAGGGCCTTTGTGACATTCTCTGATGGTTTTTATAATAAAAATATACTACAAAGATGACTGGCCATCTTTAGTGCCCTTGGCAAAAGTAAGGAACTTTTCTTTCATAAGAATATTGGGCAGCCACCATTCGGTTGGATGCAGTCACCATTAGGTCAACCTTTGGTTTCTCCTTAAGTGCCTATACTACCCATATTTTCTGTCCCTCTTGTGATCCTGTGGTGGTTTGAATACGAATAGTTCCCACGGGCTTTTAATATTTGAATGCCTGGTCTCAAGTTGGTGGAGTTGTTTGGGAAGGATTAGGAGGTGTGGGCTTGTTGGAGGAGATGTGTCACTGTCACTAGGGACAGGCTTGGAGGTTTCAAAAACCTCATACCATTCACAGTTAGCTCCTTCCACACCCCTCTCTCCCTCATGTTTATGGATTAGATGTAAGCTCTCAGCTACTGCGCCAGCACCAAACCTACCTGCCTGCTGCCGTTTTACCTCCATAATGGTCATGCATTCTAACCCTCTGTAATTATAAGTCCCCCTCTAACTCTTCTATAAGTTGCCTTAGACATAGTGTCCCTTCAGAGCAATAGGAAAGTAACTAATACAAACCCCAAGAGAAACTGGGCATGGAAACAGGGAGATCCAGAGTTAAAGAAATGTCTTCTTTTTGTGTTTTACCTTAGGCACCATAAGCCTTCCTTATATCCCTGAAATCATCAGAACCTTCCAGAATTCATGTCTGACTGAGAATTAACTTCTTGCTGGCCAATTATTTGTTTAAGCTATTGTTGCTTTGGGCTCCGTATCAGGTAAGAGGTCACTTTACCCCCAAACAATAGAGCCTTAAAGCATTATATGTAGCCTTTGGGAAAATAGAAAAGACCCTATCTCTCAGACAACAAGATTTCCTGACCTTGATCTACTCATTCACAGATAAGGTTAGAAGGGAACTAATGTACTTCCAGGAATGCAACTATCCAAAATCTCTAGGTTACAAGTGAAAATCTGAGGAATCAGGACAAGTGTGAATAAGCATAAGTCAGTCTCATTCTGGAAGTCAATTTTGGGGACACCTGGTCCAATCAGGTTGCACAGATTGCCACCATCACAGGCCAAAGCTACCTCTCTGGACACAGGGCTGAAAGACCAGAGGAATGATAGACAACCCTTCAATTCCCTCCTATTTCTGTTTTCACTTTAGAGACAGAGACAGAAGCCTCCAAGATTCCTTTGGGTTTCCCACTGGCTTGCCTAGAAAGAAATTCTTGGTCTTTTTTTCAACTAGTATTAGTCTAAAAGCCCTTTGCATGTTGACAGAACATGGCCCTGGGAGGAAACTTACATTATAATACCATCCTCCAATTAGACTTGAGCGAGAAGTGAAGACCTCAGAAATCTCCTGTCTTAATCTTTCTTTACCTCAAGATTATCCAGAACACTCCAGAGACTGTAGGATGGATCCCCAGACTTCAGCCATAGTAGTCTTAAGCCTAGGAAGAGATTCTTTAACAGGAAGAACAAAAACTGGAAAAACTCTCTCTCTCCTAAGAAAATCTAGTGAGGAAATAAAAAGTCCCTGGGTTTCTACCCTGATCTTCTAGAGAATCAAGACCTGCAATGTCCTTAATGTCCTGGTTCCTTTTTCCTAAGGAGAAACAAATAAAGCAGAGCCCTTCTGATGCCCCAACCCCAAGGAGGGGTATTTCCTCTTAAGGAAATGCCGGGTGGAGAAAACAAGCTCACTAACTTCATGCTTCCCTTTTCCTGGCAGAACTGAATGACATTAGGAAAGAACAGGGAAATTATACAGAGATCTAGACTAATGTGTTCAGTCATTTGAATGATTCAACCCAACACATGAAAGGATCTGGAGTGGTGTAGCACTGTTACTATCATAAACGCTAACCCCTTCAGAAAGAGGAAAGTGTTGGGTCAAACTATCTAAGCTGGGGAATGATTTCTTCACTGTTCAAAGAATAAAGGATGGCAAGGACTTTCCTACTAGGGGATGAGGACGTCCCCTCCCAGTATCTCCACTGATATCCAAACAATGCGTGTGAAGAATGGAGGAGATCACATTTCTTTGCTGTAACACAGAGAGCCTCAGGGAGACTGAAGTAACACCTCTTACCCATTCCCAGTCATCCCATACACTTCAGGAGGACAAGGAGACCTCCTCTGGTTACAAGAGGCCACAAGAATATATAGTAGCATAGCATCAGGCTCATGGGAGAAGGAGGCTCTCCTAAAAGACAAGCTCTTAATCCAGTCATCTCCAGACATTTTGGGCAAAATAGAAAAAAAAATCCAAAAGTTGACCACTGACCTGAACAATACACAGAATTTAGTCCAGGCTGTAAATTCAATTTTTTTAGAGCTGGAACAAGGAGAAAAAGAAAAGGGCCAAGCACCAGATGAACTAAAGTCCACTGTGAGACCTCACTTGAGAGTGCTCCCCAATATGCCAAAGAGCTGCTTCCTCTGTGGACAGGAGGGATACTTCTGTGGGAAATGCCATCAGAAGCTGGAACCTTCCCCAAGATCTTGCCCTATTTGTAGGGAAATCATTGGAAGAATTGATGCCCTCAGATCCAATTGGGACCCAGGTCATCTTCCTCATAATGACATTAATGACTGGCTTCCACTATGCTCATATCCCTAAAGGGGCTCTGTGTACTTTTGACTGTAGAGGACCATAAAGTCAAAGTCATGAGATTCAGAGGCTTCTTTCATTGTCCTTCTGCCCTGGCCCCAAATCCCAAAGAACCACAACTATTCAGAACAACCTGTTGGGCCAGCCACTAAGGTATTACTTTATTTGAGCACTTGCCTGTTCATAGGGAGACTTCCACTTTACTCTTTTAATAGTTTTCCCATACCTTAAAACCTTTATTTGCAAGGGGCCTCTTATCTAAGTTCAAATTCAAGTTGATTCTTCCTCCTGGGAGCACTATTGCTTGCCTCTAACAAAGAGCAAAGCCAAAAAGCCTTAGTGTAGACAGAGAGAAGCATAAGAGGGAAGGCTAAATAGTCACCCCCATGGCCATACATTTTAAAGATCCTGTCTTCTACACCAAAAACAACATTCCTTGAAGCCCAAAGTCAAAGGAACTGATCCCATAGTTCAAAGACTAAAGAAACAAGGATGAGTGGTTGAACATTCTAGTCCATATAGTAACACTCTCATCTTTAACAAAGGCCCAACAGATGGAGTTTAGTCCAAGACTTCCATTTGATTGCTACACAGTGTCCCCATTCCATCCAGTGGTTCCCAGTCCTTCCATTCTCCTCACGCAGATTCCCCCTGATCTGACCCAGTATTCAGTACTCCAACTTGAAGACTCTCCCTTTCCCGCCCTGATAGCTTCTATTTGCTTTTGAGAACCCCCCACAGAGCAAGGTAAGTCACTCAGACTGTTCTTCTACAAGGATTTTAAGATAGCCCCCTTTATTTGGTTTAGCTCTCCCAAGATTTGATGGAGTGAACCCATCTGGAGAGCATGCTGATTCAGTATATAGATGACCTCCACCAATGTAGACCCACAGAAGAAATCACTTCCCAAGGAACAGAATTCTTCATCAGTGTCCTGGCTGACAGGGCTACACAGTGTCTCCGGAAAAGGCAGAGATGCAAAACCAAAGTTACCTACTTAGGCCTCATCTTGTCAAAAAGAGCATTGGGGCCAAAACAGGTCTGGCTTTCCTGATTGCCAAAACTCATAAACAAATGAGGATATTTCTGAGAGTTACAGGATATTGCAGAATTTGGATCCCTGGTGTCAAAGTTAGGGTTTCTGTTGCTGCAACGAAACACCATGACCAAAAAGCAAATTGGAAAGAAAGGGTTTTGGTTTGTTTGGTTTTGGTTTTTTGGGTTTTTTTTTTTTTTTTTTTTTTTTTTGGTTTGTTTGTTTTTTTGCTTATACGTCCATATTGCTGTTCATTATCAAAGGAAGTCAAGACAGAAACACAAACAGGACAGGAACCTAGAGGCTGGAGCTGATGCAGAGGCCATGAAGGAGTGCTGCTTACTGGCTTGCTTTTTATGGCTTGCTCAACCTGCTTTTTTACAGAACCCAGGACCACTTGCCTAGGGGTGGCACCACCCACAGTAGGCTGAGCCCTCCCACATGAATCACTAATTAAGGAAATGCCCTACATGCCTCTCTATAGCCCAACCTTATTGAGGCATTTTCTCAATTCTGGCTCCCTCCGTGACTCTAGCTTATGCCAAGTTGACATAAAACTAGCCAGCACACTAAGCCTCCTGCCTTGAGTGTGCCACCCAGTCTAAGTTTCACCTATACGTGACTAAAAGATGGGGCTCCAGCTCTTGGGAGGCAGAGATAAGCTACCCAGAAAAACCCTGTCTCAAAAAAACAAAACAAAACAAACCAACAATCTTGGCTGGGTAGTAGTGGCCCACACCTTTAATCCCAGCACTGCAGAGGCAGAGGCAGGTGGATCTCTGAGTTCAAGGCCACCCACCAGGACAACCAGGGATACACAGAAAAACCTTGTCTCTAAATACATACATACATACATACATGCATACACACATACACACACACACATAAAAGAAGGATGGAGCTCTGATCTAGAGGTAATTAGGTCCTTCTCCACATCCTGTAGTATACCTAAGGAAGGAATTAAACTAGGTAGCCTGGTGCAACCTGGAATAACCCAGATTTCTACCAGTGGCTGCCACTGCTGAACTCCTAATCCCTAAAGCCCAAAAACTTACCCTTTGGCTCCCTCAGGCACATGACACAGGGGCATTTTAAATTCTAAAGACAATATATAGCTGGCTGACAGTGGGCTGCTTAAATACTGGGCTCTTCTGCTAGAGGGATCAGAGATTACTTCCAAGACCTGTCACATCCTTAATCCATGGGACTGGAGAGATGGCTTAATGGTTAAGAGCACCGACTGTCCTTGCAGAGGATGCCAGTTTAATTCCCAGCACCCACATGGCAGCTTACAACTATCTATAGCTTTTGTCCCAGGAGATCTAAGACCCCTCATCAGGGCATCACATACATATGCTGCACAGACATACACAGTTTAAATACACATAAAATAAAAGTGATACATTTTTAAAAATCTAGAATCCAGCTACCTACTAGTAAGAGGAGCCTCTCCACTCCTGTGATGAAGTCCTCATGGAAGACTTGCAGGCCGGCCTGATCTCTCAGATCAGTCCTTAGAAAATCCTGGCCTGGCCTTCTATGTTGGTGGAAGTTCCTCTGTAAAAGAAAGAATCTAATATGTTGGATATGCAACAGACACTGACTTCCATGTACTCAAAACAAGACTGATACCTAAAAATTATAGTGCCTGGTTAGCAGAGTTGATGAGATCTGGAACTTTCCAAAATGAAAAGAGTCAATATCCATACAGATTATAAATGTGACTTCCTCATCCTCCATGCCCCTGTGGTCGGTCATATGAAGGAAAGAGGCCTTCTAAGTATAGATTGAACCCCCAAAAGGCATCCTCAAGAAAAATTTAAGCTCCTGATGCAGTCATTTTTGCCCACTCAAGTAGCTATAATCCACTATCCTGAACCCCAGAAAGGGCCTGATCCATGGCACACCAGGTACCCATCTTCTCAGAGGAATTGCTGCTGTCTTCCAAGAGCTCTAAATATTGCTCAGAGGAAATGGCCTTTGCCTCTAAAGTGGGGTGTCACCTGGACTTCTGAGAATCATGGTTAGACCTAAGAACGAGCTGTTTCTGTCAAACACTTGACAATGAAAAGCCTTAACATCTGTGCAGCAGCTGTATCACTTGGGACAGGAAAACACACTCACCCTGTCAAAACGGATGCTCACAAGGCAGGACTTAAAAGAAACATTCTGACAGGTGGTACAGGGATGTGAGGTATGTAAACAACCCCTTAAATGGACATTCCCAGGCCCAAGGGATCAAAAAGCAGGACATTTATCCTGGGGAGGACTGGAAGCTGGCCCATTTCCAAGTATCTCTGGCAGGTACCTTTTTAGGATGGCTAGAAGCTTTTCAAAAAAGAAAAAAAAAAAAACACAGAAATGACTAGGACGTTGTTCTCAGAAATAATTCCTTGATCTGGGCTATATATAAGTCCCCAGAGTTACAATAGGTTTGCTTCCAAGGCAGAAATCACTCAGGGTTTGAAAACCATTGAGTATTCAGTATCTTCTACATGGTTCCTGGAGGCCACATCCTCAGGAAAGGTAGAAAAGGCTAATGATCTCCTGAAGAGACATCCAAAGGTACTAATCCAAAAAACCAAACCTCCATGGGTTAAGCTATTGACCCTAGCCTTGCTCAGACTTAGAAATGCATCTGGCTGCCAAGGTCTCATTGTCCTTCCAACGTCTACATGGCAGGCCTTTCCTCACTAATAACCTTGTGTTAGACTCAGAAACAACCAGACTAATGACTTAAATCACCCAGTTGGAAAAAAAAAATCCATCAGATTTTGTCAGAGCTACAGGCAAGAGTTCCCAGGGAATAAGAAAACAACATCCCCTTTTCTGGGGACTTAGTGTCAGTCAAGGCACCAGACTCCAATTGCACCTGTGAACCATGACAGGTCCTCAGGCTGTTATTCACTGACCAGTGTTCTATGGACTCAGATAAGTCCACCTGACTGAGGCATCCTTGAGACAGTGCATTTCTCACTGCCTCTGCCATCACTCTTGCTCTTTCATGACTATGCATACAACATTCTCTCTGTTGTTTCCTTTAATCATGGGCTGATGAAATGTTGTTCATTATAACGTCATTGATTCTGGTCCTATTGGGGTATTTATTCTAATACTAATACCTCATGAGGGACACATGCCAGTTTGCTGCTTCACTCCCATTCTTTAGGGGAACTTCTTGCTCTTAAGTAGAAAAGGATCATGCTAGACTTATACAAAGGAGAATTCTAGACCTTTACAAAGGAGAATGGAAAAACTCTCCTATCTTGTCCTAGACCCAAACAAGACCATTTTGTTCAGTCTCTTTCTGAATGATACCTTTCCAAATATCAAGTCCCTGTCTGTGTTGTTAATACAACGAGTGCTCCTGGCCACACTTGGCTAGTCAATTGTGAGGTCCACTCTCAGTCAGGAATATTTATGTGTGAAATTCATGAACCTGGTCAACTATGTAAGATTCACTGCAACAAAGAAACTGTCCTAAGAGCTTCCTATGCTGCACTTGTGGGATACACTGGAGTTCTCTGATAAACAACCTCAATTGCTTGAAGTGGCTCTGTGGATTCACAGGCCCCCAAAGACCAACTTCACCTTGCAGGCCAGGTTGAATGTGACTAGATGGACCCACAAATCTAATAGAACTAGCCTTACCTTACAGGCCATAAGATCTAAGACTACCTATGGCACACCCAAACTTTTGCTTACCTGGGAATGAAACAGTTGCCACTACTCTCACCCTTCAGTGGGATCTTTCCAGATTCTGGATCCTTCATTTCTACCAAAACTTCATTCAAGTCACAGACCTCTGGTGGGCATCACAATCCCAGGAAACTATGGACAGTGGGTTACCCACAATTGTGGCCCCCTCCTTTCCAGTAGAATGGACCAACTCAGGAGAATCAGAACAGGTCTAGGGCAGTTATAAGGGGGGACCTCAGAGGACACACAGCCATTGGAAAAGGACTCTGTGGTAGTTTGAATGAGATCAACCACTTTAAGCTCAGTCCCCAGTTAATGAGTTGTCAGGGAAGATTTGGAGGTGTGGCTTTGTTACACTGGGTGTGGCCTCATTGGAGGAGGTATGTCACTAGAGGTAGGCTTTGAGTTTTTAAAAGCCCATGCTAGACCCAGACCCCAGACACTCTCTCTCTCTCTCTCTCTCTCTCTCTCTCTCTCTCTCTCTCCTGCCTGAAGATCATCTACTTCTCCAGCACCATGCCTATCCACATGCCACCATGCTCTTTGCCATGATAATAATGAACAAAGCCTCTGAAAATGTAAGCAAGACCCCAATTAAATGCTTTCTTTTATAAGAGTTGGCTTGGTCATGGTGTCTCTTCCCAGCAATAGAACTATAAAGCCAGCGTATTAGTTCAATGGAGCTAGAATACTCCCAACTAAGGAAATTTGGGGAGTAAAGGAATGGATAGCATCTACAGTGCAGATCTGAGAATATGTCTCCATGTTGATCTTGGAAAGAGTGGTATCCAGGTTAAACAGGCATGTTGGACATACTAATTCAAATGTGATCTGAATTAACTGTGGATCAGTGATTCACCTTTTTAAATGCTGATGCTAAATCTAACAATATTTGTACTGCCTTTGTTAAAAATAGCCTCTCATACCTGTAACAAGACACATGAGATTGAGGTGGTCAAACTTACACTCACAAACTCAAACTCACAGGGTTAAAAGAATTTATACAGAGTACCTGTGTCATATCCATGGGATATCATTAACAATCCTACATATGAAAGAAAACCCAATGGGATAACATTTCTCTCTCATACTTTCAATTTAAAAATGGCATATACTCTGCCCCCAACAAAAATTGGATCCAAATTTCACATGAGTGTGGTTCCCTGGCACCCAATGCTACCAAGAACTATCTCTGGTTTCTAGAAAGTAGCATGGCTTTGTCAGCAGGGCATGGTTGATAATATTTTTGCTCTTACTGAGGTTTCTAAACATTCCTTCTCCTCTACAGGACTCTGGTGCATTATTCAACCAATTGCACAATTACATTTTACCCTGTTAAACAACTGTGTATTATCCATGTAGAAGAAGTCTCATTAACCTCATCTCTCCATGTTCCCCATGAGGTTCTGACAGAACAGACCCAATGGCTTGAATTCAAACTAACTGAGAGAAGACTCCTCAAGCTCTTGAGCAAGCAGCCTTCTTCACAATGTTCACCTTTAATGGAATTTTCCCAGGGGCCTGCCCTGAGAAGATTCTTCCCAGAGTCCTAGGAAAGACACTATGTCTGGTGTGGGGCTATCTGGGAGAAAAGAATCTGTGTACATCATGCTCTTTTGTCTGTTTAGTTTATTTCTCTAAGACAAAATTCTATCTATACAGCTGCAGTTCCATCCTGACACTCAGTTCCTCTCTGTACCTACTTTTTTTGTCTTCTCATAGTCCTAACTAAACTCTTATGCTTTTGACTTCAGATTCATCCTCTGTTCCTTCACCCTCCATCTTTCCTTCCTTGCTCCTTACCCCTAACCCTGAGAAACTCTGTCTTCTTCTCTTCTCTCCAGCCACACAGCTCTTTCTACCATCTACAGAAACTGTCTTGTTCTTTCTGTCCTGGCCAGGAGACTCCGCCTGAACCAGGAGTTCCCACTCCAGTCTTTACTGCACCTGGTTATGCAAAAAAAGCCCTGTTGTCCTGAGTCAATCGCTATGCAATGCTACTAGGCTTGAAGGAAGGGAATGGTCTGAGCTTCATTTGCACAAGAAACACAGCTATGCCTCTACAGCTGGCCTGACTCCTAGGCCCTGAGGGAGTGTTACTTAGTGGATCAGCAGTAGGTCTGAGAAGCTAAACTGTTCACCAAATAGCCTAGAAGTATATGGGCACATAAAAATTTCACAGCAGAAGACAACTGATGTATATTAATAAGCTAAATACCACCAAATATTCTTTGATAAATGTCTTCCTCTTGAAGGACACCTTGGTAGTATTGTACCCATTTCACAAAACCCCTTAGAGACTACCAATGAGCCAGTTTCTGATGCAAGCACATAAGAGTCCTTTTATTCAGGTTTAACCTGGGCCACCGCATGGCAGATGGAAAGAAATGTGGTGGCGGCCACAAGCCCAGGTGTAGATGGTTTTTATAGGGAAAAACTACAAGCCAAGAATTGGCAAATTGGGATTAGGTAGAAGGCATATGGGGCAAGGTGATTTTTTGAAACTATTGGTCTAGACTTGGGCTCAAAACCATATTTGAAACCATTGGGTTAGACTTTTGGCAAGGAACCAAACTTGCTGGACAGGATTATCTGGACTGCTCAGCATGATCATCTAGATATCTCCAAGGGCCATAAACCACAGACAGGAGCTTGTTAAGCTTTCCTTTCCTGTATGAACAGCAGGCAGGATGTCTGCAGGAATATCTGGATCCTGTTAAGCTTTCCTTTAAACAGCAGACAGGATGTCTGCAGGAGGATACTGCTCTGTATTTGTTTGAGTTATCATGGCATATTCCTGAGGTCCTTCCTAGAACTGAGTACAGCAGGTGGTCTGAGATGGTGGCCCTTTCCCTAAGATAGAGGCTGTAAAGTTAAGTCTAGGCCTTCACAGTAATATGGAGAAAATGAAGGACTGAAAGTTATCAGTATTTCCTAATTTTAAGATCATCACTCCCTTTTGAAAGAGGAGATATGAATGTTTTTTGTGTCTACAAAATCACATCCTAACAAATGAATAGGGACACAACTCACCATAGGAAAATGTGATACACAGATTACACAGATTTTTCTCCGAGCTGAAGTTTTATAGTGTTTTCTTAAAGGCAGCTATGGTTATGTCAGAAAATCCCAGCATCTGAGTTTCATTTTCACACTGAGGAAGAAAGTTGTAAATACGGTAGAATTTAAAACCAATGAGTAGGGCTGGAGAGATAGCTCAGAGGTTAAGAGCACCAACTGCTCTTCCAGAGGTCCTGAGTTCAATTCCCAGCATCCACAGGGTGGCTCACAACCATCTGTAATGAAATCTGGTGCCCTCTTCTGTATACATAATAAATTAAAAAAAAAAAAAAACAATAAAACCAATGAGTAAAGAGTTGCCCCAACATCCACAAGGGGATTTGTTTCTTCTTATTAATAATTAAATTATCTCTATGTGTCAGGCAGTGGTGGTGCACATTTTTAATCCCAGCACTTGGGAGGCAGAAGCAGGCAGATCTCTGTGAGTTTGAGGCCAGCCTGGTCTACAGAGTGAGATCCAGGACAGCCAGGGCCACACAGAAAAACCCTGTCTCAAAAATAAACAAATAAAATTATCCCTATGTATCCTAAGGTGTTGGTCAGGAAACAGGAAAAACTCCGTGGATTCCTTCAGAGCAGCCCTAATGAAGGGACCAGAGTACAGCAGGGTGCACCCCTCTGGACATGAGATTAGGCACAGACCACAGGCAAACACCAGTTTCCAAGCACAAATCAAACACAAAGAGATCCTTTATTAATCAAGGCAAAGGGACAAGTTGGCTGAATCTCAATCAGACGGAAACAGCAGGAAATAGCTTTGTGGTTATTAATTTTAAGGAGGAAAAGGGGAGGTCTGTGTTAGAATGAGCTAGGACATGTTGGTAAGTTCTGATTGGGAATTTTGATAAGGTTAGTCAAAACAATGAATTTTGATTGCTGGACCTGTGATGTTTTGATAGTTGGGCCTTGGTGATCAGTAGCAGGAATGAGTCAGCGGCCAAATAAGGGAATGAATGGACCTTGATGATTAGCTTTAGGAATGTAATCTAACCATTTAACAAGGGGGAGAAGAGTGAAGGGCAAAACCTGTGGGTGCCATGTTTGCCATGCTTGAGCCTGCTAGAGCTCTTCACCTGTCCTAGCTAGATTTTCTTTTAAGTTCTCTCTTAGGGACCCACTGTCCCTTTTGAGGAAGCACCTGCTTCAGTTTCTTACAGTCTCTTTCATGACCAGGCCCCTTTCAACAGTTACAAATAACTGTTTTTTCCTGGACAGAGATAGTTGGGCACAGCTCTTTGCCTGGGAGCTTACCTGCTTGAACTGGAAGCTCATAATTTTTGTAGTGATGTTCCTTTCTTTGCTCTATTATAATTCTTAAGGTTGGTCTGCTAAAGCAATAAGGACATCAGCGGGAAATGAGGCTGTGCTGTGTTGTTCCATTTTACCAATGTGGGCAAATCTTCCTCCAGCCCTTCCCTAAGTACAGACTTTAACATGGCATCATTTCTGTGGTCCTCCAAGTTCTTGGGGGAAATTCATGAGTACTGTTTAAACAGCTTCTACTTCTGACCCAGAAGTCAAGTTCAGTCACTCATGATCTTATCTTACATTGCTATATTTTGGTCAGACAATGCTTTGTGGGGACAACTTCAGGATGATAGCACAGAGGCAGATCCCGAACTCACAGTAGGCATTTTTAGAATTAGTATCTGTTTTATTAAAGTCCTCAAGGGGTTTCCTTCATTCTGCCAAGCAAAAGCATCCTGTGACTTGCTTCCTAAAGCCAATAATTGAATTCATTGTTAAAAGTCAGAAACCCAAGGTTCATTTCTCAGTAGGGTGATTTGAAATTATTTAGCAAATCCTAGAGTGTCTTGACATGGGTCAAGGAGCCTGTAAGCAATGATTTCAGCTCTTTTTTGTTGTTGTTGTTCAGGGATGGTATCTGAGTCTCTGTCGCCCTGGGTTTTATCTGAAAACAAACCATACAATTTTTGCTTTTAACATAGAATTGTGCTCTCCTTAGGAATTCTTTAAATCCCATTGGGAATTGTTAGAGTTCTCTTGGGAAGTGCTTGGGGAAAGGGTAAGAGTGCCAAGTGGTGAAAGAGGAGGAAGCTGAAGTTCTGATGGAGGAGGCAGGGGGAGGTAGGGAGAGGTGGAACAGAGGGTAGAGGGGAGTAAGGTTGCTTGGAATTTATCTCTGCTTTTGTTAAATCTCTGTAGTCAGAAGTTTTGCTGTGTCCCACCCAGTCCGCAGTCACTCAGACACAAGTAAACACGCAGGAGGCTTACATTAACTAAAACTGCTCAGCCATTAGCTCAGGCTTCCTACTGACTAGCTCTTACATTTAAACTCAGCCCATTTCTGTTAATCTGTATGTCACCATGTGTTCCGTGGCTTCACCTGTGCGCTGCTACATGCTGCTCCCTGAATGGTAGGCTGGCATCTCCTGACTCAGCCTTCCTCTTCCGAGAATTCTCCTTGTCTGCTTATCCCACCTATACTTCCTGCCTGGCTACTGGCCAATCAGCATTTTATTAAATTGGTGTACAAAAGCATTATGCCACAGCAAATCTCCTGTCCTTTGATGTCATTTCTTTTATCCTGATACTGTTTCCATATCTCTCTTAGCCATTTCCTGTAAATTAGCATTTCTTCTTTTAGGCTTCTAAATTCCAAATAAAGTGAGCTGCTCATTCATTATCATCCCTTGTTGCCTAGGATTTCTTGTTTTGTATGCAAAAATATACATAGAATAACCATAAAATCAGGTTATATTTGTCTATAACTCCCCATTTTTCCAAATACTTGCAAGTTGAACATCTGTAATTACCACACACAAAGCCAGCTAGGATACCAGATAGCAATGTATCTCCAAACATTTCCTCCTTTGAAACCTTGTTGTCTAACGCCTATCTCCCCACCCCCATTTACCCACACCTCCACTTTTTTTTTTTCTTTTAGCTAAAATCTTGCAAGCATCTCTATGCTAGCTCAGGGATGGTATCTTTGCTTGGGGGATGGACTTTATCAGCTTTCATTCTGAGACCATCTTCTCCCACTGGGTCTCAGGGTTATCCTGCATGTTTGGGAAAACACGAGGATGCTCAAGACATTGAGTGATGAAACCCTTATATGTGTTTTCCCAGATGAACCAATAAAGTTCCTTCTGTACAAGAACAATAGCCTCTCATCTTCAGCATCTTTATAAGCAGGCGCTCATAAAATTCCTACACTAAAGGCAGAAGGTTGCAATAAGTAGAAGCCACAGGAAAAAGCAGAATTCAGCACTGGAGGAGCATCAGGAAACAAAGGTCAAATGGTAATAAATCACATGCTCCACAAGTAAACAAAACAAAGACAAATCAAACAGAACCCAAAATGCCCTCAAAGGTATAAAAACCACCCCAATAAAAACAAACACAGCAACCAGAAACCAAAATCCTTCCAAAGGAAACAAAATGGACACTTTAAAGTCAACAGTTGGAAAGCAAGCAAACAAGCAAAAGCATCCACCACACAAGTAAGATCCTAAAATACTCAGCTCAGCACAAAACAATAGCCCATCAACCAAATCCAGGCAGGTTCAAGCCCCAAGGGAGAACTCATCAATTTCCGTGCAAGGAAACAGTGCCAAAAGGTCAGCTGCAAGGGAGCCCTGTACTGGTACCTGGCACTGCTCCAGCTGGTTCCTTCAAGTAAAAAATGGATTGTTCTTTTGGGGCCTCAAGTTGGGCTGCCAAGAACTGTCAAAGAAAGAAACATCTTTGACCTCAAAGGAATAAAGCAAATGGTTTGTTCTGGAGCAAAATATATGTGACCGTGGCCCAGGACAACAGACTTCAGTTGCCCCCAAATGCCATTCTCCAATGAAGTGGCTACTCCATGACATTTTTCTAGAAATAGAACAAAGGCCACAAATCTAGGCACTTTTCAAACACACTGGTGGTAACATCTGAGAGGTAGTTATAGCCTAATGGGAAAATCTGTGGTATAAGGCCTCGGATCCTATTGAATGACTCTTAGCTTTGGAGGTTTGTGGAAGCTAGTAGCCTGCTAAGTTAATACACTTCAAAGAGTTTCCCTGATAGTCACAGGATGTTAGATAAGACACTGGGGTGAACCAGGAATAGCTAATAAGGGGAATAAAGATAGCCCAGGATAAATTTTAATTGGGTTCTGGACCTGCAACCATTCTAACCCCTCTGTCATGCATGGAGCTCTAATCAGTTAAATGACTTTGCAGAAGGTTCAGCAGAAGGTGCAGTTCCTTTCTAGGAACATTCATTCAAAGCTAAATTACGGTTAACATAGTATCGTAGCTGTGGTGATATGTGGCTTCTGAGACTACATCACTGCACTAGAACTTACTGTTACTATAACAAAGTAACTGAGGCTGTGCAATTTTTAAAGAAATGCCATTTAGTTGACAGTTTGTGGGTTCCAGAGCATACTGCAGTATCTCTTCTGCTGAGGTCACAACATGGTCAATGGCTCCATGAGAAGGGTGTGTGTGAGAGAAGAATTATGGGGAGAGATGGAAAGCAAGAGATACAAGATGTCAGCCTTGCTCTTTTCATAACAACCACCCACACAGAAACTCAGTGGCGCCCCCCAGAACTCTGTCAATCCCTTTCTGGGCTTAGTCCTATGTCTGATCTATGTCTCTCCAGTGAGCTGCCCATCACTCTCAAGACCCTACCTCTTAAAGGTCCCACCACTTTTTAATATGCCACATTGGAGACCAGGTCGTCAGCACATGAACCCGAGGGTGAGAAATTGTAGCTGTCAGAAGGATAACACAAACTCCCCCTCACTCCCTCTCCCTTCATTCTTCAGTCACTTACTCTGAGGAAATGCCAGCAGCCATGTTGTGATACACAGACAGCCCTCCCCTCAGAGCCTTTCTCCTTAGAATCTCTCTGGCCTGTGGCTAGGGACTCATGAAGAGGGGTAGAGAGCTCCTGGGATCCTCCCTGGAGACCAAAGCAAGTTATTTACACTCTTTTAGAGCTTGCTTTCTCCGCTTTCTGATGAGGGTCCAATATGCCCTGTCATTTCTAAAAATAGTCCATCTTCTCGAGTTTATTTCCATCTAATAAGATGTTCTACTTAAGTAAATAGAGTTACTCAACTGGCCAATTAAGAAAGTGTTTCTGAATTAATACCCTTCTAAGAAGGAAGAATGAACAGAATATTTAGTGCATTGATTCTTCATATACAGCAAAGAACATTGATTGTGTGAGTTCAGAGTCCACAGCTAAATTATTAAATTAAAACTGCTCTTTTTTACCAAATTCTCATGAATATTTCCACTTCAATAGATATCAGATATTATGTTATGAGTAAATTATCAACAAATCATAAACTTATGCATTTCAAAAATTACTAATATTTTATTAACTCTGATCATTTTACCATAATATGTTCAGATCATAGTCACCTCCTCTTCCAACTCTTCCCAGACCCACCCACACTTCCTTACCCACCCATTTTCTGTTCTCTTTCTTCTTTTACAAAAAAATTGCGAGTCCAATTTGTGTTACCCAAATACTGTCTGGTGTGAGATTTGCCCCTGCAGCATGGTCAGCCCACTAGGGATTACACCATTAAAGAAAACTGATTCTCAAGCCAGGTGTGGTGGTGCACACCTTTGATCCCAGCACTCATGAAGCCGTGGCAGGCAGATCTCTGAGTTGGAGGACAATCTGGTCTGCAGATCGAGTACCCAAGACACCAGAACTACATAGAGAAACCCTATCCCAAAACAAACAAACGAACAAACAAAAGGAAAGGATTCTGATTTTTCCTCCCTCTCCCAATAGCTATCAAATGCTAATATCTCCTTAGCTAAAGGTAGGACTTCATGCCCCATGTCACCCCTACCCTTTTCCTAATGCTGGAATTTTATCTGGCTTGAGTTTGTGTTGTTCTTGTGCATGCTTTCACACTCTCTGGAAATTCGTATGTGCAAGTGCCTGGTTGTATCTGGTAAACACTCTCTCCATGTAGTCATTCACCACCTTTTATAATCTCCTGCCTTCCTCTTTGGCAATGATCCCTGAACCTTGGGGACAGGGGTGTAATACAGACATCCATTTAGGGTTTGAATGTTCTGCGGTCTCTTATTCTCTGCTTGTTAACCAATTGAGGGTCTCTATGTTAACTGTCCTTGACTTCAAGGAGAAGCTTCTCTGATGACAGTCACTGACATATGGACAGATCAGTAAATTATTAGGGGGTTATTTTAATACTATGCCCATTTAGAAGAGTAATCATAGTAAGTTCTCTCCTATATAAACAGGGTTTATGACCTGTCCAGTCACGGTTTCTTATCACTATTGCACCCCTGGGAATATCTTTCCAGACTATTAGTTATTAAAGCTTTCAGGGTTCAGAGCTGACCAAGACTGATAATTATTTTTCTCCTTCAGTAGTTTATATAGACCCTTCCAGCTCTATGAAAACTAGCCAGTAGGGATGAAGCCTCCAGGTCAGTACCTGTTTAATTTTTCCATGTTTAGGACCCAAGTATGTGATAATTCAGCCATAAAAACTTGCCATCAAGTTCTGAAGGATAACCATGAGCAATGACACTAGCATGTGATGTCTGGAGGTTCATGGGATCCTGTAGGCCAACAACTCAAAAAAAGCTAACCCATTCTGAGCACTGGGTTTCTTAATTTTTTTTTAATGCTCTACCAACTACAGCTGTTTGGCTATTATCCAGCAGTCAAATCTTTCTTTAAAAGACAAACTTACATGCTGTATCTATTCCTGCAGGCATATGTAGAAAGATAGGGATTAGGAGGCTGGCAAGGAAGAAAAAGGTTGGGGAGGAAGCATGGAAAGAGCTCTGAGAATGTACAAAAAGATGGTCGGGCTGAAAAACTCAAGGGACAAGTCACTGCTGTTTCTTCAAATAGAGCATGACACAGAATCAGACCTATGACTTCCCAGTACAAGTTGTTCTGCTGGCCTGTTTCTGCATCAGCATTAGAGAGCAGCATCTTCCCCGACCCATCACCCTGACTGCCATATTGAGATACTGAAATTGTTACAGTATTATAGGAAAGCTGTAATAAAAGTATGTGAACTAGCTGGCTTAAATACAGTCATTTTGGGATTGTCATCTGCTTGTTTCTCTAGTTGACTATGGGAAGCCTAAGATCACTGTGTCAGCAGGTCTGGGGTCTAGCAGAGTCCTGATTTAGTTGCCTTGTATTGTTTTCTTGAATGGTAGGGAAGGGGGTGCTTTCTCATATCTCTTGATATAAGGACATGGATTATGTCACAAAGTCTCTATATTTATAACATAATTACCTCCCACAGGCCACATTTATAAGCAGTATCACACTGGGGATTAGGGCCTAACATACTAATTTGGGTGAAGAACAAAAACATCTAATACACAGCACTGACTCTTTATTAGTCAAGGTTCTCCAGCAAAATAAAACAAGAAGAGAGAGGGAGAATGGGAATATGAGGAATTGGCTCATACAGCAATAGAGGCTGAAGAGAAAAAAAAAGCATGATCTCTTTGCTGGGTCTGTCATCTGTAAGACAGAGCCGTGAGAAAGCTGGTGGTGGTGTGCAGTGCTGAGTGAAGGCTGAGGCTGGGGAAACCAAGGGTGTCTCAGTCACAAGACTGGAGGAGAATGATGCTCCAGCCCAAATGACCAGCCAGAGGGCTGAAATCTTCTTTCCTTGCTTTGCATTCTATTAAGACCCTCAGAAGACTGAAGGATGCCACCCACAATGAGGAATTGCATTGTTCATTCCAATTTAAATGCCCTTAAATATCGTCCCAGACACATCGGAAACAATATTCAACCACATATAGGATCGCCATCCCATAATTAGTCAAGCGAACAATACAATTAACTCTCACCGTAGGTCACGAGCCCCTCAAAGGACAACCAGGGGCTGGAGAGGTGGCTCAGCAGTTAAGAGCACTCACTGCTCTTCCAGAGGACCCGGGTTCAATTCCCAGCACCCACATAGCAGCTCACAACTGTCTGTAACTCCAGTTCCAGGGGACCTGATACCCTCACACAAACATACATGCAGGGAAAACACCAATGCACATAAAATAAAAATAAATAAGTTATTTAGCCGGGTGGCGTTGGCGGACGCCTTTAGTCCCAGCACTTGGGAGGCAGAGGCAGGTGGATCTCTGTGAGTTTGAGGCCAGCCTGGGCTACAGAGTGAGTTCCAGGAAAGGCACAAAGCTACACAGAGAAACCCTGTCTCGAAAAACCAAAGGACAACCAAGAGTATAAAGAGTTATGAGGATAGAAAGGGCCTCTGGCCACACTACCAATTCCTAACCCTCCTTTGCCAAAGGTACTCCTGATGTGCTGCTGGGCACACAGGGGCTTCTCAAAGACTCAGGGTTGTTTGGTTCCCTTGAAGTCCCTGTGGCAGACTGTTTAGGGCAGTGGTTCTCAACCTATGGGTTGCAACCCCCAAAGACCATTGGAAAACACATATATTTACATTATAATTCATAACAGTAGCAAAATTACGATTGTGAAATAGCAATGAAAATAATTTTGTGGTTGGGGGGGCACTACAACATGAGGAACTGTATTAAAGGGTCACAGCATTAGGATGATTGAGAACCACTGGTCTAGAGAATGAGCCAAGAATATTTGCATCCACTCCCTACTAAAACTCCAGATAATTGCCATTCCCTACCCCAAAGCAGCATTTCCAGAATAGACACAGATGCTAACATAAAAGACACAAAAAGTCACTGTAATCTCTTTGAGGACACAATTGCAAAGGTTCAAACTATTGGTAAACTCTACAATTCTTGGCTCACCACTGAAAAAAAGAAACAGTAACATAGAACTGTTCATTCCTTCTCCACCTACTCTCTCCAGGATAGTGAAATACCCTCTGCCTCTAAGACCAAGAATTTTAATGATGATATCCCAGGATCTTATCTAAAGCCAAAAATGTCTAATTTTATCATGGCCCCTGTGATCTACAAAGACTCACACATTTGTGCTCTCCTAGCATGCCTCTACTCCTCTCTCCCCAATGCGTGATTATTAATAAAGCATGTTCTCTGACCATCCTTTCCTGTTGTACCCACTCGCCTAGGACGTGGCGTTTTGATCAAAGCCTCACAGAATGAATCACAGATGGTGAGAACATTTCTCTATATGTGGGTGGTTCCTTATCTTAGCAGTCATGACAATCTTTGCCACAGAGAACCAAAGAAACCCATTAATGAGGCATGGAACTGTAAATGTACTCTGGAAAGATGGGGGTGAAGATCAGTGTATGGGATACTATGTGATTCACAGACAGCTGGGTACTGAAAAGCCCAGACCCCAGAAATACTAGGATTGTCTAAACAAAATTGGTTTTGTTCTTGTCCCATAATAAGATGCTCAAAAATGGCCTCTTATTTGTATCAGTCCAGCCTGGCTTTGGGGGAGTTGGGAAAAGTCAGAGGAGCGAAAGTTTTCTTTAACTACCTCTAAATGACTGAACACCGATCTACTCCAGGATCCTTCCCATAGCCTGTTAAACAGGTGTCATATCATGAGTACCCAGTGCCACCAGGACCACCTCTTCACTATCTGAGCCCAATTGTCCACTCTGAGTCTTTAGTCTAGAACCTCCTTCACTGGCTCAAGGTATGTATTTGCTGTGAGCTATCCCAGCTAGATTTGGGGGAGAATAATCCCCACTATGAGTTTCTCAGAACTTTTTTTTTTATCATAACTGCCACCACAAACATGGATTAGGAAAAGCCACATTCATGCATCACACCAAACAGTAGGGCCAAATTCATGTCAAAAGCCCTAGAAGAACGAGCAACTTTAGAGATAAGATTTTATTGTGGGTGGCTAGGACTTGGTCATTTCATTTCCCACCGCTGAGCTCCACTCAGATTAATGAGAAAAGATTGTTCTCTGGAGGCTTGCAGCTCTCTCCACCTCAACCCCCTCTTGCAAACCACATGACAGGGCACTGTTGGTGTTTGTGGTAGGTAACATGGTGCACTAGCCTGGGATGCCTTTAGAACGGGGATTCTTTGCTCCTGTTGCCTTTGGGGCTACCTGCCAAATAGCCTTCCACTTTTAGTCATCTTGGGCCCTGCCTCTGCTGCAGGGAACCGCCCTGCCCAAGGCAGTTCTCTGTCGGTGACTGTACATAGGACGACATACAATACACATCTCTTTGCTCCAACTCAGTCTATCTGTGCTTCAAATTTCCCTTCCTTAGGGAAGTGTCAGCCCAAGCTGCCTCCTTCCCTTCCCTGTAGTGATATATTGTGTACCCTAATAAACTTGCCTGAGGATCAGAGGACAGAGCCAGCCACTAGACTAGACATAGAGGCCAGACAGTGGTGGCACACATCATTAATCCTATTACTCGGGAGGCAGAGATCTGTCTGGATCTCTGTGAGTTCAAGGCCACACTGAAAACAGAACCAGGCAGTGGTGGCACACACCTTTAATCCCAGTACTGGGAAGCACACATGCCTTTAATCCCAGGAAGTGATGTCTGGACAGAGAAAGGTATATAAGGCGTGAGGAAACAGGAACTCGCTCTCTTGAGATTGAGGATTTCCTAGAGGTAGGAACTTGTGGCTGGCTTGCTCTGCTTTCACCCCAGTGTCTGACTTTGGGTTGTTTATTAATAAGACCACTTAGCAATTCGTGTTACACTTCCCTCTACAGATATGGATCCCAACCAAGAATGCTTCAGAAAATATTCCCAGAATTTACTAACTTCCATCCGGAACCCCAACCTGTAACAGCGTTTCACACTATCTGTCATCCTGCCTCCAAGTTCTGCTGCTGCAACCACATTACTAATGTGGCACAGACAGCTTCCAGCCTCAAGCACATTCCGCCTCCACTTCACTGCAGGTCACCCACGGGTGCAGCTGAGGGACTCGGAACCTGTCCATCAGCTTGGTCTCCCCAGTTTGGCTTTGAGTTCTGGGGTAAACTCCAGGTTCTCAGACAGTCTCCAGAGGGACCAAGCCTCACCTACACCCACAGGCACCCTTCTGTAACATACTTTTCTCCACTTTGATGCCTCTGTCCATTCCACTCCTGACCTGTCACTTAGTGCCGAGGTTTTGCCTCAGGATCTGCTTCTGAGTGGCTTGGAAGAAATTAGGACACATTTCTTCCTCTTTAATTGTGCTAGAAGCTTACCTTCCTAGGCATGAGAGCTGGAAGCAGACTACTAGCCTTGGTAGGTAGGAGTTTAAAAGGGGGCAACAGCCTTGGAGCACCATGGAAACAAGCTTAGGTGGCTCCTGACATGTCTGGCCAGCGTCCGAGTATTTCCCACTGGGATTTCTTAAAAGGATATACATCCAACACGCCACCTTTGCTCCATTTTTCTGTATTAGAATTGCCCATGAACCATGAGGGGTAGGCCCTCCAGAAGATGAATGACAACAATGAATGTCCTACTGTGTAGGTATCAGTACACACATGCACATACACACCCCTTCACACTGGCAAAATCTTCACTATTTCATGTATTTGGAAACAGACTCAATCATTTTCTATAGTCTTCTCCGGCAATTTGAAGAGACAGAATTCAAATCTAAAGCTGGTCACCGTCAAGTACCATGTTCCTTATCAGAAGGCAAGAGGTCCTCAAAAGCTACCAGGACCCAAATGTACTTGTTAGTTGTCTCCTATGATACAACACTTTACAAATGCAACTTAAGGGTAGGAAAGGCTTCTTTAGCCTCACAGTCCAACTTTACAGTTTATCATGGGGGGGGGAGGCATAGTTCACATTGCATCAGCAGTTACGAAGCAGAGAATGGCGGATGCCAGTGCTCAGCTCTCTTGCTCTATTTATTTAGCCTAGAACACTATCCCATGAAATGGTGTCACCCACAGTTAGGTGGACCCTCCCACCTCAGTAAATACAATCTAGAAACTGTCACAGTCAAGTCAAAAGGTTTGTCTGCTCTGTGATTTTACATCCCACCAAGCTGAGAATCAATATGACCCATCCCACCATCCCAGCAGTCAAGCAAATTCTAGGTAGTGCAGGGCGGGAGGGGTGGAGAATGGAAACAATGTGGCCTGTGTTCGCAGGAATGAGCCTGAGTGTTCCCAAAAGCATCAACACAGAGGGTTAGTTGGAGTAGAGAAAGGGATAACATGAGATAACCACAAAATCTTCAAGGTCAGCAGCAGCCCTTGAGAAAGGAGCCCAGTGGAAGTCCATTCCAGGACGGTGAGGCCCTATCCACTGCTTTAGTTTTTCTCTAGTCTGAAATAAATCAGGAAGCAAAAATTAAAAAGTGAAAATTGACTTATTTAGAGTTCAGCCAAATAGTGGGGGTGGGCTGGGGAGACATCTAATTTCCTCCCCACTGTGCCTGTGATCATCCTGTGGTTTATAGAAAATCATGAGACAAAGTCAGAGGAATGTAAATTTAGCCTTGAGACAGTTTAACCCATGATTTCTTGGAAGAAGTTGACTTGGTCCCCAAATTGACTCACTTGACTCCATTCTCTGAAATGAGATTGATTTTTTTTTTAAGTACAAGTCCAAGGTTGGAGAGGTGTCCTGTCTTAATCACCTTCCATTTTTAAAAGAGAAAATAATATCAAGGTTTCCATAGGATGGTGCAGATAAGGTTCCCACCTGTCTTAGGGTTTCTATTCCTGTGATGAAACACGACCAAAAAACAAGTTGGGGAGGAAAGGGTTTATTTGACTTACACTTCCACATTGCTGTTCATCACTGGAGGAAGTCAAGGACAGGAACTCAACTGATAACATCCTGGAGACAGGAGCTGATGCAGAGGCCATGGAGGGGTGCTGCTTATTGGCTTGCAACACCTGGTTTGCTCAGCCTGCTTTCTTATAGAACCCAGGACCACCAACTCAGGGATGGCACCACCCATCATGGGCTGGGCCCTCCTGCATTGATAATTGAGAAAATGCCTTACAGCTGGATCTCATGGAGGCATTTCCTCAACTGAGGCTCCTACCTCTCTGATGACTCTAGCTTGTGTCAAGTTGACACACAAAACCAGCCAGTACACCACCTGTTCTGAGCCTGGCAGAGTTCTTTGTCCTGAAGTCCCCTTTGATGACCATGGTGATCAGGTCTTTAGTATTTTTCCTTTGGAAGTGAGACTTGAGCTCAGACTGCTTTATGTTTGTGAAAAACAAAAGCATCTTCTTTAGAATGTATAGTCTCACATGGTCCTGGGTACAATGGTAGGCGGACTGATTGAGCTCTCCTGAGGAGGGAATCCAGGTTCAACACTGTGCCATCCAGCTTTCACCTTTCAACCAATGTTTACTGAGCACTCTTGAGATGGAGAGAGGGAAGTGAAGCCACGGAGTGACTGTTCTGGCATGGAAGAACTAACAGCTAACACACAGACCCCGAGGCTCCAGAGTAAGAACGGCAGGTAGCTAGGCAGGGGTAACAGGCTTCAAGGTTTTTGAGGATAGAACCTCATAACCAGAAGCTTGTAAAAACAGGATCTGAACCTGAAAAAGCATGGGAGGAATCTCTTTGTTTGCCCTGTGTGGACATAATGGCATTTTAAATTGCCCAAAAGAACATAAGATTACTATCTAGCTTAGCAGAGGCTTTCTGGAAGAGAAAAAAAAACACTATCATGACCTCCCATAAGAGTTCATCAGAATGCGCATGACAGTCACCTGTACAGGAAAACAACACTCAGGAAATGCACCTGCTCTAGGGACTTTCAGAAATTACGAAAAGCCTACCTAAATGTGCAGGCTACCATAATGGTCACTTTGGCCACTGTCTACTATTACTTTTTTAAACTGTGCCCTGGCCACTGCCTATTCTTACCTATTATAGTATTCTGTTCTTCAGTGGTCACAAATGCATACAAGCATGTGTATGTGTGTGTGTGAGCTTACATACACAAATAAATAAATAAATGTAATTTCTATTTAAAAAAAAAAAAAGATTTAGTTACCCAGAGAAAGGGTCAGAATTACCTAGCCCAGGGTACTGCCCTATCTTCCTCTCTTGCTTATGGTCTCTGCTTCGATCAAGACAATCTGTGTGTGTGTGTGTGTCTCTCTCTCTGTCTCTCTGTCTCTCTCTGTCTCTGTCTCTCTCTGTCTCTCTGTCTCTGTCTCTGTCTCTCTCTCTCTCTCTCTCTCTCTCTCTCTCTCTCTGTGTGTGTGTGTGTGTGTGTGTGTGTGTGTGTGCCTCTGTGATGACTAATTTTAGTTGTCAAGCTGACTACATCTGGAATCAACTAAAAGCCGTGAAGCTGGGCATGCTGGTGGGAAATTTTCTTGATTAGACCATTTGAAGTGGGAAGACCCACCCTAAATCTGGGCCATACTTGCCCACATAAAAAGACGAAGAAAGCTTTTGCTTTTTGCCTGCTTGCCCTCATTCCCAATGTCAAGTTCACCAGTCTTGCTGAGGCATTCCTTTGCTGGTATTAGAACCTCCATCTTTAGGATCCCAGTGCAGACTGAAGACTGGAAGCTCTTCAGGAATTTTCTAAGACTGGAGTACCAGATTAGAACTGCTGAGATATCAGTTTCATGGACTGAACAGCTACTGGATTTTCAGCATTTCCATTAGGAAACAACCACTGTTGGAAGACCCAGACCACAGCCTGTAAACTACTCTAATAAATATATGCATATACTTATGTAATATATATTTATACATCAACCACTCTAATAAAGACATACATATATTTATGATATATATTACATGTATATACACATATAATATACATTCATTCTATCAATTTTGTTCCTTTAGAAAATAATATATCATCCATTACGTGTTTCCACACCTGTCCTCTTCCCCACTCTGGGAACTATTTCTACCCCAGGTGGAAGTCTTTTCTTTTTTTTTTAGGACAGGGTCTCACTGTGTAAGCTTCACTGGCCTAGACTCACTATGTAACCCAGGCTAGCTTCAAACTTGTAGGACCCCTCCTGCCTCAGCTTCCCAAACATGCCACTATGCTCCAGTTACAAATAGAAGTCATAAAAACCTTACTCAACCCAGGTAGCTCTCACAAAGAAATCTTGAGCAATTGCTGAGAGAGTAAAATCTTCATTCTACACTCCCACCAGGGCAGGCAGGTGGGTAGTACCCCTGGGACCCCATGCACTTGGCCCCTGCTTACACACACTGTCATAGCTGTATATGCCTTTCTCTAAAGAAAAAAGTAGGTCAAGCTATAAATGGAGAGAGCATGAGCACTGTGAAGCCATAGCTTTCTGCTGGGTTTCCGGAGGAGTGATCTATGTTACAAAGATGTGGAGGTGTTCTTGGAACTCAAATGAGCATTTAATGGAGCAGGCTCAGCTGGTTTCACTAGTAAATACACACATCACTTTTATGGCGGGCTTGGAGAAGGTGAGTCTTCAGTGGTGTTTTATTTTTATTTTGTTTTATCTTTACTTTATAACCTATGCTATGGAGTAGGAGATAGTTTCCAGAAAATAGATAGACCTTAAATACTTGTAAATATTCTGCAGCCTGTGATATCACAACAACAAAACTCACTCTCAGCCCTAGTCCTTAGAAGGCTGTTCTCATTCACTGCATCCTTGATATATGCCAATACATTTTTCTCATCTTCATTTGACCCAAATAGTTAATAAATATTTGCATTTCACAGATGAGGAAGCTCAAGAATTTGGCAGGGCTACATGAGGTGGAGATATGCCAGAGCACTTCACACTGACTCCTCATAGTCTGGAAAGGAGGATGTCTATTGCCTGCCTGGATGCTCAGAATGAGTAGGTCCCACTATTCTTGGAATGCTTCTTTTTTACAATTGACTACCTTGACTAGGTTTATTCCTTAGCAAAACTAAGGTGTTCTGATAACCAGTATGCCCGCCACATGCAGCTTGGTGCCTAGAAAGAGCTTGGGGTACAAGACCAAAATTAATGGAGGTGCTCAAAACAGAAAAGATTTGGCCCCATTCTTCTGAA
The DNA here is from genome assembly GCF_004664715.2 of Peromyscus leucopus. Classification (NCBI taxonomy): domain Eukaryota; kingdom Metazoa; phylum Chordata; class Mammalia; order Rodentia; family Cricetidae; genus Peromyscus; species Peromyscus leucopus. The sequence continues at coordinate 41,750,893 of NC_051067.1, forward strand.
GCCTAAGATCTAATGAACTTTTAAACATGTGTATCAGTGACTTAAGCTGACAAGAAATAGAGTTAGGAATGGCATAATTCTCAGCTTTCATACCCCTGCCTGCTGCATTGCCCTGTACCTACCCAGAGGGCTAGATGGGTACTACTCTGTACCATGTGTTACTTGCTTGGCTTTTATGGGAATCTGGTCAAATCATTTATATTGGAAGAATTTTGTAAACTAAGTCAGTCACACAGCACCATTAGTGAGCAGTGGGTGGGGAACTCCAGCCAGGGCCATCTATGTGCCCATTTCAGTGTTCTTACATGGTGTCAGCCTCAGATGATAATGATTACATTATCATCACCAATAGCAGTATAAACTACGGGAAATGCTTGTTGAACTTTTTCATCACACCAATCTCAATGCTTAAGCGCTCTCAAGCGAACTCCCAAGTGAAACGTTACCTCATTGTTTACACATGCCTGTTCGGTAATCTCAGTACCCTCATTTTACAGAGAGGATGTGAGGGGTTTGGCACCTATTTAAGATACCTTAGGTGAAAGAAATGTGACTGTCAGGCGTGTTTCTGTCTAGAATTGGCCATTTGGAACGCTATGTCAGGCAACTTTTCCTAAACTACATCCGTCAACAAAGGAGAAGAAAAAAAGAGAACAGAGGAGTACTCTTTGGGAGACCAACTGTTTAACCAGATCCCCAGACATCATAAAACCTAATATCCTGTCTTCATCATGGGCATCGAAGGTTTCCAGACAAGTTGAAAGGTTGTTACAGACAATTCAGATTAGGGAGTGAAAGAGAACCAGGCTGTCATATCTTGAGTGATTCGGGCCCAGGCTGGGGACCATCAAGGCAAAAGCACTACATGCTACTGAGAAGCATCAGGTTCTATATGGACCCTCCTGGGGACTAACACGCTCCTACTTTCTCTGTCTTCTGTCCCCATGTTCTATATGCCCCCATTTCACCAGTCACAAATCAATCCAGTACCACAATTAAGAATTAAGAATTGAGAAAAGAACTTACAGATAAGACTGGGTATGTACCTCAATTGGCAGAGTGCTTGCTTAGCATGCCTGTAATCCCAGTACTTAGATGACAAATGGCAGGAGGCTCAGGAGTCTGTCCATTTCTCTTTTCATCCTGGCAAACTCTTTTCTCTATCATTTGTTGCCATCACGTGCTTAAAGGAATGGGCCAAGCTATCATGGACTAACCACTCTAAGAGCAGGAGCTAAAATAGGCCTTTTCTCTATGTAAGTTGGCTGTCTCGGGAATTCTGTTGTAGTAATGGAAAGTCAAGGACTGCAGGAGTTTCATGTGGAAGATCAGAGCTTGTGCTCTGAACCACTAGCTATGACTTTCAGTCTAAGGTATAAAGTTAGTTGCTAGTGGGCAGAGGCCGTGGTCATGAAGCCACTGGCCAGATTAGGAAGGCTAAGAACTGACTCTTTCAGAACAGAATTTTCTGTCATCCCACCACTCTGGAAGTGCTACTCAATTCACCCCGTTTGACTTTGCCAACATCAGCAATGAGAAAGGTGCTTTGTTCCTTTGTCTGTGATTAAATAACCAATAGATGTGCGGAAGGAGAACACCACCTCTCCAGTGACTGCAGGGGCTTGCAGAAAGAAAAAGAAATCAAGAGCTTGGTATTGGAAGTGCTGAATTAACATGGGCTGTGCACTGAATGTAAACATAAAACCAGTTGAAGGAAGGAAATCAGTGCACATCCACCTGGATACCAAGGGTCCTGACTAGAGCAGAATGTCACTGCCAATGGTGATGGCATCACCAAGGGAGAAAGAACTGGGGATTGTCTCCTAATGTCTGGGATTTCAATCTCTTAAGGTGAAGGATTCGGTGATATTTTATTTGTGCATTAATAAATAAAGCTTGCCTGGAGATCAGGGGGAGAAAGCAAGCCATTTTAAGTAAGCAAAGAAGTCAGGCAGCATGTGCCCTTAATCCCTTAGCAGGTAGGGTCTCTGTGTGTTCAAGGTCACACTAGGGAACAGAGCCAAGCATGGTGACACATGCCTTTAATCCCAGTACCAACCATAGAGACCTGGAGGTCTGTACAGACAGACAGACAGTGACAGAGCTGTGTAGGAAGAGGAAGTGAGGTAGCTGGGCTAAGAGAGCCAATGAGAGTGCGGAAAAGCAAGGCATATAAGCCTGGGTAGACAGAAAGTCACTCTCCTTGGAAGCTGTGGAGTTAGTGAGGTGAGGTTAGCTGGATTTCCATATTTCCCTGATCTCTCTAAGGCTTTAACTCAAATTTCTGGCTCTGTGTTTTTTATTTAATAAGATCATTTAGAAATTTGGCTACAGAAGGAAGTTCTGAAGAAGGGTCTTCATGTCAGTTTCCTAACAACTGAAATCACCATAGTGCTACTTCAGAGTGATTAAAATAGCAACTTTTATGTCATCCATCTCCTTACATATATTTAATCACAACTTTTAGAATAGAGAAAGAAAAATAAATACCTGACTCATTCTCAGCATATGTATCCACAAGAACTACCAAAATAAAGACTCATCACATCTGGATGCACCTAAACCTCTGTCCCCTAGGAAGAATTAGCCCAGATGAATACGCATTTTCTCATCTTTGCTTTTTCTTTTCCTTTCTCTCATACTTTCTTTGTTTTCTAACTCATAGGATATACAAGCAATGCCCAGCAGAGGGAAGAAGAGAGTCAGTGTGGCACAACCGTCCCCACCTCCACACAGACTCTCTTGGTGTGGTATGTGGAGTGGGTCTGTTTGGGGAGATGGCCGGTTGCTTTCCTAATTTTCATCTTTTTTAAAAAATAAGATTTTTTTAAAGATGTATTTGTTTTTGTGTTATGTGTATATGTATGTGTCTAAGTGTATGTATATGCACCACATACATGCAGGTACTTCTGGAGGCCAGAGGAGGGCCTTCGAGTTACAGTCAGGTATGAGCTGGTTGATGTGCATGCTGGAAATTGAAGGCAAATCCTCTGCAAGAGCAGCAAGTGCTTATAACTGCTGAGCCATCTCTCCAGCCCCCTAATCTGCTGTCTTAATTTAAAGTGTTTTGGTCCCAACAGGGACAATGTTTCCAAGAGAGCTACTTTAGAGGACAGAGAACAAATGGCTCTCCCACAGAGTATGTTAGCTAAATTATCACATAATTTAAATTATCACATAAAAGTAATTGCTCAGTGGAGCTGAGTTTTGTGGTAATAATGGAGTTCTGACTTAACTAGTCTTCTTTGTTTTAATTTGGCTGTATATCATTTACCAGATCATTTTGCAAAGTACTCTACAAATAATTTTATTGATATTCCCACAAATGGACACTTAGAATTGTGTTTAGTCCCCATGGAAAATCTACTGAAACACTGCAGTGTGCTTAATAGGATCCAGGCTTCTAGATGTTCTTCCTCCCAGCTCAGCAATGTTACCATAACCAAATCCCATCAAAGTGCTGACATTCACATCAGCATTAACAGAAAAGACTCTTCCTTCCCTTGATTTGTTCTTTAACCTTGATTTCCTAGATTATATTGTCAAGTTAGCCTTGCCACACTATAATTACTTCAAGGAGATTGTTTTGTGGCTTGAAAGAACATTGCTATTTTATTATATTAGAAAACCAAGGGAGTCACAGTCAACGGAGAAAGCTGTGTTTTAATGATAGGGTCTCTCTCTCTCTCTCTCTCTCTCTCTCTCTCTCTCTCTCTCGACTCTAAAGCTGTGCTGTTTCATTTAAGGTCCAGGATTATTTGGGGGTTTTTATTTTGTTTTTGACTTCTCGCTCCAAATAGGCTGGAACCTGCCAGTGTGGCACGTGAATCCACATGGAAGATTCTGTTTCATAGTTATGAGCATTAACTCTCTCTGCCTGGCCCCTGGACTGCCACTGAGTGCTCAGGCTAAATAGCACTAATGGCAGCTGCAGGCTCAGCCTAGTCAACTCTGCTTCTTCCATTCAGCCAAACAATTTAGGTGCAGACAGCCTTTCTCTTTAGTGCATTGAATAGGTTCAAGGCCCAGATGTCCATTATTATTTCACTTGCCTTGAAATGGGAAGTGTAAGCACTCTGATAAGTGAGTTGAAAGGCTGCCTAATTTCCATAAATACCTGTCTGCTGTTTATGTGCAATTTTATTACATTGAAAACATTCTGAAATCCCTCTACGCATATTCCTGAGTGAGCTGATTGCAATGTGTTCCTTGCATTAACACTGCAAAAGATAAATAAAAAGAAGGTGGGAGATGATTTTTCTCCTCCTTGGGCAGTAGAAGAATGCTGCTCTCAAAGATAGCATGTTTGAACAATGAGCTTTTCTCTGTAGAAACGACAGAGCCTTTAACAGTGCACACCAGGACAGGCTTAATTTATGTCCCCAAACATGCTCCCTTGTCAATACTAAGAATCAAGGTAAAGAGAGTAGAATGGAAGAGAGACTAGAAGATGGGTGGTCAAAAGAGAACAACTCAACTAAGCTAAGCAGCCCTGTGATTTAGCATCTGAAAACCTTGTCTAGGTAAATGAATCATGTACTGTGTGTTATGTAGCTATTTGCTGCCACATTAAAGACAGATCTGTCTCATCTATGAGGCATCATTTATCAGTTGCCTTTTGCACATTGCAATTCACTCACAGCAAACTTCAGGAAAGTCAGTTTTCATGGAAATTACCCTCACAGCCCTAAGTCCAGAATTTCCATGAGGAAAACGTAAGCAAACTATACACTAAATAAACACATGGTAGTCATGGTGACACACACATCGGCAGTAGCTATATGCCACAGTGAACTGAAATGTAAGCAGCTTTGGGTGGTAGAAAATCCCATGGAGAAAGGGTATCTCACTGCAGAACCCAGATCATAGAACAACATGCCTCGGTTCCTGGCAGGCAGCTAAAGAGGCGGTGCTGGAATACGCATGCTCATCAGTGTCCTAGAAGAGAATGGGTGTGTTCCTGTGGGCCTTCATCATAGAAAGCAAATACCTAGCTCCTCTGAGGCACATTCCGCTTGGCTTGCTGTCTGCAAAGATGACTTTTTCCTTTGGAGACTGCCCTTTAGCTTCTGATGAATACTGAGAGAAAATATCTAAATCTGAATTGAGTATTCTGCATGTGCTGACTACTATCTCTCTTAATTAAAAGCAAAGGAAAATACAGAGACCTATGTGACAGACACTGTGAATAGATTTAAAATGCCAATAATTTGTTGTACTTGCTTTAGACCTTTTGAATTTGCATGAAAAATGCAAACTATCCCATGAAAGTTAAAGCTCATCTGCAGCCCTCCTCAGTCAACCCTCTCCCATACTCCCACCACCCCCAGTCTGGTATCACCAACCTGGCACTACATCACTATTTTATGTCAGTTAGTCCTTCTAACAACTCCGAGCCGTGTTTCATCCCCACCCCACATATTAGGAAATGGAGGACCAGGAATGTAGCCATTGATCAAACTCACGCCGAGAGCAGGTTGAAGAGTGAAGTAATTTGAGTTTGCTCTTATTTAAAACTCAGTCTCTTTTCATCTCATTCTGTGTCTAAAGGTGTGGTTCTCTGCCTTACATCATTCAGGGTTTATAAGAATTCATCCCATCTCAGTCATTTTCCCTTTTTGAACCCCACTGAATGAATTTTCCTTGATTCCACAATAAAAGTTCTTTCCTGAAGTATTTTCAAATTTTTTTTGTGCAAACATGTAAAGTCACCTCTATCCCAACACCACCTGTGCACACTTTATCAGTTGATAAATACACACTGGTGCATGGAACTGCCTTCCATCCTTCCCTGCTCCTGGGCTTGTGGTCTGTGAAGTAGTTTCTCAAACCTCCCCATGGATCCTTGTACTTAGTTTTATAATTACACCCCTCCAGGAACAGCTTTAGGAAAAAGATAGGGCAACGCATAGTTTGGTATCAACAGCGGTGATAGCACAAACCGAAAAGGTATTTTTGAAAAGCAATTTGGGAATATGTATCAAGAACTGTAAAATCATGCATGTTTGACTTATCTATATTCCTTTTATCAAAACAAGCACTATTTCAATTTGGATGGAGAGTGTCCCTCTAGGGTCCTCAAGGGACACTATGAAGATGTGGTAGAACCTTTAAGAGGTGACATGTTTGGGGAAGGGTCTAGATCACTAGGGGTGTGCCCTCAAAGAGGATTGTGGGAACCTAATATCTTCCTGTCCCTCTTCTCTACTCTTGAATAATGAGGTGAATCATTTGTTTGGTCTGCTCACATCAAATTCTGTGAATGTCCCAAAGCATGGGGCAACTCAATCTATGACTGAAACCTCCAGATCAGTGAGCCAAAATGAACTTCTCTGTGAGTCAAATTCCTCAGGTATTCCACTACAAGGATGGTAATACAAGTATTCTGAGTACACATCCTAAAGAATTGACACAAATAATAGAAAAAATGCATACAAACCTGACTTATTGTCACCAAAACCTAGAATCAAACTAATAGTATGACATATGTGTTAAATATATTATAGGAGTCCATGACTGGATTGTGTGTTACAACTGTTCTGAAGGCAAGCGAGGCTTCCAAAATGATTTTGCTAATTAGCCCTGTTGAATTTGACAAGCTAATTAGCAATTCTGTTTTCAGTTTTTTACTTGCAAAATTCGAAATCTGACATCTACCTTAAAAAGTTGAAAAGAAATGAATGAGCTAAAATGCAAAGTGTCTTGTTTCAGTTGGTAGCACTGGATAGGGACCAAAGATATTCTACCCAGTGGAATAGCTATCTATGGAAGAACTATTATGTGAAATATGTCTAGGAAGGAAACTAGATTTGAATGTACAGAACTCATAAGAACTTGATTTGGGGTAGTGACACAGAAGTCCACCCACATGCAGTAAATCTACAACTGTGTTGTTAGGCAGATTGATGAAGTGTTCGAGAAAAGTTGAATTTTCTAAGTTGTGACTGTGTAAACTGAGACATAGGAAGCCTTTTCAATACAAGAGGGGAAAGTTCCAGCACATTCTAGATTGAGAGATTGTTGTAGTAGAAGGATCCTAGAGATCTCGCTAAGGACATCACTGAGAGGCCATCTGCTTTGTTCCACACCCAGTGGGCTGGGCTCTGCCAGTCCTACCTTCCTCCCCTGTAAAAAGAGACAGTGGCCATGTCTAATTGCTACATGTCATACCACAATCTGGATTACATCCATATGAGCTGGGAAAAAAAAGTCATTTGGTTTATAAAGCTTTGTTTATGTAGATTAAATCATTTTAGAACAGTCCATTCTTCTTAGTGAGTTGACATTTTATTCATTTGGTCCAAGAGGAAAGGGATGGTGATTAAACTAAGAAACAACAAGAAAGAATACGTATGTACTTACCTTCAGGGAATGCCAAGCTGACACTCATCCTGAGTCACCCCCATGGCTACAGTCTACATCAATACTGTTGCTTTAGAGACAAACCTGTCTTAGTAGACTGAAGTCACATCAGAGCCAGGTCCCAACTGAAAGAAAACAGCAGCTACTTGAGGATGCCCTTGACCTTGCAAAACCCCATTTTTCCCCTAAGAACATTATGTGCTTAATATTTTGGCTTTGTTATTGTCATAGCTGTAACCACAATGCTTGACATGTTTATGGACAGAAACCGGCTGACGATGGGCTCCTTGTGGGTCAGGTAATCTTCAGTTATCGGTATTTCTCTGTTAATTTAATCAAAGTCTCATGAAGTGTCACCTTGTAGGCACACTCACACACATGTACACAGTCTCTTGTAAGGAATGCTCCTCACCCTTGCAGACGTTCTTGGGGGGAAACTAAGCAATCCATCAGTGTAGCCGCCAACTCTGGAACTGTTGTAACTGTGTCCAAGTGTGTGTAAACACTGGAGTCAAGTGGTTGGACAAAGGTTCTTTTGCATCACGCTTCTAAAAATCAAGCTTCTCATGTGGAAACCATCAAGTAACTAACTGTGTTTGTTTCAAGGCAGATAAACAGCTATAAAACTATGTTTCACAAATTTTCAAAAGAATTGATTAAAAATTCTGTCTGGCTAAGAACTGATCAAAAATTCTGTCTGGCTTGTAATCCCAGATACATTAAAAAATTAACACAGTCATAATACTTCTTAAAATATATATCTTCTTGGAGGCTTGACAGAATCTGGGATGATTTCTTCTAACTCCAATTCCAAAGTCAGCCAACTTAATTGAACAGGGTGACTGGTAAAGGCTGCTTTGTTTCTGAATATAACAGAGGCCTCCATTGTGAAATAGGCTAGATCAGTGGTTCTCAACCTTCCTAATGCTGGGACCCTTTAATACAGTTTCTCATGTGTGGTGACCCCCAACCATAAAATTATTTTTGTTGCTACTTCATAACTGTAATTTTGCTACTGTTATGAGTCATAATGTAAATATCTGTGTTTTCCAGTAGTCTTAGGCGACCCTGTGAAAGAGTCTTTGGACTCCCAAAAGGGTTGGAACCTACAGATTGAGAACCACTGGGCTAGATAAACGTCATCTTTTCCAGTTTCAAGTTCCTGAATCGGACTTCCATTATGCTGTCCTCTCAATGCTTAGACAGATGTTGTTGAGATGCTGTGGTATCATGAGACATTACACAGGACCTCCTCCCTCCCCAGCTCCAGGGCAGCTTCTGTTCAGCAGACTAAAAGGCTAGGGGGACACAGAAGTCTCACATTGGTAAAATCTGAGTGAGGGAAGATAAGTCTTAAACTTGCTCAGAGTGTCAGGGAATCTCAAGCCAACAAAAATTCCCTGAATGAAAGTCCAGGAAAGTCCAAGAAGTCATTCCTAAAACTGTGAAACATGAGGACCACCATGTGGATATGAGCAGTGTGAAATGTGAGGACCACCATGTGGATATGAGCAGTGTGAAATGTGAAGATCACCATGTGGATATGAGCAGTGTGAAATGTGAAGATCACCATGTGGATATGAGCAGTGTGAAACATGAGGACCACCATGTGGACCTGAGCAGTGTGAAACATGAGGACCACCATGTGGATATGAGCAGTGTGGAACATGAGGACCACCATGTGGATATGAGCAGTGTGAAATGTGAAGATCACCATGTGTATATGAGCAGTGTGAAACATGAGGACCACCATGTGGACATGAGCCGTGCAATGGACTCCCTACAATATGTTAACAATCACTGGGACATATTTTAATCAAAGGATAAATAAAGTAGAAAAGTGGGTATCATACAAAAAAACAAAAACAACCACAACAAAAAATTACCCATGCATTGAACAGAAAGGGAATATCCCTAATATTTAATGAAATCACAATTTTCTGAATGGCCTACTAAAGAAAATTGTAAAACCTCATTTCAGTAAAACCTCATCTTCATGAAGATGCTAGGAGACATGAGCTCCAATCTTGTTTTGATTGCTACAGTGAGGTAATTTCTTAATCCATGTGATATGTATTTCTCTACTGGTAAAAAGTGAAGATAAATTTGTTTTCTCTTACAGCATTGTTACATAAAAAAACATTAAGTAATTAATGGCATCATCTAAAGAAATGCTGAGCATATACAATTATCAGGAAAACCAAGAGGGTAGAGGTTGACAGCAGCAGTGATGGGTTTGAAAGATGACAATATTTTAAGTGGAATGGATAAAAAGTTGAGAATGGCTTCGTGTAATTTTCTGTGCTAAATAATATGTCCTGGTTACAAGATTATGGCTTACTAAATTGCTTTTCAGAATGATTGTCCTATTTCTGTTTCCACCAGAAATGTTTCCTGACACCTTCGCAATTTTTTAAATTTCCACAAAAATGGAGTCTAATTTAATCTATATCGTTCCTTTAATCAGTACGTGTAAAATGTGTCTAAATATCCTTAGTTCATTTCTCTGTTAGTCTCTTATTCGTTTTCATTAATCATCCTTCTAATATCTTAAATATAATTGTTTTTTAACAGAGACTAAAAGTGTCTTCCTGAATATATCATGTTTTTTGCTTTTATTTATCATTTTTTAAAGTGCAAGAGTTTTAAAATATCTTCTATCTATAATCTTTTACCTTCAAACTTCACTTGCAATGTAGTTTTAAATATATTGTGTGTCTCTTTGTAATACATATCCATGATATTTTCAACTCTATTTACTCCCCAATTCATTTTAGTCATTGTCCTGGCTAGTTCTATGTCAACTTGCTACAATCAAGGAACCTCAGTTAAGAAAATACCTCCATAGGATCAGACTGTAAGCAGGCCTGTGGGGCATTTTCTTAGTTACTAACTGATGAGGGAGGGTCTAGCCCTCTGTAGGTGAAGCCACCTCTGGGCTGGTAGCCCTGGGTTCTTTTTTTTTTTTTTTTTTTCAAGACAGGGTTTCTCTGTGTAGCTTCGGAGCCTTTCCTGGAACTCACTCTGTAGCCCAGGTTAGCCTTGAACTCACAAAGATCCACCTGCCTCTGCCTCCCAAGTACTGGGATTAAAAGTGTGAGCCGCTGCCGCCGCCACCACCACCTGGCTGGCCCTGGGTTCTTTAAGAAAGCAGACAGAGCAAGACAGTAAGGAGCCATCTTCCATGGCCTCTGCATCAGCTCCTGCCTCCAGTTTCCCACCCTGTTTGAGTTCCTGCCTTGGCTTCCCTCAATGGTCTATGGCTCTTGATGTACAGGCCTAATAAACCTTTTCTTCCCCAAGTTTCTTTTGATCGTGGTGTTTCATCTGAACACTAGTTTAAATGCTGAAACAGCCATCCTCATCCCAAACTCAAATGCTCTGTGTATCACATGACTGACACATTTGCATATGAAAGTTACAGATGTGTGATTTTTATACTTCGGATTATTTACTTTTCTGTGGCTTAAAGGTTATTATTTTTTTTTAATTGTCTGGGCATTAGTGGCGCACACCTTTAATCCCAGCACTTGAGAGGCAGAAGCAGGAGAATCTCTATGAGTTCAAGAACAGCCTGGTCTATAGCGTAAGTTCTAGGACATCCAAGGTTACACACACACACACACACACACACACACACACACACACACACACACACGCACACAGTTTTTTTAAGTTATCTAAATATTCACCAACAGTGTGGCAGCTAAGCTGAGACAGGGTGTATGCATGTGCGTACAAGTGCCCATCTAGTCCTCTGGAGCTGGCATTACAGGCAGTAGGAAGTCATCTGCTGTGAGTGCTGGGAGCTGAACTCAGCTCATCTGCAAGAACAGTGCACACTCTTTACTGCTGAGCCGTATCTTCAGGCCCATTATTTTCTTTAGTCAAGTTATAGAGAAGCTGTATAGTTACTTTTTCTTATAGAGGAAAAAGTATTATTCTTATCTCTTGCTTTAGCTAAGATTTGGAGTGCCATATGGAATACACACAGAGAAACTGGGCCTCTTCATTGCATTACTGAATACAGAGGAAATGCTCCCAGTTTTTCCCCACTTAATATGATGCTACCTGTCAATTTGTTGTATGTTGCCTTAATTTTGTTATTTCCTTCTATCCCTATCCTCAAGGCTTTTATTTCTATTTAATTATAAATAGATGTTGGACTTTGTCAAAGACCGTTTCTCCCTCTGTTGATATGACTGTGTGAATACTGTCTTTAAATCAATTTATGTGCTGTATTACATTTATTGATTTTCACATTGTGAACCAAACTTGCATCCCTGGTTTTAAGTATTTTATTGAGGATCTTTGCATTATTGTCATCAAGAAAATTGGCCTATAAGTCAGTCTGCTGTAGAGATCCTTGTAGCTATAATATTCACAGCAACTAAATTATTAGAAGTCAGCATTTGAATGGGTAAAGAAAATATGGTTTACATTCACAATGGAAATGTATTCAGCCATTTTAGAAGAAGAATAAAACATTCTGTGACATTTGCAGAGAAATGAAAATAAGCCAGACTCAGAGAGACATTGCCTATTATCTCTCAAATGAATAATCTAGATCCATATATGTAATATGTATGAAGAATATGATAGTAAGAAGGAAGAGAGCTGAGGAGCAGGGAAAGGGCAGGGACAGAGGGTGATGGAAATACATGGCATGGAAGCAGAAGAGGAGACTTATGGGAAATAAGCCAGCAGTAATGGGGAGGAGAGGAGTGGAGGAGAGAGGAGAGGAAGAACAGAGCATAATGACGTGTTTATCAAAATTCCACTGCTTAGTATGCTAACTTTAAAATTCATGAAATGCAGACAGGCAGTGGTGGCACACTTTTATCCCAGCCCAGAAGCAGAAGCTGATTTCGAGGCCTGGTCTACAGAGCAAGTTCCAGGATAGCCAGGGCTACCCAGAGAAACCCTGCCTCAAAAAACGAACAAAAATAAAAAAAATTAAATTAAATTAAATAAATGCCCTGGCCTCGTGATGCACACCTCCCATCCCAGTACTCTGCAGAGTTGGAGGCCAGCTTGGTCTATACAATGAGTCCAGACAAGTCAGGGCTACATAGTAAGGTTTTGTCTCAAAAAAATAGTAACTTAAAAAAAAAAAAAACCAAACAATGTAATAAGGCAATAAGGGCCAAAAACAATACCAGCATTTTAAGAAGTAATACTTTATTTTAACTACCAGCATACATTCATCTATCAGAGATTTTAAGTATCCAGTGTTGAGAAAAGTATATAAGCATGTGCTAAAGTATTTTGGAAGTCACCTAGGAGAAACATGAAAACATTCCACATGAACACATTGGATGCCTGGTAATCGAGCTCTGAGAGTGTAAAGCGAGACCTCGGGTCTCAAGGATTACCACTCAAGAGACATGGATGCAGTGACACCAACTACGCTCTGAGTGGGACGGAGAAGTGGCCGATGGAAGACTCAAGCCATTCTGAGATAATTCACTTTATGTAAAGAGATATGATTGTTGAACTTGGGAAATATCACAAGGATTAGGAGGAGGATTACAGGACCCATAGAGGGTAAAGGATGCCTATATATACAAAAAAACAAGTCTAAGAACAAGTCCAAAATGTTCACAAAATAAGCCAATTAGCCACTTAACTTGTGCACATCTTGAGTCTTTGAACACAGTGTAGTTATCAAGTTACTCCAGGTGTCACAGTCAGAGGGAAAAGTGATGGAAAGCTTGAGAAAGAGGTGACTCCTGCGTCCTTAGTGGTTACATCCATTTTAGAGAGCTCTTTCTCTGAACAAGATTATTTCAATAATAATAAGTCTCCGTGTCCTTTTTTGTGAGCTGGTGGCCCAAATAAAAGTCTGACTACACTTCCATCCACTTCTGACCCCCTTTGTTCTTCCGTGGTGTCGTTTACATATCACAGTGGCACAAAATTTTATTTGGTTTCTGTTTTAGTTAGGCTCTCTCCCTTCATAAGCTGCTATTCCACTTCTGAAGAATGAAGCAGTAATGCTCCAAGTGCCTGAAGAATATATATTTACAGATGTGTATTCAATATACAACAATGGGCAATAACATCTTCATCCATCAAAATGAAATTTGCTACTGATGGTTCAGACACACAAAGAAACATAACCATTAAGGATTATGAATGTCCATGCTTGATGGTAATAACTGTCCATGGCATACAGTTAAACTTAAAAGCAAATTATAAAATATCAACTATACTGCTTCCATGATGTCATTATACATATTTTATGCTGAAAACATAAATACCAAAATTTAGAATGACATATTTCACACTTTAAAAGCTGGGAAATTTAGAGCTACTAATGGAAAATTAACTCTCCCCACAACACATACTCATATCCACTACAGCCTTTCCAGGGTGGGTCTCCACTCAGAGTGGGAGGAGTGGATAGAGGAGAAGAAGGAATCGGGATGGAGAGACACTAAACTTTGGGGGTAGGACAGAGTTTCCTCAAAGGACAGAGGAAAGACTTGAAGTAAGGGTCTGAGAAGATATCTGGGGCAAGAGCAGAGACTGGTGAAGGGCAAGACAACTGGGACCCCAACATCCCTGCAAGTGCGTTTGTGGTCCAGACTCAGGAGGATATCACACTGAGGGCAAGGCTTCCATTATTGCCCTCATGTTTGTGTTCCCTTTTGTGTCAATGACCCTTCACAACTTTGGGACAGGTCACTCCTCCCAGTCCCCATCAAAATCCATCTGTCCATCTGTGAAGTGTGTGATTCAATCTCACCCATTGAATCAAGGTCAGGGTGAGAAGCTGTGCTGGCTAGTTTTTATGGGATCTTGACACAGGCTAGAGTCATCTGGGAAGAGGGAACCTCAACTGAAAAGACACCTCCCACCAGCTTAGCCTGCCAGCAGTCCTATAGGGCATTTTCTTGATCACTGATACAAGTGGATGGCCTTATCATCCCACAGGGCACAGTGGGTGCGGTGGCCCTGGGTGATGTAAGAAAGCAGGCTGAACAAGCTACGAAAAGCAAGCCCCCAAGCAGCACTCCTCCCGGGCCTGTGCTTCAGTTCCTGCCTCCAGGTTCCCCCCTTGACTTCCAAGACTACAAGCTGTAGGATGAAATCAACCCTTTCCTTACCTAGTTGCTTTTGGCCATGATGTTTTACAAGAGCAACCTAACTAAAACAGAAACCAAATAAAATTGTGTGCCACTGTGTTATGTAAACGACACCACGAAAGAACAAAGGGGGTCAGAAGTGGATGGAAGTGTAGTCGGACTTTCATTTGGACCACCAGCTCACAAAAAAAGGACGCAGAGACTTATTAATTATGGTGCTCGGCTGTAGCTTAGGCTTGTTCTTCGTTAGTTCTTATAAATTAAATTAACCCATATCTTTTAATCGCCATTCTTTCATGTGGCTCAGTTACCTTTACTCCGTACTCTCCATCCTGCTTCCTGTCCATGTTCTCTGGCATCTCTCCCGAACCTAGATTCATTTCCTCCTGCCTCTGCATCCAGCTGGAGATTCTGCCCTTCTTCTCTCTCTGTCCAGAAGTCCCTGCTATACTTCCTGCCTAGCTGTTGGTCATTTAGCTTTCCATTAAACCAATCACAGTGACATATCTTTACACAGTGTAATCAAATATGTTGCAACATGGAAGTTGTATCCACCACCTCCCAAATGTGAGAGGAAAGGACTAGGCACTGATGACACCTAAGTATGAATATTCTAGTTGCACTTTTAAATGACAAAAGAATAATTCAGTGACCCTGAAGATACCCACACTGTTGTGCTATTTTGCTACCATCTCTGTCATTCCCATACTCTTCGGCAGCCATTTTGCTCTTCTTCCCCACAATGACTGACAATAATCTATCTGTCTTTTGTTATTTGCTTGCTCTATATTTCTCATATAAATTAAATGGAATGCTCTGAGATCTCCTCCTCTAAGAGCATGTCTGGTTGCTCAACACTGAGATTCAAGAGTTGTCTTGTTGGTGCCCTATGAGCACCCCCAGTAAGTATAGTATCTGTTGCACACACATTGGAGAAACGGTGCCTGATGTACTGTAACCAGTCCCTTTGCTACAATGGCAGACCAGTCACACTAAGATGTCATGGTGTAATAAAGGACAACTGTCAAAATAGATTATGCTCTTGCTATGCTACAGCCAAAGTGATCACCTACTGAGGTCTTTTCCTCTTCTCCACATCTAAGCATGTATCTTACAGGCAGTCCTTTGAAAATTTTAGTTTTAGCTGTGTGTGTGAGCGTATGTGCACACATGTGCGTGGGTGCTTGTAGAAGCCAGAAGAGAGTGTCAGATCCCCTGGAGTTGGAGTTGCAAGCATTTATGAGTCACCAGTCATGGATGCTGGGATCCAAACGTTGGTCCTCATGATTGAGTAGCAAACACTCTTAGCTGTTGAATGATCTCTCTGGTCCCCAGAATCATGTTTCTGCTACTAGAGATTGAACCTAGGGCTTAGCACATGCTGGTCAAGCACTCTACCAGTGAGCTAAACTCCTCAGCCAAGCAGTCCTTTTAATTAAATGAATAAGGATTTCTCCCTTGGGGATAGGTATAAATGAATTGCTAGCTGTTTTGAATAGCACCCATCTGTGACTACTATCATGCTGTGCTCATGGGTGGCAGTTAATTAAGACAACTTGGAAGAATATAATGGCTCATGAAGAGGAGGGAAGAGAAGGCAACGCCTCTCTCTCATGGTCTCAAAATTATTTATAATATCATGTTCGTCATATGCATTTGTGATGTATCATCTTTAAGTGGTCTCCTTTTAAAGTAAGGCATAGTTTCCAGAGTGTTTGTAATGCACTCCTAATTTATGGTGCTGGATAGAACAAGGACACGTTTGGCTTCGCCTATTTTATTCATATAATCTTAGCACAGGAAATGCCGCAGGATCCATTTATGCTTGTGGCTTTATATTCAGCATAAAATTAAGTTTTCTGTCTGATGTCACTTGTCAAGTAAGCTTTTAAAGCTGTTATTTTCCTAGGTCCCTTGAAAAGGCAGCCTGTCTTTAAAAGCACAGAATGCCACATTTCCAGAGTTGTCTCTGATGAGATGAAACGATCTGAGAGTTGGGGGGTTATAATACCAGCTGAGCACAGAGCATGCCAGCGCACTGGCCAACATCTTACCATAAAAGCAAAGATGTAACTGCAAGTCTGGTGATAACTCAGAAAATTAAAACACTGCTAACCTATGTTTCAGTGCTAGAAGTAGGCAGACTTTCAGACAACATTGTGGATATGTTGAACATAATAACTGTATAAGGGTTCTCTATGCGGAATAAAACATGCATCTATCACATAAAAATTGTTAAATAAAAATATAAATATTTAAGAAATGCTACCCTAAACTAACCATTTGTTTCAACAACAAATTATTTTTAATATTTACACCTTTTGCTAAATGCTTGATATTTAAAGGTGCCTTGAATAGATTATAGTACATATCATCTCCAGAACCTTGGACAGAAAAATAGGATTACCAAGTCCTCCTTGAATTGCAAAAGCAATTGAATGAATCACTTTGTACTGCAGTTACATCTCTTCTCGCTAGGTGGTGTGCTCAAGTTTAAGAAAGCTGTCAAATAACAGGATGCATTCATTTCACAAGGTCAAAAAACAGAAGAGGGTAATTTTAAACTTGAAAAGAGGTGACTATGTTATATCCAATGCATTCAATAGAGAAAACAGACTAAGAGATGTTGAGAAAGGAAAGGCCTTTTTAAATAACCAGGATTTCTCAATAGGTCAACTACCACTAGAAGTGCCCATTGAAGACCAACCATGCTACCTCACCACCCAGCACCAGAAGGTGCCAACCAGCATGGGGAGATGCAGTGAGAACCCAGTGCACTTTCCTAACAGACATTTAATTTGTATGCAAAACCCTAAGAGCTGAATTCAGATTGTTCAGCAACTCCCTTAGTAAGAAATTCTAGTTAGTAAGTTCCTCGTGCTTAGAAAGCTTTCCGTTGCTTGTGTCTTAAAGGGAGGGCATGAGTCACAGATTTCACTGGCAAAGTCTCCTGAGAAACTATAGTGATTAGCAGTTCAAGAAAATTCGGAGTGGCGGAATGAATCCTATATGTGATGGGGCATTTGGACAGCTGTTGCAGCTTTGGGGGTGGGGGGGCACTGTATTTTGTATAATGTACTAGAAATGGATCTCTTCTGGGAAGGAAGGGTGATATTAATGTTAGATATTCAGAAGTTAAACCGCATTGATCTGTCTTTTGAAGTAATTGCATTGATCTCTGGAGTCTGTAGAAATTCATTGCTCATTCCCTGTGGATGCTTTCAAGGGCTTCTTTTTTTTTTTTTTTTTTTTTTTCTTTTTCCTTCTTTTACCCAAGCAATTTATTTCCTCTTTCATTTGATTCACAGAGGAAAACATCTTCCTGAAGCACGGCTGATTATTGTGCCAAAGTACTGGTTTATGTTTGTATGTGTGCATGCTCGTGTGTGTGCATGTGTGCATAGAGGCTTCTGAAAACACCTTAAATTATTTTTATGTCTTTTAACCTTTTTTAAAAAGTCAAGTCTTAACTTTAAAATATTTGAAGACGTGCAGGATTCTAAACTATATTTCCCCATACTCCAATTTCACCTGAGTGAAAAAAAAATTCAGACATTCCCTTAAGACAGCAGACTCACCACGACTATGAATTCACACCCAGTGTTGGAAAGGCAGAGGTACCTTCTGCCCAGCCAGGCACTGAAGTTGGCATGCTAAGGACTGCTCTAGCCCACCCCTCAGAAACCCAGGCAGCTCTGCTCTATGAACGATACACCTAAACTTCATGCTTTTCAGTTTTTCCCCTTGCTTTCACAGGCTAATCTACCTAAAGAGGCAGGGAGGCCCTTCCATGCAGCTCTTTCCCTGCAGGGGCCTTGGAAGCTGGCAGCCAGGTTGGGGTTGTTAGAAGAGAGTGCAGTGTAGGATGGAGGTGAACAGGCCGGTAGACACAGGGCTTGATCCATGCACACCATGGAAGCTGCTTTGGGCTGCCTCCTCGGGCTCTGCTTTTTAATTATTTTCTCTTTTGATTGTTTTCCCAAAAGGCAAAACTGCAGGCGGTTGCCTTGCGAGCATTTGAACTGTTATTTCAAACAAATCTTTCTAATTTATTTCTACTTGTAGCAATAATAATAGCATGTGTAGAAAAGCTTTGTGGGCGCCCCCAAGTTACACAAATCTCATGTCTGTTACTGTTCGGTGCTAATAGGAGCACAGAGTATTTCCTTTGTTGTTCACAAAAATGTCTGCTTGTGCTAGAGAATTCCACGTATAAGGAGCGCATATATCTCCCTGACCTTCCACGCGTAAGGTGCAGGAACAAAGATATTCCCCTTGGCCACTGCCAAACCTTATTACATAGTGTGTTTTCCTCTTCACACGGACCCATGACAAAGTTTGTTTGAAACTGGGCACATTAACATTAAGATATTAACAGCCTCAACTAAAACAACACAACAAATATTGTACTAACACGTCTTTAAAACTTGTGAATTGGGCTGGGTGTGGTGGCCCCCACCTTTAATCTCAGCAATGGGGAGGCAGAGGTGGGAGGATCTCTGAGTTTGAGACAAGCTTGGTCTTCACAGTGAGTCCCAGGACAGCCAGAGCTACACAGTGAGAGCCTGTCTGGGCTTGGGGGTGGAGAACACAACAACATAGACTTGTGAATCATTTATATCTGCAATTCTCTAGTCTGTGTTTTCAGACCACAGTTGGCTGTGGGTCCCTAAAACCTTGGACAATGCAACTGTGAATGGAGAATGACCACCATACATGATACACATACACGAATGTACATGGGCGTGTGGACCTCAAGGCGCAGAATGAGGAAAGGGCTTATTCTCACTTCGTGGGCAAAGCAATCTGGACTTGAATGTGTTCTCCTTAATTTTATTGCTTAACTATCTTTATCAAGGTCATTCAGTGGTAGAAATGCTAACAAAAGAGGAATGCTGATACTTCACAAAGAAACAGTACCGAGCACTGTAGCTGTTTGTCTGCTTGCTCTGGGGCAGGGTGGAGGAGCTGGCGAACAAAAGCAACAGCTTCCCAGAACAATGGGCTTCTCTGTGACCTGCCGCCCAGCTGTCAGCGCTGGGCTCAAACCCTCTGTCCCCTCACACACTCTCCCCGAGAAGCACTCCCTTCACTACATCCCCATCCAATACCTCACACAGGCGGAAAACTCTTTTCCTAAAGATCGTTCCTACCAGTGAACAGAGACACTTAGTGTTTATATTTTTAATTAATGAATGACACCAGTGAATCTACAATGTATAAATACAGAGTCTGGCTCATTTGTGGAGATGACTCTTTCTGGAATTACTAAGGCTAGCCTGACTACACAATGGTGGTCTCCCTGGCTTGGCTTCCTGCCTGGAACAGGGTAGGTAGCTCACAATTAGTCCTGAAAGTTACAAATGGAAACTCACTTTTGGGTGGGGCACAAGGATAAATTAGAGCCATCTAGTATAAAAATGGGTTATTTGTGTCTACTACTGATGGCTCATTTCCTCTCAAAAACTTTGAAAAGATATTAAAAATTAATGAGAAATAGATTACATATTACACTGTTTTCTTAAGTCTTTTCTGATGTCATTTCATCTTAATTGTAGAAAAATAAGAAAGTTGAGCTTCTTAAGAATGGAAGGAGCTGGGCAGTGGTGGCACACACCTTTAATCCCAGGACTTGGGAGGCAGAGCCAGGCCAGCCTGGTCTACAGAGCTAGATCTGGGACAAAGCTACGCAGAGAAACGCTGTCTCGAAAACAAAACAAAACAAACAAAAAGAATGGAAGGAAAAGCATATTTTTTAGAATGTGCACAGTCTCACTGAATATTTCTGTTTCTTGGTTGTTTTTTTGAGTCAGGGTCTCACTATGTGAGACCTTGGTTGGCCTACATAGACCAGGCTCACTTTGAAGTCATAGAGCTCTGCCTGCCTCTAGTGGGATTAAAGGTGTACACCACCATGCCCAGTTTATATATTTGTCTTTAACTCATACCCAGATTTACACAATTGAGATGCTTATGCTTTTTTGTTTGTTTGTTTTGTTTTGTTTGAGACAGAGTTTCTCTGTATAGCTTTGGAGCCTGTCCTGGCACTCACTTTGTAGACCAGGCTGGCCTCAAACTCAGAGATCTGCCTGCCTCTGTGATGGGATTAAAGGCATGTGCCACCACCTCCACTGGTCCTGCTTTTTTTTTTTTTTTTTTTTTTTTTTTTTTTACTTTACTGCTTTTTCTCAAGGATATCCTATGCCATTAAAGTCTCTTGAGAACACAATTTCCATGAAGCATTTGGAATACTGCCTTTTGGTGACTATTGTACATAATGTTTGTGAGTGTCTTAGCAAAGTTTCTTTAAGGTAGACTTTATATTTCAGGCTTTCATTTGTGTAGTATTCCACAGCCTTCCTGTCTGACTATAGTCTGTCAACTAAGGTTCTTTCAGCAGTGTATGAGACTCATAGAGGAACCAGGCCACTCCATCTTTTTCTTAGGGTTTTACTGTATGCCAGGCATCATATTCACGGTGTCATGTGCCGTCTGAACTATCCATAGCAATATGAAGTAGATTCTCTTAAACCACTTGACTGGTGAGATACTAAGGCCACATTATCAGGCTGTAAACTCAGGTACTGGAAGCTCTAGGGCCTGGGGGAATCTTGACAGCATTTACTGAACACATATTATTCAAATTTTGGCCACTTTGATAAAAGAAAAAGGTATCTCATAGCTGTTTTTAAGGTCATCCTTTCAACGTTAGCTCCTTCCCTGACAGTTATTAGACAATTATATTTCCTCCAGAATGAATCATATCTCTTCCTAATTTGCAATTGACTGGCTCTCCTATTATATAAATTTGTTAAACACTGAAAACATTCATCCTTGGTTCTGAATAGTGGCTAAATATTGTTCCTATTTGACATTTAATTATTTGTATACTTTGAACACAGGAGATTTCTTTACTCTGTGCAGTCAAATGTGTTGATATTTCTCTTTGTGATTGTCTTCCTAGGATTTTGTGCTGAAAGAGCCATTCTCTAACCAAAGATCTAAACAATATTAACCTCTGAGCACTCTTTCCCTGTGTACAACAGCCTGTCTGCCCTACTCCAAAAGTCCATTGCCAGCCCAGAGCCTCTACCTGTCTGAGGCTTTGTTATTATAACAAATTGGAAACAAACATTTTATGACATTTTTGTTACCCTGTAAATAGAAATTTCACAGCAACAAGTTTGTTCTCTTCGACCCTTCACAAAGATGAGAAAGAAAGCATTGCTTGTCAGTTACTTCTGCATCACTGTGCTGTAGTCCTGACAGAAACAACTTCAAGAAAGAAGGCTCTGTTTTCATTCTCAGAGGGCTCAGTCTCATGGCAGGGGCATGATGGTGGAGCAAGGCAGTTCCTGGTGACTTAGGGAGCAGAGAAAAAGGAGCTTGAAGTCCAGCTAGCTCTGCCCTGCTTCTCTGATTGCATCCAAGCCCTGTCCCGGGGCTGGATCCACCCAGATGCAGGGTGAGTCTTTCCCCTTTGGTTCTTTCTCTCTAAAAATACCCTCACAGACACATAGGAGGTGTGCCTCACCCTCACCAAGGTGATCCCAATCTAGTTAAGACAACAATGATTACTACTCATCACACATAGATCAAACTCGCTAGAGAGAACGACATCTAGAAGATCTGTTTGGGGACCTGAAATTCAGCTTGAATGTCACCACCATAAATTCCCTTGTCTGACCCTGCAGTTAATTTGGGTTGGGTCTCAGAGTAAGAAGCCAACGAGTAATTCATGAGATATTACTGTAGACATCCAAACAAGAACAGGAAGTAGTTTTAGCCAAGATACCTGACTTCTGAGCTGTATCCCAGCACAGCTTCGGGTCTACAGAGTTCAGCATTATCTGATTATCTTGCAACAAAAACTCCAAATGTCATGATCAGAGCTCCATTGGTTCTGTCAAGGCTGTTTGGCTGATAATTCTTCACATTCAAGCTTTGAGAGGAGCCACTTTTTTTTTCCAGTGTACTAATTTGAAGTACAACTGGAATGTAATATTATACTTAAAAAGAAACACAGCCATTTTTTAGGGAGACAGCACACAGCTACTTCATCTACCTGAAAATCTAAGCTTGAAAGTGTTTACAAGCAAATTTCAGGAATGTATTAATTAATTATTAGCTAAAGTTGGACTGGTATTAGGAAGGGTTAATTTGTTCTTGCTTACTAAAGCAATCTATAACAGCTAGGAAGAAGAAACCAACAATTATGGACAAGACACATGCAGCCATGGTAACCAATAGATTCACTTTTTACAACAAATATAATTTCCCAAAACCAGTTAATATTCGTATATAGCTACAGATATACATGGATGACTGACTTTTTGTTACAAGCTTTTCCAGTAGCCTCTGATACCTTTTTAAAAAATGAAATTACTATCCATGCAACACTATCACTATTTTAACTTACTTTGTTGGATAAGCCTACAGCAGGTTATATTAATTTTAGGCTTTACAATCCTGCAGCTGTTTAAGATCCAGGATTAGACTATTTTTATCACAAGTAATTTATCAACAAACAGTTACTAATTTGAAGGTTATACAATGACTTATAATGTGTTATGGGATATTGAGCAATTGCTGTTTAAAAAGAATAACTACAATAGAAAACAAAATTGTTTTCTACATGTAATCAGCAGTTACTCCCTTTCATAATACAAGGCTAGAAAATACTTTTAATTTTATGTGAATCAACATTGAAAATATGTCCAAGGGGCTAGGAAGACAGTTTAGTTGAGCCTTACAGCAGTTAGATCATTTGCTCCAAGGTATCCGTCTGGTTAGGCTGGGATGCAGACTTAACCTGCTTGAATTCAAGACCTAAGCTCTTAACTGAAAAGTTTCCATACCCTGATATTAAATCTCTCTGCAAAACATTCCAGGCCCTCAGAGAAGTGACCGGGAGAGGAGACTGGGAAAAACCATGGGGCTGGTCTTCAGGAGGAAGTTTAAATACCCTGTAGGCAGTGATCTTGAGTAGCTCTGAGGGAGGAGTCACAGTTAGGTGGGTTTTCTGAGGGTGGGGTCTGGAGAGAGGGAGAGTGTGGGGCCCAGCTAAACATTAACATCTGTGGATAAACAAATGTTGACAGATTTTTGCTAATAAACCAATGTTCACAGCTGTTAATTGAGCCAGTTCTTCTATTTGCCTTAAAACTTTTTAAGCAGTCAACACAGTATTCAAAATATAGACATGCCAACAGTGTCTCCGTTAGGCAAGAACATGTTTAAGGTAACTGAAGATGATGAAGTCCCATATATTTAAAAACCTATCTTCCCGAATTACACATCCCCTTTTGTAGAGAACTGCTGTGTGGGAACAGACTTCCACATGGCCCAGGATGCTTTCGCTGAGAGGTTTCTTTTTTTGTGAATCATAGAAGCACATGCGTCACAGTCATTTTCAGTTTTTCTTGATGCAGCTAGCAAACCCAAATCCTAGAGTCCAAGCATGCGGCTGTTTTTCCGTGTTTATTCTCTCTTGCCAGTTCCCTGCTTTTTAAATGTTCTGTGTTGTATAAGATGTCATCACTGGGGAAGGCTGAGTGATGGGAGCACGAGACCTCTCTGTACTTTTATTTGCAGTTTCTCATGAGTCTGTAAAAATACGAAAGTAAGGAGTTTGAAACTATTACCAAATTCCATCCTGTGGGGAAAATGAACCCATGTTTTTTATTTGATAATTTAGAACCAATCCAGTTTCCTCTTGGGGGAGTTGCCATCAATTTGAGGAAGCACTCATGCGAAATGGGCTACGTTTATAAATGTGTGAGGAACAGTGAGCTACATAAATCTGGGTCAGTGGTTCAACTACTTGCATTCCCCCAAGTCCCCCACCCCCAGAAATCTATTTGGAGGCCAAGTGCTTCTGAAAAACTTTCAGATCTCTGAGTTTGAGGCCAGCCTGGTCTAGAGAGCGAGTTCCAGGACAGACAGGGCTACACAGAGAAATCCTATCTTGGTGTGGTGGTGGTGGGGGGGAGTCGTTTACTCCTTCACTGGACCCAGATTTGAATCCTAGGACCCACATGGCAGCCCCAAACTGCTTGCCATGCCAGTTACAGGGAATCCAATGCCTTCTTCTGGTCTCTACAAGCACCAGGCACGCATGTGGTACATACACACGCACATAGGCAAATACTTATACACATAAAATAATAAAATAACTATTTTGAAAATGAAAGTTACGAGGCTAGGGAGCTGGTTTGATTAGAAAAGTACTTTTCCATGCAGACACAAGGACCTGAGTTTGTATTCCCAGCACTCTTGAAAGAAGACAGGCATGTTGGTGCACACATGTAACCCTAATCTTGGGGAGACAGAGACAAACAGATTTCTGGAGCTCCCTGGACAGCTAATCGTTTGCATTTGAGAGACCATGTCTCAAAATATAAGGTAGAAGATAACAGTGTCCACATACACACACACACACACACACACACACACACACCACATAAAGCCACACAAAATGAAAGTCAGCCTGTTGAAGAACCCCAAATCCCTCTGATAGTAATACCCCCCTTTACAAGAGGAAGGTAACAGGTGACACGGTGAGATCCCATCAGGTAGGATGGCATTGACTGTCCTTCTCACCTGGTTGTGCTGTGAATACTGACAGGTTTCAGTACCAGGCCCTGACTGGAAAGACCGTGGGAGTAGTGGGTTCTGAGAAGGGCATATGCAATGGAGAGAAAAAGCAGAGTAGCCTGTGCTGCTGGCAAGCAAGGCCAGCCCAGAGCAGAGTTCCAAGAGGGAACAGGAGCTCAAAAGCTTGCCTGAGAAATCTGCTCTTGATAGACTCCCTTGAGCTCCTGTTGTGAGGAATCCACTGGAGATGACCACTCAGACACAGTTTACAGCCATTTGAAAGTCTTTATTCCGGCTGGCAGGGGCTACACTCAAGTAGGTATTGGGGACTCAAGTGTAGCGCCAAGTGTTTAGGATAAGGGATTTTTAAATGCAAAAAGCACAGTCTGGTATTCACTCAGCAGCTCCTAGGGAAGGTTTTGCATCAGCAAGCAGTTTCCCAGAAGCTAAGGGGTTAACCGGAAGGGACAGCTTGCATAAACAGGTAGTTTAGCTCAAGCCACCTTTGTTACCTTGGGTTCCTAGAATAGAGTTGAGTAATTTTCCACGAAGCTTTCCATCAAGGGGATCAAATTCTAGTTAAAATCTAAAATGGCTTCAGCAAGAATACAAGATGGAGGAGCCTCTGCACAGACTTGCCTTCTTACACTGTTATAAACTTTTTGCAAGTGAGACACTGATTTGAATCACTAGTTTGAGGTACAAGCAAATGTCATAAAGACTCACTCTGAAGGTGCCTGCAACAAGTCTTCATACTGTTTGTTTCTTTGGAGAGTTGAGGGGGACTCAAACTGCTTTGTTTGATTAATGAGGCCGATCCAGGAAGCTCCTGCAATTTACTTCAGTCAGGACTGACTGGAAATGATGTAGAAAAAGAAAACAGAAACAGAAACACGCCCCTCACCACAATCACACTCAGGCAGGAATGTGTGCAGGGCAGGTATTGGAGGAAGGTTAACATGTACAGTGTGAGCTCAGAGGTAAAGGATCTGCTAGCAGAATTTGTGAAGCAAAACAAAAGTACGGCGAATCTGAGGAACCCTTGCACAAGCTACCCCAGCCCAGCCGTTTGGCAGCCAGCCCCGAAAACCTTCAGGGGTCCTCCATTG
Organism: Peromyscus leucopus; assembly: GCF_004664715.2. Classification (NCBI taxonomy): domain Eukaryota; kingdom Metazoa; phylum Chordata; class Mammalia; order Rodentia; family Cricetidae; genus Peromyscus; species Peromyscus leucopus. The sequence goes on from NC_051067.1 coordinate 41,777,051, forward strand.
TCACCTCACCAAAAGTCCTGTTGGTGACAGTGGAAATAGATAGCTAAGTCAGCTTGAACTTTTCTAGTTTGTAGAATGGTGAGTCAAAAAGGTTAGAAGACCATTGATGACATGGCTAAGTGGCCCAGGATAAAACCAGGTGATTTATGCCCCAAACCCATTGTGGTGAGACAAAAGTGAAAATCCACACCGAACCTGTTCCATGCGTGGGAGGATTACAGAGAGCCGGCTCAGCAGCTTTGCAGACACACTGAAGGCTGAATGTGACTGTTCTTGGAAAGTAGGGAATGAGACTCCTCTAAAGAGAGAGAGAGTGCAGCCCTCAGTCCTGAAAGAAGGGGCCCAGTGGGCAGGGTGAGCAGCTGGTGGCCCTGCCAAAGAGGCACAGGCATCTGGGAGTATGGCAGCCGGCCTGGAGAGCTATTCAATTACTGCAGGTTCCTTGCCAGGAGGTTTTCACCAGTTCCACGATTTATCAAGACAGTTGGACCTAGTTCAAAAACCACCTTTGCAAATTGCCATCAAAGGGGCTGGCTGACGGAGCTAGTGATGTCTGCTGCTTGGGACTTGTGAACTCTTCCGTGGTGAGGTCCCCATTTACTCTGGGCTGTCATCTCCTGGAAAGGTGTAATCCCTTCCCTTCACCTTCCCTTCTGGTTTCAAAGACATTCAATTTAGGGATTATGCAAATTCAGAAGCTTAATGGCCCCTAGGCCAATTCGCATCTTTGTGTTTCTTTATTGCATTAAGTCCTCTCAAATAATTTTCCTTCCTTCAGCCAGCTGCCACCACTGTTTTTTTAAACACTATATCTATCAGTTTCTACTCTATAAACCAAATCTGGGCTCTGATACAGACCAATTGAAATGCTTTTCAAGGCAAAATGATCATGCCTTGGTGCTTTCCCGAGACGGGTGGATAATGTGGCAGCAAATTTTCTACATTTTATTGTAAATCATCTTTATTTGGATCTTGCTTGTCCATTGGTTCCTTCCTTCATGTTAGCCTTCACTTATACAGTGACATGCACCCCACACAACAGTTATTCAAAGAACAATCTCAATATTGTTGGCAGGAAGCCAGCTGACAGGTAGGCAGTCTGGAGTAGAGACAGTTTGTTAACTATATGCAGGACAGTATGGCATTTGCCATAAATCATTGGTCCTCAACTATTGTCATTATTGACAACCAACTAGCTATTGTGAGATGTTCCAAAGGGTGTTCTAAGTAGCACACTCAAGACTGACAAAAGTAGGAATTCCATCTGTGACAGGTTTGACCAAGATGAAACTCGATGAAACCAAACCCTTTCGTAGATAACAATAAAAATCTGTAACTTATTATAGTTATCAAAAGCATGTCCTTGTAGGCAATGACAAACCATCTTGTCTTTTACTCAAACACCTGAAAATTGAATTCATATAAGAATTTTTTGCTTTCTTAAAAAATAATCCATGTCTGTTCTCCTGCATGTAAGACAGTTGTAAAGACCAGCAACAATATAGATAGCCTTATCTTAAATGTGTCAATTAGCTGGAGCTCTTCTAGATTGTTTCTACTCAAACTGTTTCTTATCTCAAAATGGCATTTTCTTTACTTCTTTTTCAGACTGAGGAAAAGGAATTACTCCCAACACTAGGCAGCTGTCTAGAAAGAAGCTGAATGAGCCAGGCAGTAGTGGCACATGCCTTTAATCCTAGCACTTGGGAGGCAGAGGCCAAGGGATCTCTGTGAGTTCAAGGCCAGCATGGTCTAGAGAGCAAGTTCCAGAACAGGCTCCAAAGTGACACAGAGAAACCCTGTCTCAAAAAACAAACAAAAAATTTAAGTAGAAAATACTGAAGGACCACTGAACTGGATGTTGTATTTACATATCTATATCTGTATAAAATAATTATTATAAATGTTTGTTTAAAAAGGTGAAGTGCAGCCGGGCGGTGGCGGCGGCGGCGGTGGTGGTAGTGGCGGCGGCGCACGCCTTTAATCCCAACACTTGGGAGGCAGAGGCAGGCGGATCTCTATGAGTTCGAGGCCAGCCTGGGCTACAAAAGTGAGTTCCAGGAAAGGTGCAAAGCTACCACAGAGAAACCCTGTCTTGAAAAACCTCAAAAAAAAAAAAAAAAAAAAAAGGTGAAGTGCAAATGTGAATTTAACACGAAGTTGTAGATTTTCAACACTGTACACAAACTCCTTTGTTACAAATAAATAATTATGCTTCTAAAAAAAAGAAAAACAAACAAGAAAAGGAGGAGGAGGAAGAGGAGGAGGAGGAGGAGGAAGAGGAGGAGGAGGAGGAGGAGGAGGAGGAGGAGGAGGAGGAGGAGGAGGAGAAGAAGAAGAAGAAGAAGAAGAAGAAGAAGAAGAAGAAGAAGAAGAAGAAGAAGAAGAAGAAGAAGAAGAAGAAGAAGCAGCTGGATGAAAATAGGGTAACAAATGGAACTTCTGTCAGGCTGGCTGATGTTGACATCTGCCAAAGCAGCTGCAAACATGAGTGAAAGGTTTGAAAGATGGATGATGAGGAAAAGGTTGGTAAAACTGAAGGTGGGTAGGAGTATGCTGGGATAATGTGGTAAAGCTTTCTCACAAGTGTCAGTGCTGTGAAGAACTCTTCTCTCCACTTCAAACTATGTTCTCTCTGGTGACTGATTAGCCCATCAACAAGGAGGAGCAGTCTATTTTTTCTCTCACCCAAATAAATTCTAATTGCAATTTTTAAATTTTACTTTTTCTAATATCAGACTTGAGTCAAATTCAGCTTGGGTTTTTGAATGTTGGAATTTGCTTTGAGGTAGGTTATTATTTTGTTTCTTGTTTGTCAATGAATGTTTGTTCTCACCTTGAAAAATAGTTTGTATGTTTATGGAACCAACAAATACCACAGCATGGAAAATCCCTTTGGCACACATAGGAGTATTCAGCCACAAATGTTCCTGACTTAAAAACTGAATCAAATAAAACCTGACACAGGGCAAAATATTGTATAGGCAAAGTGACATTTTATAATAATAGACTAATAAATGCAGAGGCAAAGCATGAATGAAGGCCAGCTCACATCCCTTGGATACTTCAAGGGTGAATCTCATCCTCACTTTTCTATTTTCATTGCACTAATAATTGTGTCTATAGCTGAAGCACCCTTCCATTTAGAGGACACCAGCATTTCTAATCCTGTTGCCACAAATCTCTAACTATGTGTCTATCTGAAATCAGACAGATAGTACCTTGGAGAAAGAAAAACCAAAGAAACCCTTTATCCAGCACTTCACTTTGGAACCAAATCAAATAATGTTTTAAATTATTCTGAGGAACACAATCCACCCAAAGCACATCTGCAAATTAACTTTGAATCATGTTACAAATGGCATTAATCAGGAGAAAGTGTGCTGATTGCCTACCTGCCTTCATCTTCTACACCCTGACACTCAGCTGCCACAACAGGCTACTTTTGGGAAATCATCAAGAGTCTATCCATCACCCTGCTGCTACATAAAACAGCTGCAAAGAATGTTTAAAACATTGATATTTGATGACAGAAAAGGAAACCGCCCAAGTTAGGCTTTACAAAGTGGTTCAGGTCAGAACAAAGGAAGATTTAGGGAGAGAAAAGAATTGGTGTGTGAATCCTCTCTGGGTGCCTGGAGCTTGTGTTTGCCTTCCACAAGTCCCAGTTAAATGCTCTTTGTGTTCAAGTGGCCTCTTGTCTGTGAAAAGCCCATCAGCCCCGTTTTCCTCATTCAGAAACCCACATTTCTACCAAAGGATGACCATGTCCTTAATGCAGAATAGCGATGCAAGGTGATAAGGAACTCACAGTCATCAAATCAATAGACTAACAAATGATCTAGATGATGTATTCACTGTCCATGCATTTAACAGATAGGTGACTTGTACTGAGGCTTACTTTGACAAAGGTATGAAGTAGGGTCTACAGACAATCAGAATTGATCTAAAAATCTCATCTGGAAACATTTAGCTTTGTAAAGTCTACACTAGAAGCCACACTCATGTAATTTATTTTTTTTTTAAACTCCTGAGCTGATAGCAAGGATGACAAGTCCAGAAGCCACTGATCTGAAACATTGATTTTCCATTGCAGAGATGCTGGGCAAGCTGGAGAGGCTGCAGGAGAATGTGATCAGAGCTGCTGCATAAATAAGTGGTAATAATTCGTTTCCACACCTGCCAGGCAGCACCTCTGTGGTGTGTTTCTGGAGAAAAGATTCCATGCTTTTCACCCAAAAACCATATTACTGCTTAGAAGGTATGACAACACAAACAAGTTACAAAACTCCTTGAAAAATAATGGCATCCCATTTCCAGAATTTGAAAATGCTGTAAAGCTGAACAGAACATGGCCTCTGCCCAGTAGCTAGCACATGGTAACTTCTGTGTTAGATGCCATTTCTGACCACCCTGCATGTGACTGGATGTACCCTCCCGTTAGTTTCTTTGTGCCTTTTGAAATTGCTTTCATTCTCTGCAATCCAGGCCCAGCCCACGTGTCCATGATCTTCTTGGCATCCTTCAGCCTCCACCACCAAGGCGCCCTGACCTCCCTCTCTGTAAGCCTTACATTCAGATCTCATAGAAGGATGCCTAACGGCTGTGCCTTTGTCCCACAGGTGTGACGTGAGTGTCATGACAGGACTTTAAAAACAAAATATAAGGACAATGTTTGCTTCCGCAGAAGTGCAAAAGGATTACTTGCTGGCCAAACCTGTTGGACTATTGCCATAAAAGCCATCTAACCACCAAGAGTAGAGAAAACTTCCACTCAGCATAATGCAGAGGAAGCTGGTCCACGCAACACTGCCACTGCCTCTGTAGGCTTTAGTATTCTGAAAGAATCCTCAGAATGTCAGTCTCCCTTCACTCCCACACACTTATTCTACTGCGGGGGGTGGGGGGAGAATAAAAACCTGCACTTCTAGAGTGAGCCACATCTCTCTATGCATGGAGCAAACCCAGTGTCTGTGTTTAGCATCCCAATGTGACAATTACGCCACATCCAGTTTGCTCTGTGGCTGAAGCTTACATTTTTATGCTAAACCATGGAGGAATGGCTAAATAGTTCGGGACATTATTTTATTCGGGCCTTTCATGTGATTAAAAAAAAATCATCCAGATTGCTAAAATACATCTGTAAAACAACTGGGGAATGTCAGGTGCATTCAGAAGTTGAAAATTGGATAGCTGTAGGAGAAGGTGAACTGCAGGACACTGTGCTGGTAATGCACACACACACACACACACACACACACACACACACACACACACACACACGGAGAAGTAATAAACAGTGTTCATATGTATGTATGCGTGCATGCGTGCGTGTGTGCGTTCATGTGTGTGTGTGTGTGTGTGTGTGTGTGTGTGTGTGTGTGTGTGTGTGTTGTATGAGAGAGAGAGACAGAGAAAGAGGAGAAGGAGAGGGAACTGGATGGCTGGGGAGGAAAGAGATTTTATTAATAAATGGAGAACAAAAGCTGGGTTATGTAAGCAACACTGAATTGCTTGTATAACAAGAATAGAAACAAGGTATGAATATTCATAAGGAGAACTGAAGACATGCTTGCCTGTGAGAAGGAACTGGAGATGGAGTTCTGAGTTTTGTTTGAGCATGATGTCACCCAGGAAGCATTGCGTAGATCACATGACATGGCACAAAATCACAAAATTAACTTTTTTGCCTAAATTTACTTTTTCAACACAATGACTAGTTTAGTAATATTTCCTCTTGTCGTTTAATTTGGTTTACATGAAATAATCAAAACTATGTAAACCAAGTATATAATATCCATCAGGATAAATTAAAAACTGGTATATTCATACAATGGGCTATCATTTAAGGGAGAAAGGCAATGTAATATTGAGAAATGCTACACTATGGAGAAACCTTAAAAGTTTTGTTAAATAAAAAAACCAAATTTAAGCAGTCATAAAAAGCATATAATGGGGTAAGACAGCAGATTAGAAACTGCCTCTGTGGCAACAGAGGAGGGAGAAAATTCCAGATAAAAGACTATAGACTCTATTCCTAGGCCTGAAAGAAGAGTTATAAAGAACAGAGCGGAGCTGGGCAAGGTGAGATCTTGACAAAGATCTCGACAGTGGGGATGACTGCCAGCAGAGGTTCACTCCCCCTGCAGACATGAGGACCCCAAGAATAGAGCTGGCAGGACCCATGGCACTGTGCAGTAATGACCAAGGACACACCATCAAGGAGACAGAGGGAGGCAGAAGGGTGATGTGGGGAACTGACACTGAGATGCTCCAAGAACACTGGACAAGGAACCAACCCATCCCCACCTCACCTCCGGTGAGTGACAGCACACCAAAGTGAGAGTATGCTAATGGCGGAAGCTGAGAAGGGAACACCCAGGGACCGAGGTAAACACCGGTGGGTGGGCCTTCTGTGACAGCTCTAAGGCCCAAGGGGCCAGGGAAGAATGAGTCCCAAACCTCAGAGGCAAAGTTGTTTATGGCAGGCGGGGTTTCTCAGATCCCAGCATTTAAGAGAGGATGGCATCCTCACTCAAAAATCCCTCCCAACAGCAAAGATGTCTTTCATTACTTAGACTAGTAGCTTTCAGCCCACCTCAGGAGCTGCCCACAGAAGACAGAGTGGGGACAGCCCTGCTCTTTCAAACTAGGAAGAAATAGTGACTGAGGTTCTATCTTCTAATTTAATTTATTTCCTGCTTTATTTATTTATTTCAATTTTTTATTTTGTTTTAGCTTCTATATCTCTTAAATAGGCTTTTATGACTGCTCTTTCATTTTTTTTTTAACTTTGTGGTTTTCTGAGACATGGTTTCTCTGTCTAACAGTCCTGAGTGTCCTGAAACCTGCTTTGTAGACCAGGCTGGCCTGGAACTCACCGAGATCTGCCTGCTTCTGCCTCCTGCGTGAGTGCTAGGATTGAAGGTGTGTGCCGCCACCACCTGGCTGCTCTTTCTTATTTTTAAATTACATTTCTTCGTGTGTGTGTGTGTGTGTGTGTGTGTGTGTGTGTGTGTGTGTGTGACCTGGGCACGCTTGCACACATGCATGTGCCACAGTGCGGGTGTGTACATTAAGGGACAACGTGCCAGAGCTGCCGTCCTGCAGGAGTTGGTTCTCTCCTTCTACCCTGCGGCCCCAGTGGTGGAACTGAGGTTGCCAGGCTTGCCTTGCCCTTACCCGCAGAGCCGTCTCACCAGCCCCCACCTGTCTTTCTTCTTTTCTACTTCCTCTGGAATATTTTCTCTCTTATTTTTCATACTTTCTACCTATACACTCCCTCTTTCGTTTACACCTTACTTTTGTCCCTTCCCTATTCGTCTTCATCTCACCACTATATTATTAGTACCCTAATCTATAAAAAACTGTTTATTTTCTAATCAGCATTTGAAAGCCGCTCTCTCTGAACCTGGTCAGGGACACAAGTGAGGCACACATGTTTATTCTATTAAATGTGAAAAACAGAAATTATTGTATCTCTTCAAATTATTGTATCTCTTACTGCCGTCAGCTTTTCTCAAAATAGTAGCAAGCAACATAAACCCAACTTAAGAGAGCTCACAAGGAAGAGACATATAACATCAAACAATCAAAAAGGAACAATAAAAAACTGGGGCTGGGCAGATGGATCAATATGTAAAGTGATTTCTGTGCAAGCATGCTGGCCTGAGTTCGGATCTCTAATGCCCACATATAAAGGAGGTATGGCTATCCCCATATACGACTCCAGCACTGGGGGATGAAAATAAGTAGCTCCCTGGCTCTCACTGTCTAGCCAGGCAAGCCAATCAGTTCAGCTCCAGGTTCATTGGAAAGACCCTATCTTCCCAAAAATAAAGTGGAAAATAATTGAGGAAGATACTGAAGATCCACTATGCCCTCAACATACACGGACACACCGGAACACTTACATATGCATACAGCACACAGAGACACAGAATAAAATAGAAATAAAAAATAAAGACTAGAGGATATAGCTATCCAAAAATATGGAATAAACACAAGAAAGAAACACACACACAATATATATATATATATATATATATATATATATATATATATGAAAACAAGTGACTATGACAATTATACAAACTGACAAAAACTCATCAATACTGGAAGCCAAAATAATGAGATTGCTGAGCTGTAAGAAAAATATTTCAGAGTCCTGGTTTTAAAAAGATTCAGTGACTATATAGATGGTCAAATAAACAGATACATAAAGTAATCAATTCAGCACATAAACATTAGCAAAGAAGTAAATGAAATTGTCCTTAGATGCAAATATCCTCAATTAATTATTCAAGGATGAGACTGACCAGATTAAGAAGCAACATCCTACTATCTGTTTTCTCCATGAAACATACTTCACTGGCAAAGACACAAACTCAGAGTAAAGGACAGAAATCAACTTACCAAACAAATTTAATGTAAAAACAAGCTGGTATGGCTATTCTGAAATCTGATTTAAAAAAAAAAAAAAAGATGTCACAGACATTGGTAAGTCTTTTGCACACTGAAGGCCTCTCTGCCAACGCAGCAAACTGAATCAGGAAAAGCCAAATTTAATGGGTAAAATGTTCCCGGGTGTTTCCCAGCCCCTCAGAGAAGAGAGAGGGCTGAGAGACCGGAAAAACCACAAGTCTGTTTTCTGGGATGCAGCTTATATACACGTGGAAGAGGTCTTGAGCCTCTCTGGGGAGGAGCTGTGTTTGGTGGGCTTTGAAGGGGTGGGTTTAGGGAAAGAGATGGGGAGGAGAGTTGAGGTGGCTCTTCCACCAGACTCCTTCCAAACAAACATTCCAGACTCTTTGGGCATAGGGATGCCAGGGTGCCAGGGGTTGAGGTGGAGCTCCCACCCAAACAGACATCACATACCTTTATTAAAAGGGAGTAAAGGAAGCAATTCTTCAAGAAAATATAATAATTATAAATATTTATTTCACAAAAGTCAGGGCTTTCTATCTCATAAAACAAACACTAAAGGCCATGAAAGGCCAGGTAGATCCTGCCACAATAATAGTCTTTACATAATTGTCTTTAAATGGGTTTTCCAAACAAAAAGTCAACAACAACAACAAATACCTCAGAGCCAAACTATACCAAAGGTCAATTGAACCAAGAAGTGAGGTTATTGCTATGACACATTTGACCACATGGTTCTTGGCTTGGGAAATTGTTTTGTGACTAGAGTATGGAAAAGTTTGGTACTTGGGGCTGAAAAAGCTCAAGCATGCTGGAGGCAGAATAATGGGTCATTGTAGTGGGAGCTTGAAAGAAAAGACTGCCTAGGGAGAGGTGGACAGTGGAAACCAGCTCATGAGCTTTCAAAGGAGCTTTCAAAGGGCACCAACGTCTCTATAAGGACCTGGGCTAGGGACCTTTGTGTGATATTTCGGCTAAGAATCTCGTTTGACTCTGCCAGCTCCTGGGAAACTGACGCTAGGTTTAAAAGTAGTGGATTGATTTGTTTGTCAGAGGACATTTCAAGACAGGAGAGTATTGAGGCTCCCGCTGAGAAAGCATCTGTCATTGTTAAAAAGATCAGCACTACTGAAGGGAAACGTTCTGAACTACTATGGGACAACAGGAAAGGTCCTGAGGGCAAGTCTCTACTTATCATGAACTCTGTTTTGTAAAGATCCAAACACATCCAAAGGGAGAGAACATAAATTCAAATGAGGCTAGAGTTGAAGGGGTTCCTTATGGTCAAAATCAGCTGCCTAGAGAAGTATTTGCCCAAGGCTCAGCCCACAGCAGCTGGTGTAGCTGTGAGGGTGCCTGCATGCATGCGTGCGTGCGTGCGTGCGTGTGTGCGTGCGCGTGTGTCAGAGGATCCACCCCATGCTGGTAGCAGAGCTTGGCAGCATTTTCCATGTGGCACTTGTTTTTCAGGCATGAAAGATGCAAGACCATGGGAATCGTGAGATCTTACTCCATGGTTTTAGAAAGCTTATGAAGGCAGACAGTGTGTGGCAGGTTCTGAGTCCTTGCAAAGAGGTCCTGAGAGGTCGTTGTATAAAGTCTCAACAAGTTTCCTCTTGCTCATTTGTCCCTATCACCTGTCCATCCATTTACCCACCCACCTACCCACCCATTGAAAATAATATTAACGAGATGACTGGGGAGCCAGACCAGAGCCATGACAGGCTTCTAATAGCCCTGCCAGGAACCAGGCCTTAGTTTCAGTTTACTGGAACTAGCTGGAGCTGAGCAAGCAGTTCTCAGGAAGACTGTAACTCAGGGGCAACCAATCAGCAGGCGCCCCCCAGCCTTCTGCTGGCCCAGCAGGAGCCCCCCAGACTTCAGCTGGCTCAGCAGATGCCCCCACACCCAGCCTTCTGCTACCTAAAGATAGCTTTTCCTACCCTCCCGTCAACAAGCCCCTAACAACTACAGCCTCCAACCAATCAGCTCCCAGACTAATTGTTTCTCCACCAATCAGCACCAGATTAATCCCTCCTCTCTGGAATTTCCCTAACTCTGTTTAAAAGGAGTTTATGACCTCCCTTCAGGGGTCTCTATTTGCCACCCCATCGTGCTGGAAATAAACGCTCTTGCTAAATTGCATACATGACTGTTGGTCGTTCTTGGGAGCTCCTCTCAGATCCTAACAAACAAACTATTAAAAATACCCAGTACTACCAAGCATAGTGGCTCACATCTTTAATCCCAGCACTCGGGAGGTAGCGGCAGGTGAATATCTGCGTGTTCAAAGATAGCATAGACTACACAGTGAGATCCAGGATAGCTCTGGCTGTGTAGAGAGCTCCTGTCTCAAAAACAACAATAACAACTAAAGTATACCTCAGTATTGTTGACTACATGGAACACAGGAGCATTAGATCTCTAGGACCTATTTACCTCAGGTAGAACTTTGATCCTCCATCTATTTGTCTTGAAATTTTGAAGGCCCAATATAAAAGTGTCGAAAGCAGACTGTAAGATGGATTGTCACTGTGATAAGTTTCTTCAGAGGTTAAATTGGTCATATTTTTTCTCTTTTGTGAGAAGCCAAGAATGCAGAATTTGATTAGGCAATCAAATTCTGGATCATGAGAATGAACTACCATAGCGGGCACTGAGAGCAGGTATAGCAAAGGCAAGCACTGAATATGCCTCAGTGTGCTCATGTTATGTGTGTTCAGCTCAGAAGGAGCCCTGAGCCTGTTGTTCCCAGACTTGCAAGGCTCATAGAAAGAGAAAGAAATGGCGAGTTCTCTTCCACGTTCCCAATGACTAAAGCAACCTCACATCTACCCATTTTAACACACACCTTCTGCTTACAGAATGAATACTTTGGTGAAAACAGGTGCCAAGGCCTGCAGACCTAGACCATTTTACATCTCAGACACATTTTTTTGTTTGTTTTGTTTTAGTGTTTCTTTCTTTTATTAAGAAATTTTTATTCATTCCACATACCAACCGCAGATCCCCCCCTTCATCCCTTTTCCCCGCTCCCCCCTCCCCGCAAGTCTTCCATCCTAGCCTACTCCCTAGCCCCATCCCCTCCTCTGAAAAGTTATAGCCTCCCATGAGGAGTCAGCAAAGCCCAGCACATTCAGCTGAGACAGGCAGGTCCAAGCCCCTCCCCCTGCATCAAGGCTGTGCAAGGTGTCCCACCATAGTCAATGGGCTCCAAAAAGCCAGTTCATGCACTAGGCATAGATCCTATTCCCACTGTCAGGGGCCCCTCAAAAAGACCAAGCTACACAACTGTCTCGCCCATGCAGAGGGCCCAGTCCAGTTCCGTGCAGGCTCCACAGCTGTCTCAGACACATGTTAAGTTGCTCCAACCTCATAATGATTTGGGCTAAATAAATAAGTAAATAAAATAGGTGCTGAATTTCAGTCACAGAAGAAATCTCACACATTCCCAGAAGACTTACCTATAAAGAATCCCTATCCTGTGTGTTTCTGGGGTACATTGGAGTGTGTTTAGCACTTTTGCATAAGCTCAAGAACCAATCCCCACTTATTCCTTCAGCAAGCATCACGCAACGCAAGCATCTGCCTTGGTGAGGAATTCCTATCCTGTCCTTCCCCTTGACCTCCACTCTTTATCAGAAAGATCACCACCTACAGGTCTTGCAAATTTCATTGTATTGCTCACTTTAAAATATATGTGCCTTAGCACCTCACTGGAGGAAACATGATTCTCACTGATCCTAATTCCCTTCCACTGACACAACACAAGCCCAGGAGAATAAGATTTTCTTGCTACATAAAGAAAAGAAAAAAAAAAAAAAAACTGTCCTGCTTAGGTCAGAGACAGGGTCAGATTTTCTTTTTCTTTCTTTTTTCTTCTTCTTTTGATTATAGGTGTCAAAGGTTTAGCCTTTAGCTTGTTTGCAGAAGAAAGCGGCTTCTGAAAATCCAGCTCTCAGAATGAACCCTTGCTGGTTCCATGTGGTACCTAACAGACTGTGCCTTGGCCTCACCCAACTGCCTGATGAAACGTCATGCAGGACTTGGGGAGCAAGGGGACCTCAGACAGATGGCCACCACATACAGACAGCAGGACTTGGGGAACAAGGGCACCTCAGACGGATGGCCATCACATACAGACAGCCCATTTAATGCCAGGGCATGTTGGACAGTTACACTAAGTGGTAAGAGGAGTTCAGCTTCTGTTGAGCCCAAACCAGCTGTGCAGTTGAAAGAATCCTGTTCCTCTCACTGAGCTCAGGGCCTGGGTCTCTCCAGTCCCTTCATAACAAGTGTCCTTCTGCTGTGTCCATTTTGGGTAGCCAGCCACTAGAATAAATTAACAGAATTGGAGAAGCCCTGGGTTTGGTTCCGTAGCCTCAAAAACAAAATAACTAACCTGTAGTTAGTGTTTCTCTCCAGGTCCCGCCAAGTCCCTCTAGTCCTGCAGCCCACTTATAAAATAAACACACAGACGCTTACATTATTTAAACTGTTTGGCCTAATGGCTTAGGCTTCTTGTTATTTAGTTCTTATATCTCAAATTAACCTATATCTATTAGTCTATAAGTTGCCATGTGACTTGTGGCTTACCAGTACCTTATATCTCACTTGTCATGGCGGCAGCTGGCAGAGTCTCTCTGCCTCAGCCTTCCACCTCCCAGAATTCTCTTCTCTCCTTGTCCCACCTATACTTCTTGCCTAGCTACTGGCTAATCAGTGTTTTATTTATTAACCAATCAGAGTAACACATTTAATATACAGAACATCCCACAGCACTAGCCCATTCAGAGAACAGGGTAGAAAAGATTAAATATTTAGATTGTTTTCATTACTATGTTCTGGAAATACTATTTTGTATGAGTCTATATGGGTTCTGGTAATAGATGGACTGTCTGACCAAGGCATCCTCATTCCTGAGTCATGATGGGTGTTTCATGGGAGCTGGATAAGGCCAAGGCAGACCACTAGTTAGATGGCACCTGCAACCAGCCATGGCTCATTCTGAGAGCCAGGTTTTCAGAAGGCAGTTTCTGTGTCCTGACAAACATTATCTTAAGTTCAAATCATAAAAAAGTAATTATATTTTGTTTACCGGTACATAATGCCTAGTGCCTGAAGTAGTGCCTGGCACATAAGGGATACTCAATGTTTATGTTTGGAAGTTTATTAGATATAGTTTTAAAGATCACTTGAACCACAAATGAATCCAAATTATATATGTACTTCAACTTTTAAGAGTATTTAGTCATAGAATTGTTTAATAATTGTACAGTCAATATTGGCATACAAATTTGTATCATGTAATTCATCAAAAGGTTGGAGATATAAACAAGTGCTTGTTGAGATAAGGAATGGTCCTTTTCAAGGCAGAGAAACAAAGTAGTCCTGGCTTATTGAGGCCTTCAGGACCATTGTCTTTCCCTTCAACACAGTAGATAGTAACCAGCCAGCTCCTCTGTTAGGGCAAAGCCAGACTGCTGATAATGCCTCTGACATTACAGAAAGGAAGAAATAGTCACTTTTCAAGATCATGCACACATTAGTTCACATGCCTTGGGAAAGTATTAATAGAAAATAAAGAATAAAACAGGAACAAAAGCAAGGTGTTTAATGTTAGGGAAGAGGATAAGAGATGTGAATTTGGTAAGCAGAATGAAGTGTGTGGCAGATGGTGAGCTGACCCCAAAAGAGAGGCTATCTCTACATTGCAGGTGGCTAGCTATACCTGGAAATGGCCGCTGCTCTCCACACACCTGCCTCCTCCTGCCTGCTCTGGCCAGACAAGGTGGGGGATGCTCACTCACCTGGTGCTGATTCTAGCAGTAATGGCTTCCTTGCTTTAGGAGAGCACAGACTGAAGGCTTAGATGCACAGGTGATGGAACGCAGCTCCAAGACCCTGAATCTCCTTTCTCCCTGCACCCAACTACTGTGATTCCTATATTTTATTTACATTCTTTTTCACAAATAGGTCAACTTTAATAGATGTTATTTTATATTTACATAGTTCCTTGAATCCTCAAGAACCTTAAATACTTTACAGACATTAGCTCTACTAAATCCCACAACTCTGTGAGGTAGGTCTTACTTCCATTTGACAAGAGGGATACTGAAGCACAGAGAGATGAAGCAATCTGCCCAAGGTCACACAGCAAATTCACTGAAGATCCAGGACCCATGCACCTTAGCATCCAGCTCCCAGCCAAATACCTCATGAGAGAATCTTTTTTTAAATATAATTTATTTATTTTTATTTTATGAGCATTGATTGGTGTTTTGCCTATATTATGTCTCTGTGAAGATGTTGTATCCCCTGGAACTGAAGTCACAGATGGTTGTAAAATGATCTTTGGGTGCTGGAAATTGAACCTGGGTCGTCTGGAAAAGCAGCTAATACACTTAAGGGCTGAGCCATCTCTCTAGCCCCATTATGAGAGAATCTTTAATGAAGAGTATTATTGCTTTATTTTTTTTATTCCTCAGCTCTTAAAGGTAGCTACAACGCAGTAGACAAGAGTATTTTTAGTTCCCTTACTGAAGGTGTATGGGGGGGGGGGATTTAGTTTATCATGTTAGTAAACTGATTGTGTCTCTTGGTGAATTCTGTCAGAGTATGGAACACCAGGATAGGAAAGTC
Source organism: Peromyscus leucopus (assembly GCF_004664715.2). Taxonomy (NCBI): domain Eukaryota; kingdom Metazoa; phylum Chordata; class Mammalia; order Rodentia; family Cricetidae; genus Peromyscus; species Peromyscus leucopus. The sequence continues at coordinate 41,792,117 of NC_051067.1, forward strand.
CAGGCCACTGTAAACTCAAAACCAAGAAAAGGAGTCCCAAACTGAAGATGAGTGAAGTATTCCTACAGCACGGAAGCACTTTTGGTTCTGGCCAGGGAGGCAGAGGATCTATTTGCTCTGAGCTCTAAGAGGAGGGTAGCTTAGAACCATTGTTGATAGCAGGGAGATCTCATCTGATGGTGGAGAGCCAATGTGTTACATTGTAGGCATGCTGTTATCCCCCAAGAAAAGTCCAGAGTATCAAAGGAACAACTGTGTAAGAAGTTATTTCCATGGAACACAGCATGGCTTAGATATAAGGTGTTCCCTCTAAGGGCTCATATGCTGGGAGGCTGTTCCCCATCTGGTGGTAGTACTTGGGGAAGCTGGAAAAAATAGGTCACTGAGCATCGTGTACCTTTGGGAGCTATATACTGTCTCTAGTCTTGCTCAGTCTCTTTCCTCTGCTTTTTGACTATGAGGCGATGACCAAGGTTGTGCCTCCACACCTTCCTTCCACTATACTTTGATTTCACTATGGTCCCCAAACAGGGACTCCACAGAATATGTACTGAAACCTCTGACATCATTTGCTAAAAGATACCTTTTCTCTTTTACAACTGTTTGTGTGAGTTCTTTGTCACAGTGATAAAAATATTCAGTGCCAAGGAGGACAAAATTGCCGTCTGGTTACTGGTCCAAAGTGGCTTTCCATAACTTACAAAAGCAAGAATACAAGTGAAAATGTGAGGGAAGGCAAACGACTTCATCAAAAGTCAAGACTCTCCACTACCCTGCCTGTGAGCTTATTAAAACTTTTTCTTTAACTACAAAGCTAATGGGATTGGGTCAGAAAGTGCAGCCATACCTCAGCAGTAGATGCCAAGGTGCCACCACATAACAAGCTTGCCTTCTTCTGTACTCCTTCCTCTCCTGGTGGCTGAAACCAAGGTGGAGCTTATGTGGATCCTCTCTCTATGGGGGAGGAGGAATAGGCTGGGGGGAGCAGAATATGCCACCAAGATGAGTTATGAATAGGAGATGCAAGCTCAGTAGGCTGGGAAGAGCGCAGCAGCAGGAGAGAATGTGAGGGGAGAAGGGAAATGGGTAACATAGATGTGGAAGCCGTTAGACCTAAGGTCAGATGGAACAGCAGGCCTGAAAAATCCTGCCACCGGGAAAAATATGAGTGACAGTTCAGAAACGCCAATCAGCGGTTGGGACAAGATGGAGAAGAGAATAAAGAAAGGAAAAAGGAGGATGGAGGTAGTCTGCCTGTTAGGCAGAGTTGAGAACGCACTGAGAAAGTATTGGAGGTACCCGGCAAAGAGCTGGGATGATGGGACACAAGCAGGAGTCAGACAAATGCAGAATCATTTCTTAGACAACAAAATAAAAGTAGAAAAAGCTACTGGGAAATATATCTCAATAAGTTTCACCACACTCCCACAAGAATCAGATCACTTCCTGACAAATACTTGATTTATAAAAACTGCAGAGACAAGAACAAACCTGGAAAGAGAAATGTGGGTCATGCCCAAAGGATAAACATGCAGCCGACCCCCATCATTTCCTCTGTGACACTAAATGCCAAAGACAAAATGTTGGTTAAATTTTGTGGGAGAAAATCGTAACAAGATCATGCGAGATGGCGTCTAGCAGTGTACAATAAACATAAAAATAGTCTCATATTTACACCGACTTTAAAAACATCTAAGACATTTATTTTAAAACACATATTCCACCTGAATGAAAGAGAAAACTAAAATTAAAAATGTTCAAAAACGTAAAGTTTTGGTGTCAGAGTTGGGCTGTTAACATCAGGCACCACTTAATTCAAACAAATGCTAGGGATTTCCTTACAACAGCAAAAACAAATCTCAAAATAATTCTTGAAAAAGAAGCCATGCAGCCGGGCAGTGGTGGCACATGCCTCTAATCCCAGCAGAGCCAGGCTGATCTCCGTGAGTTTGAGGCCAGCCTGGTGTACAGCGCGAGCTCCAGAACAGGCACCAAAACAACAAAGAGAAACCCTGTCTCGAAAACAAAACAAAACAAAACAAAAGAAAAAAACCCCATGCACTACAGAAAATATAATTAGCCTTACTTTTGTCTTTTAATGCCTAATAAAAATCTTTATGTAACATGTGGAATATTTTTATTTCTTTTCTTTTTAGTTTTAAGTGTTTCCTAAAATAAGCATATATCAATTTTAAATTGACAACAATTTAAAGAGATGTTCACATAAACTAAAAGAGGTAGACACAACTACCTTACCAATTCCCAGTGGTTCACATTTGCTTGCTCTCTCTGAAGCTCACCATCACACAGTCATTCTTCTTCTTCTTCTTCTTCTTCTTCTTCTTCTTCTTCTTCTTCTTCTTCTTCTTCTTCTTCTTCTTCTTCTTCTTTTTAGTATTTCAAGACAGGGTTTCTCCATGTCACCCTGGCTATCCTGGAACTCTCTCAGAAACCTGCCTGACTCTGCCTCCCAAGTGCTGGGGTTAAAAGTGTGAGCCACCACTGCCCAGTCCTTCTTACATATAGACTCAACTGGGCATCACTCTAAAAAGGAGGCTGAGTTAGTGCACATTTCCAGTCGGAGTGCTTTAAAAAAATGATGTGCATTTCCTTACACAACTTTCTACACATTATTTTTACTGAGATTAAATAGCTTTTTTGTTTTTAAATCCTAGACAGACAACTAGTCATGTACCTGTGTTTTTATTAGATTATGGTCTCCTGGAGGGAGGCCTAAGATTACTTCTTTGTTAATCCCACTCTCTGCACAGAACAGAGGAATACTGAAGTTAACTGAAAGCAATGAGATCATTCTGCCAGATGGCTAATGCCATTAGGATGTTCGCAGTCACCGTGTCAAAAAGCACTGAACTCTGTCTCAGAATTCTTCAGCTGTATACCGAGCCATTTCAAACTATTCCTCCCTCCATATTTTTTTAAGTTTATTCACAGTTAGGTGGTATTTGTTATTATATATCCTTTTAGTACCAGTAGCTTAAATAAGCCATAATTATGAAATGCGTTTTCTACTTAAATTTAAACACTTTCTCCATCTTCTGCTTTTTTTATTTAGGTCTTGACTGCCATTTTGTGGCTCCTTATTTTTATGTTTTGGAAAGCATATTCAAGCTAAGATTTTGAAGATGGCATACCTCTTTAGATGCTCAGGCTTTTGCAAACAGTGCTCACCTGGCCCACATAGCCTCTCTCACCTCTCACCTCTGCTCTGCTTCCCATCAGATTTATGCTCCTCTGAATGGGGCTGTGACCTCCTCAGTGGAGTCTCTTGTGAATTTGTGATTTCCGTCCCAGATTTTAATATTGTTGTAACAATGCTTATAAAATGGGGCAGACCTGTATGCAGGCCTGTATTTTCTTATGATGTAGCCTTCTGCTTATATCACTGTGGCATACACCCACTCAGTAAAGTGTGCCAGGTCCTCTTCCATACTTTCAGTATAGTGAAGAAGCAGTACTGTCCTCACAGGATTCCCAATCTCATCTACTACATAAGATAAGTCATTTTGACAGAGCTTTGACCTACATAAATGGATTTGTGTACACACAGTATGCAAAGAACTACTTCACGTGGGTGGTCAAGGCAATCCTATTGGAAAGAAACTTAAGGCAAGTCTGAAGTGTGAGGAGTCGGCTATGGGGAAGCCAGGCTAAGCGCATTTCAGGCCTACAGGAGAGCATACACAAAGGTCCTGGGAAAGGCATGAGCTGCTCTGTTCAGAGGAAAGAAAAGGCCAGTGTGCCTGGGCCAATGGATGAGGGTGTCAACCAGGAGAACTACTAGCTGGGGCTGAATCAGTCAGGCAGTGCGGGTGTAGACAATCCTAGCCCTGCAGCTGGTGTACAATCCTTCACAAATGGGTTACTAGTCAAGAATATAGGTATGGCTGGGAAAGAACCTTATTTCTGCTTTTATGAGATTGATGTGAGAGTGGACTAGTGTGTGACCTTTTAATTGAATAGTAGCACCATTTACTAAGATGGGGAGGAAAAATGGAATATGAGGTTTATAGACAGTTGGGATTTAGATATGGTATAGTGGAACATAAAAAACTCTAGATGACAGGCAGATATATGAGCTTTGGGGATATATGAGTTTATAGCTCGTGGAAAATATCTGGCCCAGAGATTTAATTTGAGAGATATTTATTTATATGAAACTGGTATTGGATGCTGTGGCTAGGAACAGATAGATCACTCTGAAGGAACACAATAAAACCCAGGACAAGTTCTGAGACACTCCAAACAGTGGGAGGTCAGATGGAGGAGGGAAGATCCACAAATAACCCCAGGAAGAAGGGGCCTGTTAGGTGGAGGAATGTGGCTTGCAGGAAAACAAAAGCAGCGCAATGCCAGGAGGAACAACATCCCACTGTGGGGCTGATCCCAGGACAGTTAGCAAAGCAGCACTCCGCAGATGCTTCTGAGGTGGGAGCTGTGGGCAGCCTTGTCGAGGCAGTTTCAGTGATATGGTGAGAAAAAGTGTCTGGCTGAATAGTTGGCTTGCAGGAGACAGCTAAGGAAGGAAAGATTAGTGGGGACTTGGACCTTGATGGAAGTTCTGCCAAGATGACGCTTTCCATCACTTCCCATCATGCATACGAGATTTGTTTTCATTTATTTATTTATTTATTTATTTATTTATTTATTTATTTATTTATTTATTTATTTATTTATTTATTGTTTTTCTGTTGTTATTGGAAGATTAAGTTTGCCACCATAGTCTGGGCTGGCCTCAAAGTCAGTGTAGTCAGGTTACAGGCATGTGCCACACACCTCACCAAGCTGCTCTGAACATTTTGTAATACTTCTTTCTCAAGCCCACTCCCAATATGAGATCCAAAGACCAAACAGTAGCATTTACAATAACTGGAATGAGTGTGGGAGAAATCCAATCATTACTTTTCTGTTTTGCTATTTTCTGTGCTATCCTCCCCAGCTGAACTAATAATAGCTGACATTCTATGAGCAATTAAAAATTTCCAGCTAAAATATTTTATTTTGTTCAATATCTGAAGCTATTCTGGGAGGAAAATATTCTGATTATCTCACTTTATAGATGACGAGCCCAAGTATTGGCGAGGTAAGAAAGTTCTATGAGAGTCCCAAGTACCACTCGCCAGGTCAGAATGGGGACCCAGATTCTGATCACAGATCCACATTCCCACCCTTTGTGGACTAAAAGTTAAGGACAAAAAAAGAAAGGACTCATGACATAAAATAATATCGAGAATCATAGCCATCTTCACTTAAATATGGTCATTCTCAAATTGTTAATAATTTCATAAGAGGATGAGTATCTTTGGTGAATAATCTTCATACGTAATTTAGGTAATTTTGCTGGTATCTGCGAATAAATGAATGGAGGCTGTAGGTGTGATTTTTTTTTTAAATATAAGTGGGAAGAGGATGGAGGAAATGCAACCAACCACCACTGAATCCAGAATATTTAAGACTAAATGTTCTAAATAAGGCCCCTGACAACATGCCCAAGAAACTCATAACGGAAGTGTCTGAGTGAAAGTAGACTGTTCTAGTCTATTGGATTCATGAAAATGTGCTTTACAGGAATAGACTTTGGCACGTTAAAGAACGAAAAAAGCTCCCCAAACATTTGACTAACCAAAGTACTGCTTTACATTAGTGAAGACAAGTCTCAAGTGGAAAAACTGAGACTCATTCTTCAACTGAGAGATCCACTAAGTATGAATATACCTTAGCAAAAGAGGCACAAAGATCAATAGTGAGTCCTGCATAGGATGGATGCCACACAAGACTCATTCGGCCCTGGACCAATAACTGGTTGTAGTGGTTTGAATTAGAATAGACACATATATTTGAATGCTTGGTCCCTAGTTAGAGGAACTGTTTGGGGGAGGATTGGAAGGTGTGGCTTTGTTTCAGTAGGTGTGTCACTGGGAGAGAGCTTTAAGAGTTCAAAACTCGCCAGGTGGTGGTGGCGCATGCCTTTAATCCCAGCACTCGGGAGGCAGAGGCAGGTGGATCTCTGTGAGTTCGAGGCCAGCCTGGTCTACCAAGTGAGTTCCAGGAAAGGCGCAAAGCTACACAGAGAAACTCTGTCTCAGAAAACCAAAAAAAAAAAAAAAAAAAAAAAAAAAAAAAAGAGTTCAAAACTCACTCCAGGTCACACACACCCCCCTCTGCCTTCTTCATGTGGATCAGGATATAAAGTTCTCAGCTACTTCTCCAGCTCCATGCTTGTCTGTAAGTTGCCATACTTCTTGCTCTGATGATAGTAGACTAACCCTCTGAAATTGTAACCAAGACCCCAATTAAATACTCTCTTTTGAAAGAGTTACCTTACAAAACAGTAACTAAGACACTTATCTATTCAAAGAACAAAGTAAAACAACTCTATGAAGTACTTAAGATTTGCAAGCATGTGGTTATCCATGCATTTAGTCATTTGCAAATAATTTTGATTCTTATAAACCCCAGCATTGCAAGAGAGCAGCCTAAGCTCGTAAGAAATCTGTGGTCTCCACAGGAAAATAGTTTTTGTTGTTGTTTTGTTTTTGTTTTTTTTTTTTATCAGTTTAGTAGCCATGTACCACCGGGATGATAAGCACTGGCTTAGTAAGGGTTTCTGCTGCTGAGACAGAACACCATAGCTCAAAAGTAACTTGGGGAGGAAAGGGTTTAATTTCATCTTGCAGCTTGAACTCCATCATCCAGGAAAGTCGGGCAGGAACCTGGAGCCAGGAACTGATGCAGAGGCTTTGGAGGAGGACTGCTTACTTGTTTGTGTTCCATGGCTTGTTCAGCCTACTTTCTTATATACTTCTGGGACACCAGTCCAGGAATGGCACTACCCACAATAGGCTGGGCCCTCCCACCTAGACCAATAGTCAAGATAATACCTCACAGACTTGCCTACAGGCCAATCTTATGGAGGCATTTTCTCAATTAAAATCCCTACTCCCAGATGTTGTGTGTGTGTGTGTGTGCGCGTGCGTGCGTGCGTGCGTGTGTGTGTGTGTGTGTGTGTGTGTGTGTGTGTGTGTGTGTGTGTCACACTGACAAGACACTAACCAGGACTGACATCAAAACACAGGGAGCAGAGAGAACAGAAAAGAGGTGTGACACACTGTGGAAGATCTCTGGCAAAGGTATAATACAAATTCATTTTTGCTTTGCAATTTTAAAAGAATATATGTGCAAGACAGCTGACCTGAGCTCTTGGGAGCTCACGAACTCTAGACTGACAGCTGGAGAGCCCACGTGGGACCAACCTAGGCCCTCTGCATGTGGGTGACAATTGTGTAGCTTGGTCTGCTTGTGGGGTCCCTAGCAGTGGGACCAGGATCTGTCCCTGACACAGGAGCTGGCTTTTTGGAGCCTATTCCTTGTGATGGGATGCTTGGCTCAGCCTTGATGCAGGGGGTGGGAGCTTAGTCCTGATCAACTTGATATGCCCGTGGGAGGCCTTACCTTTTCTGAGGAGTAGATGGCAGGGGTGGGGGTAGAAGGGAGGTGGGGGGAGGGAACAGGAGGAGAGGAGGGAGGGGAAACAGCGGTTGGTATGTAAAATAAATTTTAAAAAATTTAGTAATAGTTAAAAAAGAATATATGTGCCTATTAATTCAATTACAAAGAAAAGAAGTCAAACAAATACACACAATTTACTTGAAGTGCCTTGATGTCCCCAGGTATGCATCTCTGGGTGATGTGTAGAGTACAGCAAACTTCCTTTTGTTCCCTTAATAATCACTGTATTTCATATCACATTGTAAACTTCCTAACCTTATTAAAATCCCTTCATGTGTGTTAGTCATTTAAATGAGTGTTTAAACATTCATCTAATCTTGGCTATTTGGAATCCATGCAAGTTTTAAAAAATATGTCTGATTTTTATGTGTATGAGTATTTGTTTGCATGTATACATGCATACCATGTACACTCCTGATATTCACAGAGGCAAAAAATATAATGCCAAATCACTTGGAACTGGAGTTACAGACACTTGTGAGCTACCATATGAGTGTTGGGAGCTGAATCTGGCTCTTCTGCAATAGCAGCAAGAGCTCTTATCTCCAGACCCATTTCCAGACACACACACACACTCACCCCATACAACTTTTGATTGTTGATAAAGTAAGATGAGGTAAACACTTCTGTGTAGACCATCTATACCTTGTCTTTGATTTCTTCCTATTGCCAGGAGTGAGGAAACAGCTACATGAAAAGAATGAGCATGTCAAATCACTTTCCAGAAAGACAACATCAACTTCTATGTCTACAACGTAAGTTTATCCATCTCACTAAACACTGGACTGGTGTACCTGTAAATTTTAAGCCAATACATTTATTAATGTGATGCATGAAACAGTACTTAATTGTTATCTGGAGTCCTTATTGAATCATTTTTGTGTTCTGTAAGCCACCCACATTTCTTTCCTTCTTTCTTTTTAATTATCTGTTATCACCCTTGGCTCATTTAAGATTTTAGAGGTTGTGTTTTAATGATGTGGGTTTATTATATGTCAACACCTGCAACCCACTCACATCCATAGGAAATATTTCCAAATATCTTCCGTGCTGCTGGCCTGCTTTTTAATTTCTATGGTTTTAATTAGAAAATTGAACAGAAGCAAGGCAGAGTTACACAGAAACATCTGGTGGCTTTGGAGCGGGGGAGGACTTGAGTGGTGGACACTCTGGAACTGGAAACTGGACTGGAAACCTAGAGTGCTGAGGGCTATGAATAGTTTGTATTTTGGACTTTTGTCATTGTATAATGATGAACTATGAGATAAGTGATGTCATCAAAACAGGCACAGTTTATATAGCTGATATTAAAGGAAACAGGTCCTTCTTTACCGTGGTAAGTCTATTTGACCAAATCTTGGAAATATTCTAGAAAAGTTGGAGGGCTAAAACTATAGGGCACAGGGTGGCCTAAGATTGGATGGGATCATTTGCAGATAACAAGTTTAAATTGTATACATAAATAAACTAGCTTTCTGAGACTATCTACCGACAAATGAGCGGTAGAGATTGGAAGCAGAGTGGGATAGGACTCAGAAGTTCCTTCACATTCCACGACTTTAATATGCTTCCAGGAGACAGCTTAGGAACATGGAGAAATACATGCAGCATATCCATGTTTTGGTCCAACAATCTCATTCTTAGGAGTTTATTTGTAATTGTCATAATTTTGGACACTGAGATTTGAACTCAGAGCCTCCTATATGGTAAGTAAGTATGAGGTAAGGCCAAGTGTTTGAAGTCTATAGAGCAATGTCTATTGGGTTACTATTGATAATAGTGAAAATGCATAAGCTAAACACCCAAAACAACATATTTGACGATACACAATTAAGTAGGTATCATTAGATGAAACACTGTGAAGCAATTAAGTATAATGATACACATTTGTATTTGTTCACCTTGGAATGCTTTCATAATGAATCTAAATAAAGGCAGATAAGAAGCAGTATATTTAGAGTGTCCCCACCTTTATATTAATCTTTACATGCCATCTGTGTTTGCCAGTCTTCTACTGCGTGACAAGATAACTCAGAAGGGTTGATTTTGGATCATGGTTTCAGTTTATGCTCTTCTTGCAGCAGCCAGACAGCAGAGACAGCCAAGAAGTGGGTAGGGTCTCCATATCTGTTTGAAAGAAAAGCGAGGCCCCAATTGTCTAACTTCCTTCTACTTGGCTCCTATTTCCTGAAGATTGCATCACCTTTCAATAGTGCCACAGGCCGCAGAGCAGGCCCTCAATTCCTAGGCCTTTGGGGTCACCCTATATACAAACGCCAGTGTCTTCTTATGTATACGACCTTGTCATCACACTTACGTTTCCTAAAGCAAATTTTTTTTTTAAAGATTTATTTATTTATTATGTATACAGTGTTCTGTCTGCATATACACCTGCAGGTCAGAAGAGGGCACCAGATCTCATTATGGATGGTTGTGAGCCACCATGTGGTTGCTGGGAATTGAACTCAGGACCTCTGGAAGAACAGCCAGTGCTCTTAACCTCTGAGCCATCTCTCCAGCCCCCTAAAGCAAATTTTGTTTAAAGTTAGGCTCACCAGTTAAAAGTACCCATTTCTTCACTTTCCTTCTTATGGAGAACTCAGTAAAGTAACAGAGGCCAGGTTTAATCCAAGCACAATCTGTGCTCCAGAATGGCACTCAGCAAATATGTATCTAATCAACATTAAATTAATGCATGTTCAGCACTGCTTACTTTATATTGGATAATCAGTTAGGGGGCTCCTCCATGAAGAAAGACTACTTCTCCCAATCTCCCCATCCTTTAGTTGCTTTGGTTCTTTGTCTAGGGGTGGGGCCCCATGAGTTTTCTTTCTTCCTTATTAGCATCTATTGGTATTGTCATTGTTAGGGTCTTATTTAGGCAGCCATATTGTTGGAATATCATGAGGGAAGCTTCCATATCATTTCTAGGAAACAGACTTTCAGCAGATTTCTTAGTCATCTGGCTCTTATTGTCTTTTCATTCACCCTCATTTTGTGAAGTTCCCTGAGCCTTGGGTGCAGGGATTGGTCACCTGGGTTTCTATCACAGCAGAATGACCACCAGATCCAGATGAGGGGATCTGCTTCCAATCCTGATCAGATACTTAATTGGTATGTGAATTTGGCAAACCACATCACTTTTGACTGTCTCCTCTGTAAGATGGGGCCATTAAAACATCTTTCTTTGGTTACTGTGAAATTAAATGCAGAAAGAGCCTGTTTCTCTACTTAATTTTTGTCTCTCCAGGTGTAGGAAGGAATGTCAGTATCTAATGCAGAATATTTTTTATATTAATTAAAAAGTAACATATTCATAACCACCTGCCTAAATGCTAAAACATTTTATTTATAATTAGTCCCTCTGGAATAAAGCAGAGAATTGCCCTCCACAAACATTATAAAACTTTTCTCTTTTCATAAGTTCATATGCAAATTAAGGAGAATCCCACTTCAATTATGAACACTTAAAGTCTCATAGTCACTTTATTCCTTTAACTCAGCTCAGTTTTGTACTCAAATTCATGGTGTGTTTTTCTGAAACATTTTTTTTTTGGTTCACCTAAAACATTTTGTTCATGGATAGAAAGTGTTATTTAAAATTTCTGCCTTCAGGCTAAGAAGTTGGGAATTTTACTAACCTTTTACTTTCCTTGTTCATGCCCTAAATACTAGAGTCCTCGGGGAACAAATGCACCTGCTTGTGAGCAGCAATCTACTGTCTTGTTCATAAAAACTATTTTATTAGCAGATGGCATAATGTTATTTCCCAAAATTTTATTCAAATGTGTAGCAAAACATTTTCTTCACTCTTTATACAGCATTTAAGGACCACTTAGTCATATGCCTTAGGATAGAAAATTAACTATAAAACTATTATTCTGTTTTTAAAGTTTCTTTTCACTTTAATTTTTTTTTTTTTTTTTGCCTTTCTCTTATTTTCCTTTGGAAGTACAGGAGAAACAAGGTCATGTTTGGGAAAAACAGCACGGGTATTGACAAAGAACTACAAAAATGGAGACATTGATATTCAAATAAAATTGATATCTTGCTGTTGAGAATTTAGTAATCTGTGCTCTGAATCCAAAAAGAAAAAAATCAGTAAGTCTATGTTTATAGAATTATAGATGAGCTAAATTTGGTGTCCATGTCTTTGGAGAAGACTATCTGATAGATGAGCTCAGCAATGGCGACTGACTTCCTGAACTTTGGGGGGTGATTCAAGAGGAGAGGTTACAAGACATGGCTCTGATTCCTGGAGAATATGTGAGTGAGAGGAATGGTAGAGGAGCAAAATCGTCCAGGCATCTGATTTCAGTGCTGTGTGCCTGCCGAGAGACCAGCATCACAGAACAATCAAGTGTGGACTCTGCAGTGAGGGAGCATTCCCCAGCTGCGGAGGAGGGAGAACTTGCAGTAAAATTTAAGCGAGCTATCAATGTTTCTGAGACACTTTCTTGTCATATCGCCCAAGCTTGTCCCAAATTCCTGGGCTCAAGTGATAATCAATTTTAGCCTCCTCAGGATCTGGGACTTCATATGTGCACCACCACACCTGAAACAAAATGCAAGACTTTTTAAATATATTCATGTGAAAGCATGGCAGAGAAAAATGATAGTGAAAAATCTGAAGTAACAGGTACTTAGTTTCCTCCCATGACAAGACTAGCTGGCAGAGCCGGGATTGTAGTGTCATAATATTGAAACATCACCACCATAGCTCCTTCCTGTGGTCACCATACTGATATGCTCTTCCTTTTATCCCTGTCATTGACCCTTGGAAATCGCCGGTCCATTCTCTGTTTCTACAATTTTTTATTTCAGTGGTGTCATTTAATTAAATCATGTAGTACATATAATACGTGAATTTTTAAAGTAGAATGTTTTCCATTCAACATAATTCCCTAGAAGTCCACTGAAGATGTCATATACACAGTTTACTACTTTTATTGCCGTATAGTATCCCATGGTGTGATGCACCACATTAATTTAATTGGAAATCCACAGAAAGACAACATGTACTCATTTAAAGTTTCCATTTTTGAAGCGTTTTGTCAGCCAGCAATCATCATCACACTCAAATGATAGGGCATTTTCTCAAGAAGGATGAAAATGTATGTTCACACAAGCTGCATCAATGCTTTTAGCACTTTAATTGGCAATACCTAAAAACTGGAAGCTACCCAAATGTCCAATCACAGACAACTATATAACTCCATGAATAAATTAAGATGCATCTCCACATAACGTAGTTCTACTCAGCAGTAACAAACAACAAAGGAATCTCAAAACTCCAGAGGGGAGGGAAAATAAAACATGAAAGAGTGTTTGCTCTAGGATTCCATGGGCCAGTAAGTAGAGTCTCTAGAGAAGGCCAAGTCCATCTACGGTGTCACGAAGCAAGTCAGGGACTACCTAGGGCTGAGTGGGTGGACAGGGTGGATGTCCGTGACTGACCACCAAGGGATAGAAGATTTTATCTCTGAGTGATACAATAGAGTATTTCAAACCCTAAATGGGGAAAGAGTGTGTGACTTAGAATAGAAGGCTCTTACTTTAACAGAAAATAAGAAACCAGCAGAAAATAAATTTGTTTATAAAAGATAAAAAAAGAACTAAAGTAGAAGTAATAAAGGTTCAAGGAACCAAAGCATGAAGGACAATGAATCCCAAAGGGGAAAAAAGGGGCGCTCGGAGGAAAGCAATAAACACTGTACATTTCAGACAGCCGACTGGGCAACGCAGCACAAGGAACCCAGGGGACAGTAAGTTAGTGTGCAAGCCCCTCTATTTGGTCTGTGATCTTTACACAGCTGTGCGTGTTGACCTGAGGTCCAATAGGAAAATCTGATTCAGTGAATGTACAAGGAAAGAAAACTGGGAAAGTAGAAATAAATGTTGACAGGGGAAATCCTGCTCCCTTCCGTCGGGACGACATGAAATACCCTCAATGCTCTGGCTTCTGTGTGCTTTAAGTGTATCCCCATGGGATTATGTGACAGAAGCTTGCTCCCTAGCACAACAGCAGAGAGAGGGGGTAAACCCTGTGTGAGATGCAGCCCAGCTCAAAGGGACTGTCGTTTGGGGGATCACCCTCAGCAGAGACTAAGGTAGAACTCGGATACCCTGATTAGTTCTTGAGGAAGAATGGCTACAAAAGAGCCAGCCAGCTCCTCACTCTGGCTTCCTCCTTGTCGCATGTCCTAGTTGGCTTTCTGTTGCTGTGAAGAAACACCATGGCCAAAAGCAGCTTGAGGAGGGGAGGGCTTAGGGACTTGCTCATGTTGATTCACTGTCCACCAGAAAGAGAGGCCAGGACTGGTGCTCAAGGCAGGAACCTGGAGGCAGGAACTGAAGCAGAGGTCATGAGAAATGCTGCTGACTGGCTTGCTCAGCCTACTTTCTTACACCTTCCAGGACCAGTGGCCCAACTGTGGCACTGCCCCAAGTGGGCTAGACCTTCCCACATCAATCATTAATTAAGAAAATGTGTCCATAGACTTCTCTGAAGACCAATCTTATGGAGGCATTTTTACAGTTGAGGTTCCTTCTTCCAAGATGATCCCAGCTTGAGTCAAGTTGACCAAAAAAAAAACAAAAAAAAACCACAAAACAACAACAACAAAACAACAACAACAACAACAACAAAAAACCCACCACCTAACCGGCACACCATGTGACCTGTTACTTTCCCATAAACTACCACTGTGGTGATATCCTCCATATATCATGACAGGGACACAGGGAGCTGATCATCAGAGCCACCACTATAAGTTTCAAATGCTTTTGATATAATGTTCCAGTATCAAATATTTCATTACACCCTACTAGTACATTTTACTAGCAAAAGGCCAAGGGGAAATAATCTCACTCCTTCTCCTGGTGCATTTTCATGACATAATACAGTGACATTTTATACTGAAAACCTGCTGGAAGCATCACTAGAAAAATCTATAGTGGTGACAGTTAATGGCATTCTCAGCTACAAATAAATAAGCCCTTTTGGTACAGTATACCCAAATCTCCTCTTTCTCTGAAAGAGGAGTATATCTGAGCGGTATAGGGTGAGAGACTGAAACCATGAAAGGCTTTCACTTTATTAGAGGCATGAGCAGACTCTGTAATAGCACAACAAAAGTCGAGATACAACAACAGTTGAAAATGGGGAAAAAGTACCAATTCCAGGAGCCTGGAACTGGTAGTGACATGAAATATGGTTACTGGAAGTGAGAAATGGAGAAATAAGTGAAATAAACAGAAAACAGGGCTGGAGAGATGGCTCACATGACAAGCTCTTCCTAAGGACCTGGGTTTTATACCCAGTACCCACAGAGTGTTTCACAACCACCTGTAACTTCAGTTCCAGGGATCCAACACACCCTCTGTCCTCTACAGGAACTGGGCACACATATGGTGCACAGACATACATGCAGGCAAATACTCATACACATACCGTAAACATAAAATCAATTCTTTAGAAAACTAGAAAGCAATCTGGAAGAAAATCGTAATTATGGAGAACAATCAGTAAGGACTAAAACCACGGCATGAGTGATGCTCTAGAATTTGACCTTTGCATAGAATAAAATGGCCTCCTACTTATGTTTAGGATTGTAAAGGAAAAGCATACATTTTTACTCAAGAGATTTTGTGGTCGTGATTTGAAAGATGTGAAGATGGCATCTCAGGTAATGGGAACTAGGACAATGAAGTGCTGTGTCTGGTACTGATGCAGTGAGTTCATCACCATGACTTGTCTTTGCAAAAAAAAAAAGTTTCACCTGAAACTCACCAGACCCAGACCCAGCTTCTACTGAAGTACAAAGATAGCACAATATAAACAACAGTGAAAAGAGCAGTCAGGAAAATCTAGTGCATGCAATGTTTTATTACAAGATATGCCTTGACCCTATACAAGTTATTTGCCATAGGAGTTAGGATTTCATTTCTAATATTGAAGGCATAAAGTTAAGAAACAAGTTAGAAACTGATAACTAAAGAGGTTCCACACAGCCCCTAGACCACTTGCTCAATAAAAACAAAAGTGAAGCTGAAGATCAGAGTTCCCTGGATGCTACTTATAGAATGTAATTAAGCATAGGGTAACTATCCCACGTGACTTCCATCATAGAGCATGCAACTGGGGACAAGAATGGACCACAAAGCAATTGTCTTGGAAGATCGTGTTAGGAACTAGTGCAGACACACTGTAGAACTCTGTCTATATAGAAAAGGTGGCTAGCGATGGCATGGTTTAGTTTTAAAAAAGAGAATTGTTCAACCCCACCTACAATACAGCACTGCCAGGTAGTTCTTATGCTGTGAGAGCAGTTTCCTGGGAAAATGGAATTTCATAACAGTTGAAAACACCCACATAGGCACTGTATATGTTCACAGCTAAAAATACAAGGCATATAAACTAATGATCTTGGAGCACTAGACTATAAAGAAGCCATCAGTGACAGAGATAAGAATCAAGGCTAATAAGTCAAAGAAAATGGTTCTACAACTAGCTCACTGATTATTCAGGAAGCAAAACAAAACTTAAAAATAAAAGCAACAATGAAAAATACCAATGGCTTTTAATTAAAATCACCAAAGAAATTCAAGAGTATATGATATCTCTATCAAAATTAAGAAGCTGCTGTGAAAAAAGGAAAATAATCAGAAAACCTAAGACACATGGATTCTGATACTAAAAGAACTTAAAACAAGGAGCAAGAGAAATTCAAGGACATTTTCCAGAACAGAAAGCATAAACTGTAAGTAAAGAAAGACACATGTAATGTTCTGTGTGTGTGTACATACATAACATACATAAATGTGTATGAGAGTCTGTCTGTCTGTATACGTTCATATGTGTGTACATGTATTTGTATGTGCATGCACAGCAGAGGTCAATCTTGGGTGTCTTTCCCAGTCATCATCCTTCATATTTTTGAGACATTCTCTCCCTGAATCTGTAGCTCACCAATTTGACTAGACTAGATGGCTAGCAAGTTCCAGGTACTCCCCTGTCTCTGCTTGCCCAGTGAGTGCTGAGATCACAGGCACTTGGTGCCAATGCTGGGGATCCAACTCAAGCCTTCATGCCTGAGCAGCAAGCACTTCACTGGTCTGAGCCTACCCCCCAGCCCTAGAGACAAGTGGCTAGTACAGAAGCACCAGCAGGACAAACAATGCAGAAGTTGGGAAGAAAATATGGGAAATTTTCCCTCAAGCTAGCACATCAACTACAAAGAAACTTTATACATGATGTCAAGACAGAAAGCAAATGTGATCAACATCCAAAACATATGAGAAGCAATGTGGAATAAAACTTGTAATTGTGTCCTAATAACTCACATCTTCCTTCCTCTAGTTCCAGATACCCAGATGAATGCAATGACAAGGAAAGAAGATTTCATATCTACAAGAGGAAGAAAGGGAGAAAAAGAGAGAGAGAGCTGCCAGGCAGTAATAAGCTATAGAGAATAGAAAATGCGTTGGCAGAGGCCAGAGAATCACCTCTGCAAAATTAGATGCACAACCAAGATGTCATCAAGCTTAAGGTAGAAATAACATAAGGAAATCCAGTTAACGGAAGAACTTGAAAAGTAATACCATTAGCATCTTTCACAAGTGGAAATGCTACACTCATAAAATAAGAGCAGCTGATGTCTTAGCGGAGCAAAGAGACACTGATACTGAGGCTGGGACACAGGATGCTCACTATGGAGTGTCATTGGAGCCACACTTGAGAAGGAGCAAAGGATGCAGTGATGAGTAGAAGTCACTACAGAAGTCCCAGCTGGCCTCTAAAAGCACCGGAACTGTGTGCATAGGCGTGAACTTACATCAGTCAATACTCTGACAGCAGCCTGAGGTAGTTCTGTGGGGTGGGTCCAAGAAGGGACACTCTAGATGGTGCACACAGAACACAAAGGTGGTTATGAAATGATTGCAATAAGAAGCTAGAGAGAAGGCTCACACCGGTCTGGTAGAGGACCAGGGTTCAGTTCCCAGTACCCATATCAGGCAGCTCACAACCGCCTGTAAACTCTAGTTCCAGGGGATCTGACAACTTTTGCCAGATATCATCAAGCTTTTGTGGCTTTTGTGGGCACCTGCACTCATGTGCATGCATGCTCGCGCGCGCGCGCGCACACACACACACACAGTAAATAAATAAAATATTAAAGGAAATTTTAAATTATCATCAAAACAAAAGAATAATCATAGAAATATACAACTATAAAGGAGAACAATGGAGTTCTCTCAGAGAGCAGTAAGAAAAATAGGAACATAACAAACAAAAATTTGATGTCTCAGAAATAGTAATATCAATAGATCCATGC
Organism: Peromyscus leucopus; assembly: GCF_004664715.2. Taxonomy (NCBI): domain Eukaryota; kingdom Metazoa; phylum Chordata; class Mammalia; order Rodentia; family Cricetidae; genus Peromyscus; species Peromyscus leucopus. Next base: position 41,809,981 of record NC_051067.1, read on the forward strand.
CACAGGAAATTGAAAATACAAGGTTATAATAAAATAAAATCAAAAAATTTTGAAAGAGGGGTAAAAAGCAAAAGTTAAAGAAATTTAGAAGGAAGATAATAGGCATGTTAAATTAAAAAAGTGTAAGCCATTTAGAATTATGACATTAATTACTAAATGAATTCAAGGTAGATGATTAGGAATCTTCATTGCTAGAAACCAGAACCTGTGGTAAGCATGAACAAATTTTACTTTCCATTTGTTATTTTACATTTTAAAATCAAAACAACAGGTACATATATATCCTACAAAATCTAAAAGAAAGAATAATGGTATTTTAACCTGCCATGTTACACACTAATAACATTATAAGTGCATAGCAATTAACATTCATTTTACCTCTATTTACTGAGAAGTTGATGTGTATTGGGCTCTGCTTAAAAGAAGTATCATTATCCCATTATAGATTCAGAGGAAAAAGAAAATAATTTGTCAAAGAATACATGCCTATAAGAATTAGCCCTAGAATGCCAAGTGATGATGGTGTATATCTTTAATTCCAGCACTTAGGAGGCAGAGGCAAAGGAACTTCTGAGGTTGATGCCAGCCTGGGCTACACAGAAAAACACTATCTCAGAAAAAAAAAAAAGAATTAGCCCTAAAAGTTTGTGAAACTAAGCTTCTCTTGTTTACACCACCCAGTCTATGAGAGCCTGTTATGGCATCTTAAATAGAATAAGAGACCATTGCTCAAAATGCTCCTTCTCTCTCCCTTTCACTCCATGAACTGTTTAGCCCAGAACAAAGATGACTGTGATGATGTCTCTCTGACAGCATCCAAGGGGAAAGCAAAGCAAGCCTGAAAAACTTCCCTGTGCCTTTCCATTACCCTAATGGGCCCAGATTCTGTGAATGGTCCTCAATGCTTTCACATTTGACTTTTGACCCCTGCTCTCATTAATATAATTTTGATACTTCACACTTTAGCTACATCAAAGGTTCTTTTACACTGTAATTTCTACAGACCTCCATACAAAGGGACTTTTGGGGGCTGGAGAGATGGCTCAGCAGTTAAGGGCACAGGCTGTTCTTCCAGAGGTCCTGAGTTCAATTCCCAGCAACCACATGGTGTCTAACAAAGGGACTTTGGGACCTAAAACCCTCCTCTGTGGCCCATCCACTTTCATCCTCTGCTTATCACTCCCAAATTCACTCACACGTAGATGTCAGTCATGGGGACCTGGAGGAAGGGAGTCTCCTCTTGACTTGATTTGCAGATAAGGTCAGCATCCCTTTCTTAATATGCCACTGCGAGCCTGTCCTTCCCAGATATTACACTCCTTAGCTGTTACTGCAGTTGTCAACAATCTGTCTTCTTAGGTAGTCTTCGTTACTTTTCTATTGCTGTGGTAAAGACCATGACCCAAAGTACCTTGGGAAGGAAAGGGTTTGCTATAGCATACAGTTCCACATCACAGTCTGTTACAGAGGAAAATAAAACAGGGCAGGAATCTGCAGGCAGGAACTGAAGCAGAGACCATGGAGGAGGGCTGCTTACTGGCTTGCTCCTCGTGGGTTGCTCAGCCTGCTTTCTCACAGTACCTAGGACCCCTACCCAAAGGGTGGTACCACTCACAGTAAGCTGAGCCCTCCCACATCGAGCATTATTTGATAAAATGCACCACAGGCCAATCTGACAGGGGCATTTTCTCAGTTGAGCTCCCCTCTTCCCAAATTACTCTGTTGTATGTCAAGTTGACTACGTCAGCCCTCATGGGTGGAAAGGAAGTGTCAGGAAGGTGCACTCAGTATTTCTCTTGTACCCTGCTAAGTCTCTCTTACATTTCAGCTCATTTTAAGAGATTCTGTGCACACTGAATTAACTAATGACCAGTGAAGGAATGCTTCCTGTAGACCTCTGTGTCTCTGTGCTTGCCCCAGGGCTGAGCCTAGTGGCTTTGAATTCCAGGTATCTGTCTGCTAACCAGAACTCATTATCCCTGGGTGGTGACTTCCTGGAACTGTAACCATACTCTCTGCCCCAAAGCTGTTGATGACTAGAGGCAGACCATCAGGGGCTTGATTCCTACACAGGAAAAGAGCATCATTACTCCAAGATATAGATCAAAGACCTCCTTGCTGATTTGGGGCAGAATTCTGAAGCAAATCACTAAATGTATCATTAAATGTACATGGCCCATTTAGAGTTCAGTAAATGTTTTTACTTAATGGGTTATAAATTAATATTGTGAGTACTTGGCAAGAATAGAGTTGATAAACATGAGTCATCATTGATTAAAAATACAAGAGGCCACTTTTGCACTTAGAAGTTTCATGGTGACATTTTGATAAGCTCCCACTAACCCCTCCTATATTTAGGTTCTGAACACACAAAGAAGGGTAAAGATTTGAGTAACACAGTATAGAGCTATTGAAGTCTGGGAAACCTCTTTAAAGAGCTCTCTATCTACCCACAATGCACTTCTCTTATAAGATCACAAGCTCACTTGGTTTCCTTCTAATCATCTGCCTCTACCCTCTTCTCTTTTCTCTTATTTATCTTGAGACTGAGAGGGATCCCCAGAGGAACTCACCTAACCACCTGAGACATCAATGATGCTGGTCCAGTTGCACAGGACCTAGACCCTGCCCGGGCAGACGTCTTGAGAATGTAATTAGAGGACTGCACTTAGAGTCTGTTCCCTCCCACAGAGTAGACGTCATGCCTATTAAAGCTGGAGCTGATGATCAACCACAGGCTGTAAGAGTCCAGGGATACTGGTGTTTTCCTTCTTCTGTGGGCAGATGTTACTATGTGGAAAAGGGAGGATGTCTCTTCTTGGTTGAAATCTGTTCATGTCACGTCCATTAGCCATTAGCTGTTATAGGCTTTACTGATAGCAAAGGTCGTGTAGAAAGTGTGTTTGTGTGCTACGAATTTTTTATATGGACTAATTCCTTTAGTCTTTACTCAGTTGTTGCCGTTAAAACTGATTTTCATCTCATGAGCTAAGTGATTTTCATAGAGAAATACAGTGAATAAATGTCAAAGCTGTGATTTATACCTATCCACTCTACTGGCCACTGGTGTATCACTATAAAGCACTTGACAACATATCTATGATGTCTTTAGGAATGAGTAAGGCGGTTATGAACAACTACACGAACCAGAAACTCATGAATATTGTTTCTCACCATGGAACAGGTGAGAAGATACCTTAGTAGGTATCTTATAGAATACTGATATTACCTAATTTATGGACACAAGGAGACACAGGATGCTTAGATTGAATCCAAAGTGATTTAAGGATGCCAGAACAGGGATATTAGGCCCAAAGACCCACTCCATGGGAATGGATATTGCCCAACAGCAGCAGCACAGAAAACACTTCCCAGTCCTCTCCTTGCAATTGCATCAGTGACAAGATGAACATGGGAAGTGGGGAAAAGGCTCAGGCTCTGTCCTAGTTTACTTCCCTCTTGTTGTGATAAAAACACCGACCAAAGGCAACTTTGGGGGAGAAAAGGGTTTATTTACAGGTTATAGTCCACCCTGGAGGGAAACCAAGACAGGAGCTCAAGGCAGAAATGAAAACAGAAACCACAGAGTAATGCTGTTGACTGGCTTCCTTTTCCTGTTTGTATTCAGCCAGCTCTTGTATGGCCCAGGACCACCTGCTCAGTGGTGGTACTGTCTACACTAGGCTGGCCCCTACCCTATCAGTGCCTCATACACATTCCTATAGGCCATTTTGATGGAGACAATTCCTCAACTGAGGTTCCTTCTTCCCAAATATCTCTAGCTTTTGTCAAGTTAACTGAAACTAGCCAGCATAAGATGTATTGTGTTCGTTAGGGCTAACTAGGTGAAAAAAGATTTGATGAGAAGTCAGAGTAACAAAATGCTTAATGCTGGGAAAATGTTTATGTAGAATTTGAGGGGCTACAGTAAAAGATATGAAATGCCATCTCTTAGAGGAGGGGTAAGACTTACCCCATGTTTACTGCAAAGAGCAAAGCTGGAGACATGGGTGACATGGCAGTGTATTTATCTCATTGCTAGCTTCTGGTGACTGGGAAATTATATTCTCTAATACATACTGAGTATTCACATTGTGCTGAGGTTAAGATCTCTGTATGTCTTAACTAGAAGTTGTAGATCAAATTCACCGTTAACACTACCATGTCATTGTATCTGTAGAAAAGTTTCCACTTACTGAGTGCTTATTAAATAACCTCATATTAAATGCCGTTACTATTTTGTAGATGAGGAAATAGAGACTTCAGTTACTTTCCCGGAATGACCCTTCTTTAAACTAATAGCTTACAACCATCTGGGCACAGTTATTCCTGCTTCCTACAGAGTTTGCTTGTAATAAGGGTTAAGATGAGGACTGTTCATTAGAAATATAATGTGAGCCACTAATGAGAGCCACGTGGGCCATCTTGCATTTTCTAGTAGCCATACTAAATTGTGGAAAAAGGAATCAGTGAAAGACCAGTGTAGTTTCTCCCTTGGGCCCTCTCAGCCTTCCCTTCTAACCATCTCTTTTCCTTTGTGCCAACCACTGATACTCAGAAGCATTTCCTACCGGAGACTCCCAGTGGCCACACTAAGCTGAGACTCAGGTAGGTAATTTTCACTATCCTTCCTGTCCTCTATTAAAATCTTGCCAGTCTCACCTGAAGTCCTGAAGCAGGCTGCTTGCAAGTGCCCACCCCTTGTCCCAACTCCATTCACTGGAAACTCTACTACTTGGTATAGACCCAGGGTCCTCTAGCCCTTTTTTCCTGGCCTCTCCAGATGTGTTCTTTGTCCTACTGCTGCCTCCTTTCAAGACCCCCTTGCTGGTGGCCATGTCAGAGGAGCAGCAGGTGGCAATTGAAGTTCAAAGTGTCAACCTACCAGGAGGAAATTCCCTGATGGGTGAATCTCAGTTAGGCAAGGCTCCAAGACCACAGACCCTAGAATATCTTTTGCTTCTGCTGTGCCTTTACATGTTTGCCCCCGCCATCTTCCTCTGGTATTTGGCATGATGTGAATGGGTGTGGGGAAGTCCCCACTGCCTGTAATGTAGTGTGTTTATCTCATGGAAACGTCTGTTCTACTGGGCATTTTTACTGGTGGTTTATTATGAAGATGATTTCTTCAAAGCTGTACTGTCTCAATGATAATAATAGTGTTAGTTTAAATAGAGTTTTGATTAAAAAAAACATAAAACAAAGAAGTGTCATACAGCTAGAACACATGAGTTCCTATTGAGGAGCCATGTAGACTGTGGCTCAGGAAAACAATTGAGTCCCCAGGAGCCAGTTTGGCTCTAATTCTTTTAATGCTGAAAGATGTAGTCACAGGTTTTAGTGTGTATCATTAGCTGAAACAAAGCCTTAAAATAACTTCAGCTTAGATCAGATGTTTTGATAATAGCTTTGAGATGAAAACCCCCAGAAAACAATCTAAAGTTCACAAGGTCACATCACTGAGCTATAGATTCATTAGGTTAGAGTAAAAAAATACAAAGCAACCCAATTACTACTAGCTGACACACTTTCCTTGCTAGGTTTATTTGAGATCAAAGGTGATTAATTCCTTGTGCCCATTTTTACCCTCAGTCTCCTGATATAAGAAACTATTGATGGGTGGGTGTGCACCCCAAAGATTTAAAGTAGAGCTGACTGATTTTTTTTTTCATATATATAAAAGTTTAGGTTTGTGATTCCTTTAAGATTCCTTATAAGATTACCTTTCAAGATAAGTAATAAAGTAATTGGCCTTTTCTTTGTAACTGCAAAACCGTAGCCTGACAGTAGAAGACCTGACTGAGAAAAAATATCTTGCTTTTCTATGTGGTTAATCTATAACAAGTTGCTTGGGTATAAATGTATGTGGGTTTTTGGGATAATCTGCTTTTTATCTGTAATATATAAAATGTTTACTCCTGTAAGGGAGATGAAAAACATGTTTTTACCTGTATTCATTATAATCATTCACTTGAAAAATAAAATGAAGCCACATTGTAATTTCTATTTTGCCTGAGAAACTTTGTTGGGGTATATAAGCTGTAGGAAAAAGAGTATATAGTAGAAAGAACAGAGAACAGAGGAGAATAAAGAAGGAAGCTATCAAGATAAGTGTGTGAGTATCTTTTTTCCCAACCTCCCCAGATAGAAAAGTCTTAGTTTACAATGATGCTGTTGATTCTTTTGATCCTTGGGCTGTCTGGAGGCTGGTCCACCAGGTGGCAATACCTCCTCCTCTTACCACACCTCTATACCCAGGGGATTCCACCTCATGGTATGACTTGGATCCTCCTATTTTTTTTCTCACAACCATTCTCAACCTTTAATCCTAGCCCATCTCTATTCCTCTCTGTCACCCACTAAAATGCAGAAGAATTCTACTAGGAATCCCAGAGTCATCAAATTGCCTAAGATCCTGGAAAAGCATCAGCAACCAAAGAACAGAACACCCAGTCAACAAAGACAACACCAGACATCAACATCTAGAAATATCTCAAACATCATAACTCCAGAAGCCTAGACACCAACACAAAAACATAAACATGAACAATCAACACAATATGTCCCCACCAGAAATCAGTAACCTTTCTACAGAAGGTGCTGAGAAATACAATATAGCTGACACACAAGACAAGGACTTCAAAATCGCAATTATGAATATGTCAAGGACCTTAGAGAGAATAAGAATAAATCAATTAACGAGGACCATGAAAATGCAAGTTGGATAAAATAATAAAAACAACTCAAGACATGAAAACAGAATTCTAAAAAGAAATGAAATTACTAAAGCAAACCCAAAAACTAGAAATGAAAATTTTAAGCTATTTAATGAAAACTTCAGAGGTAATCTTCACCAACAGAGTATAAGACCTGGAAGAGAGAATCTTAAGTGTTGAAGACAAGGTAGAAGAAATGAATACTTCAATCAAAGAAAATGTTAAATCTAAAGAAACCCAGGCCCAAAAGGTTCAGTAATCTGGGACAGTATGAAAAGACCAAATCCACAAATAGTAGGGATAGAGAAGGGAGAAGAAACTCAGGTCAAAGCTACAGAAAATATTTTTAACAAAGTGATTTAAGAAAATTTCCCTAACTGAAAGAAGGAGATGCCTATCAATGTATGAGAAGTATATAAAACATCAAATTGACTGGACCAGAAAAGAAATACCACACAACTCATAATAATCAAAATACTAAATGCACAGGACAGGGGAAGGACTTTAAAAGCTGAAAAGGAAAAAGACCAAGTCTTACAAATAAATAAATAACACCCGACTTGTCAATGGAGACTGTGAAATCCAGAAGGGCCTGGACAGATGTTCCACAAACTTGGAAAGAATATAGATGCCAGCCCAAGCTACTATACCCAGCAATACTATCAATGATAATCAATAGAGAAAGAAAAACATTCCACAATAAAACCAAATTTAAGAAATAGCTATCTACAAATCCAGCTCTACAGAACATGCTAGAAGGAAAACTACAGTCTGAAGAGGTTAACCACATCCAGGAAGAGACAAAAAATAAATAATCCCAGAACAGTAAATCAAAAGAGAGGGAAAAAAACCTCATAACCACATCCAAATAACAGGAGTCAATAAACACTTCTCATTGGTAACTCAATACTAATGGTCTCAATTTCCCAATAATATGACACAGACTAAATGATTGGCTTAGAAGACAGGATTCTTTCTGCTGCATCTGAGAAACTACCTCATCATCAAGGATAGACATCATCTCAGGGTAAAAGGATAGAAAAAGGTTTTCTAAGGAAATGAACCCAAGAAGCAAGCAGATATAGCCATTTTGATATCTGACAAAAAAGATGAAAGCAGGGGAGAGGAGCACTTTACAATAGACACTGAGGAAATTCAGAGCATCACAAGGACATAACTTCAAAAATCTGTGCTCCATCAAACTGGAAAGCCTAAGAAATAGCTGAATTTCCTGATATATAAAACCTACCAAAGTTAAATCAAGAGCAGATAAGCAATTTGAACAGACTCATAACTCCTAGTGAAACAGAAGCAGTAATTAAGTTTCCCAACCCCAAACAGCCCAGGGCCAGATGGACTCAGTGCAGAATTATATCAGATTATCAAAGAAGAATTAACACCAATACTCCTCAAATTATGCTGCAAAATAGAAACTGAAGGAACATTTCCTAATTCTTTTTGTGGGACCACAATTACTCTAATACCTAATCCACACAAAGACTCAACAAAAAAGAAAATTCCAGACTAATATCCTATATGAATATAGATGCGAAAATTCTCAAAAGCACTTGCAAACTGAATCCAAGAACATATCAAAAGATTATCTACTGTCATTAAGTTGTCTTCATCTTAGATAGGTGAAATTGTTCAACAAATGTAAATAAAGAAATGTAAAGCAGCACATAAACAGACTGAAAGACAAAAACCACATGATCATCTCATTAGATGAAGAAAAGGCCTTTGACAAAATCCAACATCCTTTCATAATAAAAGTTCTGAAGAGACTAGGGATGCAAGAGACATATTTCTGCATAATAGAGACAATATAGAGCAAGACCACAGACAACATAAACCTACCTAGAGAGAAACTCAAAACATTTTCAGGAAAATCAGGAATAAGACATGGGTGTTCATTCTTGATACTTGAAGTCTTCGCTAGAGCAATAGGACAACTGAAGGAGACCAAGGGGACACACATAGAAAAGGAAGAAGTCAAAGTGTCCTTATCTGCCAACAATATGATTTTATTCATAAAAGACCCTAAAACTTCCACCAGGAAACTCCTAAGCTGATAAACACTTTTAGTAACATGGCAATATATAGAATTAACACACAAAAATCAATAGCCTTCCTTTATAGGTATGATGAACAGATTGACAAAGAAATCAGGAAAATACTACCTTTACAATAGTCTAAAAACAAAACAAAACAAAACAAAAAAATAAAAATACTCAGGATTATTCTTATCAAGCAAGTGAAAGACTTGTATAACAACATTTTTGAGATACTGAAGAAAGCTAGGCATGGTGGCACACTCCTCCAGTACTCAGGAGGCAGAGGCAGGTGGATTTCTGTGAGTTTGACAACAGCCTTATCTATATAGTGAGTTCCAGGACAGCCAAACTATGTAAAAAAAAAAAAAAAAAAAAACCCTGTCTCAAAACAAACAAACAAACGGTACCGAAGAAGACATCAGAAGATGAAAAAAATCTCCCATGTTCCTGGATCAGTAGGATTAATGTAGTGCAAATAGCCATCCTACCAAAAGCAATTTACAGATTTAATGCAAATCCCTCCAGATTTTCAACACAATTCTTTATATAAATCAAAAAACAATTTTCAGCTTCATATGGAAATACAAACAAAAACCAAACAAACAGACAAAAAACAAAAACAAAACAGGATAGTTAAAACACTCCTGAATAATAAAAGAACTGTTTGAGATATCACCATCCTAGACTATACTACAGAGCTATCTGTAGTAATGAAAAAAACAGCATGGTACTGACATAAAAACAAACACATGAATCAATGGAATAGAACTGAAGACCCAGACATAAATCCACATACTGATTTTTGCAAAAGAGACTAAAAACACACTGGAGAAAAGACAGTATTTTCAACAAAAGGTGCTAGTGAAACTGAATGGTTTCTTGTGGAGGAATGCAAATAGATGCTTATTTGTTACCCTTCGTTAGATTCAACTCCAAGTGTGTTAAGGACCTCAACATAAGACTAGATATTCTGGATCCGGTAGAAGAGAAAGTGGGGATAATCTTGAACTCATTGGCACAGGAAAAGACTTTCTGAACAGAATACCAATAGCACAGGCAACTAGATAAACAATTAGTAAATGGGACCTCATGAAACTGGAAAGCCTCTGTAAGGCAAAGGACACTGCCTTTCTTAACAAAGCAGCAGCTACACAATGGGGAAATATCTTTACCAATTACACATGGGATAGAGAGTTAGCATTTAAAATATATAAAGATCTCAAAACACTGGACTTTGAGCAAACAAGTAACACAATTAAAAATAGTGTACAGGGTTGGGGTGTGTGTGCATGCCTTTAATCCCAGCATTCAGGAGGCAGAGGCAGGTAGATAGATCTCTCTGAGTTCAAGGCCAGTTTGGTCTACAGAGTGAGTTCCAGGACAGGCAGGGTTACACAGAGAAACTCTGTCTTGAAACAAAACAAAACAAACAAAAAATGGGGTACAGAATTAAGCAGAGAGTTCTCAAAAGATGAAACATAAATGATTAAGAAACACTTAGAAAAGTTCACTATTGTTAGTCATTAGGGAAATTCAAATTAAAACTACTTTGAGATTTCATCTTACACCAGTCAGAACGCCCAAGATCAATAAAACAAATGACAGCTCATGCTGGCAAGGATGTGAGGCAGGGGAAACACTCATCCATTGCTGGTGGGAGTACAAACTAGTAGTCACTATGAAAATCAGTATTTCAGTTCCTCAGGAAGTTTGGAAAAGATCCAGCTATACCACTCTTGGGCACATAGCCAATGGATTGTCTGTCCTTCTGCAGAGACACTTGCTTATCCATGTTTTCTCTTGCCCTATTCATAATAGCCAGAAATTGGAAACAGTCTAGATGTCCATCAACTGATGAATGGATAAGGAAAATGTGGTGCAATTTTACAATGAAATATTACTCAGCTCTTTAGGAGAAACAGAATTATAAAATTTGCAAGTAAATGGACAGACCTAGAAAAAAAAATCATTCTGAGTAAGGTGACCCGGACTCCCAAAGACAAATATTGTATGTCTTCTTTTATATGTGGATGTTTGCTTGTAAGCTTTCGATATGCATGCTACAATTGTATAACCACAGAGGTTAGGTACCCAGTGAGATTAGGGAGGAGGAGAAGAACTCTCAAGGAAGGGCAATAGAATGTGATGCTATAAAGAGACAAGGCAGAGACTGGAGTGAGAGTACTAACTGAGAAGGAGTAGGGAATATGGGGTTAGGAAAGAGACAGCTAACACGAAGGACATTTGAGGGGTCATATGGAAACCTAATACACTGGAAGACTCCTAAAATATACATCCATATATGTGTGTGTGTGTGTGTGTGTGTGTGTGTGTGTGTGTGTGAAATCAAAATGAAGTTACCAAATAACCGGAGAGTCAATGCCCCAGCTAGATATCTTATTTCACCAAGAAAACCCTCCAGTGACAGGAATGCGTTACATCTAACTGCGTCATTGGCCAGCAGGGCTATTGCCAAGGCTATTGGTTGCTCTACAGGAACTGGCAGTAATGCCCTGTTGCTGAAGACAACACTTACATATCTCATTGAACATGGAGAAGTTGAGCTGGTGCCTAACTAGAGGCTTCATCCTTACTGACTAGCATTCATGGTACTGGAAGATACTTTCCATGCTTGCTACTAGAGGAGAAAGGTAACCACCAACCCATTTACAAACACTGTGTTCTACAATGGTGACCTACAACAATGATGGCCTACCTGAAAGATATGCTGGTGCCACAGAGTTTCAAATGTTGTGGAAATAACCAACCACTCTGTGATGGGATTTAAGCCTCACTCCATGAGATGGAACTCATACCAAACACTTCTCAGGTGGCCAAGAACCTGAGACTGGATATGCTTGGGGAAAACCAAACAGTATTGTTCTGCTAGAGGACTATATAACAATAAAATAATCCCTAGTGACATCCTGCTATAACCACAGATTCTTGCCTCATTTAGCCACCATCAGAGAAGCCTCTTTTTGCAATAGATGGGAATTAACACAGCGACCCGCGGCTGTACAAAATTCAAAGAGTAAGAAATTTTAAATAGGATATCATCTTCAAACCCTCCCCTCAGGGCTTAGGGAACTAGGCAGAAGAAGAGGTAGAAAGAATGTTAAGAGCCAGAGAGAATAGATGAGTCCAAAGAAATTGTGTCCTTCAGACACCACAGAACTGATGCATGTGAACTCACAGAGACTGTGGCAGCATGCACTGGCCTGCACCAGCATGCATTGGCCTGCACAGGTTCAAGCCAGATGGATTCCCAGTGCCGAGAGGGGGAAATGGACATAGGTTCCTACCACTAACAGAGAAGTTATCTGTAATTGACACCTGTTTCCAAAGGAAAATTAGTTTTCTCCAATGGAGTATCACTACATATATTAATCACTCTTCAGGGTAGGCCCCATGCCTAGCAATAGACCCACACAAAATGAACTCAATAGTTTGCAGACTGTTTGTCTCAAATTTCTGTTTGAACATTTTTTTCTTTGTCTAATTGGTCTTTGCTTGTATGTTTTGGTTCCCATTTTTATGATTTATGTTTTTAGCGCAAGTGTGCGTTTCCTGTTTATTTTGTTATTGTTATTTTTTGGTTTCGTTACTTTGTTTTCTTTTTGGTTGCTTGTTTATTTTTTAAAGTGAGAGAGAAAGAAACATGTGGAGTTGGATGGGTGGGGAGGTGGGGAGTCTCTTGTAGGAGTTTGGGGTGGGGAAAAGCATGATTCAAATGTATTATATGAAAAAAACAATAAAAACAAACTGGTGAGGCCAGGTGGTAGTGGCACACGCCTTTAATCCCAGCACTTGGAGGCAGAGGCAGGTGGATCTTTGTAAGGTCGAGGTCAGCATGGGCTACAGAATGAGGACAGTCAGGGCTACACATAAAGAAACTGTCTCGAAAAACCAAATAACCAAATAAATAAATAAACAAACAAACTGGAGAAATTAATTTTAATCACACACATCCTAACTGGACACATTATTCAACTGATTTATTACATAGAAACTCTAGAACTATTATTTACTGAAATGATAAAATCAATATAAAAACAATGAGCTATTTTATTTTGTTTTTCATGCAAAATCCCTAATGGCTGCTAATGGAGAGTCAGCACAGGGTTAATATGTAAATATTCTTGTGATTAATCTTAGAGAGAGCATTGCCTTTTGCCTTAGATTCTGACATCTTCTAAGGTGCACTCCCAGCGCCTCCCCTTTTCTAGAGAAGAGGGCATGCACAGCAGCTCCCTGCCCTCTCCAGCGGCTCCATCACAGAGTGCTGAATTAGGAGAGGACAGGCGTTTCTCCCGAACTTTCCAACTGTCATTTTCCTCTTGCCTGCTAGATTGGGAGTTAACTGTGTTGGATTTCTTTGAAAACTACTCAAGTAGGCTGCATGACTTCAATAATAATAATAATACAACAACCACAAATAACAAATTCAGGGTAGTACATGTTGCTTTATGCCACGCTCTACCACACAAGAGAGTCTCTGGCTTCATTGAAGGAAACCGTGTAGTTTCTATTACAGTAAACTCATAGGTGATGGAGGAGAAGGAAACGGTCTGTCATTTTTGCCGTGTTGCCCACGACAAAAAGTGTCAAGATTTATACAGGAGCTTCTTAGAGGAATTGTTTTGAAATAGCCCACCAAAGTTTCTCCTTCGGTGGAAAATTTCAAATAAGCTGTCCAAAATGAATAAGGGTACCACGAGCTCTCGGTCCCCCAGAGGTGGCGCTATGAGGGTGATGGAGTTAACTAGTGCCTGTGAAACGCGGTTTCTGAGCTCATCAGAGAAGTCATGCTCAGCACACACTATTTATAGCAGAGCTGAGGTGTACATACTGTGTGACATTTCCCTCTTTTTAAGTAGAGGGACCTTAAAAAGTCGTAGGCACCCCGTCCTAGGCACCGTGCAGGGGGCGGGCAGCAGTGCGGGGGCGGGAAGCAAACGCGCCAACCACGCGTGTCCGCGCGCAGGTGCCGGGGGCGGCGGCGGCAACTCCGCAGCGTCTGCCCAGGAGGAGAGTTCGCGGCAGCTCGCGGGATGCTCCTAGATGCAAGATGTGTCTCTGGCCAGCAGGAGGAAGGAAGAGGAAGTGAGAGCAGCGGCAACCGGCGGCAGCGGCCGGCGACCCGAGTGTAAGTGCGTGCGTTCGGGCAGCGGCGGCGGGCGAGGATGGGCACGAGATAGAGGCAGAGCCACCGCCGTCCGCGGCCCCGAGAGGGGCTACAGAACCTCGGGCACCGGTCTAGGGCCCCGGCCCCGGCTCCAGCGCTCCAGCTTCTGGGAGCCCTCGTCACCGCGTCCTGCGACCCCGGGCAGGTTCGTAAAGTTTTCAGGGCTGGCGCGGCGCCCGGCTCGCTGACCTCGGCGGCCCGGGCGGGGGCCGGGGCAAGACGAGGGCGCCGCGGAGACACTTTTGTTTCCTCCCGGGGCCCCGCGGCGCGGGCGGGCGGGGGCTGCGGGCGCGCTGCAGTTGGGAGGTCTGGGCAGAGGGGGATCCCGAGTGACTAGAGGCACGGGGGGAGTGGACACTGGGGGCAGCTCCGGGATGGGGCTCAGGGCCAGGACCCGCGGAGACGGCCAGGGCAGGGTCAGCTGGAGGGGGCGCCGGAGGGCTGCGCCACCGGCGTAGGGGTGCTGGGACCTAACAGAGTGCGCCCGGGACCTTGCGGCCAGCAGTAGTGGGGCCGGAGAGGCTGGAGGCTGCGCTTAGTCGCGGCGGGTGGCGAGGACTCCGGGGGCTCGCTCCGGCGTCGCAGACGGGAGGGGATCCCCGGAGAGCGCGCTCCCGCGATGGGGCGCGACGGGCTGCGAGGACCCCTGCGGGCGTTCGCTAGTGAAGACCCGCCTCTCGGGGGCCACGCGGGGCTTCCCTCTGGGGCGCGGGGAGGGCGGCGGGGGCTTGGCTGGAGAGGCTGGCGTGGGAGAGGGCGTACCGCGCGCCTTCCCGGGAGAGCGGCGGCGGTGGGGTTGTGGGGAGGGAGCGAGCGAGCTGCGCGCCGCGGTACCCAGCGGCTTTGAGGAAGAGGAAACCCAGAACTCAGCGGGCCGCGGTGCGCTTGTGTGGGGTTGGGAAGTCCGTGCTGTGCCGCGGGCGCGCGCCAGGCGTGTGTGTGTGTGTGTGTGTGTGTGTGTGTGTGTGTGTGTGTGTGTGTGTGTGTGTGTGTTTGCGCGGGTCACTGCGCGGGGGGTGGCGGTGGTGGCGCTCTTCTACTGCCCCTCGGGGTTGGGGGCTGGCTCCCACTGACTCGCTTGCCTGGGGCCCTTTGAACTAGGCAGCTGGGGCAAGGGTTGTTGGACCTGGATTGACCCGAAGCTGCATAGTTTGGCCCCAAGCAGGGACAGCTCCGAGGGCCTGTGGACAGCTCCCGAGGCATATTGAACTCCATGAAATGCACCCAGGGACTGTGGACCGCCTGCCGCTGGCCTAAGATACAGAGAGGAGATTGTGACTTGAGGGAAACCGGGGAAGAATTTGTGAATTTTGTTTTCTTTGATGTGCAAAATAAAAATAATCCGCGTTAACGTACCAAAATATTTGAGAGCAACTTGGGACTGGAGGATCCAGTTTATGGGCAACGCCTGTCAGATTGGGAAAGCTGGCAGCAGAGCCGGTCCATTGAAGGCTTCTGGTCATGGTCTCCACGTGTCTCACCTCTTCAGCAGCTCTCCAAGGTTATTTCAAGGTTTACTGTTTCCACTCCTCAGTTTACAGGACCGGGAGTACTAGCCAGTTTAAAGCCAGGTCACTTGCAGGCTTGTAACAAAGACTCCGTACTTATTTTTTTTTCTTGCCTGCCCTCCCTCCTTTCCTTCCTCCCTCCCTCCTTCTCTTCCTCGCTCGCTGACCTTTTGATCCTCTGCTCTTCACTATGGTACATTTGCTATCTTTTCAGAACTGTGGTTAAATGTGCATATGGCCTTTCTTACTGTATTTGCTGGCTGGTTTTTGTGTTAAGCTAGATGGAGTGATAAACTGACAGAATGACTCCATTTGTGGGGCCTCCTGGAGAGGAGGAAAAGTAAGCAGGAGAAACCTGGGGGACGGGAAGCTTGGGGAGACCACAGTCTGTGGAAACTCGGTGCCTGAATAGTCATTGGGCCACAGGGTGGGTGGTCCTCTGATGGATGCCACGCCCCCACAGCAGTATGCCCTTGTTAACTGCAACAATACTGACTTCCTGACGTTTTTTTCTTTTTTACTCCATTTCTCTCCCCAGGACCTTTGCACATGCTATTCTGCTGCCTGGGGAGCTTTCCCTCACACTTCCAGATGACTCATCTTTTGCTTACTTCAGGCCTCTCTACTCAGTAGTCAGTTTTCAAGGGCTTTGTGGACAGCTGTCTCCGTCCTCTTGTGTTACCCAGGTTTCCTTCTCAGTCTTGATCATTCCTTGGCATTATGTATTCACCTGTTTATGTTGTTATTGTCTCTCCCATTAGGATGGAAGTTTTAGCAGGTTGGTGACCTTGTTCACAGATCTAGATTAACTTCTAGCACAGGGTAGCAATGTGCTCCCTAAATTTTTTGTTGACTGACAGATGGAGAGTTGTCCATGCTGGGAGAGGCCACCGGGGAAACATACTAAGAAAATCCCACGGTGTCAGTGGCCAGTGGGAAGCCAGGCGTTTACCCTCCTCCATGCTCTGCCCCTGTTCTTTCAGACCCCCTCAGACCTGTTAGATCCCTTCCTCAGACCTGCAGGCTGAGGAAAGGTGTAGAGAGGCGATTGCTTGGGGCAGGGTATAAAAAGCAGAGCACTTTATTAAAAGCCCAATTGCTCCTGATCGACTGTAGTACCTCTCCCTGTGGGGGATGTCTTTTCAAAGCCCATGTTGCTTTAAGCCAAGGAAATACTCCTCTGGAGGATGGGCATTACCAGGAGCAGCAAGAGGTCCACATGTGTACCCTGTCCCTCCCTCTCTCACAGAGATGGAACTGAATTGAAGGCAGAGGAGAAGCCGTTGCTAGCTGGGCCAGGAGAGGGAGGCAGAGGGAAAAGTGGGAGACCGATGAAGGAGAGAAGCAGGAAAAAGCCCTTGGAAGATGAAAAAGAAGCACGCAGGTGAGGGGCTTCTCTAGAGGCTGCTGGGTTGGAAGCGTTTCTGAAACTTCAGCACCAATGAGAAGTCAGCACTTGAGTGTTCTCAAGTAATTTGCTTGCTTTGGGTATTTGGTGTGAGTGGGTGGGGAGAGGTGTGTGCAGGAAGGGAGGGCTTTGAAGCTCTGGCCCAGAGGATGTGGTGGGGGAGGGGGAACATGGCAAGTGGTGCACCAGCCCATGCTTGGCTTACTTCATCACCTGGCCCAGCGCTGAAGCTTCAGAGGGACCATTCCTATTAAAATAGTGTCAGCCATCCTGATCTGGAACAGTGGGCTGGAAGGTTTCTCACTGGTCTGCAACCACTCTTTAGTGCCTGCAGCCACCCAGGGAGATAGCCTGGTTTAGACATCCTGTTGAATTTGGAGAAGGTGGGAGATTACTAAACCTCTCTGCCTTACAAAGCCTCAAGTGTTTTCTGCAAGAGTTGTGTAACGTCAATTCAAGTCAACGAACATTGTGCTTTGTTTGCTTAAGGTTGCAGCCCAGGAGGAGAGCCTGATACCCACTTAGCAGGTTCACATCAGCAGTCTAAAACACAAATTGAAGCAAGCAGAAGGCCAGCCCTCTGAGGAGGCTGAAGTTGAAGGATCTTGAATGAGAGGCAAGCCTGGGTTAATAGTTAGTTCAAGACCTGCTAGAAATGTATAGCAAGATGCTGTTCCATAGAAACAAGGGCTGTGGGGTGGTGGTGGTATAGATAGCTCAGGGGTATATATATATATATATATACTGACCAGCATGTACCAGGTCATGGGTTTTGTCCTTAGAGCCGCACAGAACAGACCCTTAATACTGAATGTGTAGTTCCATATGGGTTTGAGTTTTAAAAATTTGCCTTAATAATTCTAGAGGTTGTGAGGATTTTTTTCACCAGCTTGTTAGGAATTCGCATAGAAAAGAATCCACAGGGCCATGCTTTCAGAAGCATCTAGCTGTTTCCCTTTTACAAAATACTGTTAGCTTAATTTCTTGTGAAAGATGCTGTTTCCAAATGAACCACGTGCAGTGTGAGCCTTTGACTTCACCCTAAACATGTTAGTGTTTATAGAATTCGACATTTGTCAGGCCCTGAGGCCACCCCTGTCTTAGAGGGGCAGGGGACCCAGGGGACCAGCTCTTCTTTACTGCGGTGATGCAGAGGGTGATGCAGAGTTGAGCCATCCTCAGGAGCTCTTGCTTTACTTAGAGGGACATCAAAAGCACCTACTGTTTTTCTGGCCGAGTGTTAGCTTTGAGCTTTTGAAAATTTACTCTTCTGGACCTTTCCTGTTTTACCCCTGGTATTCCCTGTGTGCACGATTCTGATTACCGTTGGAGATTTGCAGAGGCAGTCATTCTGTTTTGGTAGTAGCCACACTGCTGCGATGGGTAATTAGATTAGGTATTCCTGCTGACTTGGGTTTAAGACTGGCTAGCCAAAGAACAAAGCCAAAGGCCAAGAACTTCCGCAGTGTCCAAATCAGAAGGGTCATGAAGGCCAGCCATGCAGACAGGGTGTGGCTTCTTTGACATGTGTGGCCCTAGAAAGCATTCCACTGCACAACATAGTGCTTTCGGGTTCAGCAGAGCCAGTCTGCATAGCCCATGCACACACTGGCTGCTGTGCTCAATTTCCTGGATAATCTAGGTTGTCTGAGTGCTAACAATGGCAACTTATCGGTGGCAGTCAGAACTGAAGCCTGCCAAGCCCAGCCACAATCAATGATTAAATTAACCACTGTGTTTCAGCCCTCCATTGGTGCAGGTACAGCTTGAGCAGAATTTTGTCAGTGAGGCAAACAGTTAAGTACTGAGGTAGGAATATATGTGGGTGAAGGAATGCTGTCTCATCAAACGGAATTAGCCACAGCAACAACCTGGCCCGGTGCTGAGTAGAGAAATTAGTCACATGTATAAATAGAAGGAGATGCTTCTCCGTGTTCTGGGCCCCCACAAACACTAGTTTCCAGAATTTGAGCAAGATTATAATTGGAACCTCAGTTTTAGGAATTGAAGCTTACAGTTGGGCTATTTTAGTTCTAACAGTTAATGTAGGGAACACAGCTTTCCTAAGTAGAAAATGCTGGCTACTCACTACTTACTCTACTCTAGGGCAGCTGTGCTGGGTGGGTGGTATTTCCGGAAAAGCAGCAGTGGGTTATGGGAAGGATGCCCAGGTAAGGCATCACGAAGCATCGAAGCATCATGCCAGATTGGGTCATGAGGTCAGTGTGACTCTTTCTCCACGGCTGACACTCTTCCCTATGGCATACTGTTTGGGGAGGAATAGGAAGCCACCAGCATAGTGTTGTTACCCCATTTTATAGATGTGGTCTAGAGCAATGCCATGCCACAGGGGTGTTTGGAAACTGGAGCTAAGCCTTATTTAACTCCTCTGAATTTTTTTTTTTCAACTTTCGTTTCTTTTTGCCACACCAGGATGTATGTCCTGGTTAGTTATTCATCTTGTTGGTTCAGAGGTATCTGGAGAGAGCTTCACTCCTAGGTGCTGTTAGGAATGCCCTTGACTTAGCAGGGCATGGTGACGTCTGCCTGTGACACCAGATCTTGAGATGCTGAGACTAGGATGTTTGTGAGGCCAGCCTGGGCATTATAGATAGCCCCATCTAAAAATAAAGCCAAAAACAAACCAAAATAAAAGTACCCCCCCCCCAACAAATAACAACAAAAACAAAGCAGTGCTGGATAAGGATACGGCTTAGTTGGTAAAGTGCTTGTCTTTATGGCGTGGGGACCTGAGTTGGATCCCCAGAGCTCACACGTGGGGTGGTGGGGATGGAGGACGACTTGGAACTTACTGGTCTCATGTATAACTTGTCTAATTAGCAAGTTCTAGGTCAGTGAGAGATGCTGTCTAAATTAGGTAGATAGTACCTGAAGAATGGCGTCTGAGGTTGTCCTCTGACATTCACATCCATGAGCATACATAAGCCCCCACACCCTTACACGTGTATGAACACAGAGATGCAAAATAAAAAAATAAAATTTTTTTTTTTGAGGCAGGGTTTCTCTGTGTAATACCTCTGGTTGTCCTGAAACTTGCTCTGTAGACCACACTGGCCTCGAACTCACAGAGATCCACCTGCCTCTGCCTCCCACATGATGGGATTAAAGGCGTGTGCTACCACTACCCAGCTTACATGTTTTTAAATAGAAAAAGAAGTAAGCTGTGCCCTTGGTTCTGGTAGGGGTACTGCTCAGTGGTATTACATGTGCTGCTTGGCCTATCTGAGGCCTTGGGTTTGAGCCTTAGTGCCATAAAAAGAAAAACAACAGAGGAAATCCCTGTAGTTCAGATGCATGTGTCTCAGGTTGCCATGACATCTAGCTTGGGATGTCTCTCCTGCCACTGAAATAGAAAATTTCAGAGTTGGTCCTTCTCTGGATATTTCATTCTCAAGTTGCCCTTAGCCTTGAATCTACTCTGTCTACTCTGATATACCTATCAGCCAAGGTCACGATATTGGAAGATGAGGCAATTTATTAATGAGAGAGAGAGAGAGAGAGAGAGAGAGAGAGAGAGAGAGAGAGAGAGAGAGAGAGAGAGGTGTGTCTTTACCAAGGAAAACATATTCTTTAGCCAACACTTTTAAAAATGGGGATGAGTTATGGTGCAGGTAGAATTGTGGAACCCATTGAGAAGGAACCAGTTGGCAGGGGAATATACTTCATGTTGCACTTGTCAGTTTGTCATAGCTTTGCTGCTTCTGACCATGGATTGATACCCACTGAGGGAGCCGGAGACCTGAGTCCATTAAGTGGGAAGGCTCTTCTTGGGCAATGCAGAGGTTGCTGCTGTTCTTTTCTACTTACAGATTATTGGCCCTTGATTTTGGGTGGTCTCAGCCTTGGTGCCACTGACATTTTGAGCTGGATAATTGTCTGTTGAGGACTCTCCCATGCATTTCAGGATGCACACCAGCTTCCCTGCCCCCCTCCCAGTTCGCCAGGTCCCAACAGTGCCACTGAGTTGGGAACAACCAAAACTGTATTCACACTTCACAGGCTCAGGGGCCTCCCCTCCCCTCCCTTCCTCTCCTGTCCTCCTCCCTCCTCCTCTTGGTTGAGTACCTCTGCTTTGTTTTCTGAAGAGATCAGAACAATTGTGTGTAATGTGACCGTCGGATTCTAGATTTTCAACAGCAGTTGGAAGTGCCCCGGTGTTCTGTCACTGGTTATTCCTGGGAACCTAAGGTAGTGTGTTCACGGATGGGGATCTCACCCTTTATGTTCATTCATTTGCCATAGTTTCCTCCCTGCTTCCACACTGCTTAACTGCAGTTATCTTCCTAATTCAAATGGTTGCAAGTCTGACTTCAGTGTCCATCCTGTATCCAGGCTTTCGGTTTTTGAGTTTGACTACTGGTTACTGCAGTACTGTAACCTTTACGTAACAGTTAGGGGGTAAATGGATGGAGCAGGGTGGTGAGGAGCTGTCAGCTTGGCTCAGTTAGAGGCCTGGTCACAAGGTAAAGGAATGTCTGCTTGGGGTTCGGTAACTGAGGACAGTGTCTGCTCCTGTGCTTGGCAAATGCTCCTTGCCTGATGAGCTGGTAATGGATATGGAAGTTCATCAGAGTGATAGGACTTGCAGCAGGTCAGGGAGAAACTTTAAAGGTATTGGCTTCCATGAAGTCCTTTCCCACTCAGTGTATTAGATTTCTGTGCAATCTCGTGACATTATTTTCTTATGTAATTATATGTCAACCTTGTATTGGTCTCCTCTGGCTGCTGTAGTGTCCAGAGCAGTAGCTAGTGGCTTACGCTGCTGTGTTCCCCGAGGCGGCAGCCTCCTCCGAGTCACAGTCCTGTAGCAACCCTCCGCCCGCCCTTCTTCCGCCTTTGTACCTTTTTATTTTCAGTTTGAGATTGCATTTGGAGCACCAGAGTTCTGTGCTCTGGGGTTCAGTGGCTCAGTGTACTGCATGAGATATATTTTCCAGGCCGCTACACACAATTACTCTTCATTTTGAAGTATAATGCATTTCAAAATATATACTTTTTTCTGTTTTGGGGCTCTTTAACCCAAAAGTATAAACCGCAGCTGGCTTTGCCCGTGGCCTTCAGAAGACGTGTGGCTTGGGAAGCTGAGCCAGTGGAGTACTTTGGTTAGACTGCACATTTTTGGCTGAGTGAAGAGTGAATTCCAATAACACTCAGTAAGGCTGGTTTCAACTGGACTTCTGCCCAACCCCACACTACTCTGCCCTACCATGCCCTAGATTTTTATAGTGGACTGGTACCTTAGTTACTTTAATTATGTGCTACTTGGTGGAAGTGACTACTAGTTAAATATTTTGGCTTGGGGAAATGGGACCTAGTCTTTGCAGTAGTAACTAGTAAGTGTCATGTACATACACACACACACACAGAGAGAGAGAGAGAGAGAGAGAGAGAGAGAGAGAAGCAGAGGAATGATGATGTTAGCTACTAAACTCTGTTTTCTCCAACACTTGTCCCCTTCACTGAATGGGAACCATGTGAAAGCAAAATGTTTATCAAGGAATGAATACATTTTCATTCTCTTTGGACCCACTCTACTCAGCAAGTGACTTAGACTCATTGGAACTGTTTTCTCAATCATTGTTCTTCTGCTTAGAGTTTTTGAAAAATATCTGCTGGGATTTGCATAAAAGAAGCATAAAAAAGTTTTATCTTTAAGTTACATTTTAAAAAGCAATGAGGAGTGTGATGTAGCTGGATGATAGGGTGCATGCTCCATGTGGACAAAGCCTTGAATTCTGTTCTCAAGCATTTCAACAGAACCCCCCCCCCCCCCCCCCCCCCGCACACACACACACAAATGAGTAAGAATCTTAAAATGCTTATAAAGATTTTAAATTGAACTATTACTGCTGGCCTTAACCCATCACAGTGCTTTGCCCAGTCCTTCCATTCACCCATTCTTCTGTCAGTTAGCCATGCCACAGCCATTTTAGCTGTACTGTATATTGTGGTCAAGGCACTTCACATTTGGAGCTTTGCTAGGGATGAATGAATGAGAAGAAGGTCAGTTAAGAGATAATTGTAACTACTAGTACTGCAGATTTGCAGATCACGGGAAGGAGTACACAGATGATTATTTGGGAAAGATCTAGAAAACTTAAAGAAAGATTGCTCCAGGAGTCCTGCAGTCCATGGTGGAGGAATGTTTGGGGAGTCCTGGAGTCAACTCTTTTGGGAACTAGACATTGGATTGGATGGGAAGGAAAGCCAAAGGCTCTTAGGCAAGGATAATAGGCAGTCTAGGTTTTATGAGGACTCTGTCCATTGCAGCCTGGGCAAAAAATTAGATAGTCCAGCAGGCAGGAGAGACTAAGGAAGGCTTCTTGTCAGCTTCTGTCCTCTAGACCTGCCCAAATAAACACCCAGTCTTGGGGAGAGGAATAATAAATACAGAAGTGAGCTTGCTGTGTGGAAAGGCTGCCCCACCCCCGCTTCCCATCTGATACCCACAGCTGGCTTCCAGCCGGGGCAGACAGGGGAAGGGGGACAGTATTCACTCCTGATGTTGCAGCCACCCACTGAAGGAAACAAATGGAGGGCTTGGTGACTGATTGGATTTGGGAAAAGGAAAAGAATGGTTCTTTGAAGTTTGGAACTAAGTAAACACGCACTTGTTAATTAAGGATTCTATCTGATTTTCAAGTGTTGGCTGGCTAGGGTAAGTTCATTATCTTGCTCAGCCTCAGTTTTCCCATCTGTCAGGTGGTTTAATGTAAGTCCACAGACTCTGGAGCTGCTGACATGGTACCTTTAATACTGACTATACAGTGGTTTTGGTGCATTGGTTTTCATGTTGTTGATGCCATCCCTTTTATCAGGGGTTTCTCTGTAGATTTTTAACACCAACATCTTGCTACACACATTTAAAGACTTACATTGATTAATTTTCTCTAAGAGGCCTGAGCCATTCCTCTTAAAAGCTCAGTTAGACTTTGCTTCGTACATCTTTGCTTCAGAAACAGAGATGTAAACTGCCACATTAGGATAATATCATCAATTGAGAGTGAACTGAACCAACATAATAGATGATGCTACCAATTTGGTGTGCTCAAATGAAAACCCAGGTAAGTCGATATGTATCTCTAGCTGACCTGGGATTTCACTCTATTGCTGATCCACTGGGGATAGAGATTGGAGGTTGCTGTTCAGGGCTCTTCCCCATCCTTTGATTCTTGATTTCTGAAAAGGGCTGTTTACACCTGTCCTGCTACAGGCAGGAGCTCGGTGAGAATTTCCTAGTTAGCGGGGTCTAGTGAGTTGCAAAGGACAGGCATTCAATTCAGATGAACTGGGTTTTATATGATTGTGTTGTTTATAAAGGAAGCTCAGTGGTCCCTAAACAATTTATAAGCATTATAGTTGAATCACTTAGAACCTTCTGGAAAGTAAGTGACTGCTTAAAGTTTCAGTGGAATGTGGGTGGGTGTAAAGTGTTCAACTTTCTTCTTTAACCTGAACTGGCTTGTTAGACTGTCAGCCAGAATCAAAGTCACTCTAAGTATAAGATAGAAAGGGAAGAGGAGGAGGACCGTGGCTCAAAGAGACAAACCCACAACAGCTCTGCTGTGCCAGCATAATTTAGTTGTACCAGCTTTCCCACTTTCCCAAGTGTTCCATGTAGAACATTTTATTCTATGTCCACGTTAAGCCACTGCCACTGTCCCCATTTCTGTTCACTAGTTCTGGCCATTGTTTGTTTGGGTACCTGCTCTGCTCTGCTCTGCTCTGTAAGTTCTTCCAGGAAGGCAGCAGCTAGCGTACAGGCTTACTAGAGTCTTACACAGTAGCTCCACGTACCCATTAAATCGTCATTTACTAATGGCTTTTGTGAGTGGATCGAAAGAAAGATGAACTTCAGTGTAGACACTGACTGTCACGAATTGCAGCATAGGCTTGAGAGAGGAATGTTCCAGTGCAAAAAACTTCTTCAGACTTAGCAAGTGAGACCGTGACCGCAGTCAGGAAAAGCCAGCAACAAATTGCGTGCTCTCTTCAGTATATAAACATTTCTGTCCTTTGTTGTTGTTGTTCCCAAGTAGAGGAGTGTGACTCCTTCAGCTTCTGCAGGAGTTATGTATGCAGCAGTATTCCTGCCTGCTTCTCAGGCAGGGTGCGTAGCTGGAAAGGGAATCCAGTGGTAAACATAATATCTAAAGACTCATAGAAAGGCCTGTGTCATAAGATGCAGGGGTCTGGTGAAGCAGGAATTCTACTCACACACCATGTAGCCAACAGTTTAAAGATTTCAAGCACCTTGACTCCCTTTCCCACTTTAGAGTTGTGCCCTTTTCCTGCAGTATACGTCAGGAGACACTTGCCAGCTGTCAGTGTCCCCACCCCCAGCCCCGTTTCTGACACTGAGTTTTGCCTTGGTTGAGCGTGTGCCTTTGGAATGCTGTGTGGAGTGGCTCTAGTACTTGGTGACCACAGACAAAAAGTGATTTGTCCTAAGAGTTTTGCCACCTCAGGATCATGTAGAAGAGTAGCCATGACCTTAAGCCATCACCCATCTGTAGCCAGCTGCCTGCAAAGCAGCAGAGAGAAGAGGGCAGAATGGCGATTCTGCTTCCCAGGAGACATTGTTCCTGGTAAACATTTTGTTGTAATTATTGATGACTGAGCTTCGTTTAGAATCTTTCCAAATGTGCTGCTAATAATTTTAGAATATGAAGATATGCAATGAGAAAGTCCAAGACCGTAGAGGCCTGTGAGAAATCACTGTGAAGATTTCAACGTCAGCCTTTGTTTCAAAGTGCACATTTCTTTCAGACAATGATTAGCTTACTGTAAGGTGATGGTTCATAACGAGATCAGACCAAGGCCAGAGAAATGGCCCAACACCAGCTTTATTAGTGGGTTTCTTCTTCTTTCCAAATCTAGAAATTGTGTGGGAAGAATGGGGCCCATCCATTTGAAACACATGCCAA
Source organism: Peromyscus leucopus (assembly GCF_004664715.2). NCBI lineage: Eukaryota > Metazoa > Chordata > Mammalia > Rodentia > Cricetidae > Peromyscus > Peromyscus leucopus. Next base: position 41,835,803 of record NC_051067.1, read on the forward strand.
GAGAGAGTTTAGGGTCATGTGCAGTAGAGAATCTACAGTGGCATCTCAGCTCTTGTCACTAGAGAGACACCAGAGCCTTTCACTTCCAGGAAAGTGACTAACATGTACTTTAAATTCTTTTTTCATTCTGAGACAGGGTTTCTCTGTGTAGCCCTGGCTGTCTGGGAACTCACTCAGTAGACCAGGCTAGCCTTGAACTCAGAGATCTGCCTGCTTCTGCCTCCTTAGTGCTGACATTAAAGGTGTGTGCCACCATGCCTAGCTAGTTTAAATTCTTTATTGCTTTTGAATCCAAATATGCCCAGTGTTTGACTTGGAATTTATTTTAAGTTCATTTGTTCATTCACACATATTTATTGAGTACCAACTCGGTACCATAACTAAGCCTTCTTCCAAAAGAACACACACACACACACATACACACACAATTTCTAGGCAAGAACTGTATATTCATCATCAGGTTCCAAAAGCATATATTGATGTTTCTTAAAAACATTTTGGAAGATTTTTTAAAAATTTCATTCTATGTGTGTGAATGCTTTGCTTGCCTGCATGGCTGTGCCTCCTGTGCAGGCCTGGTGCCTGCAGAGGTCTAGAAGAGGGCATGGAATCTTCTGGAAGTGGAGTTACATTTGCTTTTGAGTCGCTGTGTGGGTGCTGGGAATGGAACACCAGGTCCTCTGCAAGAATAACAAGTGCTCTTAACCAGCGAGCCATCTCTCTAGCCCCGTGTGGGACATTTCAAAAGAATTGAGGAATGTGACGTGAAATTATTGGTGCTATGAGGGAGCATTAACGCTGCCAGCATGGGAGTGGTAGAAAGAATTTTACTGGGGAAAAAGAGGTGTTCTTGCCAAAGGCCGTGAGAAGGGGGTGGACTTTGGCTTTGTAGGAACTAAAGTCCTGAACTCTCAGGCCTGGAGAACTATAGCCCTGTGTTAAACTGGGGAGGTGGGCTGAAGGGGATCATGGGTCTGGGTCCTTATCTATGGGGTAGTGAGAGGTCACCCATGTCTTTTCCCTGAGGACTGGTACATCTATGGTGTGAAAAGCTTTTCCTGGCTACAGTGTACAAATCATACCATCATTTCAGTACTTCAGAATTAAACAATTTCTAAAAGAATCAATTTAGTCATTAGTTTAAATCCTCTTAAGAAGCAATTTAAAGGAGTGAGTCAGTGTGGGTATGGCTGCTGTTTGGAATGAGAGAGGACTTGGGTCTGCAGTTCTCAGCTTTCAGAAAGCCTCAGACTCTTAGGGACCCAGGAACTGCATCTCAGTCAGATCCTGGCTGGTTCTGATACAGATGATCAGGCTCCAGTTTGTGAGAAGTATTGTCCTGGTAGGAACTGAGAAGAGAACCAGAACGAGCAAGCCCAAACCTCAGAGCACAGACGGCAGAGGGTGGGACCAGTGGCTGCCCGGGTTTCAGCCTAGGCTCCGTCTCCTATTCTGGGGGGATTTTCTTCCAGTGCACTTGAAATGGATTCTAAATCCTTCAAGTTTCTTCTAATTTATTTTCTAATCCTTTCATATGTGGCTCCTTTACTTAGCTCCGCACCTCACGCTGGCTCACTCTGTCTGTGTTTGCTATCTTTTCTTTCTGTTGATGTTTAGTGAGAGCCTTTCTCTGCGAGTTCTGGGTTCAGCTGACAGGCAGGTGTGAGGAGGAGTGGCCTCTGTGGTGAACCTAGAAGAGAGGCACCTCTCTGGATATGGCCTGATTTGCCCTGCAGCAGGAGGCTGATCTCTGTGTCTAGGGAGAGAGCCCAGTTCACAGTTACCGCAATAAAGAACTCTATGCAGGCCTAGAGGGCCAGGGACATAGAGAGAATTTGTTGGGGAGGGGCACAGCCTCTCTTTTACTTTCCTGTTACCTATGCTTGTCTCCAGAGGGACAGAGAGGGGTGGCACATAGATCTTCTGCACCAAGTGGTAACAGAACTCAGAACTCCTGCTTAGCTATAATCAGGGAGAGATGAGTGTGAAGGACAAAGAAAAGCCATGCAACAAGAATCATGTGGTCTGTAAGGGTGGTGGAGAAAGAGGGACTCAGAAGTGCCTGAGCCCACATCTCCCTCTGGTCCACACTGTGCCGGTAGGTGGTCCCCTCCTGGGAGCCTTCTGGCATTCCTTGGTGCTGACTCCCTAGTCCTACTTGTCCCTGTGCTGACAGTGCTCTGCCACTTTATTTTCTGGTTAATGACTTTCCCCCTTAGTAGCCTGGAGGATTTAAGTAGGTGTGCCATGCTAAGCCCCTAAGAGGTGCCAGTGGGCATGTGCAGAAGGAAGCACTGTTACCCATGTGTGGGTGCTCTGTATTCTTTTACAGTCGTTTTGGGGCAGACTTTCAAATGCCTTTTTGGATGTGCCTGAGTCAGGGCCCCAGGAGCGGTACATTCAGGAATGACTGGCATTTCTCTCCTTGTCCCCAAATTTGTTGAAGACCAGTTTTGCCTGAGGTCATTGTGACAGAAGAGCTTCTGGCTGCGGGTGGGAGATTGTGTCAGATGTGGGGAAGCACATGCCTTGGCTCTGGAGTCCTGGAGGCCGCAGCAGGCAGTCCCTGCTGTGGTGTCTGTCCGTCCACTGGACCCAGATCTAGCCCAGACTTGGAGCTTGCCAGAAGAGAACTCCGCCCTTCTGCTATTGTATTACCTCTGCTGGAGCAGTCAGTAGTTGCTTGCCTCCTTGTGATTATCGCCTAGTCACACAGAGTCCTTGGGGGATAAACAGGGAAGACCACAACTGGCAGGCGTGTCAGAGCTTTTTCTGGGTCAGACTTCAGCTCTTCTGTCCTCTTCACCTTTGTCCTCAGGACAGCTGGTGTTGAACTTGGAGAGTCCGCGGTTTTTTTTTTTGTTTGTTTGTTTGTTTGTTTTGTTTCCTTCCTTCTTCTTCCTCTTCATTCTTCCCTAGCTCCTGCGGGTGACCAGGCATTTGTGACACACTGGGGGTTGGGATCTTTACCACATGTGTGGTTGCCCACACTTCATGTATTATATTCTGAAAGGGCCTTGGCCTTGATAATTTGTGTTTCTGGGTTATAATTGCATATTATATCTGGAGCCACTATCAGGGTTTTCAGCTAGCAGTTGAAATTTGATAGTGCCTGGACTCTTCCTTGTTGGAATGATTTATCCTGATGTCCAAGTGCTGAGCTGAGCCCATTTCTTTGAAATCAAATAGCGCCCACATAGCAACTTCCAACTTAAATGCTCTGCATTCTCTCTGGAAGGGGCAAAGCAGACCTGGGCCTTTGGAACCACATGGTCCGACCCTCTCCAGACAGTTCCCCCCTGCAGAAAAACAGACAGCCCCTTGCTCCCTCAGCATATGGATACTGCCAGTCGCTGAAGATGTCTTCTCTAGTTGTTTACTCCAGACGTGGGGAAATAGCCACAGGATGGTGTCAGGGGCCCACAGAGAGAGGGGCCTGGGCCAAGACTCCACAGGCCACTTGACCTCCATGCGTTCCTTCTCTGTCTGGGGCCACGGCGGGCCTTTGGGTTTCCTGGAATTGGTGTCATTAAAGCCGTTGTCCAGTAGCCCCTGAAAGGCCTGAATCGTTCCTTTTCTCCAATACACAGACAGTCTGGGCAAACACTGTATGTACATTATGAGAAGAGAGACTTTGGCAGGCTACACTTCTGGCAGTATAGTAGCATTCATTTTCAAAGGAAACTGACCTTGCCTTTACTCTGGGTCTGTACACTGGGATCTGGTGGAGAGGCCAACACTTTGCTCTTATGATTTAGGCTTGACCTCTGTTGACTTGAACTGGGACTTTTCTGTTCATATAGACCAAGTAGGGATTCTGTAGGCTTTTGTGTTAGTCTGTTTTCTCATTACTATAGGCAAATGCCCAAGGCTAAGCAACTTTATAAAGAGGCTTATTTTGTCTCACAGTCTTGGAGTGCAAGGTTGAGGCCTGCATCTGGTATGTCTGCTGGTTTCCATGCTGGCTTGGGATATCACATGGGAAGAGAAAAAGAGCATACACGTGCCTCTCTTGGCCTCTCCTAAGAAACAACCAATGTTCAGTCTTGGGAGCTCCACTCTGTGACCTAATTCTAATCACCTCCCAACATCCCTACCTTTAAATACCACTGTTAGATTAACTTTCTACATCCCCCATCACTTTGCAGTGGGATTAAATTTTAAATGGACTCTTGGAGAGTAGTCTCAAATCATATCAAAAATAGTGGTTTCCCAGACTTCCCTTCTTTCTAGATTCTAGGATACCATGATCAACTAGTAGGCCTTCAGGCCTGCGCAAGCTCCACTTTTCTTGTTGCTACGATGACACTACCATCCATTTTTTAACTGTCTGTTGGGAGGCCTGACCTGATGACTCCTTCATGTACTTCCTTTAAATATCTTTGAGGATCCTGTCTTAAACAGATCCAGGTTGGAATTACCCTCTTTAGGGTAAAGTTATAAGCTTTTAAAAGTCTTGTGTATGAGTGGAAATTATGCCCATGTGTAGTCAAGATAAAAGAAAAATGTCATCAATGAATAGGAAAACTCTTTGGACTTGCAGAGGGTACATTTGGCATACAAATGTATATATATATATGTATGCATGTATATTTTCAATTAATCGGTATAGATGTAAGAAAAATAGATATTCAAAGTATCCTCTAAGATTTTGTGGCTAAGGTCATTAGGGGTTAGAAGTCACTAGTGGGCACACAGCACAGACCATTTTTGATTATTTTCCTGTATTCTTCAAGTTTGTTGGCAGTCTGAAACACGTGGCATTTTTATTTCAGTAAGAAAGAAAATGCCATTATCACTTTAACAGCTTATGACAATCAAAAATTCACAGCACTTTCTGCTCTTTGCATCATGGTATAAACTTCAAGTTTGCTGTTTTCTAGTACCAGAGTTTGTTTCTGATTCTGAGTGGGACAGGTGCTCCTCCCCCATCATACATCCCTGATGCTTTGAGGGCTGTTGTGAGCCCCATTATGGACTTCATTCATCAATCTATTTTTGAGCACTCAGTGCTAAGCAGAGAAGTAGAGACGTAGGAGTGATTGGCCTTCCCCGGGAAGGAAGAGTAGCCCTGCATACAGCTAGAGTCTTCAGTTGATGCTGTCCTTCAGGCTGAGCCCAGAGAGGCCAACGTGTGCTTAGTGGGGGTCCTATTCTTGGGGGAGCTCTGTGGTATCCAGTGCTTAAGCACTGAATTTGGAATAAAGAGCTCCTAGTTTCAGGGCTGCCACTGACTATTGTCTGTGTCCTGCTTCATGGCCTCCTTAGCTGTCAATGGTGAGGGAAGTGGCTAAACAAGGTAGCAAAGGAGGAATTTGTAGATTGGTCAATTGCTTGGGAGTAAGAAGTCAGCAATGGACTCACAGAGCACACCAGAACCCAAGCAGCAACGTGAAAGGTTAAACCTGAATCTTGGCACCAGAATTTTGATTCTGGGAGAGTTGCTAGAATCCATGTTATGCAAAGCCCCAGATGATTGTGGTTAGAAGCCCCCTTTGCAGATCTCTGGATGACTTCTAGATCTTTCTTCATCCCTTTTTTCTACCTGTGTCCATCTCCAGGGTCTTCTTCATTTATTTAAATTTATTTTATGTGCATCGGTGTGAAGATGCCAAATTTCCTGGAATTAGAGTTACAGACGGTTGTGAGCTGCCATGTGAGTGCTGGGGATTGAACCCGGGTCCTCGGGAAGAGCAGCCAGTGCTTCTAACCCCGAGCCATCTCTTCAGCCCCTCCAGAGTCTTCTTCATAAAGTCATGCTGACCTCGTAAATAGGCAGCTCTCTCTAGTGGATCATTTCAAGCTTCTGTATGGGAAAGGAAAACAAAAAGTAAAATGCTTATCCAGTTCCTCATTTCCACAGCTGGCCTGGGAGCACACATGAATCTAACCATGGTATCTTGTCAGTCATCTTTTAATCTACTGTGCATGCCCGTTTCCTGGCAAAGAGCATGTAACCACAAGGAGATTTTCAAAGATGGCCAAAATGGGGGAGTGGCGGAAGTGACCAGCCCTTTCTCCGCCCTTGACTGTTCTATTAGGCCATAGTGCGTCGGTGTGATGAAACACCTGGTTCTGAGTATTCTATAATGAAAACTAATTTGCTTAGTTCACAGTCCTGGAGGTTCAGAGCCATGGTGTTGTAGTGCATCCTGCTTTGGTGAAGGTCTGTGGGAGATGCCACCACAGAAGCAGGAATGCGTGGCAGAAAACCAGAGCTCAACTGTGAGAACTGTATTAATCCCTTCCAAGGTCAATGACCCCAGAGTCCTCTTAAAGGTCTAAATTTTAACATCACCATACTGGGCACCAAACTTCCAATGTGGACACCTCAGAGGACACACTTTAACCGTATCTACACCACAGCATCACCTCTAGGAAAGACTTAAATGTTCCAGGTAGGACAAGGGGTGTGGCTCAGTGGAATACTGGGGGACCCCAGTCCCACTAAGCAAGTAATAAAATAGAAATGTTTCAAATTACTTATGTATTTGGGATTGTCCACTGAGATGTGCAGTCTGTGTTGGCTACTGCTTCTTCAACACGTGACAGTTACAAAGGTAACTAACTGTTTTCCGTCTGTGTATCAGAAGCCCCAGAGTGGGCTCACACTCATGGAGATAAGCCATTGGGGACAAAGACAGGTGAGGTGCTGACATTTTAAACCAGGAGTCTTGCTCTGTACCTCCATGTTATTGCTCAATGTTCCCTTCTCCAAGTCTCCCTTGCCTCATTGAAAAGGAGCCTTTGGGGTGTGTGTGTGTGTGTGTGTGTGTGTGTGTGTGTGTGTGTGTGTGTGTGTCAAGTGGGGTGTGTGTGTGTGTGTATGTCAAGTGGGGTGTGTGTGTGTGTGTGTGTGTGTGTGTGTGTGTGAAGTCCTCCCCTAGATGGTTGAAACCTCACTGAGAGAAGGAAGACTGACTTCCTTGTGTCCCCTCCCACAGCACAGTTCTGGGTGGCACCATCCCACGCTGTTTGCGTAATGGAGCGCCACACACTGCCAAGGCTGCCTCTAACATTTAAACACATTCGAATGAGAATAGAGAGAGCCTGGGGGGAAAGGTAACACTTCCCTGTAAGAAGCATAAATGCCACGTCTGTGTTTTGCTTCTGCTTTTAGATTAAGGACAGAATGTTAATTAAAAAGTAAACCGCTCATCTTCTGAGCAGCGACTCATTTGTGTTTTGTTCTCCTTTTATCTGCTGAGTCTTTGGATTGTTGAAAACACAAAGTGTGAAATGTATTTCCTAGGGGTCTCTCTAATGCGCCTTTTTATTTTATTGTTTTGATCTTTAGGCTGTGTGTTGACTTGAAAAAGAGCCAGCCTTGTAGAAAGGAATTTCATCTCGAGAATCTGGGTCCTGATCATTGTTGAGATGACAGAAGCTCCTGGGCTCTGAGTGTACACGTGCTCATTAACTAGTTCTGCCCAACCCCTGTCTGGTGTCCACGTGCTCGTTAACTGGTTCTGCCCAGCCCCTGTCTGGAATAAAATACCATGTAGTCACAGCTGCTAACCAGCAGCCTAACAGGGTTCGTTACTTTGAGTTTTGCAAGCTCTTACAAGTTATTTTTGCATTCATACAATTTTAATATTTGGGGACATGCTGTACCACTTCCCAGGTGCCAAAAGTGATCATTCAGTTTTTTTTTAATTAGGTACTAATTTAGCTTGGAAAATAATTTATTTTTTATGGATACTATGTCTTTGACCCAGTTCTCTGTTCCCTGGGCTGTGTGTCCTCAGAAGAAGAAGTTTATAATATTAATAATGTCTCCTTATTAATTCTTTTCAAATGAATCCCCCACCGCTACTGTGTGCATTCTTCATGTTGGTAAATGCCCTATGAACACCTATGGGGTGCTTCTTTGGGCCGACAGACTAGCCTGGGTGCTGTTATTGTTCCATGGAGTGCCATTTGTGTACCCAGGGTGGATGTACCTAAATGAAGGCTCAAGGGCCTTCCTGCAATGGAAGAGCCTGCCATTCACAGCAGAAAAGAGCTGTCAGCTCCTGTCTCCTCTAACTGTAATTTGCTGCAGCCTGGAAGTGGGTAAGTGGCAGCTATTAAAAGGGCTTTGGAATAATTGCAGTTAAAAGCAAAGATATTATCATCTACACTTAAACTCATTTTTTACTCACAGAGGGGCTAAATATTTGGAGTCTGTAAAATGCATGCAAAATGCCATCCTAGGTCAATTCATGTATGACTAGTTTGATAATAATTATTCTTTGTTGGCATTTTGTGGACATCTGCAGTAGAGTGGCCATCTTTTGGTGTAAGCTCTGATAGTCTGACTGCTGCAGACATGGGGTGACTGGTGCTGGTCTGTCTGGTGATCAGGTCTGCACAGCAAAAGCGTTTGCTGGGGAAGAGAGGTCTCTCCTTCTTGGCCAGGTGCCATCATGTCTGCTGCTTGCATTTTGTGAATTTTAGAATTTGAAAAAGTTCAAAACTCAGATTTAAAAAAATACTATCTCTGGGTACAGGGGTTTGAATGCCCTCTTCTGACCTCTGCAAGCACTTGTACTCATGTGACACATATGCATACATTCAGGCAAAACACTTACATAATAAATATCAAAACAAAGAACATCTTTTAAAAAACATGGAGAATGTCTTAGTCCATGTTCTATCGCTGTGAACAGACACCATGACCTTGGCAACTCTTATAAAGGAAAGCATTTAATTGGGACTGACTTACAGTTTCAGAGGTTCAGTCCATTATCAGCCTGGCAGGAAGCATGGTGGCATGTAGGCAGACACGGTGCTGGAGAAGGAGCTGAAAGTTCTTCATCTGGATCTGCAGGCGCAGGAAGTGAAAAGAGACTCTGGGACTGGATTGGACTTTTGAAACCCCAAAGCCCATCCACAGTGGCATACTTCCCCCAACAAAGCCACGTTGATTCCAACAAGACCACACCCCTTAATCCTTTCAAATAGTGCCATTCCCTAAGTATTCAAATATATGAGCCTATCGGGACCATTCCCATTCAAACTACCAGAGAGTGACCAAAGATGACATTGGTGTGCATACAAATGTGAACTCATGAACACATACACAAAATTTTTGAAAATGCCTTGTCTCTCAGCTCATTTAGCACATTGTAGAGATGTTGCTTTATTCTGTCAACTGGACTTCAGAAAACCTGTTCATTTAGTCAAACTATTTAATTCCAAGTAAGTACACATCTTACTTTGCTTGACAGGAAAATTATTGAAGTGTTTGAGCTTAAGGGAGAGCTGGACATGGCATTCTTTCTTTGGAAACACATGAGTCATTTCTGGGACTGTGTTAGCTGTCATGTGACAAATGCCTGTGGCAATCAGTTAAGGGAGGAAAGGTTCACTTTTGGCTCACGTTTTCAGAGGGATTGACCATAGGAACTTGGGCCAGTTGCCTTTTGGCTTGTGGGAGAAGCATAGCAGAGCTGGCGCACAGAGCAGAGCCGAGCCATTCACCTCTTGGCAGCCAGAAAACAGAGGGAAGTGGGGAGGTATGGGGGGGGGGAGGGCGGGAAGGTGAGAGGAAGCAGCAGCAGCAGCAGCAGCGGCAGCAGCTGGAGTCTCCATGTCCCCGTCAAGAGTGTAACTCTAGCGAGTTCATTTTCTTCCTCAAGGCTGTTCTTCATGGTTCTTCCACCACCTCCTGGTAATGTCACCGGCTGACAACATGGGCCTGCGGGGCATGTTCAAGAATCAAATGACAGTGATGTGCTGTGTTAAATGACTTGCATATAGTTTCTAACGAGGACCTCTGGGTGATTTGCACCACTGTTCTGCCTGGGGAGGGTTATGTGAATGTTCTCAAAGGTGAGTTTGAGTTTTCAGAAGAGAAGATACACACACATTGGTGACAGGATCTTGGATGGAAACCCCAAGTTAATGTTTTTCAGGATATGGAGAAAACTGGTTAGACACTGAGACTGACTTTTAAGGAATGCTTTTCTAGTTCTTTATTCATTGTCAAGTGTGTTTGAAAAAGTATAGCAAGCACATTAAATCCATGATTTCATTGACTTCTTGTGTGAGACAAGACTAGTCTACAGTAATTTAAGAGAAATATCAAGTATAATTCATCTAGAAAATGATATTTCAAGGAGAGTTTGGGAAGCACCGATGTCAGCCAAAGCCAGGAGGCTGGAGAGGGACAGATCTGCTGGTTAGCATGGACCGCTTGTCCTCTGTGGATCATTTGCTTGGGAAGGATACAGTGATTTCTTTATATTATGTCATCTTGTCTCACTACAGTCCTTTAATTACTATTACTCTTGTCCTGTAGGTGAGAATACTGAAAGTCTAAAGGCAGTGAGTAACTTTCCACAGAGCCTCCTCCAGGCTGAATGGGAAGATGGACAACGTCTCTGCCCAACCTAACTCAGTGACAGTAGCCAGCATCAAAGGAGACCTTGAAGAATGGTCTCCTTTGTTAAGGGATTAGGAAGGCCCTTAGGAGCAAATATTTATTAAGGGCTTACAAAGTGTGCTAAACTGTTGCAGGTGCTAGAGACCTCAGACTTGTTCTGGAGCCTCTTGTCAACCAAGGTTTTATCACCCTATCAGAGTAGTCGACTACATAGGACACCCTTGGGGAAATTCTCTACATCAACATGCTGAGGATGTGGGAGCCTACAATCGAGATTCTTTTTTTTTGTCTATAATACTAATGGTTTTCAACCTTGTTTAACCATAGCCTTTCCCCCTCTTCCAATGAAACTTGGTATAATTGTTGACTTTATATTCTGCGAAAAACCCATTTAGGATGTAGTCTAACTCTTTTAACTTATTTTAACATGGAAAAATCAAAGGTCCATGATAACTTGCTAACAGTCACATCTAGTTGTTGGCTTTGTTCATTCATCAGGTACTGTTTCCCATGTGCCAGATATTCTAGGAACCACAATGAAAAAATAAACAAGAAAAACATATAAAAAGCATATAAATGCTTTTCAGTAATAGCTATAGTAGGTGTTTACTATACCACTGCCTCTCCACTACCATAGTTCATACATTAAAATAATAATCACTGATGTGACAGTGTTAGAAGGCAGGGCGTTGGGAGGTGATGTGGTCCTGCAGGTAGGGATCCCAGAGAACCCTCTTCATCTCTCTGAAGTTTGCATTGTCCCAACTGGAGGAGATCCTTCACCAGAACTTGGCCACATAGGCATCCAACTCTCAGATTTCCAGCCTCTCGAATTGAGAGATGTAAATATCTGCCACTGAAGCCTGAGGTCATGACACTTAGAGCAGCCTGAATTAAATAAGAAAATGAAAAAAGAGAGGTTGGAAATGCCCACTCTTCCTGACCATTCTCACGACAGCGGGCATGGTTCATCTTCATTTCCCCAGTTTCTTGTATGAGGCAGGGGCAGCCAGGCTTGATTAAATATATATATATATATTTTGGATAAATTAACAGTATCTTGATAGTTTGGATTTTTTCCCCATTTATTCTGTAACTAAAGTTAACCTAATAGTAATGATATTAACCTATTTATTTTAGGGTGTGTTCTTCTATTGCAAATTGAAAATAGAATGTTCTAAGAGGCCCCCAGATTGAAGTAGGTTAGTCTGATGGTTACTACAGTTGAGAATCCTAGTTCTAAATAGCATTGACCTTAGGCACTCATTAGAGCACAGGTTGTTTATGCAATAAACTGTATTGAAAATCATCTTTATAGGTTTCTCTGCATTGCTAACTTCTGTTTTAGGTCACATCTCCCTCTCTATAAATATATATTTACATATGTTAATTATAAGTTAAATACATATATGTTTAAATTCCTGGACTTTTGGCCATGTCATTAAAATATCAGTCTTCAAGGCCTTACCCAGCTTGCTGAAAATAACCTGTTGGTGGGTAGTATATCATTTATCCAAGGGAAGCTAGAATCTTAGGGAATAGTCTTTCATGGACTAAATTAGAGGATACTAGGCAATATGTCAGCTGGCAGTTTTTCTTTGTGCATTGTAATTCATTTTCCCATGAGTACTAAGGACTGATACAAGGTTGCACAGCCCCCTACCTTAAGTGTGATAGGATTCAAGCAAAGGGAAAAAGCTAATGCCATTCCAGTAGGAAACAACTGTGTGCTAGAGGCTCTGAGCAGCCAATGTGGTCATTGGTCAGTGCTAGCAAGAAAGGTAGAGCAAACTGAGTGTCCACTACAGTTTGCTTTGCTTTGAGAAGGGGATTCTTGCCTCAGTGGATATTGATCTTCATTTTACAGGGGACTTCCTGCTTCAGCCTGTCCTCTCCCCACAGGGTCCATGCATTGATTACCACACAGCAGAGCAGAAAAGTAAGTCGTGGGCAAACATTCAGAGAAAGCAGATCATTTAGTTGAGGGGGAGGTGTCATCAGCTTCCAAGGGTGGTGTTTTAGAGATCACTGATACGTTCTCTCCAGTAGAGGACACTTACCATTTAGAAGAGAGGGAGAAAGCTGACCCCAGCTGTCAAAACCATTTCCAAGATTCTTGTGGAAACCTCTTTCCTCCAGAGGAGATGTCCCTGAGAAGGAACGATTTCGTTCTGCATGGCTCTAAAGATCGGAGAACATCAGACAGGCAAACCTGGAGTAATGTTAGAGTAATAAAGTAAGTGTGAAGCTGTTAGCTTTCTTTGGCGTCAGCAGGGAAAGCTTTTAGAAGTTAGGGAGAGATGTGGGTTCTGTTGTAATTGTGGTTTGCACCAGGTTGTCTGATGAAATGGTGGCATACATTACTGAAGAGGAACAGTGCAGGCCTTCTCCTTACATACTGTTTGTTAGGAAATAACTTCTAATGGGGAAGATACTGGTTCAGGGCAAAGAGCATGGGGCCTGGAGCCTGGAAGAGTCAGGACTGGATCCCCTTTCAATTTAGTTAGCTGTGGGTTTAAGGGAGCTATGTAGTGTTTCCTAGTTTCACTTCCCTCTGCTGTAAAATGGGGGTAATAGTGCATACCATAGACTTTGCCGTGTGGTGCTGAACATACCTGCCTATGGGGGAGTCCAACAAATGGTACCTTTTACTATGAAGCCTAAGCAGTATTAAGAGGTCCTGGCCAGGCCCAGAAAGAGGCTCTGAACTGCCCTTTGGGGTGCCCCCAGGCTCAGTGACCTCAACCAGTGTGACATCATGCTTTAGTGAGTTTCGGTTCTTACATGGGGCATAGGACTCTGGAGCCACTTTACTCATCTAAAAACCTTTTCATAAAATCGACAGATGTTGCCAACCTCCTCCATCCTTATACACCTGCTGCAGTATTAATAAAATCCAACAAAACATTTAAAACATCGAAAGCCAAGCCTCACGAGTAAACAAAATCCTGTTTGGCACATTCCTACCAGCAGCTGGACCCTTCAAAAGAGCCAGGCAAGCTACACGAGCCTGTGCATTAATGCCACTCATATGCTGTGGCTTGTGCCCACTCCCCGAGGCCAAAGCCAGGCACAGATTGGAGGTGGTGAGGGTGCTGGGGGCGGGGCGGATGAATTAAGCCAATAACATTCTAGCTCCTCAGCCAGAAAGATGTAAATTCTTTCTTTAAACTCAGAATAAGACTGACAGGGCTGAAAAGGACTTTGATGAATAATGTGGGCTCCCCCCCCCCCCCCCCCCCCGCATCACAAGCATCACATTTCTTTCTTTGGATGCTGAGCATGTAACCAGCAATCGATAAATGCTCTGTGCTTGTTTAGTGAATCAAGTTGGGGTGAGACGTCTGTGATGTTGACATAGAGGAAAGCTAATTTTCTTATGCCAGGATTGGCTGTAATCTTGTTAGCCAGATGTTCTAAGCATCAGAGCACAGCAGCCTGACGAGCCACAGTTATCTCTGTTGCACAACGCAATTGGATTGTGAACTGCATTCTTTGAAGGTCACCATTTTTATGGGGATAGAGGCACCACATGTCTGTCTTTGAGGGGATATGTGCTTTCTGGTCTCACTCAGGACATTTCAGAAACACGACTACCTTTCAACTTTGGCTCCATGCCCTTGAAGTTAGTTTCACTGCACTCGTACACTCCAAGCAGAGGGACATTTGGGCTGGTGGAACTGGCAAACTGCTGTGTCTAGCCTACTCCTGCTGAAGAGACAAGGCAGTGCTGGTCTGTCTTATCCTCGCCTGTTGGAAGATGGTTCCGTGAAACCTAGAGCGATCCTCTATTTCAATAAAGACTTTAATTTACCACCTCCTCCTTTGAAGCTTCATCCACCTTGCTTCATATTCAAATCCCAAAGAAGCCAGGGTAGAATTGAGTTGGCAGCTTCAAAACAGCCTCGAGTTCAGAAGTCTTGATTATATGTGAGAATCTCTAGGCTCAAGTGTTCTTAGCTTTGATATCTGGGGAACTAGCCACATGGGCAAAGATGTATCGCATCTGGGGCGAGAACATGGAGTGTGACCCAAATGAACCTTGATATTTTGCTAAGACCGTTGGAGACAGAACAGAGTAAGTTTCTGAAGGGAGCACACAGATTTGAGCCCTGCTGGCTGATAATTGCAAAATATGTGTGCCCTGGAGATCAGAAAATATTCAGTAGGCAAGGTAAAAAGAGAGTCAAGCTGGATGGATTAAGAACATAGAGGGGAAAGCTGTTTGGGAGAGAATTTGGCATACATTTGGTATTTGTGTCTGTTTTTCTCTTGAAATAGGCTGATGTGTTGGCAGCAGCTTCTGGCTGTTGTCAGGAATATGAACATCTGTGCTTCTTTGCAGAAAACTCGGGGTTCTAAACCGTGTGGTAGAAATTGTGTAACGCTGCCACTCTGCCTCCTCGTTAGAGGAGCTGAGCCTCTGCTCAAAGTGGACTTGTACAAGGAAGCGGTAACAAGCATGCTGGGCTAGCTGACTTTTTTGTTAATTTATTTTTTATTTTTTATTATTACTTCATGTTCCAGCAAACTCGAGTTTCCAACAGTGAAATATAAGGCTGTTGGCTTCACTTGCGCGCACTTTGTTGCTTGGTTGGAAATAAGAACAGAAGATGCCAAGTTAGCCAGATAATTGGGGTGCAGACGTGGCAGAGGGAACCATAAGGATGTGTACAACTTGAGTGACATCTTCTTGGAAGCCTTTGCTTTTTTAGTTGCTTAGTTAATGCTAAATGCTGTTACAAATGTTAAAAGGAAAATCTCTTAGACTAATTAAATTCAACAGAGTGTAGTGCGGAGCAATTAAAAGCAAAGCAAAGCAAAACAAAACAGTGAGTGAGTTGGTTAGTCCTCAGATGCAAAACAAGAGGAAGACTGAGGCCAACACAATCAGGCAACATTTAGAGACAGAAAGCAGAAATTAGGTGCAGAGAAGATCTAATTGGTTATAGCATAATTGGTTAATTAGTATGGCTCACCATTTTATATTATTCAAATTAGCTGGCCTTCTGCAATTAACTGAGGTTCAGCTGCCAGAACTGACCAAAACAGGCATTCACAAGAGTACATTCCTAAGTTAGTTTATTTAGCATGAGTGACTACCTATGGGACCAATATGGGATCATGGTTCCATGCAGCAGTCTCCTAAACATTTTATTCAATATAAAGGACCCCAAAATATTAATAATGTTATGCAGTAGGATGTAGTGCTTGATCAGTGGAAAATCTACTTTTGGTCAGGTGGGTTGCCGTGGGTAAGGGTGTTCACTTGCAGGCCACCCTGTGTTCTTTTAGTCAATCATATTTGTGGCAAATGCAGAGATTCTGGGAATAAAGTTTAAAAGTGTGTTTGTGGGAAATGTCATTGATATATTGAACATGTCATGTTGTCTCTGCCCCACTCAAAATGTTTTTCTAAATAATGGTGGATCTGGGTTTGTGGATTCAATTTAAGAAAATAACACAAATATTTAACCTTGTGTTTTGGGGTAAGTGTGACTCTTACCCCCCATTCAAAGAATTTTCTTTTTGCAGTGGTCAGAGACCATTACAAAAAGCCATAACTGGTCAAAATGCAGAGATCAGCTGATGGTTGGGTGCCCACCCCTGATGAATGCATTTACAGCATAACCTCGACACTGAAGTCTCCGGGAACATCACAGAGGCGGGGTGGAAGGATGGGAAGAGTCAGAGGACCTAGACATCTGCTTTGATGTAGTCTCTTTAAAAATACTTGTTTTTATTTTATGTGTATTGGTGTCTTGTTGGCACATGTGTATCCGTGTACCACATGTGCCTGGTGTCCTTGGAGACCAGAAGAGGGCATTGCATCTCCTGGAACTGGACTTACAGTTGGCCGTGAACTAGGACTCAAACCTGGGTCCTCCGGAAGTACAACCAGAGCTTATAACTACTGAGCCTGCTCTCCAGCTTCTCTTAAGATACCTGTTCTTTAAAAATAAAAGGTGGGGAGACAGGAAGTTGGGGGGATAGGAAGGAGGGGATGGATCTGAGAAGAGCTGGGGGAAAGTGGGGCGGTGAATATGATCAAGATACACTGTATGAAATTCTCAAGAAAATTAATAAAAGTGTTAATTTAAAAAAGAAAATAACAATAACTAGGTACTAACATCAGTGCTTGTTTATGTAATGAGGACGAGCAGGGCTCAGTCATGTGAAAGTTTTTTTAGCTGCTTGGTAAATGCATTTATGCTTCTTGATGTCCAAATATAAAATGTGTTTTCCCTGATTCATAGCCTAATAAAACTGTCCTTGCTGGGCGTCCCAGCGGAGCACTTAGTGCTGGCAGGGGTGTGCCGGGCAGCTACTCTCACTGTGCCCTTCAGACTGAAAACTGCTCTAGATTTTCCGGGAAACAATTTGGGAATGTGTCTGAGCACTCAGGACTCTGTGGTCTGTGACCGTCTGTGAGGGAGGTTGGACAGTGCCCCAGGAGATGGGAAGCCCACAGTGCCGTCCGTTCCTCACCTGCTCTAAACAGAAATCTCCTCTCAGATATGGAATAGATGTAAGCAGAGCATGTGCCTGTTGGTGTCTAGAGTACTTGTGATCACATAGTAAGTGCCTAAGGCACAGCGGAGTGCCTAGGACCTAGTAGGTGTCCCCTGTGTTACCATGAGCATTAGACAAAGATTATGTTCAAAGATGTTTACTCTGAAACCCACTGTGCAGTGGCAGTTACCTAACACTTGTACTATTTGTGAAGTGCTATAGCATCATCACATTTTACATGTACAGAAACCCAGAAAGGACAAGGAAAGGAAACATTGCATTTTAAAACACAAAACAGATGAAACAAAACCAACCCATCTAGCCACTAAAAACACTGAGTTGAAATCCCCAGGAGGTGTCGACACAGAGGTCAAATCTTCTTCCTCCTGTTCCCTCATTATCTTGGTCTCCACCCAGCTTCCTAACACAGGGGCAGTGCGGGTCTCCTCTCAATACAGAACTTTAAAACCATTCTGACGTCCAGGGATCTTGGCAGTGTTTATTCAGGCTCTTGTGTATGGTGCTCTAGACAAGGACTTAGCACATCCTGTGTATGAGGAGGGTTTGTTTCCCTGAACTCAAGTCCAAGTTTAGTCCCAAGTCTATTGTTAATTGCATCAAAGAGAGTTGGACCTTAAAGACAAGGTAGTATGCAGAAGTGAGGTCTTTGGGAAGGGACGAGCTTTGAGCCACCAGGATTACATCTCTGGTAAACAGAGACCACAGGCAGAGACCAAATGTTCCTGCCATGTTGCAGTTTGGCTAAGGTGGACCTTTACCAGAATCTGTACCCTGTTTGGACTACCCTCCAAAAGTGTGAGATAACTGGAATTATTTTCTCTGTGTAACAGAGTTCACCTCTGGTGCTCCATGTTGTGGTCATTGAAAAGCAGACTACAATGTTTCTTTAGCATTGTTCTTCTAGAAAAAGCTTTAGAAGTACAGAATGGGTCAGAAGCTGCCCATTTCTGAGTACCCTGTCCCTACTCTTCCTACCCTACCCAGTAAGCTTAACTCTAGAGTTGAGGGATGGACGAACACCAGAGATATCTCAGTTACCTTGGGTATGTTTTTACCCAACCTGGCTGGCACTCTGGACTTAATCATAGGCCAGACGCTAGAACTCTAGCCTCAGAGTTGTGTCCTTGGCGCTTACTGTTTTCTCTGCCTGAGTTAGTAACCCTTGACTACAGAAACTGAAGTTTGCCTTCCACCCCAGCCTGGTGACCAGGAATCTCTGTAGCATCTACCTGGAGACTTTCATGATTCTGCCTGCTTGTATGTGGAAATATCCTATGTTCCTGGATCTGCCATCTCCATGCCTGGCTCTGTCTGATATTTGTTATGCTAGCCTGGTTACTGAGCTGACTCTGGCACATCCAAGGGGCCGATGTTCCCCAGATAGAGCTCCACTGGGACAGCATATGTGCTCCCAGACGCTGAAGCTCATTCTCCTTGTGAGAGGCCTAGCTCAGGGGCCTGATAGACTCAATTCCAAATCTCCCTATGGGCCTCACCTCATTGCAGTCAACTGGGCCAGGCCACTAGATGCTGCACTTCAGTCTCTTTTTAAGTTCCTCATTGCTTGGTGTAGGGGTGGAGTTACAGGCTGCTGTGGGGGAGCAGCGACTGAGCTGCTCCAGAGGACACTCAGGAGTCAAACCCTTCAAGAAAAAAAAGCAAAAACAAAAAACCCGCTAATGTTGTAGATAGTTCAGAGTGCATCCAATGTTCTATCCGCAATCTCAAGTCCAGAAAGAGGACAGGAAAGGAATGCTTTAGTTTCCCTTAGCACGTAGCTCTCATTGAGTGGTTAGTGCCCATGGGGAAGAGTAGTTGATGAGAGCTCTGGGACAGGGCATTCAGTTTCATAACAAAATGCAGCAAATGGGATGACTTAACCCAATAGAAACTGCCACTGTCACAGTTCTGGAAGGTAGGCGTCCAAATGCTGCCATATCCACGTTCCTTCTGAGCCTTCCCTATTTTCTCCAGCTCCTGAGAGCCTCTGATGTTTGCTAGATTGCAGCCTTCTCCTCTGTTTCCATAGAGCTGTTTCCTGTGTGTCTCTGTCTTTAGATAGTGGTGCTTGTTTTTTGATAAGGATGAGGGTGGGATAGGAACACCCCAGGATAGGGACACCCCTAATGACCACATTTTAATTTGATCTTATCTGCAGAGTCGCATTCACAGATAGAGGGTTAGGACTTAACACATCTTTTTTTTTTTTTTTTTTTCCCCCCAGACAAAATGTAACATATCAGCTATCTGTGATTCGGTCTTTCCATTCCATCTTCAGTGGTATGGCCATCAGGAAAACAGCTTTGTGCTTGAGTTTCCTTGGCTATGTATGTTGACATTATTGATATCTTCTTAGAGCACTGGTTCTGAACCTTCCTAATACTGTGACCCTTTAATGTAGTGCCTCAGGTTTTGGTGACCCCCAACCATAAAATTATTTTCATTGCTATTTCGTGTAAATATCTGTGTTTTCTGATGGTCTTAAGTGATACCCATGAAAGAGTTGTTCAACCCCAAAATGGTCATGACCCCACAGGTTGAGAACCACTGTCTTAGAGACTGTTGTGAGATTTAAATGCGATCATGTTTGGCTCAGTGTCTGTCCTGACAAGACAGAAGATGGGACTTAGAACTTCTGCTCACTCCCTCTGATCATTTGGTTTCACAAGGAAGTTCGGAAGCACACGGGCCACACACAAACATTAATGCCGATACAGCCGGAAGTTAAGTCTTTTAATACTGTGAAACAGTTTTTTTCTCTTCTGCACGAAAATTCTGCTACAAGCCTGTTGTCGGCACTTATGCATTTGGTTGTTAGGAAACTCTGATGCTGCTCTTCAAAGTCGATGCCAGAGAATCTGGGCGCTGGGCTGGACAAAGGTATCTATCTCCCTTCAGGTTCCAGCTTGGAGGTATGTGTACTGCACATCTCCATTCCAGGGGTACCATTCAAGTGGTGCTCTGTGTACAGAGGCCCAGCCCGCACTGCCAGTTCAGGGTGTGGGTCCTTCTTGGGGTTCAGTGAGGTTAAGAGTGGTTTGTCACTGTATGATTCTTGACCTGTAAGTGGTATTCTACTTGCTTAATTATGTAGTGAGAGTGGGATTCCTGATGCAAAAAAAAAAACAAAACAACAAAACAAAACAAAAAAACCATTCTAAGCATTTAGTTTAAACCTAAGCATTAACTGAGAGTCAAACTATTCTCCCTGCCTTATCTTGATGAGGCTCCAATTATCAGTTTTATAGATATTTGACAAAAATGAGTGCTTTTGTGCCATTTCTCACGGAGAAAGCAGTTGCTGTTGTTGAAGGCTTATATAAAGCCTTGTTTTACTGAAGCCCATTTAAGGAGTTATCAGTAGTTCCTTTATTTTCCTTACAAATCTGTAGCTAAAGTATTCCTGGTCCCACCCGGCTCCCATGGCCCCGCACCAAGTAAGCACACAGATGCTTGCATTAATTAAAACTGCTCGGCCATTAGCTCTGGCCTACCACTAACTAGCTCTTACATTTAAACTAACCCATAATTCTTATTTATGTTTAGCCACATGGCTTGGTACCTTTTCCCTGTTCTGACTGGTGACTCCTGACTCAGCCTTCCTGTTCCCAGAATTCTTCTCTCTGCTTATCCTGCCTATACTTTCTGCCTGGCTACTGGCCAATCAGCATTTTATTTATTAACCAATCAGAGCAACACATTCACAGCATACAGAGCAATATCCACAGCACAATCAATTTCAGATCATCAAATAGAGCCTGGGTTTTGCATTGTTATTCGGTGTTGCCGATAAGTACAGTTTATAGACTTCATTTAAAATGCTCCGGGACCTTAGATTAGGAGGGTATAGATTTCATTATGGGATGTGCTTTAGCTTGTTTCTTCTTTTGAAATTTTATTCAGAAGCATGTTGAGGATGTATAGTAGCTATTGGTTCCTGAGTTACTGAAGTATTACTTACACTAACATGCTCTGCTCTGTTTTCTTCCCAAAGCTAATAATCAAGAATTAGTGCGTAAGTTGTTTCCATTGACTTTGCATTGAGAGTTATCACTTTATTTCATATTTCTTTTTCCTGTAGTCTTGCTGATCTTTTGGAAGATACACTGGCCATGTATTAATATATTAATTATTTTCCTTCTCAGTTATGGATGATTACAACCCTAGTAAGGAACATATTGTGCACTTATTATACATTAGCACTGTGAGAGTTCCTTAGATAGATTGCTATTATTAAATTTTTTTTTGTTTTTGTTTTGATACAGGGTTTTACTCAGTAGCCCTGACTAGTGTTGAACTAGAAAAGTTATATAGACCAGGCTGACCTTCAACTTCTACATCTCTAGTGCTGGGATGAAAGGCCTGTGTGCTCCAGACCTGGGCCTATTGTTTGATTTGTACATCAGTTGTACACTTCTAGTAATGCTTTTTATAACCTACACTATGTGATAACTATAAGTGACAGCACAGAGAAACAATCAAACTAGACTCCTCTGTGGGCAGAAATACATTTATTGGGGATCAAACTGCCAAGGTCATCTTGGGGAGCAGGGCAGGGGCAGGGGGCAAATAGAGGAGCAAAGTGGCAGGAAAGCAAGCAGATTTTATATGACAGCAAGGTGGGGATCTGCTCTGATACAGCCTCTCTGGAGTGACCTAGAACTAGTTACCCTTGGCAGAGGTAGTTGACCTTTGGGGGAAGGCTAAAGAAGATTCCTGGAAGATTAAGGGAGGTTCTTGGTGACAGAAACTGCCTTAAGAGACCTGCTTTTCTAAGAAAAATTTAGGTTTGTTTATCTGATAATAGACCTTCAATTTACAGGCCAAAGTCCTTCTGTTTAGGACGATGTCACCAGCACTGCCATTTTGGGGGAAGGGGTTTTTGGGCCTGACAATTATGACCTGGGGCATAAGGAAATGAGCTTGCTAAGACTACAGGTTTATAAATGGTAGGTCCAGAACTTGAACCTAGGTGATGCGATGCTGGACTTTTAGCTGCTAAACTCTACATTTCTAATATTGTAGACTTGGTGTATCTGTGTGTTTCAGGATAGAAATACAGGTGTAATCCAGAGCTTTGTAGTGGTACTGAGTTACCCAAGCCGTGGCTGAAAATCAGTGGGAATTAGTCCACTAGACCTCCCACTTGCAAGTGAAATTATTGTAAACTTAAAAGATTCACAGGCCATGCACACAGATAAGGGACAATTGGCTCAGTTGCCACAAAGAGGAACACTGTGGCCTAGAGCATTTGTTTCAGAATGTCACTTGGTACTTGATTTTGTGAAGTAAATAACACCAAGGTCAAAGCAATTTAGCTAACCAGTTTAAAAAATTAAATCAATTTTTTTTAAGCTTCAGGCATTTCTCAAGGTTTTTAATACATTTAATATATTGTATACAGGCTCCAAGAGAGGAAATAAAAGGTACATCTTGTGTTTTTAAGTGATTCTGATGGGTATTTGCTTGTTTGATTGTTCTCTTTATTCTTGCAGGATGACACTCTTTGAGTCACTTAGGGAGGTATTATGGAGTTTTCCAGTACAGTGGTTGGGATGAATTTGAAGGTAACTGACAGAAAACCCAATGCTGATAGGCTTAAGCAATAGAAGCTTGTACAGGAAAAGGATAAAGATGAGGTAAGCTGCAGAATCAGGCTGGCTCAACCATTCTCCAGGTCATTTAGGCTTTGGTTTCTTTCTGTGTTTCTGTCCCTGCTAGGCAAGATTGAGCCTTGGAGCTGGTTGTGGGTGAAGTCCCCAAAGGGCAAAGTAGTCATGGGAAAGTGTCAGACTGAAGTAAGTTTTTTGGAAGAACAGATGTTGCATGGTTACTGGAGAGCCAGCAACAGGTTTCTATGATAGCTGGTGACTTGAATAACTGTTATTAATTGAGTTGTGTGTGGTGTATTCATGTGTATGTGTTCATATGAATATGTGCACACAAATATGAGGAGACCCGAGGTTAGCCTTAGATGCTTTCCTGTCTCTCTCCACCATTCTATTTGAGTCAAGGTCTCTCTTTGAACCTGTAGCTCACTGATTCAGTGAGACTAACTGGCCAGCAAACTCCAGAGATGTCTCCATCTGGGTCTCCATGGATCTAGGATTACTGGCGTGTACTGCCGTATCTGATTTTCTACATGGGTGTTGGGGATCTGAGTTCAGGTTCTTCTGCTTGGGCAGCAAGCACTTTACTGAGTGAGCCAACTCCCAACTCTGGGTAAATGCAAATTAGATGAGGGAACGCATCAATTGCCTCTTCCTCCCTCTTGTGTATGTTACTGTAAGGGCTAAAATTAACCGGAAGCCCCACCTGCCTAAGGACAGATAACTTCCCGTAATGCTGGGGGCTCTTGTTTATGTAAGATAACAAATCGTTTGTTCTCACTTCTGTAAACAAGGTCGGTTGCCCCAACTGCACAGGATGTACTTGATCCCATGTCGATGGGAGGTATATAGGCGGGAAGTATGTCAGGCTGTATGCTTGCTCCTGATTGGACAAAGGTGGGAAGTACTGTAGTCTTGTGGTTTCTGCCTTTATGAGCATTTAACTGACTGACTAATTGAGCACCATTCCTTAGGAGTCCGGGGACAGACCTGGCCAGTGTCCATCTTCCTGGCCAGTATTTGATGAAGCCTGCTTTAATTGGAGAGTTGTGGATTTCGTCTTTCTCCTTGCAGTTTTCAGGTTTAACATTTATTATTTTCCATGTAGGGCTGATAATGTGTCTCATTGACAAAGGACTTGCCCATTATGCATAGTACCCTATGTTCAATCCAGTAATCCACCAAAAACCAAAAAATAAGCAACTGCCTGTCGTGTGTAGAGGGTTTCTGTCTTCCCCCACCCCATGAGATGTTTTTGGTGACTCTTTCAGCGGTTAGCTCTGTATAAAGTGATTCCTCGTGGGGTCTACAGGCTGTTCCTCTGGACACTTCAGTCTGCCGCCAGCACTGTGCAGACCTGGTGAGGCAGTTAGTGTCAGTTTTTCACATCAAAAGCAAGTTTTAATTTTAGTTTTCTTAGCAAAAATCAGTGTCATGATTTATTGCTGTGTCATTTGTGTTTGTGCTTGCTATTAATTTCTAATAATGTATCTTGGTGGATATAAGTTGAGTTTGCTTTATTATCTTCCACTCTCTGCAGTGTCCCTCAGATCTCCGGGAAACGCTACAGGATGGTTTCCTGTACCAACAGGCTGGGGCTTTCAGCAGTAAGAAATGGAGAATCCAGACTGCAGTTTGCATGCTATTTGAGTACTTGCTTTTGGCCATAGAGGTTTCTTTTGAAAAGTGAAAACTGTCTACAGATCAGTTGTCTCGTTTGGTGGTTGCTGTTTGCCTTCTGGCACTGGCTTGTATTTCTGTACTCATCTGTTCAGTGTTTCAACTGGGCTGGTTATGGGGGAGGTATTTTTTATGGTTTCAAAGTCAAAGGAGAAATGCAACCGTCCTGGTCACA
The DNA here is from genome assembly GCF_004664715.2 of Peromyscus leucopus. NCBI lineage: Eukaryota > Metazoa > Chordata > Mammalia > Rodentia > Cricetidae > Peromyscus > Peromyscus leucopus. The sequence continues at coordinate 41,860,170 of NC_051067.1, forward strand.
AAGATGAGACAGTCACACAGAAACTGTGATGCAAAGATCTAACGTGAAGTGAGGCTTGAGACCAGGTCTAAGAGATTCAGTGGAGGGAAGGGGATTTCTAAGCAGGAGAGAACCACATTTGACTGAGTAAGGGAGACAGGTAGAGTATTCAGAAAAGGGAACTCTTGTTTGGCTAGAGACCAAATGTTGTAAAGCAGTTAAAACAAAAGGAAATAATCTGATGATGTTAAAGTTAGTGGTTTATTGCTATAGATCCACTTACCCTCAATGCTTAAAGGCTTGACCGTAGTAAAGCTTCTATTCCTATTCACAGCTCTAGGTGGTCGCAGGTCCAGGGGTAACTGAGCCGGGCACTTACTGCTAAGGATCTCTTACTTAGAGGAGGCTGTTAGATGCCACTGAGGCTCAATCATCTGAAGGAGAGTTGTGGTTTGAATAGGTATGGCCCCCATAGACTCTAGTGTTTGAAGGCTTGGCCATAGGGAGTGGCACTATTGGGAGGTGTGGCCTTGTTGGAATAGGTATGACCAGTGTTGGAAGAAGTGTGTCACTGTGTGCCTGGGCTTTGAGGTCTCATGTATGCTCAAACCACACCCAGTGGGACAGTTCATTTCCCATTGACATGTAGAATTCTCAGTTCCTTCTCCAATATCGTGTCTCCCTGCATGCTGCTGTGTTTCCCGCCATGATGATAATGGACTAAACTTCTGAACTGTAAGCCAACCCCAATTAAATGTTTTCCATTATCAAAATTGTTGTGGTCATGGTGTCTCTTCACAGCAGTAGACACCCAAACTAAGCCAGAAGTCCAGTGATGGCAGAGTCACTCCAGAGTGAGAAGTTCACATGCCTGTCAAGTTGTGCAGACTGGGGATGCTGCCTGAGCATCCTCGTGGCATAGCAGCCGGCCTCCTCTCGAGAAGAAATGCTCAGTTGGTGACTGTGCATTTCTGCTGTCGTCCTGGAGCACACAAGAATCCCTTCCCAAACATCTCGTGTGTTCGGAAAGACTCGGGTGTCAGCCATTACTGTGACAGCTCACCCAAAGCAATCAATTTGTGAGAGGGAAGGTTGATCTTAGTCCACAGTTTTAGAGGTTTAAGTTCGTGGAGGGAAGAAGTGTGCCAGCTCACTGTGGTTGAGAATCCAAGAGAAAGGAAGGGGAGGGGCTGAGCCAATGTCCTCTTCAAGCTGGGTCTCCAGGCACCTAACTTCTTTCCACCTCCTGAAGATTCCGTCACCCCCCATGGTGCCATGGCTGAGGCTCCAGTCTTCTACCAGAGGCCATTAGGGGCCAGATAATATTTAGACAGCTGTGGTTGCTAAGGTAGGTTTAGTAAGAGAAGCCATTAGCACTTCCTCTTAAAGGGAAAGGCCTGAAAATTGCAGGCCCCTTGTGGAACCAAAGCATTCTTGAAATAGAACAGAAACAAAAACAGTATCTGCAGTTGCTTTTTCTTTAAACTGCTTCTACATAAATATTCATAATCAATTCAGTACTGTGGCTTTTTTGTTTGGCAAATATGGTATAAATAATGTCTTATCTACTACACTTCTTATTTTTTTTTTAAAAAAAATTATAAAATGATCATTTATTAAAAATTATTTCACAACCTGAAACTTTGAACAGAAGACAGGGAAAGTGGCATTACATGGTTGGGACTCAAGTGGAGCCTCCCTCAGTGCCCAAGTGGGTCTCACAAACACCTGGGGCCCCAAGAAGGGAGTTCTCTGGAAGCCACTCTGTGCATCCATCCATCCATCCATCCATCCATCCATCCATCCATCCATCCATCCCTCCCTCCATCCCTTTAGTGCCGTGGTACTCCACCTTCCTAATGCTGTGACCCTTTAATATGGTTCCTCATGTTGTGTTGACCCCAACCATAAACTTATTTTACATGCTACTTCATAACAGTAATTTTGCTACTGTTATGAACTGTGATGTAAATATCTGATATGTGACCCCTGTGAAAGAATCATTCAACCCACAAAGGGGTTTCCACCCCCAGTTTGAGAACCACTGCTTTGGTGATTCCCCCCCCCCACACACACACCCCATCTACTTTGCTCTTCTGAAGAATTCATCTCCTTTTAAGGATTTCATGTTCCTTTGCAAAATCTATGCTCATCATAACAATTATTTCTTCTATTTTAAGTCCTACACTGAACTACAGCCATGAATGATTGTCAATAGCGTTTCTTTGGTGAGCAGAAGCAGTTGAGAGTGATATAGGGGATTTAAGGTCAATGATGTCTTTTCCTCTGTGTAGCACTTTTTAGAAACATAGTCATACCTCACTTCATAATGAGGACAAGTTCTGTGGTACATGAGGCCTCAGGCATTGGTCCCCTGTGTATACATCATAACATGTACTTGTGTGAGAAGAGATGACATCAGTCAGTCACTTCAAGTGCCCTCTTGATGCAGTCAAGAGGGGCAGGAATTTGGGTATGGTGGCATACGCCTCTCATTCCAGTACTTGGGTAGCCAAGGAAGGAGGATCATGAATGAGTTCGAGGATAGCCTAGCTACAAAGTGAGACCTGAGAAGGGGAGAGGGTGTGTGTGTGTGTATGTGTGTGTAACATTATCCAGTGTAATGTTCTTCTGTGTATGTGCTGTTTTTTTTTACACCACCTCAGCACAGTAGGTCTGTCATGCATGTCAACTCATGACTGTCCTGGAGACTGAATGAGACTGGATTGTTACTGTGAAAAGTGTTGTGGGATAATCTTTTTGTGCACTGTAAAGATGTGTCTTGCCATGGCACCTTCTGATTGGTTTAATAAAGAGCTGAATGTCCAATAGCTAGGCAGGAGAGGGTAGGTGAGATTTCCGGGGAGAGAAAGGAGGAGAAGAGGAATCTAGGCGCACAGAGACACCAGCCAGACACAGACGAAGTCGGACATACAGAATGGAGGAGAGTTAACAAAGCCACATGGCGGAATGAAGACTAATAGAAGCAGGTTAATTTAAGTTATAAGAGCTAGCTGGGGACAAGCCTAAGCAAAACGCCAAGCTTTCATAATTAATAAGAAGTCTCCATGTGGTTATTTGTGAGCTGGCAGTCCCAAGAGAAAGTCAAACTACACATCACCCCTCCCAGTATTAGTAGCATTCTAGTGTTCGTGAGTGCTTCCCACCAGTATGGTGTGTGCCGGAGTGGGAGGCAGTGTTCTGACAAATGCTTTGCATAAATATTTTTCATAATTACCAGGAGGAAGAGGAAAATTTTATCAACCAGAGAAGGGGAAATATGCTCATTTATCTCACAAATGAATATAAATTCTCTCAGTATAACAGTATCATTCTGAATAATACCACCCCCCCAAGTAAAAACATTTCTTTGCAGAAAAAAAAGACTGAAACAGAACAGAGAAAGTGGCCCCGTGGAGCACATTGCCTCTCTCTTGTTGAACACGATTAAAGGGGAGAGCAGAAAAGCAACACTTTAATTAAAGAGGTTGAAAAGCGTAAGAATGTTATTTTTTTCCTCCCCTGTCGTTTTTTCTCCTTCTTCACTGCAACATGCCATGGTGCCCACTCCTTCCTGGAAGAGAGAGCTCTGCACTGACTTTCTTTTAAATAAGGAATGTTGTGCGTATGGAAAGCACAGGGGAACCGTGGCTGCTGCAGGGAAAGAGCTTGCTTGCAGAGGTGTGTGGGAAAGGGTGTTCATTAACAAGTCAGTGCACTCGTGGGATTTCCCACGTAGAATATTAGTGAAGTAGGATTTCTGTATCTTGGCAATTGTGTCTTAAAACAGTTTTCTAAAGGCAGCCACACACTCAACTACTACTCCTCCTCACTTCCTGTTCCGGCTGCTGGGGTTCTATTATGAAAATGGTGGAGTGGGAGTCCCAGCTCTCCTTTAGCAGAGCACCGGTATAGATCTGGCATCCTACCCCTCCCTTGTGTGCTGACCTTGGGATCCAAGCAGGTGCGTAGGCTCAGAAAGTGTGCCCTTGGCTTCATTGAGCTAAAAATTCTTTCACTCAAGGCTTCTTTGTTTATATTTTCTTGTTTCTCTTGACCTGTGACCCACTGGTTTTCAGTTTTTTTCCCCAGGAAGAGTGGGATTGGAACGGAGTGGAGGTCAAGGGGACGGGATGGAGCACAGTGCTAACCTGCTCTCACCATGTGGCCTTGGCTGACCTGGAACTTCCTAGGTAGACCACATTGGCCTGAAACACACAAAGATCGACCCACCTCTGCCCTTTGAGAACTAGAATTAAAAGCACCACCACACACAGTATAGTATTTTTAATTAAAATAATAGAGTGTGATTTTTGTTTTTTGTAACGTAATCTGAAAGTTTGGATACTAGAAGAACTTTGAAAGCTGAGCGAACCTTGATCCTGCAGAGGCTGCTGAGCTCAGCATGAGCTTGAATAACCCATCAGCAGAAGGCTACTCCAGGACATGTCAACACAACAGGGCTTTTATGATTGGAAAATAACCCATGAAGGATATCAGTCCTTGGTAGAGAACTAGTGTGTGCTGGTGTAATCAGCTTTTCTCAGTGACTTCAGATGGCAGCTGTCCTGGCGACTTAGTGATGTATAAAAACAATTCTGAAACTCAACGGCTTCTCAAACAACCATGCTTGTTTTTGTTTGTGTATTATCTATTTGATTTATGCTTTCTGAAGATGAGGTCTCATGTAGCCCCGGCCGGCCTCATCTTTACTTTGTCACTGAAGATGACCTTCGGTCTCCCTGTTCTTCACCTCCGACGTTCTCGGATTACAGCTCTCAGTCTCCATACCCAGCATCAGCAGTATGATTTTGCTCCTGACACTGTGCACGTGGGCAGGACTGGGTGAGCATGTCTTGTCTGTGCTTACATGGAGTTGACCGGGGTGACTGAGTGAGACCTGCAGAAAGCTCCTGTCTCAGGGCTGGGAGTTCAGGCACCTTAGAAAGCCCCTGCCCTGGGGTTTCTCTGCCTTCCCTGCATCTCTGCCAGCTGCCGATGTTTTTATTCCTTCTGTCGTTGTGCTTTTTAAAAACCTGTGAAGTTGTGCTCAGACTATGGAGTTTTCACACTGCTTCCTTTCCTCAGAAATAGGTGTATGACTTCACTTCGTGTTTTTGTCCTGGCTTGATGGCCTCCTTTCTCTTGCTCAGTACAGTTTCATTATGTGCAGGTTGTAGCACAGTTTATCTGTTCATCTTTTCAAAAACATTTTGGTTGCTTCTGAGTTTGGGAAATTATGGATAAGGCTGCTGCAAATATTTGCGTGCGCGCACACACACCCACCCACACCCACACACACCATATGATAGTGGGGGAGAGGGAGAGAAAAAGAGAAAGATATCCCTTAAACCCAAGTTTTTGCAATGGTGACATTTTACATAACATTTTCAAGACCAGGAAAGTTACATTTCACAGTATAATCAACAAGATTATGGGTTTAACTGGTGTTTTATCCATTTTTACCTATACCCCATTTTTACCTATACCCTGTCTATATTTGAGTGTTCATAGTTCAATTCAATTTAATTGTTTGTGTGCTCTTCTTAACTAGCAACCTAATCAACATTCTGAACTGTTTTAGGCCACAAAGAAACTCTCTGGAGCTGCCCCTTTGACACCCATTCTTGCTGAAACCCGTACTTCTCCTCCATGACTGCTGTCATGGCATGTGTCTTTAAAAACTGTCGTTGGAGTCACGAATTCAGTTTTGTTCTTCACCATCTGTAGGACAATTATTGATTATTCGTTTTTGATTTTTGGTGTCTTAGTCTCATCTCAGGTTGGCCTGAATGAACACGCACATCTGTAAACAGGGAGCTTTCCCCTCTAGAAGTTGGTTATAAAGAAGTTCTAATCTGCATATATTTCCTGCAGAACCTGACATTGGTTATTAGTGTTAATGCAGCAGATAGATGAGGATGAGATTATTATGTGATATACAAGATTCATTAGCAAATTCCTATAAAGAATGACCCACTTTAGTTCATTTAAGGCATGATTCAATTTACCAAACATAATGTGCAAATACATTTTTAGAGGGAATAGCAATTTGTATTCACTAACCAGCAAATGATAATGTGGTTCAGAACTAGAAAAAGAAGGGAACATAAATGAGCCAGGAGCGGGGATGGCAGCACCGGGGTGATGAAGGCACCGTTGGGAGTTGTGCAGTCTGAAATTCATGAAGTCATCAAGCTGTAGACAAACAAGACGTTTACGATATCAGGACTATGTTAACTGTTGAGGGCCCAGAGGGCGTAACACTGTGCATGAGAAGCCCACGTGACATGGCTTTGAAGAGCAAGAGTAGCCCATTGTGCTTTGAAGCTGGACCACACATGCCCATTCTTCAGCCAGTGGCTTGTATGACGTAACTATCTACCTGGAAGGCAGAGTTTGTGCCAAGATGTTGTTTAGTTAAATTGTCAAAAACAACTTTATTCCACCGTGCTAGAGTGTGGTTTTTCAACCTTAACACTATTTATGCTTTGGGCAGATAATTTTTTTGGATGAGCACGTTAGTTTTCTGTCAGTGTGAAAAATAATGAAGAAACTCAACTTAGGAAAGATGTCCTCTGGCTCCTGGTTTAGCAGTCCCAGCCTATGGGTGGCTGGTGGCGTTTTGCTTTTCCCCTGTGGCAGAGTGTAGGAGCATCATTGGGGGGAGTGCACGGCAGAGCAGGGCTGCTCTTCTCAGGAAGCAGACACTTGGGCTGGCACTGGTTGGCCTCCTTCTAGGTTGTTCTCACTGTGCCTCCAGCCTATAAGATGATGGGGCCCCAATGCACAGTGGGTCTTAACCCCAAGGTTGTCTCATATGCCGGTGGTCTCTGGTCCATATTCACAGAGACCCCAGAAGTGTGCTTTAGTAACCTCTTATGCATCTTTCTGTCTAGTCACGTTGATATTTAAGGTTAGCCATTGTAGGGGCAGCTGTTTGCATTATCCGGTAATTATCAGCATTGCTGGCCAGTGTGTATACTGGTTTCCATCAGCGCCTCTGCCTGAGGTATGGTGAAGTAAAATGCCAACATGCTATTTTATTGTTGTTTTGTTATGTTTTCTGGTCACTACTGAATCATCATCGTGTGTTCTTGGAAGGACTTTTGAAATCTTATACTCAACCATACATTTTAAACATACCAAAAAAAAAAATCAGAATATTTTTCTTATTTCTGTACTACTTTTGCTTTTATTTTCTTTCTTTGGAATGTTTCTGTTTCACTCTTCCATGTTCCTCATTGTCTGGTCACCCTGACTTTGGCATCTCATCAAACAGACATGTGCAGTGAGGGTGGGTCATCATAAAAGATGAAGTACTTTGACAGCATGATCTCTCTCCTCACAATTAAAAAAATTTTTTTTATTCCTATTTTAGGAGCATTTTGCCCATATGTTTGTATGTATTGTGTATGTGCCTGGTGCCCAGGGAAGCCAGAAAGAGAGTGTTGGATGCCCTGGAAGTGGAATTAAGGATTACTGTAAGACATCATGTGTATAGTGGGAATCAAACCTGATCCTCATTAAGAACAGCAGGTGCTCTTGACCACTGAGGCATCTCCCCAGTCCCATTTCACAACTGTTTTCCATATAGGCAGCCTGGGAGGGCACCCTGGTGCTTGTATGAATGGTGGAATGAGCCCTGAGAAGCAGTGGGTGAAGGAGGCAGTCCTGAAGGCTGCTTGAGAATATATACCATGGAGCCAACCCATGACCTCTCTGCAGCTTGTGATTTCCTCATTCCTGACCGCAGCTGCAGCAGGCTGCAATTGCTGATAAGAGAATAAAGGATTGACGTTTTTCTTGGGAGGATGGACCCAGGCTGCTCTGGAGGCCAGTCACCTTAAGGCTACTGTCTCAGAGGCCAGCTGTTGGAAGTTTCTTGGCTGGAGCTGGCGGGACACTTGGTTTCCTCTGTGGAGCTTCTGGAATATTGGCAGTCAGTCTGCATTTAAACTGCCACGCCACCAGTTCTCTCCTCCTTCACTGCTTCTGAAGGACACCCTTCATCCTAGCAAGTCTGCTTGACTGCAGTGGCCTGGGCACATGCGTGTGCTCCAGTAGTTTATGGTAGCCAAAGCTGTGAAATAAAGGAAGAGAATGCCTAGGAGGCAGCGTTTGTGATCTGGTGCACTTTATTTCAGTCCAAGCCAACTAAACGTGCATTTGCTTTACTTGAAAGACCTGTTTTTCTTGAGTTTCTATGTGATTTGGAAGAGCCATTACAGATAAGCAGGCCTTTCTCAGAGCTGAACTTTGTGGCCTTATTTTTGTGCTAAATGGTAGATATGCTGTGTGCACATATTTTATCAAGCTTAAAAATATTTCTTGCTGAAAAATTCTTTCCTTAAGGACTTTTAAAGCCCACCGGCACACAGGCCTGTTGGAGAGTTCCTTGTGTGGCTTCTGCAGTCCGTGTATTGAGCAGACATCTGTGGGTGACCTATGCTAGGCAGCATACTGTCACAGAGAGGCCCTGTCCTCACCAGCTCCCTGCAAACAGATGCTGTAGTCACTAGAGAGAAGAGAGCTACCAGGCAGTCTGGGGCAGAGAGGAAGGGCTGAATAACTAGTCTGGAGAAATTGGAAACGCTTCCAATTGGAGGAACTCCCCTACTGTATCCCGAATAATGCCTGTGGCTGTGACCCACAGGGTGGGGGCAGGGTGAGGCCTGTGAGGGGCGAAGACTGCAGCGAGAGGCTGTTAAAGGCGGGAGGGAACAGTCTGTGCAGAGGACAGAGCACAGCTGACTTAGGGGAGAAACTGACTTAGTGGTTTGGGGTGCTCCTTTAGTCTTAGGTATTCAGAACGCCCATGCCTACTCTTGGGGGTGATTCATCCCAAGAATTTCATTATCTCTCAGAATGATGCTCTCTCAAACCATGTCAGTGCCCAGCTGGTGGCTCCATTACCATTGCTTCATTGATCAGGCCCCAGTGATGCCTCTTCAGGGAACTTTGGTCAGCAAATGCTTTCTTCCGGGCATATCTCATGGCGCTGGAACGCTCAGTGAGGTCTCTTGGTCTTGTGCCATTTGCTTTTTATTCAGGAAAAAAAAAAAAAAAAAAAACTAAGAAAGAGAGAAAAAAAGGGCAAGAGACATAGCCAAGCAATAATTCATTTTTAAAAACTCTTTACAGCTGCAATCAACTTAGAACTTAGCATTAGTTATAATTTTAAAATCCACAGAAAAGTATATGAGAAAGGGTCCAGAAAGCTTTTGGAACTGGGGTGCTTTCTTTTCATAATGAGGTTGAAAACCTAGCTACCCTTCCACAGAGGAGGAAGTGCTGCTGGGCCTGTGCAGCCCCGGGCCTCACAGGTGGGCGTGCTGAAGTATGTATTGCATTATCAGGACCTCTGCAGAAACCATCTGGGAGATTTATATTTACTAGGTTGTTACTTCCAGAAACAAAGGGAGCCTCTGAAAGGATTCTTTTCCTGCCAAAGCTGTCATTATTGGTGGGAACCCTTGGGATGTGCTAGCAAGCTGAGGGGAAGGCTAAGAGCGAAGTGAGAGAGCAGGAGAAGGAATCTGTGGGAGCCTGAAACCTGCTGAGGTCTTCACATACCAGTAGCAGAAAGCAGGGAGCCACCCAGCTTAGAGATGAGTCTGGGGGCGTGGCTGATTCATGTTATATAGAAATCTTGGGTTTCAGCACTCAGACAATATCACATGTCCACCTTTACAGTGTTAGAAAGAATAGTTTTTCCCTAGAACATTGCCTCTGCTCTGTCTGCCCACACCCCCTTTTACAGTATGTATGCACTTTCCTCAGACTGGCTTTCTGTCTGTCTGTTGAAGGACATGTTGGTGGCTTCTAGTTTAGGGTACTTGTGTTAGAAATATCAGTGTACAGGTTTTTTTTTTTTTTTTTTTTTTTTTTTTTTTTTGGTGTGTGTGTGTACACATACACTTTCAACTCATTTAGGTAAGTATCTAGGAACACAATTACTGGGTTGTGTGTTATAACGTATTTATTGTGTAAGAAAATGACAGACTGTCTTCCAGCATGTCCTTATCATTCCCCTCTACTTCTTTCATTTTCGTCTGGGAACCTTAGGTATAATTTGTGGAAGAATGTGGGTGCTGCTTGATGTGTAGTACCCTGGTCTGAAATACCGAGTGAGCAAAGACCTCAAGTGTCGGTTGCTATGCAGACCTCTATTGCTAACCGAGCCAGAAGTCCAGCGCACATTCATTAGGTAACTGGAGGATTCCATCAAGGATCCAAACCTTTCCTTCTATCCCCCATCATAAATATGCTGGCTTAGCATCAGGTGTCACGTCCTCATATACTTAACATGAAGGAAATACCAGTAGACTTCCTTTATTTTGTCACTTTAATAAGAAAAGTGGAACTTCCCACCCAGCACTCCTCAGCAGTGATCTTGTGATGCTGTGCTCCCCTCAAGTGGGTCTTAAGGTCATTCTAACTGTAAAGAGGGCAGTTGACAGTTGTTTTTGAGTCTAACATCTGTTCATGGTTTCTCCCTATGGGGATGTTAGCCTGTATTCTGCTACTATAATGAAATCCCTAAGGTGATCAGCTAGAAAGAGGAAAGGTTTATTTGGTTCATAGGTTTAGAGGTTTCAGTCCATGGTTAGTTGGCTCTGCCTTTGGGGCCATGGTTAAAAGTGATCTTACAGCATTGAGCATGTTGAGGATCTTCCTGCCCACCTCATGGCATGGGGAAGTAAAAACAAAATCCAGGAGACAGGAGAGATAGGTAGTATACATTTCCATCTATCTTTCTCACATTGGGCTTCTTAACGATTTCCTCAGTGTATGGGCCTTTTTGAGGACATTTCAGATCCAAATGATAGCAAAGATTCTTCTCACCTACAACCAGGCCTCCTGTTTTCACCAGGGCAGTATTGCAGAGGGAAAATATGTTTCTCATACCCGCCTCCACCTTCATATCAGAAGTTCCTATAACAAGAGGCAGTCTAATGATGGAGAAACATTTGGAGTTATTTACTATGAGCTTAGGTGATGACATGGAGATGCAGGCAAGCCTCTGTCCATGAATGGTTTGAGGACAGATTGTTAAGTTTTGGATGGGTGGGGGAGAGTTCAAGAGGACACTGAGATGTATTCTTGGGGAATAAGGAATTTATTAAGAGTTAAAAACACCAAGGACAGAGAGGCAACTGCATTACTCTGTGTGTGTGTGTGTGTGTGTGTGTGTGTGTGTGTGTGTGTGTGTGTGAAACCTCCCAGCAGGGTCTGCAGCCAGACATTCTCATTCCCTGGCCAAAGGGAAGGAGGGAGTTGGGGAGCAGGATGCTCCTACCTTTGATGTTCACTCACTTCCCAGGTGAGAAATCCTGACACTGGGGGGGGGGTCTATTACCAAGGCTGTCTCAGTAGGGCGCCTGTAGCATCTGTAAGGGGGAAGGCCGCTGCAGTTTTTGCGGCCTTAGCAGAGGCTGGATTCTAACACCAGTGAGTGGACAGCCTACAGATGTGATTGCCTATGGAGTATGATCTAACTGTAAGACTTCACAAGGCCTGTTTGTTCAGTCTCTTCTTGTCACCCTGCAGCTTCAGGAAGTGCCTCTCACTGGGGTTATATGACTTGCTTCAGGGACAGTCTGAAAATCATTCCTAAGTTTTATGTCCCATTTCAGGAGGAGTGATGAGGAGAGGGTGTGAGTGACCTCCCCGTGTCTGCTGTGCCAATTTCTCGACAGTGTGTTCCGAACCCCATCTCCTTAAGTTTTGGACGTGAGTTTAGGAGGCCCGGCAGGAAGTGCTCAGAGGACACGGTCTAGGGGTCTTGACTAGGTTTATTTGCTCTGCCAGATAAAGAATTCACAGGTAGGGGAAAATCTCGAGTGTCACAGGTGGCAGCAGAGATATCTCAGACCCCACAGACAGCAGCAGACAGAATCAGCCATTGAGGAAAGTTGTTTACTGGGGGGTGAGGAGACACACATGCAGCACTCACAGAGAAAAGGACCTCTGCAAAGCCAGAAAAATCCAGGTTCTTCTACGCGGCTGGGTGTTTTTTTTTTTTTTTTTTAAGTCTCTGAAGTGTTTTGCTCTCCTGATTTAGTGTTGGTCAGTTTGAAGACCGATAGGATGGTTGCTGGCTACAGCTGTTGCGTTATCTGTCCTGAACATGCCCTGAACTTGTTGAGGCAGTCCAGCCTGCTGGTTGGGGACAAAGCATACAAGGCCTTTGTTTTAAGCCGTCAGGTGTGAGGTCTTAAACCTGGGACAAAAGGCTGGGATGTCTATTAACATATCAAAATGGACTCTGGCCTCCAGGTTCTCCCCGCATCCTCCTCACCTGCAGTTCTTCTGGCTGGCACATCCTGCCCCCTACCCTAAACTTCTCCAGCCCTGGAACCCCAGCTCCTCTGGCCCCTATATAACTCAGACATTTAGGCTACACCAGTCTCTTGGCCCAGGCCGCCCTTCTTGATTGGCAGCTCCTCTCTTGCTCTCTCTCCCCATTTCTCCTTACATGGCCCAGATCAGTCTGGCCATGTTCACTGTGGACTCTCTCAGAAGTCTGTCTCTGCCCCTTTCTGTATTCTCCCTCACATCTACGATAACCTTCTCCTCCACTATACCATACCATGGTGTCCACAGTCATGTCCTTTTTGTTGCTTTTTTTCATTCGACAAGCTTTTGTCTCAAGTCAGGAAGGTGAGGAACTTCCATCTTGGAAGTTTGCCACCTTTATTACCTTGCCGTGGCTCTGTCCCTCTCTGTCTGCCTAGCAGGGAATATGACTAACCTCTAGCCTCTCACTGAAGGGTAGAAAGAGCTAGGCTCTTCTTGCTGGACATGCCAGATCTCGTGCCATCTTCAGCCCACAGGGCTCCTTGATTTCCTTTGGATGAGGCAGCTGTGGCTCCTGCTAAAGATACATCTGGGTAGATGGAAGTTCCTTTCTCTGCTGAGCCTTCTAGATAAGGGGGACGCCAGGGCTCTTGGTCCTCTTCTAAGTCCTTGGCAAAATCTTTATGAGCCTTTTCTTGAGCATTTTGCCCATTTAGGCCCAGATTGAAAGAACATTTTACAGATCTATTCCCAGAGGGATACTCGCTTCGAATCTGTAAAATTGCAGGGAAATGAGGTCTGATTGGTCCTATGATGAAACCTAACAAAGCCTAGGTTTGTCTTTGATCATATAAAAACAGGATTTTGTGCCATCTTTAAAATGGTTTAAATCATAGTTCTTCCTTGACAAGGTGTTGGTCTGGAAGGCGAGATAAGGAGTTGGACTGAGATTGGTGTGCTAGTCCCCAGGTCGGAGGCTTGCTCTTTCCTGGCCTGTTAAAAGGGAGCTTATCCAGTGTCCTCGAGCTCTGGCAGGTGGGGGTGGTGATGTCTTCCTTCCTTTCCTGGTTCCCTTGTGTGTTTATGGGAAATCTGTAGACTTTCCAAATGAGTGTGCTATATTTGATGTAGTATTTAATTTGTGCTAGGAAATGCCCGTGGCTGTAAAAACATATTTTGGCTAAAATGCCTTGTAATTGGCACTTATGCCCCCAAGTGATTTTATGAACTTTTAGGAATAGGTAAACACACGAAAATAAAAATAAAAAAGTAGTGCTGTGCTTCCTAAGGGTGAATATGCTGCCGTGTGGTTTTTTCTGTTTTGGAGCTGACCCCAGTGGCTTCATGGTTTGTTTACACAGCATCTGTGATAGATGGGCAGTATACTAATAGTCATTCCTAGCTTGTCACAGGAGCACGCTGCTTTCCGTGGCTCACTGGGGACATATTTAGGTAAAGAGTCTTGCTGACAGCTGAAGGGCCTCAGAACTCAGGGAGCGTATGCTATCTGACGTTTTTTTGCTCGGCTCACTGACAGCACCTAACTCTCCCCGAAGTTAAGTGCTATCCCATTTTGCTTCTGAAGACAGTGACACACTAAACTTGCACCATATTAAATAGCTGGGACTGGAGGGCTGGAGATAGAGTGTCCCCAGAAGCCTGTACATTTGTCGCTAAATCAATAGTTCTGCTTCTGTAAAATTAATTGGCATTTATCACATGATGCAGGGGGAGGGAATTAGCAAGCTTTGGAACACATGCTCTGTGCCAAATAACCTGCGGATTTGCAATTGTTTCAGCTTCCTGAGGACTCTGGGAGGAAGGGGTCTATGCTGGTATGTGGCAGTGTGTGACAGGGAGGGCTTTATTATCTCCGTATGTGTTACAGCGGATTGAGGATTAGAACTGAAGAGTGAGCACCCTTGCAGGGTTTGTGATGCTCTCCTGAGTGTGTGAGAAAAGAGGTACCACGGGCGACTTTAGTGCTAGTGCATTTGGCCTCTTCGTGAACTTGTAAAATTCCCATCTACACAGCTTCTTGCTGTTCCAGGTGGGGCAGTGTGGTAGTTTGAATGTGATCGGCACTGTTGGGAAGTGTGGCTTTGTTGGAGTAGATATGGCCTTGTTGGAGGAAGTGTGTCACTGTGAAGGTGGACTTTGAAGTCTCATATATGCTCAAGCCTTGCCCAGTATCTCAGTTCACCTTCTGTTGCCTGCTGATCAAGATGTAGGGCTCTCAGCTCCAGCACCACGACACATCATGGTGATAATGAACCAAACCTCTGAAAATGAAAGCCACCCCAATTAAATATTTTTTCCTGTATGAGAGTTGCTGGGGTTATGGTGTCTCTTCACAGCAATAGAAACCCCAGGACAGACAGTCTCTTACATTATCTGAAAGGGTGGTGACTGTCTACCAGAGGACAGGAGAAGACCCTTCCTTCCTCATTTTCTACATATTTGCCTAGTGGCTAACAGGCAAATGCAGTCATTCCTCAGCGTCAAGGGATTGGTTCCAGGAGCTCCTCAGATAACAAATGCCTTGAATGCTCAAGTGCCTGCCTAGATATGGTGCAGAATTTGCATGTAACCTATGCGTACCCTCTGGGACTCTTTAAATCATCTCTACATGACTTGTAAAACCTAATGCAATGCAAATACTATGTAAATAGTTGTTACACTGTATAATTTAGAGAGTAATGATAGGAAAAAAAATTTTAAGTTCAACACAGTCACAGTCTTTACCTCAAATATTATGATCAGCAGTTGGTTGAGTAAATGGAAGTGGAGCCTATGGGTAAAGAAGTTGCTTTACTGGACTTCCCCCTGCCTGGGCTGGATGGGTGTTACGTGGAGGAGGAGCCTGTGTTGGTGCACAGTGGCTTTGCATAGGCCTCTTGAATCTGGTGGTTTTCCCACAGGAGCTCTTGACCTGGAAGCATTTGCATAGGATTCAGATTGATAGACAAGAAAATCACAGCCCTCTGGGGGAATTCCCTCATCCTAACAGTTCGCCGAGTGAGTTAAATACAGGACATGATACCAGCCCTCATTGTCAATTGCAGACAGACTCTGGAGAGGCTACCAAAGCACGAATCAGCACTTGGAACACTAACTAGGTCTAAGGAATGTCCTGGTTGGGAGAACACACTCAATTCAACGCTGAAGATCTTTGTTCAGCTGAGACATAGGATTGGGTATCCTGACTAGAGGTGTCCATTACAGGCCTTCAGATGAGCATTTGGCTTGTGTTGGTGAGTACACTTCATAATACATGTTAGAAGAGTTCCTTATCCCTCCAGCCTGTGGTGTTTTAGGAGCAAGTCCTCCTGTGCTTGTTAGGGTTGAGACCTCACACACGAGTGACACCTGTTCATCAGGTCTAGCAGAGACTCAGTCTAGAGGCACAAGTGTCTGCACATAGTGACATTTTGACCAATGACAGTGCACATGTATCAGTGACCCTGTAGTCTAGGTCACAGTGCCATGAGACAGCCATGTGCTTTTGATGTTGCTGTTAACAGACTGCTGTGCTGAGAATTGTATCAAAGTACTTCAGTAGTAAACTATGTGCTTGGTTCAAGTATTTACTACAGAATATTTTATTTTATCGTGTGCGCACACGAGCATATATGCACGCCCCTGTGCAGGAACCCATAGAAATCAGAAAGAGGACGTTGGATTCCCTGCAACAGGAGTTTCAGGTGTCTGTGAGCCACCATGTGGGTGTTGGGAACCAAACCCAGGTTCTCTGAAAGAGCAGCCAGCATCCTTATACACGGAACCACCTTTCCAGTCCCTCCTATACTGATGCTTTCAGTCATCATTTTAGAGTGTATTCATAGTAGGTACCTTACTTATGGAGTCTATCAATCACCCCAAGAGGCCTCATGGAACCTATACCATATGTATTTGTCCAGGATACTCTACAAACACCGGCTCATCTCCTGACACATCTTAGAATGGATCCGTCATGTAGTGACACGTGGGTATCAATGTGCACTGACCATGGTCGTCCTTCTTCCACTTTCTAAGAAGGATTAGTGGGTATTGTGGTTGGACCACTAATGTCTCTCCAGTGTGGTCTCTCACATGTGGTGAAGACTTGGGTCCAGCCAATGAGGCTGATTAGGAGTGGTGGAAACTTTAGGAAGTGAAGCCTAGTTAGAGTAACTAGGTCATTGTGGGTGTGCCCTTGAAGAATGCATTGGGATCCTCCTTCCCATTCCCTGCCACCCCTATGATTGCTAGCCCTCTGATGTGAGCTGCTTTGCTCTGACATGGGATCCCTACCATGCTGTTTACCTTTGCCATGGACCCAACTTG
Organism: Peromyscus leucopus; assembly: GCF_004664715.2. Lineage (NCBI taxonomy): Eukaryota > Metazoa > Chordata > Mammalia > Rodentia > Cricetidae > Peromyscus > Peromyscus leucopus. The sequence continues at coordinate 41,876,778 of NC_051067.1, forward strand.
ATGGGAGCCAAACAACCAGAGACTGAAGTCCCGACTTAATTAAATCCTTCCTCCTTTAAGTTGATTATCTCATATTTTTTTTCAGTGGTAGAAGGCTGATTGACACAATGGGTGACAGCAAGGTAGACATAGTCCGCTGTGACAGAAATAGCAGTACATACTGTCCTCTGACCCCTCACCCTTCTCTGGAGGAGACCCGGGTGTCCTGGTTTCTTTACTGCTCACTAAAAGGTTTTTTTGTTGTTTCAAGTATCCAGGAAATGCTTGCTGAGAGGTAAACACAGAAGAATCTAGCAGGGCAGTGTATAAACAGAGTCAGTGAACCAGTCCTTCCTTATTCTCCACTTCAATTTTCTTATCCCATTTCTGGAGTGAAACAGAGAAGATAGCTTCGCAAGAAAGAGACATAGTAATTGGATGGTTCACATTTAAATGGCGTGTGGACTGAGCTTAAAGCAGAAACTTTAGAGTCTCGAAGGACAGGAAGGAGAATACCAACGTTTTGACTTTCTAGGTGACTGGGGATCTAGCTCAAAAGTCTTTCACTGCATTTTCCATGTTTATACACTAATGAAAAATAACCCTGGGTGTAGAAAAGGGCAGTAAACAGTGCCTCTATTGTATTGTAGACACTGTGCTGGTCACTGCAAATCTGAGGTCCTTAAATTCTCCTGACGGTCCTAATGAATGTATACTATTCGCTGTGCTCATGAGAAAGTTGAGGCTCTCGGAGGAGATGGTGCTGCAGGGAGGTCACTGGGGATCAGGGCCCATGCTGCTGTGTCACTGGGTGGGCGGGAATGTGCTGAACAGTCTGCTTACTGTGTGTGTGTGTATGGTATGTAGTGTGTACAGATGCGTAAATGTGGGTTTGTCCATGCATTGGTACATTTGGAAGTTAAAGGACAATTTATTGGGAGTTGGTAGTTCTTTTTTATCTTGTTTTTCAAGGCAGGGTCTCTAGTGTTTCTATTACTGTGCTGCTGAGCAATCTCCCTGGCCCCGAGCTTTTTAAAATTTTTTAATTTTTTCCCCCTTGAGACAGGGTTTCTCTGTGTAGCCCGGGCTTTCCTGGGGCTTGCTCTGTAGACTAGGCTGGCCTCAAACTCAGAAATCTGCCTGCCTCTGGCTCCCAAGTGCCGAGATTAAAGGTGTTCTCCACCACCTCCTGGGGTACCTGGTCCCAAGTTTGGTTTGTTTGTTTGTTTGTTTGTTTATTTATTTATTTATTTGGTTTTTTGAGATAGAGTCTCTCCATGTAGCCCTGGCTATGCTGGAATTCACTCTGTAGACCAGACTGGCCTCAAACTCAGAGATCTGCCTGCCTCTGCCTCCCCAGTGCTGGGTTTAAAGGTGTGTGCCACCACCGCCTGGCCCAAGTTTTTAACTTTTGAAAATTACAAAATTACACTAGGTCCAGGTTAGAAGCCTGACATGCATTCTGCAGTTAATGTTCTGCTAAGTCTTCTTGCAAGAGCTTATTGTGGGCCGCAGTGTACTTAGGGAGAACAGGAGTTGACAGGTATTCAAGTCACTTAATGCAGAAGAGATGGTTCTGTCTGTAGCAAGGCCTGCTGTTGGCTGTCCTGTGCTACATTACCGTAAAAACACACTGGGTTCTCACAAGCGTCAGCAGTGGCAAGCTACAGCTAAGGATGACACAGAGAGGCAATGTAGCAGGAATCTTAGAAGGTCTTATTGATAAAATCAAACCTGAGGCCAGTTATTGGCGTGAATGCTGGAAGGTCAGAGAAGCAGAACAAGCCACAGCTAACCTCACCTGGCCAACTTCTCAGCTGGTCTTTTTTTTTTTTTTCTTGTGGCTAGAGAGACAGCCGTGGGTGCTGGGAACCGAACTCTTATATTTTTGGTTGTGAGCCTAGCCTTTAACGGCTGAGCCATCTCTCCAGCCCAGTCTCAGCTGGTCCTGTTTCCTCAGACTGGAAGCTTCTGTGTCCTCATCCCAATGGCTCTCAGCTGAACTGCTGCTAGAAGCCTGAAAGCTTAACCAGCCAAATGCTTCTAGTTTCTGGTCTTCATGCCTTATATATCTTTCTGCTTTCTACCACCACTCCCTGGGATTAAAGGCTCACTTCTTGGGATTAAAGGCATTTCCAATAATTGGCTATTTCCAATGTGGCCTTGAACAGATGGATTTCTGCCTCTGGAATGCTAGGATTAAAGGCGTGTGCTACTACTACCTATCCTAAGTATCTAGTGGCTTTTCTGTTCTCTGACCCCAGATAAGTTTATTAGGGTACACAATATGTATTTGGGGAACACAATACCACCACAAGGCAAGGGAAAGAACATGGCTTCAAAGGATGAAATACGTGCAGGGAAAAGTCTGAAATTACTCAAGAAATATTGATGATGCTCTAGTATTTTCTCTGTGTAGATCAAATAGAGTCTGTAAAAAGCTGCATGATTGTTTTTATTCACTGTAGCATTGCACAGTAATGTCCTCATTTTCAGTCTCAGACTTGAATACTTGGTAATTGGATGTATGAAGAGAAGTGACTTAAAATAAGAAGTAGAGCAGGGTGGTGGTGGCTCACACCTTTAACGCCAGCACTGGGGAGGCAGAGGCAGGCAGATCTCTATAAGTTCAATGCCAGCCTGGTCTACCAGGCGAGTTCCAGGATAGCCAGAACTACACAGAGAAACTCTGTCTTGAGAAAACCAAAACCAAAACCAAAACAAAACCAAAACAAAACCAAACCAAAGCAACCAACCAACCAAACAAACAAACAAAAAAACCCAGAGGCTCTTGCTTTCCATGAACTAAATCACATATACATTATGTTGAGCTATAACTACCTCAGGATTTCCACCAAATGTGAGATTTCCACTTTCCAATAAGTAATCATAATGAAAATATGTACAGTCTCCACATTTAGCTTTTTAACACCCTGGGGTATTGGCAGGTGTTTTCAAGGATCTTGTGAAATCATGCAAAGTTGAATGTAATTTACTTTGCTTAAGAGCAAAGGTATGAGGTATATATTGTAAAATCAAAATGTAAATTGTAAAAAACAAAATGAGTAGGCTGCTCTAACTCCAGTGCTACTGGAGTTATTAGGGAACTACAAGTCGATGGCCGTGGGGAGGTGTGACAGGCTCAACACGTCTCCCAGCACTCTCCCTTTTACAGTACTATGAGAGTGCTTCCAGCTCTGCCCACAGTACTTACTACACAGTGACACACTGGACACAGATGTAATGAAGTCATAAGCTGAAACCTAGCGTGCCATGATGCCCATCCAGAGCTCAGACTTGTCCTTGAGGTCTTCTGGTCATCAGGATGAGATGCTGGTCCTGTGTTGGAGAGATTAGGGGGTTGCTTTTATATCTGGAAGTGTTAAGTTAGTCACACTTACTCCTCTCAGTATAACCAAAGGCTCCCCACACTATGGACTTGATTCAGAAGCCCCTGTGGGCCATCCGGATGTCCCCCTTTTTCTACCCCTTAATCCCCTGTAGAAGCCTGTGGGTCCTGCATTTCCACAGAGCCTGCCCCTGTTTCTGCTCTACTGCCCCAGATTAACCCTGTCGGCCTTTGATCTGGAAGACATCCATTCTGATGTCTGCTCATGTACAAACTTGAGCACCTTGATTTCCTTTTGTTTCCTGTTAATCTCTTCTGCCAGATTCCCCAGACTGTTTGCAAACATGTTCTGTGGCCTGGCCATTTTGCTTCCAACCCTTCGGTGGTTCCCATGGCTATTGGATGAGGCACACCTTTGCATATAGTTAGACCTACCTTTCTATTTATGTCTACATTCAGGTTCCTGCGAGTGTCAAAAAGAATTGGACTCTTCCTTGTGCTGGACTGCTTTTCGTTTAAGCTGTCCTGGGTCAAGCATCCTTTCTCAGTGCTGTCCCACAGTAATTTAGGTATAGCATTTCTTTAACATACCATGCTTTCCTTTGGAGCACCTAGCTCTACAATGTACACCGGTGTCACTGTGTCTGAGGGAGAGGCTTTCCACACCTGTCTGTGATATGGATAAACGAATGAGAAGGGAGAATTACCGTCCTCTATTTTCTCCTGAAAACATATCCTGTCCATTCTTTCCTTCCCACCTCTCTATCCCATCTCTGGTAACAGTTCCAGGGCAGAGCGCAGAGCTGTACCATTCAAGGCAGAGGAGATGCAGACAGATACAGCCCAGACCCTCTTTGTTCTGCCTACTCCTGGCCACTCTCCTTGGGTTTTCAGGAATCTGGTTCTAGCAAAAGCTGGATAACAAGGGAACAGTGTCGACTATGGTGCAAATCAAAACCAGGCACCACGTGAGGACAAGCAAGGAAACGTTTGCCTCTTCACTTTTCTGTGTCTTCCTTCCCAAAATGCACAATCTGAATCCAAGTAGAGGAAATATCTAACAAACCCAACTTGAGAGGCATTATGCAAAATAACCAGCCTGCAATCTTCTCAAGTGTCAAGGTCAGAAAAACCAAAGGAAGGCAGAGAGAAGTGTTTCGGCATGAATGAAGCTTGAGCAGGGAAAAGCACTAGATGAATCTAAGCTGTATCCTTTTGTTATCAGGTACGGTTGCAGGCTTTGGGTGGAATTTGAATGGAGGCTGAGGAGCAAATGGAATGTGCAGTAATGTTTCTTTTCCTATTTGATGGCCATGTTGTACTTATAATGGAATGAGCATTAATGTGCTTGCTAATTAATGAGGCATCTGGTTAGCAGATTATTCTTACATGTTCCAAGATGAATGATGGCTCTTTGTACTGTAGTTACACATTTATTTATTTATTTATTTATTTATTTATTTATTTATTTATTTATTTATATGTCTATCTATCCATCTATCATCTATTTACTTACTTACTTTAAATTTGAGATTGCTACAAAGAGTTTGAAAGAAAGAAATTAATTGACCACTGTGTACTGTTTCCACGGTGGCATGTCCTGCATTTATGTTCATGGAATGTGTGCAGCTGGGGCTTGGGTCGACCTTGGGATGAATTACAGGTGAGTGTGGTGTGGCCAAGAGGAAACCCTCATCCTGAGTCAGTAACCTTTACTACCTGCTCAGAACATGGCAACTCTCATGTCCGGTGCAATTAGCATGCTTTCTGGAACTGGGGAACAAGATACAGATCCATGGCTCATGGTGCCAATAGGCAAATTTCCAATCTGTAGGCAACCTTCAAGGGAAGCTGCGTGGGAACCTGGAGAGTGCTGGGTAAATAGGAACTGACCATGATGACCAGGAAACAACAGGCATACAGCCTGGGCAGCTGGAGTGCCCCATCTGAAAGGCCTCATGTTTGGCTATGTCATGTGAAGACAGGCATAAATCAGGAAGTGCTGGACTTCCCCCTATCTGGGAGAGAGCTGTGGTAGCCCAGCAGGCTCCCATTTTGTCTGCTTTAACTCATGGCCACCTCTCTTTCTTTTGATCATTGTGCTCCTTCTTTAGGTTAGGCCATAGACTCAGGCAGCAGAATTTGTTAACAGATTCTGTTTGTTGATTTTAATGCGGTGGCGGCACAATGTTCATTAAGCGACACTGTTACGGTGTGAGAGAAGCCATGAGGCTCGACAAAACCTACTGTCAGAGTTTATTAGGGAAGGAGGGACAGAAGAGAATGTGCTTAGGCCTGTGGAAGACATGTGCATGGAGAGAGGGATGGGGGAGAAGAAGTGGGGGAGGAGTCTGTGACCCACTTTTTTATGGATTTCCCTGCACATGTGCATATGGGCTTATGGAGCTACACCACGCATGTGCATAGATTACGTGATTATGTTTCGCGAAAATTACGAAGCACACAGATTACCTAGGACATAAAGCCCTGGAATGACTAATTTTTTTTTTTTTTTTTTTTTTTGCCAGCGCATGTGAGGTCATGTAGCTGGAGGAATGGCCAGGAATTCCAACACTGTTGGCTGACTGTAGAGCCCATGTCTCTCAAATGTTGTGTTGGAGAGTTTTATATCAACTTGACATAAGCTAGACTTATCTGAGAGGGGGGACATCAATTAAGAAAATACCTCCATAAGATCTGGCTGCAGGCACGCCTGTAGGGCATTTTCTTAATTAATGATGGATGTGGGAGGGCCTAGCCCAATGTTGGTGGTGCCTCCCTGGGCTGGTGGTCCTGGGTTTTATTAGAAAGCAGGCTGAGCAAGCCAGGAGGAGCAAGCCAGTAAGCAGACTCCTCCATGGCCTCGGCATCAGCTCCTGGCTCCAGGTTCCGGCCCTGTTTGAGTTCCTGTCTTGACTTCCTTTGATGATGAACTGTGATGTGGAAGTGTAAGCCGAATTAACCCTTTCCTCCCCAAGTCGCTTTGGTCATGGTGTTTCATCACAGCAGTGGTGACCCTAACCAAGACAAACGTCTTTGCGGGTTTGCTGTTGCGCCCTCATTCCTTCTCAGTTGGTTTACATGCTAGCTCTCAGAGGCAGCTTATTTCCGGTTCCTTAGAGTCACTCCTTGCCATGGTTCACTATCTTACTCGAGTGGAACTTCAGTTAGAGAGAGGTTTGGCTTTGGGAGCAGCAACCAACCCTGTTTCTTCCTGTTCATCATTTGGAACTTCGCAAGTATATAAAAAGAAGGAAAAAACTTTTATTTCAAAAATAAAACACTTGCTGTATTGAAGTATTTTATTTCCTCTAAAAATCTTTAATTTTCTTGGGTTGTGCCTGAGAGATTTAAGCAAAATAAATGATACCTTAATCGGGAACACTCTGCCTTCCTGGCAACCTGATGTTGTCAGTTCCCCATTGTCAAGTTTGTGCCACTTGAGGTTGGTGTGTGGTGACAGTCCTTTCTGCAGCTCAGTGCTCTCTCAGCTGGAGCGCCCACCCTCCTGCAGCTCGCCGGGCCCTTCCCTTGGGATTCCTGGGTTCTTTGAACAGATGGCCATGGCTCCTACTTTAGACCCCCTGGGTACTGAGCCCTGGAGCCTGTGGTCCTTAGGGGCTTTGAGATAAAAGCCTTTTGTTCCCTGAGAGGTGCTCTATGCATGCTTGAGATTTGGAGCCTGATATGGCAAACTGTGACCTGTATGTCAGCCCGCACCTGAGGGCATGGTGTTGCTCCGAGGTTAGAGACTAGACAGAAGTATCTGGGTTCTTCTGTGACAGACAAAAGCCACACTCAAGCTGGTATAAAAATAACCTAGTCATTTAGCTACGATTTTTCATAAAACAAACACACACATACAGGTACATATACACAGAGAGACGGGGGTTGGGGGCACAGCGCAGAGGAGGGGGAGAAGGGAGAGAGAGGAGGAGACAGACAGACAGGCAGGCCAGGCAGACTGGGACTAAGATACTGCTTCTCATTGGTGGAAGATTCTCGCTGACTGTAATTTTATGTTCCTTTGATCCTTTGTTATATCACTGTACAACTTCACACCAATGCCTTTACAAGTAGCTGCTCCTGTGCCTGGCTTGGCCCTTCTGTGCGGTGGACTTTGAGCCCCAAGTTCCAAACTTGAAGCAGAAGTCCATTTTCTCCTCCATTGTTTAGCTGTAGAGGAAGACAGCCTCTCTGGGTCATCACCAGGTCAGCTTGGTGTTCGGGTCTGACCACCTGAGCTCTGAATGCTGATGCCAATAACCAGTCTGTCCTCTTGTTTTCCGGAGAGGCTCCTGGCCCGTAGCACCCAGGGTTAGATAGAGAACTGACCTAGAGAGTCGGGTGGTAAGCATTGGCAAGCTTCAAACCTTAGAGATTTGCTTTCCGTCTGCAAAGGAAGCATGACAGCAAGCTCTGTGTGGACCCTGGAGCAGGTCACTGACATCTGCTGGTCTCTTCTTGACTTGGTGACTCTGGTGAGTCCCAAGCTGTGGACCAGTGAAAAGGATTCGAAGTAGAATCACCTGACACAGGCTGGTCAGAGCAGTTGGGGCATGAGGTCACAGATTGTGACTTTCACTTTCCTTTGTATCTAGGCATCTGTGCCCATGAGAATCGCGAGAATCGGAGCAAAGCAAGATAGGGTGTCATAAGCTATGGATTCCTTGAGGTACCTTCTTCAGCTCTTCCTTTCCTAGTCCCCTTTGCTGGTAGATAGAGTTTCGCTGTCTGCTGCCAGATGAGGGTGTGTGGGCCTGATAAGCCGATCACTTCATGCAAATGGCAAGGAACTGGCAGCTCTGTGAGGACATGCTCCTTGTCAGGGGCATCCTCAGCGTAATCAAGTGATCAACTTCTGGCTCCCAGTGACAGCTGCGAAGTGCTGATTTGTGGATGGACCACCAGTTCCGAGTTCCAGTCACCTTGTGCATCTTTAAAGCCTACATTTTCATGATAAGCATGCCCTGGTGCCGCTCACTGCTGGGATAGGCTCTGCACAACTTGCCCATCACTGATATTTCTAACCAAATGATTTGCAGAGTGAGAGCGCAGAGGATAGGTGCTTAATGTGCAGCACTGTTGGAGCTGGAAATGCTCGGGAACTTCTTCTCAATTTTAGGAGATGCGTGGGAGGTGGGATGGGAAGGCTATGAAAAATTGGAAGTTGGGTGACACCTGGAAGATGGTTTATAATGATGAAATTTTTTTCCAGAGAGTATTTCTACATAACGGAGTTTGCGCGTGCCTGTGCCTGAGAGTTAATGTATAATTTTGAAATGCCTGTGCTTAGTGCTTTGTACATTCTCATAGGTGGAGATGGAAGCATTTGGTTCTGCTACATTCTGGACAGCCTGCTTCCTATCTATGGTTGAGGGATCGCTAGAATGCCAATTACAAAGACTGGGTATTAGGATCTTGAAACGAGTATGTCCCTGTACTGGAGGCCAAGCTGTCGCTTGTGCTTTTTAATGCTCTGTAAGATGGCATAATGGGACGTTTGTCTTCCAACTTGCCAGTTCTTCATGTGGAGACTCTTGTGTGTCGGAGATGTCTCAGCAGTGTAATAGAGTGTGCACGTTTCCAGTAATAACCACTCTGCTTCTGATAGAGGCAAGGCGCACATGCCAATCAACACAGTGGAGAGAAGAATTCAACCTCTTAAAGTGGACCCTTTTAAAATGTCACTAAGACTACTCGGTGTTTAAAAACCTTCTTTTGAACCTTGGAAGTCTTTTTCTCCATCTATAAAGGGAAGATTTTATGTGACCATTTACTTAATGTGGGCTGGTTTTATTCTGGACTCTTTGAAGCTCAGTATGAAGGCTAAAATGCTGCTATGTGGAGAAGTAACAAAGAATAGCATTGCTGGGCTTGGGTTGTGCAAAATTAAAGTGACAAGGTACAGATGACAGGGCACAGTATGGCCACAGATTAGCTCTCTCTAATTTGCTGCTGTGGAAAGTAGTGCTTTGGGCTTGCATTGTAATTTCTTTTCTCGAATTAAAGTTTTAAAAAGAAAACATAACTTTTATGAGAAGAGAAAACTTGAAAAACAAAACAAAACAAAACTAAACCAGTAAGCTTTGTGGTATGGGAGTGGCCCGGTGGTTCCCTGTGCTTCAGGGTTGTTTGGGGAAGTCCTGCCTCAAACACATGGAAATGACATGCTGTGATTTTGGGAGCTACATGTCTCCAGCCAGCAGCAGAGTATTTCATGTGCTGCTTGAAGTACCTCCCCCACGGTACTTTGTGGACAGTTGGTAGCAGGGTGCTGTGGGTCTCTTCTGTGCGTGATGTGCCATGTGTGAACATTCCTGATGGGTGAGGGAGCGGACAAGAGCACAGTCACTTTCTCCTGGTTTGTTTTGTTCTAGAGGAGAGCCCGAATTACTGGTGAAGGTCAGTCAGAACGGCATTTGGTTTCCTCAGCCACAGCATGCCCTGCCCCAAATTCTAACACTGCATTCCTTTCTCCTGTCTTAACTTCTCAGAGGGCTGAAGTGGCCTTCTTTGTGATGTGGTGGCACATGGATTGTAGCATGAGCCTCCTAAACTGCCTATCCAAAGTCAGGATGTGGGCTGGGTGTGATTCAGTGGTAGAAAGGTTAGCTAACAGCAGGCCCTGGGGGTCAAGCTACAGCATAAAACAAAACAACCTCCACCTCAAAACCCAAAGTAGACAGCAACAGACTGTGGATACTGTTTACTACAGCATTGTATAATTGCTAGTTTTGGGCCACAACGAGTTAGCTTTTGAGTGTCCATGAATGTTTTCCAGCCTCCATGCCAGCTGCTTACTTCCAAGCCATCATGGCTGGTATTTCCATCCTTACTAGGCCTTGGTTACATCTGTCCTCACTGTCATTTTAGTTTCTTTTGCCTCCCCCATCCCCCTTTCCTCTTTTGGTGAAAGTATGTCCCTAAGTACATGTTGGGGGAACATTACTGAACTCAGGTTTTTCTTGCCCTTTTTGATTTGAATTATGCCCCACACAAGGGATATAAGTATGTGTCTGTGACCTCAGGATGTGGCTGTTAGTTAATAGGGTCATTGCAAGTGTAATTAAGACAATCTACTGAAGTTCGGTGGGAGTCAGATCCAGTATGATTGATTGGTGACTTAAGAGGAAATATAGAGAAAGAAGCATGCATGGGTTGAACTGAAGACCGGACTGCAGAAAGTACCTAGCCGAGGCTCAGGCAGGTTTGTTCTAGCTCCCTCAGAGGCAGAAAGGACCTAGCTCCCCAAAGGGAATTCAGCCCTCCTGACACCTTGATCTTCCACTCCAGTCCCCAGAACTGTGAAGCAGCAAATTGCTGCTGTTTGAGCCACACGTCTGTGGTGCCTTGTTAGGTCAGCCCTTGAAAATGCGTACATTTCTTCTTGGCTTGAGTTCAAATTGGGCCAAGACCACATCCTTGTTCTAGAAGCTTTATAGTCAGGCTCTTCTTACAGATTCCTCACCTCATCCTGGGCTAGCTCAGTGGATTTCACCTCTGGAAGTGGAATCCAAGGAGTGGGTGGATGTGGAGGCCAGAAGACATGGGCTGTGCATGTCTTCCTCTTTCAGTCTCTACCTGATTGCCTTGAGATAGAATCTGTCACTGAGCCAGAAGCTTGCCTTTTGGTTAGGCTGGTTGGTCAGAGAACTCTCAAGATCTGGTTGTCTTTATCTCATAACCCTGAAGTTACAGAACTGTCCAGCCATGTCCAGCTGTTTCCAGGGGTTCTGAAGATTTGAACTCAGGTACTTATGCTTGCAGAGCAAGTGCTCTTACCCATCTCCCAGCCCCTAACTATTTTCTTTAGAATCCCCCCATTTGCTGCTAAAGAAGCAGAGACTAAGCTGTGTGTGTTGGCAAGAGATTGTGGCGGTGGTGGAGGAGAGGACCAGTGAGTTTACAGACAGCCAGAGGCGCTCTAGTGAAGCCAAAGAGCACACATAGAGGCCAGTGTGCTGCACGCAGGGCTGTGAATATTCTGTTGAATGGGGTGGGATACCGCTGAAGATTCTGAATAGGGAATGACATGATCTGACTTACGTTCCTGTGATTCACTGGGCAGTATTAACTACTTTGTGCGAGACTCAAGTCAGACATCAGCTAGAGATAGACTTCCAGGTGGTCAAGACACACACACACACACACACACACACGCACACGCACACGCACACGCACACGCACACGCACACGCGCATGCGCGCGCACACACACACACACACATATGCGCGCGCGCATACATGCACACACATACACACACACAAACACACACACTAGGTAAAATAGTAAACAAAAATAGTCTTTGAAATATGTCCACAGTGGTGTTTATTATGCTGAACTTAAAACAATATATGAACACCAAGCGCACACCTTTAATCCTACTCTGAAGGCAGAGGTAGGGTGATCACTGAGTTCAAGGCCAGTCTGGTCTACAGAGCAAGTTCTAGGATAGCCAGGACCTTACAGAAAAACCCTGTCTCAAAAAACCAAAACCAAATCAAACCAAACCAAAACCAAGCTCTCCCTCCCAATATATGAGCCGAATGCTATTTGCTGTCTGTTTTCATATATAATATTTGCAATGCCATGTGAATGTGGTCAGAAGTTCAGACAAGTTTGTGTGTACTTTTACTCATGTCTTTCTGTGTGCGACCTCTGAGTTTTATTAGTGACCAGTGTGGAAGAAGCCATTTGTCAGGGTCACATTTTGAGACACCTGCTTGAATAGATCAAGAAATTAAGTGTTTTCCTGACAATAAAGTAGGAACCCCACACTTTTTCTGTTTTCTAATTATTTTGCTCACTCTTGTCTCCAGTTGCTAGGTCCTTTTGACTTGTATTTTTATTTGAAGATGCCTCATCTCCTTAATCTTGTTTGATTCCAAGTAATCAAATGATATAGTAATATCTTAAATCTTTTCATGAGGTTTCAAACTGTGTGATCCAAATGGATGACAGGACATACTTTTACAAAGTATTACTCAAGTAGCACTGAGTAGACAGTGTTTACATATCTTACTTCTTGCCACAAGGAAAACACTGAAGCCACCAAATACCTCCATGTTGGAAAATCTACTTCACACTTGCATCATCTTAAATGTTGTCTGAAGAAACCATGATTAGATTCACTCCTGTAACACATGTCCTAAGTGTCCTAAGACAAAAATGAAACAGGGAACTCAGTGAAAAAAAATGAGTAATTAAATAAGCCAAAAATAGAGATGAAGCTTGCAAATAAAATCTTGAAAAGTACAATAAGAATGCAAATAGTAGAAACTATGTGCATGATCTCATGTGTGAAGTCTTGAAATTTTTGTCTCAGATGCCTTGTAATTTAAATGAGAAGTCAAAGCTCATACACTCATAAGACAGCATCTTCCTTTACAGTGTTCCGAGCTTGTGTCTTTATTCATGAGACCAATCCTGATAGGTATACTATCTCTGTGATTTCTACCCTAAGTGGTAATCTGAATTGCATTTGGAGCTGATGATAGACTAACTCAATTGGAGGGACATCCTATAAAATAACTTCAGTAGATTTTTCCAGTAAGCTTCGTGCATGTTCAGGTTATGAAGACGTATGGGTGGAGGATGATGGTTTTTTTTTTTTTTTTTTTTGCATGGTGGTGTACACCTGTAATCTTAGCACTTAGGAAGCTAAGCCAGAAGGATCACAAGTTGAAGGCTAGCCTGGGCAACAGTTAGGTTTCCTGTAGGCAAGTGATGACTGATGGGGGAGGGCCCAATCCACTGGGGACAGGTGGTCCTGAGTTGTATGAAAAAGCAGGTGGAGAAAGCCATGGGGCACAAGCCAATCAGCAGCATTCCCCCATGTCTGGTTCCAGGTTCCTACCCTGAGCTCTACTCTGGCTCCTCTCAATGATGGATGCTGAGCTATAAGATGGAGTAAATCCTTTCCTTTCTAAGTTGCTTTTGGTCATGGTGCTTACCACAGCAATAGAAAGCTAACTGGGACAGGTATCCTTCACAGTACCTCAAAATTTCTCTGTAAGTCTGAAATTATTTTGAATTATCAGCTCTAAATTGAGTTCAGGAGAGGACATTTTATTTTCTGAGAATTTCAGACAAAAAAATTTTGAACTAGTAGTTTCTAAATAGTAAGAATTATTTTTCTTTTTGTTTTTTAAAGAAAGGCAAGTGTTTCTTAGAATGTTTTAAATGTATTATACCAAGTATCTAAAACTATTTCCCACATTATCTTTTATCCATGGAGCAGTGTGAGTTCTGATATGACTAAAAAGCCTGTTGAAAACAGTGGGGCATAGGAAGCGAGTCATACATGCATAATTCACTCAATTAGTAGAGAAAGCTAATACACAATTTAAAATATTTAGTACCCAGCACTCAGCTTGCATAGGGTTACCAACCGTTATTGAAATGTTTTTTTTTTTTTTTTTTTTTTTTTTTTTTTTTTTTTTTTTTTTTGAGACAGGGTTTTCTGTGTAGCTTTGCACCTTTCCTGGAACTCCCTCTGTAGCCCAGGCTGGCCTCAAACTCACAGAGATCCGCCTGCCTCTGCTTCCTGAGTGCTGGGATTAAAGGCGTGCGCCACCACCGCCCGGCTTTTGAATATGTTTTTAAAGAAGAAACAAAACTCTACTAAGAAGAAATTCACTTCCGAAGGAATTCCCAGGAGACAGTGTGAATGAATACTGTATTTCTTATGCTATGGCTATAAATATGCCTAGAGATTGATTTGTAGATGGGTCAAATTTTGACTCTTAATCTTATTTTCTCTTGGGTTTACATTTTTGTTAATAGGAGAGCCTTCATTTTATTATGAGAGCACCCATTGTTACATTTAATTTGGTATTACCTGGTTAATTGTCGCTTAAATTAAAATTATTGCCTTCGTCTGTTCTGTGTTACTGTACTAGTTACTTCTTGTTTTAACAACATATCGGATAAAGGCAATTTAAGGAAGGGAGGGGTTCATTTGGCTCACAGTTTGAAGCCACAGGGCCTGCGATGGTGGGGAAGGCATGGTGATTGGAGGATGTGAAGCCATAGGCCACATCGTATCCCTTGTCAGGAAGCAGAGAGCAATGGACCCTGAGCTGTCCTCCCTTTCTCCTTTTCATTCAGTCCAGGGCTCGAACCTATGGAAGATGCTGCCTCCATTAGGACTCATCCTCCCACTTCAATGAATCTAGTCTAGAAAACCTGCCACGTGCCCAGAGGATTGTTTCCTTGGTGATCCTAAATCCCATAAAATTGTCAATCACGATTAACCATCATGGTTACCAAAACAGGATGCATAAAGACTCAATTTTTGAAGAGCAGAAGTTTGTCTTGTGTTTGTGAAGCCTCAAAAAACAAAAAATCTAAGACTGAGGACGACACCTGGTCAGGAGCTGTCTTCCTCATGTGACATGAGAGGAGGCACCTTTGGGTAAGACACAAGTGGCACAAAGTCCTTTTACACTTGACCTTAACCCATCCCTGAGAGTGGAGTTCTGAAGACATAAACACGAGTCCCCGCCTCAAGTGTTGCACAGGGATTTAAGTCTCTAATATACATACTCAGGGACGCATTGATGTCTCAGAAGATGCAGTAACGTTCCTGTGTTTTGTATCTTCAATAGTGCAGGGTGGTAGAATACTAATTGATTTATTAGACTTTTGTCTACTTCATGAAGTTTTGTTTCCCAAACTCTACTTTCTCGTCAGTCTTTGTTAAACTAGAAATGTGTGGGCTTCCCCCCCCACAGTAATGATAACATTATCAAATAGTACATACTGCATTTTCTTGATAGGACTTGTCTAGTGCATGGACTGGCAGTGATGTTCTCATACCTGGAGTCTGTTTCTACCCAACCGCAACTGTGATACCTTAGACAAGTTACCTGTATTTATAGAAACCCCTATTTTTTAAGAAACCTACCACTTGCTGGCATTTCCCTTAAGTCTGAAGAATATTTATTTGTGTATTAAAGACTAAGACTTTCAACAATTAAAACCATTTACAACAAAATGGATTCGTCTGCCTCATACAGTCTGTGGCACTCCCAGGGCCAGCTTGAATTTCACCGTGTCTCACCCTGCTGCTTCCTTTGCCTTCCTGCAAGTTCCTTCCTTCCCCACACCCGGGCAGGCAGATGGAAGGTGTCCTCTATTATTTGTTGGTAACCATCCAATCAGTGGCTGCTGTGCTTTTGTGGTCATGTGCACAGTGGTCAAACATTTGTATCTTCTAATAGGAGGTTTCCAGTGGAGGCTGAACAGAGCCATACCTGGTCTTTCAGTTTCATCCCTCATATAGCAAGCACGTGGCTTTTTGGTCTATATGGACTGTCTTAGTTAGGGTTACTGTTTCCATGATGGAACACCATGACCAAAGTAACTTGGCGAAGAAAAGGTTTATTTGGCTTATTCTTCCACAGCGCTGTTCATCATCAAAGGAAGCCAGGGCAGGAACTCAAACAGAGCAAGAACCTGGAGGCAGGAGCTGATGCAGAGACCACGGAGTAGTGTTTACTGACTTGTTCTCCATGACTTGGGCACACTGGTCATATGGTCTTTTTGTCACAGCTAACAGGAAAGCTAAATTACTTTCTTTCAATAGCATTAAGCAAATAATTTCAGATCCCATGGTTCTGGGCACTGTGCTGTGCAGTGGCTATCAGAAGAAAATAAAACCAGCATGTCCCCTGACTTCAAGGAGATTACAGTCTATTGGAAAAGGAGAAAAATGAATAAGCACACAAAGTATATCGCTCTACATTTTGATCGCTTCTAGGAAGGAAAAGAAGAAGCTGGTAGCAGAATGAGTGTCTGAGGAGTTGGTGGGTGAATCATAGACAATTTCTCCGAAAAGAGGCCATTTACTCTAAGGGGGCAGAAGAGCTTTTCAGGCCTGCGAGGCTGACCTGCCGAGGAGGACTTTACTTAGTGTCTGGCAAGTGTGAGCAGGCAATCTGCTGCCAGGTAAGGGCCTGTGGAGGATTTGGAGAGCACTAGACATCCGTTGGGGAGTTCTGAGCAGGAAGGGATGTTTTGCCCTGTGCAGTTGCTGAGAAAGAGTAGTGAGTATGAGGTGCCAGTGGGGTGCCTGCTTCGGTGGCCCTGGTACACGCTGTGACGGTGGAGGTGAGAAGAGATTGGCAGGTTTGGAAGGGACCTCAGGAGGTTGGACTTCAAAGTCTTGACAGCAAGTAGGAATGTTCAGGATGAAAAAAAGACCCACTGGAGATGAGCGTAAGGCTGCTGTTAGAGGCATGCCACTTTCTGAAAGAGAAATGTTGGAAAAGGAGATTGTCTCGAGGCAGCATCAAGAATTTGCCAAATTAGGTCCGTGTATGAGCACAGAAAAGTAACCGTCCCTAGTGGTTTCTTTTCACCACTTTGTTCTGGCAATGGGGACATCCCCTTGATGTGTGTTCCTTTTGTTGTCCTTTTCTGTGGATCTGTGGTAACTGAAGGGTGTACAGACTCACTTGCCCATCAGCTTCCAAGTATTTTTTTTCATCATTAGTCAGAGGGTCACTAGCTCTTTCACGGTTTTGCCCATTTGCAAGCGTCTTCGGTTTTGAGGTGCAGGTTTCACATCTGCTTCAGGATGTCACAAAAGAGGGATCTGGACCTCATCTGTGCCTGGTCCTTGCACAGGTCATTCAGTGCCAAGGCATCCTCCTCCCGAAGTAAGAGCATCCTGGTGTCGGCTGCTGCCCCAGTCCGCAGCCCCACTGCAAGCCTGGCTGGGATCTGGGTAGATCTGGGTCCCTGTTGTATTACCAGCATACCTGCTTGCTTACACACACTCCCACATTCCGTCTCTGAAGTTTGGCTCTATTTCCTGCCTTTGGAAGTTGCCGGGAAGGAAACTCTTCTCTGTCTACAGAGCATGCTTGGTTTGGGACATGGGAACTGAATCAACTGGCAGGAAACAGATAGACTAGAGAAAATGCCAGGTATGTTTTGTACATACCTACTAGAGTGCTCAGTGATGAGACGTGGAATAGCCAGAGGTAACGGCTTACATGCCAATTTAATATTTTTTTAGATTTATTTTTAATTACATCTCTGTGTGTATGTGCTCATGAGCCAGGTGCCCTCAGGCTGGAGGTAGACCTCCTGGAGTCTGTTACAGGTGGTTGTGAACTGCTTACAACTGGATCCTGGGAATCAAACTTGGGTCCTCTGTGAGAGTAATGGGTGCTCTTAACCACTGAGCCATCTCCCAGCCTCACCACTTTAATTTTTAGAAAACGCATAGTTGAGGGCTTTTGTGAGGTAGAATGAAAGATCCCAATGGACTCCCCCCTCCCAATCCTGGGAATATAACCAGGGGCTTTGTGTGCGTATCAGAAAAATGCTGCACTGCTCAGCTGGATCCGGCTCTCTGCATTTTCTTTTCTTTCCTCTTGAGTCAGGCTCTCAAAATGTTGCCTAGGTTGGCTTTGAACTTAGGATCCTCCTGTCTCAGCCTCCTGAGTAGCTGCGATTGCCTGTGTTGCCAGGGCCAGGTGGGGCTTTTTGATGCTGATAGCAGCTGAGTTGTGTGTACTTATTGGTGCTAAGTGGGACTGGTCTTCTCCCAAACTGGAAAGTCCTTTGCAGTACTTCTCAGGGGCTCGCTTTACATCCTGAATGTCCCCTCCCCCTGTTGCTGGAAGTTTTCCTGTGTCCCGCCTGGCCCTGAGGTCCTGTAGCCACTTATAAAATAATCACTCAGAGACTTATATTAATTATCAACTGTATGGCCTATGGCAGGCTTCTTGCTGGCTAGCTCTTTCATCTTAAATTAACCCATTTCTATTAATCTATGTATCGTCACGTGTTCCGTGGCTTTACCTGAGTCCCATTACATGTTGCTCCTTGGGCAGTGGCTGGCGTCTCCCTTACTCTCCTTTCTCCTCTCCCTATCTCTCTTGGATTTTTCTGCCTGGCTCCATCCTGCCCTGCCATAGGTCAATGCAGCTTTGTTTATCAACCGATCAGAGCAACCCATATTCACAGCATAAAGAAACACATCCCATAGGACCCCCCCCCCCTTTTCTGTTGCTGACTGTTAGGATGTTTTCAGTTTAACGTGGTCTTCATATCACTTTGACCCAGCAGTCCCTCTAAACCCAGGTTTCCTTTCCAGTTAGAACCAAATCAGGGTAAAGGGCAAAAGGAAGGGTCCTCTAAATCTCAGCTGTTCTGTGTGGATGGACCAGCCCCTCTTCCTTAACCTGCTCTGCCTCCCAGGGGGCTTTGGAAGAGGCACTTCTTATTGTAGCAGACAGTGGTTTACCCTCTCTGCTCATCAGCGGTGCTTGTTCAAAGCCTGTGAGGCCAGCTCTGTGAACTCATTCTTGCTTCAAGTGTCTTCTACTTTGGTAACCCTAAGATGAGCATGTGAGAACTGTAAGAACTGCCACATACTGTGGGGAAGGAGATCTCTAGCTAAAGGATGCTGTGAGCCCCAGTTCACAGATTTCTTGCAACTTTTTGATCCTCAATAACCAAAGAAAAACAAAACAAAACAGCAAAACACCCAAACCAAAGCAAGGAAAAAGCCCATTACCCTGTGGGTCAGGCCTGAAGACAGTAGAGTAATTGTGGGCTTTCAAAATGGAGTCCCTTCAGCACTTCCTTTGTGTGGTGTTAACTGGTGCTTTTGGGTGGGGAAATATTTAATATTTGTTTACTGGCTCATGAGATGGGAAGTTGTCTCTGTGACTTTCAGTTACTGAGGTTTTAGCAGGGAACTATACTGTTGGAGGTTATTATACTGCTTTGAGCGCTGTTGGGCTTCTGTGGAGAGAGGATGTTAGGAGCCAGGGAGGTAGAAACACAGAGCCAACACTCTGTACCTTTAGAGCTACCATTAGCGAATGTGGTCTCTTTCTGTGTCGCCATGGTAGGGATGCTTTTGGTGTAGTATATTGAGCTGTTAGTAAGACTTGCAAGAATTCACTCATAAATTCTTGGACAACACAGAGAAATGGGATCATAAGTGATGCCTACCAATAGTAAAGCTCAGACACAGCCCTCCTCCGTCCTGAGCTGGTGGTCATTCAGAACTCACTGGCATATATACCTGCCAGCATCCATTCTAAGTGGATGTTGCATACACCATGTTGGGCTCAATATTTCAGTATAATCTGAGAGTACAATAAAGCAGAGCTTGTGGGAAAAACAGAAGGGAGCTGAGCCGCTGCCTGATTAGCTGTTTGGGAACTATGCATAGTGCCCTTACCCCATAGATGAGTAAAATGAAAAACAATTAAAAATTAGGCATAAAGGAGACCAACAGAGTGTAGATTTTTCCCATGATAATGACTTCAATATGGTTTTGGAAATATTAAATAAGAAATTATATGTTGCTCACTTATTGGATGCTGCCACTATTGAGTGTCTTGCGGATGAACTGAGTAGGCTTCCGAAGGCATCTGGCAGAGGAGGGGCCTGGGAATTCTGGCTTGATTCTCTTTACATTTTGAGCTTGTATCAGTAGGTGTGTTGGCTGACAGCAAGCACAATTGTTTGCACAGCCTTTAAGGGTTTTTGATAATGTGTTGAAGCCTCTTAGAAGGAAAGCCCTACTTAAATTAAAGCAGCTCCGTGAACTAATAAACCCTGAACTTATTTTAATGAGGAAAGTAGCAAAACAGTCCACATAGGGATTTGCCACATGAATGAGTTTGGGTATTTTTTTTTTGCTCTATCACTTTACCCATTGGATTGCTGAAATGGTTTGCTCACAGCCTATGATAAATCAGTGCCTTTCAGACACATCTTTGCCAGTACCATCTCGATTGTTCACCTGATCTGGTCAGCCTGTGTCATGGCTTGGATGCCACTTCTCGTCCACTGTGGGGTTCTGGCTCTTCCCTTTACAAGCCTCAGAATATATGGCTGGTTCCCTTGTCATTTGCCATCATTAAGAGCCTGTGTGAGGGCCTGGAGAGATGGCTCAAGGGTTGAGAACACTGGCTGCTCTTCCAGAAGCCCCGGGTTCTATTCTCAGTACCCACATGGCAGCTCACAACTGTCTATAACTCCTGTTGCAGAGGATCTTACACCCTCTCACAGTCATACACGCAGGCAAAACACCAATGTGCATAAAATACAAATACATAAATTAATTTTTTTTTAAAAAAAGAGCCTGTCTGAGTGGAAAAGCTGTTGTCTCGTGATAATCACTCCCATCTGCCCATGCCAGGTTGGAAAGAAACATACTCATGAGAAAGAACGCTCACAAGAAGTGCCAACTGCCAGATCCCCAGTGAATGAGGGGTGTATCTGGAGGCACAATGGAAAATTTTGATTAAACATGCAAACCGGCTGACCAGATCGGCAGAAGGGGGAGTGACGGTTTTCTGTTGAATACTTGTGTTTTTATTACTTTGGAATATACTTGCATATGTTTCTCTTGGCTCTGAGGAGAAGTAAAAAGTTCATTAGCACGATTCAAAGTTATAATAAGGGCTGATTACTCAATTGGGATGACTTTCAAGATTAGACGCGTCGGTGAGGGGTAAATACAAAAATATATCTATGGGACATTCTGCTTTAGACCAGCTTGGTGTTGTAATCTCAGAGAATAAAGGTGATCCTTTATTGAGCTGTTGTTGTGTGCCTCAAGGACTTATTTGGAATTCTTGGATTCAGTAGTTATTTGGACAACCTTATGAGGTGTTAGTTTTGCACCCATTTTACAGATAGGGAAACTAAGGACTTACACAATTACCTGGTCAATTGGTCATAGAACTAGGCCCCACCTAGTCCTGACGTCAGAGCTCATCCCCTCACTCTTCACTTATGTTTATCGGCTAATTTCCTTATTTAAGAACAGGTTCCCTGTAAAAAGCCAGTACTTGAGAGCTGGCTCCTTGCTTTTCCCTTTTTTTTTTTTTAAACCGGAAGTAGCATAACCACTGTTGTCACACAGTCTTTGTAAAGGTCACGAGAATGATGAAATGGTGATCCACACTCGTATTTGTAGCAACTTAAGTCATTGTAGGCTTTTATCTTTGACGATTATTTTTATTAGTTTTTGTCACAGGGACTTGGAGAGAAGGCATTTCTGGGCCCGTGTTTTAGTTCTGTTCTGATGTCCTCCTCCATGAGCCTTCCTCCGCAACCCTGTCACCTCCTGGAGCTACGAAGTGACTTGATAGCAAGCCAAGAGGGCGGTGCGGGTGCTCTGAGTAACGCCTGAAGGCAGTGGCGACTAGGGGTCGAAGGTGAGTGAGATTCGGGCATCTCAGGGATGCGGGCATCTCAGGGAAAGAAAGAAAGCTCCTGGAGACTGCAGCGTCCTGAACTGTAGAGTTGCGAGGGCCTTAGCGTACATCCTTAGGAAACCTGTGCCTTACCCCTGGAGGAAAGAAGTGACTCTCAGCCCATCACAGCGGCCTCTGCACTGCTCCGAGTTGCTTAAGACAGTGTGACTACTAATTTAAATATGTTCAAGGGACTTGAAGGGGTTTTCATATTAGTGTAAGGAGTCTCGTTCTCTGTCAGGTCTCTTTGACACTTTACATAACTTTCCTGACAAATGACACCCAAAAGCTACAGCTGGTAATGAAGGATGATGAATCTGAATTCTCACTGAGCATGTAAATAGAATAAGAAGGACCACCCAGCCTAGTAAACAGAACATCGCCAGTAAGTGAAGCCCGGATCTCGTTTTCATTCCTCATTCTAGTAAAAATGACTCTGAATACTATTTTAGTGACTCCTTTGTTTTTCTTTAAGGTTACATAAATATAAACAACATGTTTTTCAAAAGGCAATTTTCCCTGAAATTTTCAGTGGTTTGCTTAATATCGGCATCACATTTCCGATTTCACCCATGTTGATGTGTCAGGGATTTGTTTTTGTTCTTTGAGTGCACACACAGTTTCTATGACTAGAGAGTGTTTGATTTCTCCCAGAGGAGGCTTCTGTGTCTAGTTTCTTGTTGTTGGGAGGTGGATGACTCCTTTGTCTACCTCCTAGAGCACAGAAACTACAGTGTTTCTCCCATGTGTACACAAGAGCGGAGATTCTGTCTTGAGATCATGAAAACCATACACACTTTGGTTTCATTAGGCAGTGCCAGCTTTTTTCCAGAACTGTTCTGTCAATTTACTTCTCACCAGTAGACAGAAATGCCTGTTGTTTTGCGTACTTGCTGACACTTGAGTAGTCGCATTGTGTGAAGTTTCCGTTCTCTGGGGTTTTTCACTATTCCCTTCTTCAGTGCCCACGATGTAACATAGTGTTGACTAACAGTGTTTGTTTTTGTGTCATACAACATCATTTAACTCTGGAGAGAGAAATACCCTGGACGCATAATATGGAAGGGTAGCATAGGGACGCTAAGGGCGGAAGGCACTTTGAATTTCTCATCCTTTGGGACTTGGAATATGATTGCGGTTTCTGTGAATACTTGGAAACAACTTCTGGGTCATTTTCTTGACCTTTGGGTCCTCCTGGTAAGTGTGGTCCCAGCTTGGTGGTTCAGCTACCAGATATTTTCTTATCAGTGCAGTGGTTGTGATACTTGTTGGTTTTACGATGATGAGTGACCATTTTGTGTTGTCATATTTTGTGGAACTTAAGATCGCCACTGCATGACAACGCTGGAGAGAGGCCAGGTCTTGTGGTGATACTTCACTGTGTCTCTCCACCTGGGGAGAGACAAGGAGTGAGCTGAGCTGGTGACTGGGAGCAGAGAACTACTCTTGAGAGAAAAGGACTTCTCAGCTGTCTGTCCTGACTAATCTGTTGGTTAGTGCTGAAGGCTACTGCATTATCTCAGAAGCCACATTTCCCCCTGGGTTTGAACTTTGGCCATTGCTGAGATCAAATTTTTTTTTTCAGAAGAGAAGATGACTGAGATGGCGGTGGCCAAGGCTGGCACTCTTGGCACCTCTGTGCTGGAAGTCAACCTCTCCCCTCCCTCCTTCCACCCACCCTCATGGGGAGAGCTTCCCTGGGAGCTACTGCTGAACGGGTGCTGGTGCAGCTGATTTGGGGTTGACTAGCACTGACCAGAGGGAGCTTGGGGACCAGCCGATCCTGGGAGTTCTGCATCCCCTCCCTTTGTTCTGGTTTCAGCCACACTTGAGTGGAATCTCCTGTAGCAAGCAGCAATTGACCGGCACTCATCAACTCCTTTTCATCGCCAGCACCCCTTGGAAAGACTCTCCACCCTATTAAGTTCCCAGCCTTTGGTTACCCTAAGAATTTGGACATAAAATGGAAATGTGGCCTGTCATTAGAGGTGACTTCTCGGACTCCTGTTGGAGCAGACAGAACGATTTGATGGCTTCCCTGTTCTGTGTAGCCTCAGAGTGAAACCTGTGATGGCAAAGAGCTTTTGTTGATGAAAGCTAAAATAAATCGCACCCCCAGGCCTTACCTTTCTGATTAGGATGGCCACTGCTGTCAAATATAAAGATGTTTGAACACTGTCTACAGATAATCTTCAATGTGTTATAAGTGACTTGACACGGAGTTCATAAAACACCCTGAGGGTTGTAAGGGGCTGGTTCTGACCCACCATCAGCAGGATTCACCTCCTGTTATTTTTCCATCGAAGGTGCTAGAAAAGCAAATGTCCCAAGCTGTCAAGGCATCTCTGAAGCAGAGTGTGAACACAAATGCTCTCTGTGTGTCTCCTTTCTTCCTCCAGCCAAACCTGCCTGGAGATAAGATAGCTTGATTTAAGATAGCTTGAGCTAAGGAAACGGTAGGAGGCACGAAATTTGGTGTGACTTGGATTGTTTTATTTTAACTACTAAAGATGATTATTGTGAAAAATATTAAGCCAGAGTTAAATTGTGCCTTATAGAACCTATAACTTATTTTTTCTTAGAGGTTTTTAAAAGAAAGAAGAAAGTAAGTCTCATTCTCTGATTGGATTAATTAATGTTTAGGTTGAGGTTTTCTGAATTGACACTGCTCAGGAAAGCCATGATTTCAGAATACTTATGTCAACATTCTGGCTTGTTATGTAAACCAAGAACTGATTTGGTCTTATATTTAATATTACATTTGACAGACTATGTAGTAGACATGGCACCTTGTGAGAGGTACTTATGTCTGACGTTTTGTCTTGTATTAATAAAGGAATGATTGAAAATTTCAGTTCTGAAGGGAAGAGGAGTTGAACATTTTCCTTTGCTGTGACGGAAGGATATGAGATGGGCTTGGACAGATGCTGTCTGACCTTCCGGGTCAGGGATTTGCTTGGGTTTGGAATTGAGGGCAGGATTCCTGGGGAGATGCTGCATTTCTCAGGACAGAGTTGGGGAGGCTCTTTTCTTGCTGCCAGTCTCCTTTCTAACGAGTAATTTTCCATGGAAACTGTCCTTTATTTTATTTTATTTTATTTTATTTTATTTTATTTTATTTTATTTTATTTTATTTTATTCCTAGTTACTTGTAATTATTTCTGGAATTCTCAGGACCTGGAGGTGTGTCTTCTGTTACTGTTTTCACTATAGGGTGGTTAGAGTCTTTAGTATCAGGAATTCTGAGACTTAAGTTCATGACAAACCTTCTTATCTTCCAGATATAAGGCATGCCCTTCAGGAGATTTTTTTTTCCCTAAAGTTTAATTCTCCCCCATTGTACACTAAGGAATACAGGAATAAAAGGGGAGAAAAGACAGAAGAGGTAACTTTTTTTCCCTTTTTTTATTTTGGTCTGGATATAAATTTTCTAAGTAGTTAAGGGCAGAAACGGAGAGAAGAGAGCAAGTTCCATGTAGTAACTTAGCCGGGGTGTGCCGTTAAACCGGGATGGGTGCTGGAGAGGAGATGTGGGCCCTACAGCAGTGGGTGTATTTTAACAGGGGTGCGATTTCAAAGTCCTTGGAGTTTCTACTTTTGTGGATAGGGCAGAGGACAGTTTTAAGAGTCCCCATGAGAATGAGTGGTTGCTTTGGTGAAAATCAGTGGGCATATAGCTGGACTGTGTTGGCGTCGTATGGAGAGGGAAGGAAAGAATGTAAAAAGGGACCTCCTCGTTCTGACATGAGAACCAGAGGTCCTCAGATTGGGCTGAAAGACTGAGTCAGTTATGCTGACAGCAGTCTCAAAGTCGTGTGCCAACACAACAGGATTCTAGGTTCTACAGAATCCGCTGCAGGTCTGTGGGACCAGGGTAGCAGTCTTTCAGATGGTCTAGGCTATCACCATTTCAACACAAGTCTCTGTGCCAAAGAAGCAAAAAGCACTGGGTGCTGGGACTGATGGTCCTTCTACTCACGTGTCTCTGACTACAGTAAGTCATATGTGCACTTCTGTCCCAGCCTATCAAGTATAATCCCCTTGTGTGCCCAGAAAATGAGAAACAGAAAAGTTGGTGTAGAGGTTGACCACAAACCCCATTTTTAATGTGAGAGGCTCTGAAAGAGAAACTGGTAATAAGAGCTTTATTTGAGAAACTTCTGAGCTACCTAAGTAACTGTGTTCAGTGGACAGTTGGATATTTGAGAGAGAGAGGGAGAACAAGGAACTGGAGGAAGTGGGGGAGAGAAGCAAGTAGGTAGGCTCAGACTTTTCCTGTACATTTAAAACAAATATGTGAGTTACATTGTCTAGCGAGAGTCTAGAAAAAGGTAGAGTCTTCAAAATGAGTTCTGTATTAGTTAAGCTGGGCTTAGCTCTTGGTGGGTCTCACTGATGTTTACATGGTCTCACTGCTTACCCATGTGCTCTGGGACAATGTGAGGCCACAAAGTAACATAACTGCTCCATCTGGTCAGAAGTGTAGCCTGTTTTACTCCTGTTAGATCCTTGGTGTCTGAAAGAATACCTAGCAGGAGATAACAGTTTACAAATTACATGTTTTGATTCATCTCATACATTCATTTGAGATACTTTTATCAAAGAATAGTGAAGTGAGTCATTTCTCATTCAGTACCAACAAATACATATAGTCACATGCCTGTCATCAGAGCCAAGAAACTGGCTTTTTATCACTCTCTAAAGTTCCCCTGTTGGGGGCTAGAGAGAGGGCTCAACAATTGGCAACTCTGGCTGCTCTTTCCCAGCACCCACAGGGCAGCTCAGAACTGTCTGTAACTCCAGTTCCAGGTGATCCTACATCCTCACACAAACATACATTCAGGTAAAACACCAATGCATATAAAATTAAAATAAAAATAATAAAAATCTTGAAAAAAGTTTCCTTGTAATCATGCAGACAGTTGTTGCCTCTACTGATAAGCTTTATAGCAATGTAATTTTGTCTTTCCTAGGGTTTTCTTTAACTAGAATTATACAATATATGCTCTTTAATGCTTGGCTTCTGTTTGTTTAGCAAAGGTTCCTGTTGTTGGTTAACAAACTATCCCATAGAGAGTAGGCAGTAAATATTTGAGACTTGTAGGCAATGTGGTCTTTGTTGGAACTGTCAACTTTGTCATCCATAGTGTGGATGGTCTTCGACAGTACTGTGTTGCAGCAAGGTGTGTTACCTTGCTTTACCAATCATAAGGCTCTCAGCCAATAAAAATTATAGAATACAAGATGACTTAACAAGAAAAAATAATGTATTGATTTAATTAAAAATTTTCATGATACAGGATCCTTCAAAATGTGGTCTCATTGACCACCAAGAGAATTTTCTTTATGCTTGGGTTTAGTGAAGAGTAGTTACCCATGTAGACATTTAATGGGACCGGAGAGTCTGGGCTGTTGGTAATAGACTGAGAGGTAAACCAGCAAGGTCTGTGGGCCACTTGGTTTCTTTTCATCTTCTCTGGGGCATTCCTTCTTCCTGAGTAAGACTTTGCTAGGGTGAGAGGCTTTCAAAGTTAAAGGGGAAGAGAATGACCTTTATGGATGTAATTATAATCTGGGGGAACGGCAGTTCTAATATTTATAAGCAGCCTCCAGAAAAGAAAGGAAAACACAAAACAAAACAAAACAAAACAAAACAAAACAAAACAAAACAAAATAAAAAAAGTCTGATTTCCATGACCTTTTTTCAGGGGCTGAGATTTGAGTTAGAGACAAGGAAGAAGGGACGGGGCCAGAGGGACATTTGGTTACTGAGGCCTCCTTTTCTCCCTTGTTGGTAATAATCAGCATGACACAATATTGAAACTGGGGTAACACTTTTTGAGCCCAACAATCTATGACAGAGTCGATGTGACTCTATACCCATAAAACTTCGATTATAAAAATAGGCAGAGGACTGGATCCCATAGCGTGAGGTATGTCAATACCCAGCTTAGCAGAATTGATTTTTTATGCTATATATATCAATAATCCACTGTTTTGAAATTGCTGAGTCATTGTCCATTGTTTGTATGTCATTCCATAATTTGTTGATCCATTCATTACTTGATGAGCATTTGAGATGTATCTAGTTATTGGCATTTATGAATAAAGATGGTAAGGTCATTTATATAAATGTGTTTGTGTAAACATATGTTTCACTGAGTTTAGGTAAATCCTTAGAATTAGAATTGATGGGCCATAGAATAAATGTATTAAAAGTTTTAAAAGAATTCCATTTTTTTTTATCAGTAATATATGAAAATTCTAAGCCTTTGCCATTGTAGTATAGATGTACTGGATGAATACATAAACCTTAGTAGATGTAAATTGTAGATGAAAATAGGTTGTGAATATTGTAAATATTGTCTGATGTAGCTGATTCTTTCAATTTTTTAAATATTTATTTTATTATTTTTAATTGTGTGTATGCTTGTGTGTCTGTGTCTGTGGTATATCCACAAGCCAGTGCCTGAAGGGGCTAGAGGCATCAGATCCCTTAGAGCTGAAGTCATAAGTGGTGAATCAGCTCAGGTTGGTGCTGGGAATTCAACTAGGGTCCTCCATAAGACCAGTAAGCACTCTTAACTTCTGAGCCATCTCACCAGCCCAGTCGATTTTCTTTTTTTAAATGTTATTCTAAAATGCTTGTATCCCATCTTAGGGTTTTGCCATGCATTTTGTGCAAATTTCCTATTCTTAAATGTCAAGTTTGTTAATAAAATTTTCCTAGTAAAGAAATTGCAGTCATCAGCTTTGTAGACAGCAGTGAAGTCAGTGTGATACTTACACAAGTGCAGCATGCAATTATTCTTCACTCTCTGCAAGTGCTTAAATCACATAGGTCTTGCTAGTTGGTTGAGTTTAGTATTGGTTGAAATCCCTTTGAGATTTATACAGCCTAATTTGATCCCATTTTTAAGAGATGGCTGATTTACCTTCTTCTAATGGAACTCACAAATACCCGCAGGCAGATGCTGGGTTTTTTTTTTCCCTCCTAGAAATGCCATTTTCATCTGCCATGCCCAGAGAGTTTTGTGCTCTGTATGTATGGTGGAATTAATTTTTGCTTGGACAATTTTTAAGTAGCTGTTTGAAATGTCAACCATGTCTTTCTTTTTTTTTTTTTTTTTCTTCAATTTCAGTCAGTTTTTATGAACTTCCACTTTAAGCTGTGTAACTTCCCAGTGAACTCTCGTTTGTACCCCAGTGAATCGATTTGCTGGTTAGGTTCTTTTCTGTAATAAGATGAGACCTGCTACCCAAAAGTGATTATTTCAGTTTTGAGTACTTCTTCTGGGGTTGTGCTCTGAAGAGCTAGATGTCAATTAAGATTATTTCTTATTAGTGGAAATAAAATCATGTTATCTCCTTATAAAAGAATCTTTCTTTTCTTTCTCTAGGTGAGGAAGTAAGTTCAACTCAGAAAAAAGTTCATCCACTCATTAAGTGAAGAAATACAAAGATAGGGTCCTGAAAAGACCCCTGTTTTACCACAATTAAAATTGATCTGATCTGTGGGGTGTTATAAGGTGTCTTTCCTGTAGAACTGGCTCTCTGAGGTGGTATTAAGTTGCAAATTCTATCACAGTATTCAGAATTGAGTCTTTGTTAAGTATCAACATCCCACGCTAGAACTGACTTCCTGTCAATGGAAAAAAACAAAAAACAAAACAAAACAAAAACAAACAAACAAAAAAATGAAAGCATGCTCCTGAGGTTGCAGGGGCTATTATATTAGAATGAGGACTAGTCATGAAAGTGTGCATGGCCCCCTCTCCTCCTTTTTAAGAGACACGTTGATTGTGATCTGCTGTGCCATAGTGGGGAGGCTAATGGTGATGGTTATTCTTGCTTAGGGCCAGCACCGCTTTAAGTGTGTGTACTAAGGTTAGAAGAAATTTAGTGTGGTGGCTTAACATGGGCTTCAGACCAGCCTACCCTGCTCACTGGTATTCTCAAGGAACCCATCTCCTCATTCTTAGAGTTGGTTGATGATACCACTTATGTCCTTTGGCTGTTGTGTGGACAGAGTGTGTAAATATGTGTGCACTGTTAACAGTGAGTTCTATAGTGTGGCTCCTATCACCACCATCTTAGTTATTCATCAGTGTTCCTCCTGAAGAACCTGTGAGATAGATGCTATGGTTTTCTCCATTTCACATTTGATTAAAATAAATTGAAGAGATTCATTTTCTAGAAAGCAGTGAAACTCAGATTAGTAGACAGGCAGGCTGTGTACCAGGTCTCCGACAAGACTGAGCCTGTCAGCCAATCTTGGATCTAGGAGGAGACCGTGGGGGTTCTACCCCTCCCTGCTGAATTATTGGCTAATGATAGATTCTTGGGGAGGGACCGTTATTGTCTTCAGTTGTGTACCCAACAGTGGACCGATGAGATGTCACACAGATAGATACATGCAGATGGTCCTAGTTAAAACCAGTGAGTCAAAAAATAAAAACCCAAACAGAACAGCATGAATGTAGGAACGGGACTGTGTGGGAGAAAAAAGGGATGACCAATGGGGTAAGGGAGACCAGAGAGGCAATGTGTGTGTGTGTGTGTGTGTGTGTGTGTGTGTGTGTGTGTGTGCATGTGTGTGTGTTTGTGTGTGTGTGCACGCGTGTGTGTGCGTGTGTGCGTGTGTGTGCGCGTGTGTGCGTGTGTGTGTGTGTGTGCATGTGTGTGTATGCATATGTGTGTGTGTATGTGTTTGTATGCGTGTGTGTGCATGTGTGTGTATGCATGTGTGTGTGTGTGTGTGTATGAGAGAGAGAGAGAGAGAGAGAGAGAGAGAGAGAGAGAGAGAGAGAGAACCACGTGCACTATATAACATGTGAAATTGTTGCACAGATCAATTAAATACTACCTTATAAAGATACAGGGACTATAGAAGTATCTATGCGCCAAGGAGAGAGTCTTGGAAGAAACCAACTTGTTTTATTTTCTACCTTTAGATTTCTGAGCTGTGAGAAAATATACTTCTGTTGTTTAAAACAGGAGGAAGAAGAGGAGGAGAAGGAGGAAGGAGAAGAAGGATGAGGAGGAGAAATGGGGAGCGCAGGACAGGTTGAATCTAGTCTGTGGCTGTTCCTGGCTGTCCTCTCCTGCTTTTTCCCTGGCTAAGGAGGAAATGGTCCTCCCCTGGGATGTAATCCACAGCAGAGCAAAGGGGTCCACAGGAAGAGGAGAGTAAGAGGGCTGTCTTGTCCTAAGTGCTTGGACTTTCCCACGAGTTCTCCAGGGGAGTCCCTGTATTCTAATTTAAATTTTTTTTTTTTTTAAATTAAAAAGTATTTTCAGTGTATAGTTGGGCAAACCATGAATGGAGATCTCAAAAGCCCTGGACATCAGGGAAACTTGTGGTTTCTGTCCCTTCTTTCCTGAAGGAATTTTTGATAGCTTCTGTACGGGACTGAGGAATCACACACAATACTTTTAGTCCCCACTGATCCCACAGTTTCTGGTTAGCAGGGAGCTGATCAGGCATGAATGGACCATGTTTACCGCCAGTCTTCTTGCTGGGATGGCCTGTCCCTCAGATGGCATTGTGGGAAGCTGGAAGGACATAATCAAGGGCGTTGTGCCATCGTAGTGGGGCCAGTCCTCTCTGCACTGTTGCTTCTCTAGGTATTCGGTCACACCAGACTTGAGATATTTCTTGGGGAGGAAGGACCTAGAACGAGTTGAGTCCAGGTCGCCTCTCTCACAGAGAGTCTTCCTTGGTTCTGAACGAGGAGAGGAAATGGCTCTCTCACGTTCTGTCATGCAGCTGTTAAGGCAGTTCTCTGCAGGGAAGCCTGGGCCTCCCAGGATCTTACCTGTAATACCCACTCTCCAATTTACCCCCAGCATAGATCTTCTCCTAGAACATTCTGCATCTCTTATAACCCAGAAAAAATTCTCTCCAAATCAAACAAACCTCCCTGGATTTAGGGTGACGTCCTCATTTCCTCTTCTGTGTTGTAGCCCTGTCATGTCTGAGTGTGTTGTGTAAACGGACGTGGAGTTTCTGTCCTGTCAACTGATCCCAAATACCTGGCAGCCACTTCCCAAATTACTGTACAGAGGCTTATATTAATTATAAATATTTGGCTGATAGCTCAGGCTTATTACTAACTAGCTCTTACATTTGAATTCACCCATTTCTATTAATCTATTTATTGTAACATGGTCTGTGGCTTACAGGTCCTCTGGCATTTTGTTCCTTGGGTGGCTGGCTAGTGTCTCCCTCGACTCCTCCCTTCTTCCTCTGAGTCCTCAGTTTAATTGTACCACCTAACCTTATTCTGCCTTGCCATAGGCCAGAACAGCTTTATTATCAACCAATGAGAGGAATACATATTCACAGTGTACAGAAGGGATCATCCCACAGCAGTGTTGTAATTCTTATAGTATAAGAGTTCCTGGCCAGTGACGACTCTGTGCACCATAAGGTGACACTATTAGTGTGTTCTTCAGGTTTCAGTCATCCATGTGCCCTGTGACTGGTGATAAGGACACTAGGGCGGGTGTCACTCTAATTGCTTTATAAATATTTCATCTTTGTAGCTCTCTTTGTTTTCTCCTCTGATGAGCAATAGCTGGCGCGCTATAAAAACGAAGAAGTAACAAGGAGAGAAAAACACAACATTTGTTCATCCAAGTTCTGTGTGTCACAGGAGTTTTCAGAAATCCAGACCTACAGACTGAAGGAGAACTTGTTCTGCAGCTTGCTCGGGGGTGGACAGCTTGTGAAACATGATTGAGGAAGACAGTTTGCCTTGCTGGACCGGACCCAGCAGAACTCTCCAGATTCTCTTTAGTTTCCCTTGCAGCCCTCCTTCCTCCTAGGTTTCAGGAAGGCCCTGAAGGAAGAGGAATGATGGCTTTTCTGGCTAGTTGTTGATAATTTGACACAGACCTGAGCAAAGGGAAACCTCATTTGAGGAACTGCCTCCATCAGATTGGCCCATGGGCCTAGCTGTGGGCATTTGATTGATTAATGGGAGAGACTGCCCTTTGGCAGGTGGATTGGACGAGAAGGCAAGCTGAGCATGTCCCGGAAAGCAAGACAGTGCCCTGTGTTTCTTCATGGTGTCTGCTTCCGTGGCTTCCCTGACAATGAACTGTCAACTTTGAAGTGTAAAATAAAAACCATTTCCTTCCCAATTTACTTTTGGTCAGGGGATTGCTCTAGTAACAAGAAGCAAACAAAGATAGATAATCGTCCCCAGGAAGAAAGGCGAAGGGAGAGAATGACTTTCAAGGGTTGCCTTTGTAGGTTTGATGGAGAGAAGTTCTAGTGTCTGTGACTTGCTGAGGGAAGAGGATGCTTCATTTCTGTGGCCTGCTTCAGGGCACAAAGGGAGCAGAGAAGGGAGAACAGGGACCGAGGAATGGCAGTGACCTTCAGGCCTAAGTCTCCAGGGTGCAGAGCAACATACTTGGGGTGTGTTCCTCCGACCAGCACTGCCAGTGTTGGTCCAGCTTGCAGATGAGAGCAGAGGGACAGACATCATGTGACTTGTTGAGAGGCCTAGAGCTTTGGGCCAGCACCCAGGTCCATCTGTGGCCCCAGATAAACCTGTACCTATGTGGAGAATGAGACGCGAGGGGCCCAAGGGAAGGAGGAAGAGGTGGAGGCCAATGCAGAAGTGTGCTCCTGTGTCATCAGGTTGCCTTTGCTGCTGAGGATGACTGTTTTGTGTGTGAGGGCTATCAGATGGAGACCAGCACTCCCCACCAATCTGATGCAAACAACGTTCCTAGGCTGGGCGGAGAGTTCGGTGTCCCTGAGTGAGGCAGAGAGGGAAGTCTCATATATTGTTTTTTTGATCAGCAGGTTTGGAAACTTTGAGTGCTTGGCTGAAAGCTGGTGGAAAGACTGTGGTGTTTCCTGTGGCTGTCAGTCTGGCTTCTGAGATAGGGAATTGGGCCTTGGCTCTGCCTCTTACGTGGGAATGTGTGCATGTCACCGAGGGACAGGCTTATGGGGAGGAGGGGAGCAGCAGAGGAAAAGGGAATTTGAAAAGCAAATATCCACAAAACCAGAACAAGAGAGGAAGTGTGTGCAGTAGTTTGCAAAATAATGGACTTTCCAGTGGAAATGCTGATTCCCAAAGCCAGGGAGCCCAGAGTGAGGGGGAAGAGGCCCAGCAGCCCGCTTCAGTCTCATCCTGTTTTCCATTGAGCTTCTACAGGAGGAAAAGAATCTGGAATAGGCCCCTCTTACCTCTGAGCTGCTGGCTTCCTTTCTATTTCTGTCTAAGAAGACAACTGAATAGTTGCTGTTTGAAAAAAAAAATGCTGGAGGGCTTCTCTGCAAGAAACCTGGATTTTAAAACTAAGTCATTGGCTTGAATATTCCTTCACATTTTTAGCAGTCTCTTCATTTGTGTTTAAAGAGCCCGTGATTCATTCATTTGTTCTGGAAAACTTAGAGCAGTTTCAAGCCATGCCTGGAACTGCAGAGGTGAACAAGACAGGATTCCTACCCTTGGGCAACTGGCATAAACTGATAGTGCAAGGGTAGGGAAGAGGTCTGGTGTTGTGAAGTCCTTCTGAGCACCCAAGAACAGGTCTTTTGGAAGTCTCTAGCTCCCGAGGCTCTTCAGGAGCTGCGTTCTGTGGGGAGTGGCTGTGTACCGCTGGTGTGGAGGTCTGGGTGGGCCTTTCTGAAGCTGACGCAGAGCAGAAGGAAGAGACAACAGGCCAGCTCAGAAAACAGCACCTTTTTGATGAGGAGACAGACAGGAACCTTTGCCACAGATTTTCTTCCTCACCACACCCCAGCTGGCTGCAAAAGGGATTTGCCTGCTTCAAGCTCCACTGTCAGAAGGCGCCGTGAATGGACTGTTGCTGATCTTAAGGGAAAACCAGCCTGGCATATACCCACTGTGGGGCATAGAGGTGGGGAACAGGGATGGTTGTTGAAAGCAGGCTGTGCAGGGTTTGGTCCAAGTCTGGAGTCTCCTTCACACAATGAAAGCCGGAAGTAAGGTGCTCAGGTTCAAGATAACCACAAATAAAAGTATTCTTTTATCATTTTATCTCCTAATTTGTACCCAAGAAGCTGTAGTTAACAGAATTTTGACTGTATTCTGTAAGTTGGAAATAATTACATGGAAGATTTGGGAGGCTTTCCTGGAGACCGTCTCTCCAGCAGGTGATGATAATTCAGTATGGACTTAGGAAAAAAATGTTTTCTGCTGTGTTCCGTTGATTTCTGCCCAAATCTATCCAGCAGCTCTCTTTTCTTGAGAAATCAGGGAGGCAAACAGCCTCGATTCATTATTTCCTAATATCCCGTGAGAAGTCAGTGCCACAAAATAATGGTCTGTGAAAAAAAATCTGGACAGATACACTTGCACATATTGTAGATTGGATATGGAAAATTTTACAGGACACGTGTTATTGTAGAGTCCTGAGAAGTCCTGCAGTAGCTCCCCCTTACTGCCCTTTAAAGAATACTATGGCAACTTCATCATGGGCTGTTGACTCAGGCAGGTGTAGCCTGTGTTCTGACTGGCTGGGCCGATATGTGGATGTGAGACATAGGACACGTTGTCTGGTCTGTAATGGTACCTTTTCCAGAACATTGTTAGGACAAGTATACAGTGCATATAGCAGTTATTAGTAGCTACTATTTGCTCCAGTGTTTACCAAGATCCTGACTCTCTTCTTTACAATTTCTTTTCTCTTTCTGGCATTGCATTCATAAATATCTCAGAGAAGTCATGTTGTGTGAGAGATTCTAGAGTGAGACTAATTCCTGAAATCCAAGCATGACTTCAGTTAGCGGTCCCAGAGTGGAGAAACAGCTCCTAAGCCCTGAGGACTAGGTGATGTTGGAACTCTACAGCTGGAGAAACCAAGTCAATTACTACTGGGTAGCAAGCTTTAGTTGTATAACCGGGCTATGTTTTATGATAGTCATCGATGAAAAGATAATAACTCAGGGCAGTAAACAGGAGTAAGGTTCAATTACAAGTCATAGAACCCTTGCTCAAACTTACAGCAAAACAGGGAATTCATTTGTTCCTGTATCTAGGAAGGGTATTAGCATTGGCAAGTGATGGAAACCGGAAACTTGGCAGTGAAGACCCAGACCTGACACCCTCTTTGCTACCCTTGCTTTCATTGGCTGCTGCCCTTCTCGCCTTTACACAGACTCTTGACTCACATGAAGTTACCCAGGTCTTCGGACAGCTTTAGCTTCTCCGTCCTTGGTAGGAAGAGAAAGGACCCTTTTCTCTCACACCTCATGGGCAGTCACCAGAAACAGACTTCTTCGGGTCCCAGCTGTTCATGGTGCCAGCCACTGGTGTCAGAGACATGGCCCAAATATAAATATCCCTGGTCAGACAGTAGCCATTGGGTGGGGCCTCCTTCCCCAAAGGAGCAGTAGTGTCAGGGATGGACAGAGTTCCCTACAGCTGTGTGTGACGGAGAGTGTTTGGGTTAGATACTGTCCTTACCTGTTTCGTAGGTGTTCATTTTTTCTTTCACATTGAATTCATTTTCCTATTAGCTTTTAGCAGTTTAAAAAACACATATATTTCTTCAACCCATTCTCACTTTATGTCTCATCTCCCTCTTATACACTTGAGACTATCAATGTCCACTTGTAAAGCTAGTCTGTATAATGAGTGCTTTCAAAAGTTCAAAAGTGAGATTAGCATCAACCTCCTTTAGTGCCCTAGTTCTTAATCAGCACCCTGCGGCCGCCAAGGGGCAGTTGGCAGTGCCTGAAGACATTTTGTTATTTCATGATGGAGGTGCTGCTGGCCTCTGGTGGGCAGGGGTGGGGAGCACTGTCAGCCGCCCACAGTGCACTGATACGCACGTTTGTCAAGGACCATGTGGTCCCAAATGCCCGTGGTTTGATGCTGTGGTTGAGAAACCCTGCAGCAGTTGCTTTGTGAGACTAGAAATTTTCCTGACTAGATGTGTCACTCTAAATTGTGTGGAGTTTGAAGTTCTTGTCTTTTTTTTTTTCTTTTCCTCTTCATTTTTTTTTATTTTGAGACAGGGTTTCCCTGTGTAGCTCTGGCTGTTCTGGAAATCACTCTGCAGACCAAACTGGCCTTGAACTCTCAGAAATCTGCTTGCCTCTGCCTCTTGAATGCTGGGATCAAAGGTGTGCACCACAACCACTCACCCGGCCTAAAACTTATCTGTCTGTCTGTCTGTCTGTCTGTCTGTCTGTCTCTCCCTCCCTCCCTCCCTCCCTCCCTCCCTCTCTCCCTCCCTCCTTTCTTTCTGCATGTATGCCTGCACACCAGAAGAAGGCATCATATCTCATTATAGACGGTTGTGAACCACCGTGTGGTTGCTGGGAATTGAACTCAGGACCTCTGGAAGAACAGTCAATTTCTTAACCTCTGAGTCATCTCTCTAGCCCTCGTATTTCTTTTAAAAGAGCTTTTGCTTGTGATTTTTCCCCCTTGATTGTAAGCCTGTATGATTAGGGCCAGGGACGGACCTCATTGGGCAGGGTGCTTGCTTAATACCATGAAACTCTGAGTTTCACTTCCAGCACTACACAATGTGGTTCAGCAGTTCAAGGTCATTCTTGGCTACATCGTGAATTTGAAGCCAGCCTGGGCTACATGAGGCCTTACCTATTTATAAATAAGTGTATGAGCATTATTTTTATGTTTTGTATATTCTTATCAATCAATAAACGTTTTTCATCAATATGACTGACAGGCATGCTTTATGATTTTGATTTTCATCCCTCTTATTACCTCATTGTGTGTGTATCAATCATGCATCTCTTCTTCAAGAGATTGCTTTGTTCATTTTCTTTAGGCTATGAAAGTGTATTCCTAATAAACTCAGGAGAGATTATCGTCAAGGGCTGTTGGGTCCTCTTTGTTGCAGGCCCTTTCTCAGGTTGTTACTTGACTTAAGCCCCCATTGTGGTTTTTGAGTGCAGAGCTGTTTCAGCTCCTCTCTAGGAAGCCGTTCCTTATGCTCCCCATTTTTGGTGTTACAGTCATCGGTTTCCCTGGGTCTAAATGACAGGAATTATTTTCCTGCAGCTCTTGAGAACAGAGTCTTCGCATCCCAGTGTCACTGGAGTTGATTCCTTCTGAGGCCTCTCACGTGGGCTTACCGCCTCACATGTTTTTTCCTGTGTGCCTGCCTCAGTCAGGCCTCTTTCTTGTCCGGATGCCAGCCATGCTGGATGTAAGCTCTTCTCCAAATCTCATTTTACTTCATCACCTACCTGTTCCTAAGTCTTGTCTCCACTTACAGTCACATCCTGAGGTCTTGGGGGTTAGGACCTCATCAGAGGAACCAGCATGGAGGGTTCACAGTCCATTACAGTTGCCATAGAAAAGGCTTCTCTTCCTCAGAATGTGGAAACGTTTGGAAGAAATAATTTAAACTCACCAAGATTTAGTGTTTTCATTATTCGCAGTAAATGACAACTCCCATGGCACAGAGTTGTGACAAAGAGTAAGTAGAAGAATGTACTCAGCTTTGAGTCCTCAGCCCTCGTCCACCGTTCCCTTCTGACACCTGTCCTCTACCGTTCGTGATGACAAATCAAGATGCTGGAAAGAAGATTTTCTGTTCAAGTTTCCATCGTATTGCAGGGCAACACTAGGTAATAGCACACTTCCTCTCATGGCAAGTAAATAGCCGCTGTTATTACAGAGACATAACTGCTCATGGTTGCTGTCAGCAGCATTTACATAAGAGGAAAGGCTGCGTGTGCACACTGATTCAGTTTCTCCCTTTCCTCACCTTCTCCTGAAAGCTTACGTATTCCACAGTGTTCCCTAGGGCTCTCTAGGCCTTCCTTTTTGACGTTCTGGGACCTAAGAATGACCATCGGGTCACAGATAGAGATGGAATCAAACTGTAGAACCAACCTCCACTGTATGTGGTCCGTTGGGACCCTCCAGTGTGGGGGATGCATATTCCACTCTCGGCCCCATGGACTTCCATGTTAGGCACTGTTTATCCATATGATTTGTCAAAAAGGATGTCTTTTGTGAAATATGTTTCAGAGGAGAAACAGAGGCAGGGCTCAGCAAGTCTGGGACTCACAGCTCTGACTGAGGCTGGGTGACAGACCCTGTCCCGACTGTATCATCACTGCATCACTGTATCACTGCATCGCTGCATCGCTGCATTGTTGTAGAGTAGGGGTGTGGCTAGTCGACTTTTAGGCACTTAGAAGTGCGTGCACTAGACAGTTTACAAGGCATGGTTTCCCTTCTTTTAACTGAGCCAGGCTTTCAGAGGTTTCAGTCCACAGTCAGTTGGCTCTGTTGCTTCTATACTGTTGTGAGGCAGAGCATCATGGTGGAACAAGCTTGCTCACACCAGGAAGGCCGGAGTGGGAGGAGAGAGAAAGGGCAGGAGAGGGCAAGTGAGTGGGAGGGAGGAGACTAGGTATAACCTTCATGGTATAACTTCCAAGTCATGCCTCACTTCTCTCTCCAGGCCCCCCCTCTTCTTCACTATCTCCCCAATAGTGCCACAGCTGGGGACTGTGATCCTGGCACCCAAGGCTGTGGTTATTTAAAGCCTAGCAAATAATAAGATGGTATGAGTCTGTTGGGAATAGAATGATGGAGCTCTGAGAACAAAGGATTTTCGAACCCAGTCTGTCTGCCATGAGACTTCTTGAGGTACAGGGCAGTAACCTCAAACATGAAAGCTAGAGAGTTCTAGGAAGATGGGGTAGGCCTCAGAGTGAACGGAGGCAGCTTTCTGTGGGAGCCCCTTCCTCTTTCTATAGCCCGAGCCAAAAGGAAATGGGAACCACTCAACCTTTTAAAAACAAGGCTAGTGGCCCCCTGTTGGCCCTCTCCATAGTCGTTATTATAAAGCCACTTTCTGTCACCAGGACTAATGTCTATGAGTAGGTCAGAGTAAAGGAGAGAAGAGTTGAGGTAGGCCCTTCCCTCTGCTCCTTCATGTTCTTGTCCCATGTTCTACCCTGTCCTCCACTGTCTGGTTCTTTCACTGTGATGAATTGGAAAGTAAGACAGACATCTAGTTAGGAATTGAGTGATTTCTGTCCCCTATCTTAGAAACAGGACTTAAGGAGACTTTCAGGGATAGAATAGACCTACCAGTATATGTGTAATAAAACCACATATAACTAAGATGTGACCCTTAGTAACTGACCTTCTAGTAAGAAGAGACTCTATCTCACATACCCAAGCATAAGCAAGCTATTGAATGTGTGTGCTAAGGTCACAGACTCTTAGTATTACACATGGAATAAAGTGAATATAGCAGGCAAGCAGGGCATTTTAGAATTCTCCACCCACTCCTGGATGACTCCAGAGATTTACAACTACCTTGGAAGGCAGTGGTTAGGATGTCTAGCCAGCTGCATAGGCTGTTTCCCCTATTGTTTCTGCCCTCAGTGATCCTCAGATTTCAGTCTGAGTAAGAATTATTATACCAGACTGTTCATGATGATTGCATTAACTGGGCAATGTCAGGAAACCTGCACATTCCTTGGGAGATGTGGGCTGTGATAAGCTCCGTTTTTCCTTTGTTGGTAGATCTCGTGAAAGGTTAGTCATGAAGCAGATGGGGTCATCTGCCAGCCACAAATGACAATGTGACCTGGGTATGTAAGTGCACGTGAGGTGGGTCTTCCTTTAGGGTGTTCTAGCATGCTGGGAGGAGCTGACAAGTGTCAAGTGTCACACATGCTTTGCCCGGGGGAGCAAAGGGCACCAGGAGACCAAACTTGTTGGGTTGAGACTTCCAAAGTATATTTCCATCTGGAAATTGGAATCGGGGCAGTGTGGCCTTTGTGTTGATACTTGCTGCCAAGCCAGTAAGACTGTTCTCCTGTGTAGTTCTAGTGGTACTGCCCTGTTCTCCTGACCAGCAGTGACCCCCCTCACAGGGTTTGCTGCCTCAGAATCTCTCCTGATTAAGGGGAGCCGCTAACTTTTAGTAGTGAGGAGTGGTCTGAGATGCTGCCAACCCTGTGGCCATGCACTGGGTAGAGTTCTGGCAGAGGTCTTACCTTTGTCAAGTGTCAGAAAGCCAAAGCTACTGCGATACTGCCCAAATCACCCTCTGGAGCAGTGGAGATGGTGTGTAGATAGGCCAGGAGGACTTCCTGTGGGGAGGGGGGGATGTGGGAAGAGTTGCTCACTCCACAGTTGTGGCTCCAGGGTGCTTCCCTGCCTGCTCCTGCTGCTGTCACCTCAGGGAGAGCCCATGAGGACTAGCTGGCCCCGGAAGGAAGCCAGGGAAGTCCCCAGCTTCCTCCTTTCAATGGCTGCTTTGTGCATGCTGCTCTCCGCCTCCCACGGAAGACTCTGGAGAGACCTGAGATTGTGTGCTCACCTGTTCAGCAGGTTTTCCTCCCAGGAATAAAGGCCGGTTAAAGTGGGGAGAAAACAAGGCCAGCCTTTGATTCCTAGAAGGTTAAGTCATTTCTTCCTGTGTAATTGTAGACACAGGTTTCGTGGAGAGGTGGAGGGGTGCTCAGTGCACTCTTATTTCTGCGATCTAGTGTCGGGACCCCCA
Organism: Peromyscus leucopus; assembly: GCF_004664715.2. Taxonomy (NCBI): domain Eukaryota; kingdom Metazoa; phylum Chordata; class Mammalia; order Rodentia; family Cricetidae; genus Peromyscus; species Peromyscus leucopus. The sequence goes on from NC_051067.1 coordinate 41,917,851, forward strand.
GGATCAGGTGTTCTTCGTTCTGAATCCAGTTACGTGATATGCACACAGCCTGTGTTCATGTCAGAGCATTTTTCTTCCCTTTCATTCTAGGCCTTGTGTGTGGATGAGGATCCTCAGTTGAAGTGATTTGGGGCTGATACGGTTTGTGTCCTGAATATCCTCAAGTATTCAAGCGGGGCAGAGACCATGCAGAGCCAGGCCCATCCTTAGCTTAGGCTGGAGTAGAATGAGACACGAATTATTTAATAAGCCCCTATTGTATTCAACTCTGAGCAGTTTTAAACAAAACGAGACAGAACTTGGTATTGTTTTAATAATTATTTCTTCCGGATATCACCCTAGAAAATGTTAAGTTACTCAAACATAATGCACACCATTATGAATAAATAGCTGCACACGAGCAGGTACTTCTGGCCCAGAACTCATGAACCAATGGTAAAAGAGAGAGTGTGCAGGGCATGTTATGAACCAACTGCTCCCTGAAGCTTTCTTTTTCTTCTTTTGCCTGGTCTTAATTGGTTTCAGGGACTTGCCTATTTTAGGATTATTCCAGGAATGTTTCTGCCTCAGGGTTACTTTTTCCTAGTCCAGGGAGTGATTTCTTGGCTGGCCACAGGGCCTGCTTAACTCAAACTCTGCAGCCTCAGTCAGGCTTTCCCTTCACTTCCTGTTTGCAGCTGTCATCCCTTTGTGTACCCCATGTCCTTGCCACCTCGAAATCACCAACACCAGTATGTGCTGGTGAGTCCCCACCTGTTCTTTTGTCTCTGGTTGGTACCTAACACCTAGGTCTGCACCTGTATCCTCAACACAGAAACGCCAGTCTGGCACCTAATGGAGGTGCAGTATGATTTGTGGATGAAAGATTAAACCACTGCTCTGTGGGTTTGTCCTTGCTGGGCGCCACTGATTAGCACCACAACAAGCTTTCTAATTATCCTTAGCCAGGAGGAGCAATAGCTTTGTTAGGGTTTACCTCATTTGCTGGTCAGCTCACTGATGCTAATTACTCAAACAACTGCTGGTATCACTGAGGTGTCACCATTAACTCTGCCGTCCCTGTCATCACTATGGTGTGCTGTTCATGGGCCGTGGAAATCAGAATAGACAAGGCTTTTGTTGGTCTGATAAAGAACCAAAGACATGTTTGATTAAAGTCTTCAAGTAGACTTGTATTCCTGAAAAAAAAAAAAAAAAGGCCAAGACCCACAGAAAAAGGGCAGTTCGGACAGTATATAAGGAAGGGAACATGTGCCTTTCCGTCATTATGCTTAGCAATGAGAAAAATGCAAGCTAAAAAGTACATTGAGCTGTGGGTTTTTCAGCCTGTCAAGGTGTTCAGGCTGGCACACACTCCATCTGTTGGTGAGGCTGTGAGCACGCAGGCAGCCTCAGGCATTGCTGGAGGGAGGTGCAAGTTGGTAGAACCTTACAGAGGGACTTTGGAGATGCCAGTCAAAATTTCGACAGTATAATCTCTTTGGCCCAGCACTTTCACTTCTGTGACTCTGTTATAAGGATAAATTTTTACATGTGCAAAATTATATATGCATGGTTTTATGCCTTGTAGGCTTGTTTGTAACACCAAAGGTAAGAGAGAAATCCCAGGATCCACCCACTGCAGGGACCTGGCTCGTCAGGGAGGGCACACCCTGATGACCAGCTGTGAAAAGAATGAGTATACTCAGTGTTGTCTTGCCTCTGTGTGGTAATGGAGACCTGGAAGATGCACTACGTTAAAAAGGGTATAGGATGCTGCCTTTGTAGAAGGAAAAGGGGAAATGCCAAAATAGAGTTTTCTGTTTGTTTTCCATGCATGAGGACATTCTGAAGGAGAGCACCAAGAACCAATAACTGAACAGCTTGTTCAGGTTAGGGCAAAGGGCTGTTGGGAGGGGTGACATTTGGGGAGTCTCCCTAATGTATATTCATACACACAGTAGATCACAGCACTGCTTTATCAATTGAATAGTCAGTGAGATAAAGAAATGGAGAGGCAGGAGAGGAAAATCATTACTTCCTTTGCGGCAGAATTCAAGGCTCTTCTGGAAGCTCCCAGGCCACCTGTGTGTGCATTCTCCCTCTGGAAGACTGGCCTTGGTGAGGGTGGTGGGGGGAGTGTGAGCATGGGTGAACTCCTGGGGAATTTCTCCTTCCTCACGATATCCTGGTTGCTATAGCTCAGATCTATTTGTGACACACAGAAAATGCTTTAAATAAAAGCTACTTCCTGGCCATGACTTCCTGGGCAATGTGTTCTTCCGGAGACGGTTGAGCGCCAAGGTTTACATGCAGTCTGGGCGAGATCCCTGCTCCATTGAGGGCAGGGCTCCATCCCGCGTGGTAAGGGGCTGCTGCTTTGCTCCTGAAAACCTGGCAAGCCGAACCCGCAGGGCAGCGCCTGCTGGAGGCTTCGCCTCCAGTCCTTTAGCACAGACTCCATCTTTCATTGGGGACTTGTGGTGGTGTTGACTGTGCCCCTGTGGCTTCAGTCTCCAGGCACCAAGGGGAGCATTTCTCACACACCATTGAAAACAGGAAGTGATGAAGCAAATTCGCCTTGCATCCGCGCTGAGCTGCTGCTTTCTTTTTGTCATTCCTCATTAGGTATAGACACGTGTGACCGTCCACGCAGTAGGATCCCCGTTTCCACCGGCTTCGGACTTCCTTGGTTGCACAATGCCGCCGCCTGCGGATATCGTGAAAGTGGCCATAGAATGGCCTGGAGCCTACCCTAAACTCATGGAGATTGACCAGGTGAGTAAGGCAGGCAGGACCAGAGGGTTCACAACAGTTTTCCTCTCCATGTTGAGGAGTTGGAGACTTTGGAGACCTCTTCTTCCTTCTCTAAAGGGCTGTAAAATCTGGGCAGTAATTACCGCTGCAGTCAGTGCAGCAGATACAGTGGCTGGGGCTTTTGCAGTCTTGCCCCATCTGCTGGACTGTGTCAGTGCTGGGTTCCTGTCTGAAGCAGTAGTGATACCACTCAGAGGGACACACTGGGCTCTGAGCATTAGGACAGATGGGCTGTCCCATCCTACCTGCGGGCACTCATGGGTGGGCAGATTGTTGTAATATGGACAACGTAAAACTTACTTTAAAACACTTATTTATCTCCAGAAGAACCAACAAGTATTTTGTTGTAGTAACAGCTTCATAATAAAATTAGCACAGAGGGGCTTGGTCTTGGATCCCAGTCAATCGTAGTTTTATTACTGGTATAAAATTCACTGAGTGTCTAGCACATTATCTGGAATATAATACAGAACCAGAAAACATACACCGAATGAAAAAATATCCAGGGGGTTCATAAGAATCATTTCACTTGTGAGCCTGGATGCCTGACAAGTCATGTGATATGGCTCTCGTTCTTTGATTACAGATTGCCCAGGAAAGTTGGTCTCTTCTCATTTCACTGAAATCATTCTGGAACAAGTGATTGGAAGAGAGATGAGACTTAATTTACACTTACAGGGTTCAAGAAGCATAGTGGTGGTCTATATTTTCCATTAGAATACCATGGCAACTCTAACCATTATATTCTTGATACTATTTTATAATTATACCCACAGTTCTTTTTCTGGTCAGATTTTATTATCAGGTTGAAGATCACTGCAAAAGTGATGTGGCGTTGTGTGGATTCAAAGGAGTAATCAAAACAAACTCCACAGGTCAAACCAGAATAAGCAGACTTGAACTTGCATGCAAGAAACGTTACATTGTGCAGACTGTTAAAAACTGGCCATCAGAGCAGCAAGCGCCTCACCGTCATGTTAGCTGTCCTCTGAGGTCACTGGAGCAACAGCTCCTGCAAGTAAAGCACACGTGCCCCATAGCTTTGTGCAGGCGGCAGGCAGCCAGCATCACCCTCTTCACGTCAGGTTTGCATAGCACTGGTCACCTTTTACCTTTCAAGAAGGCGGTCTGGTGGTATTTGACTTAGACTCAATGTGGTCGGGACTAGGTATGGTCGGCCCAAAGAATGACAGCTGAAGTAGACGCTGCCCTGTCACTCCCAGCAGTCCTGTGCTCTGCTGAGGCCGGGATCTCGGTCCATCCTGCCTTGTTGCTTTGCTTCATCAGCGTGTGGGCCTCAGGAACAGCTGCTTGGGCCTTAGAAATGCAGATTCTCAGGTATTACCTAGGCCACTGACCCAGATGTGCATGGTAACAAGATTCCCGGGCTATCCTTGCTCATAGCTGAGTGACAAGTAGTACCTGAGTCAGGGTGCGCATTAGAATCACTAAAGCCACCGGTTTACTCTAAGAGACTCTCATTTACTGATCCTGATGAACTCTTCAGTTTTGATTTAACCGTGGTTGGTGGAATTTGTGGTTGTCTGTGTTAAGGCAGCCTTTGATACATATTCCAGCTGCCCAGGGAATCAGCGTAGTGTTCTCTGCTTTGGGGATGGTCTTTGCTGTGTGTATGAGTTTCAACAATTTTTTAAAAAAAAATATTATTTTTTTTGAGACAGCGTTTCTCTGTGTAGCTTTGGAGCCTATCCTGGAACTCACTCTGTAGACCAGGCTGGCCTCAAACTCACAAGAGATCTGCCTGCCTCTGCCTCCCGAGTGCTGGGATTAAAGGCATGCACCACCACACCAGGCCCAAGTTTCAACAATTTTTAAAGAAAATAATCTTTTACTTTGGAACAATTTTAGGTTTATTAAAATTGCAAAGGTTCTATGCTTTTACATTTATCTCCTTGTATTTAGTGTTCCCTAACCATTAACATCGTCACATAATTTCAGGTACTTGGTCCATAATCACACAACATACAGTGTATAGTCCATGTTCCTATCTTATCAGTTGTCCCAGTAAAGCTATTTATAGCCATTTTTTAATCATGATCACAAGATCACATACTACATTTATTATTATACCTCTTTGGTCTCCATTGTCTGAAATAATTCTTTAGTCATTTCTGACAGCTGTTTTGGAAAGCACATTTATGGAAAGTACTTCAGTTTGGGGCTCTGTGGTACATCTTATCTATTAGATTTGAGTTTTGCACTTTGGGCTAACGTACCAGAGAAATGGTATTGTGTCCTTTTCAGGGTGACATGTCAGGGAGCTCTCATGTGGCTTTGTTTCATTCTTGTTCACTATTCCAGTGCTGTGGATGAGAACATGGGAGCTCAGAGAAGCTTCCTTACTTGCCAGTCAGTGATGGACCAGGACATGACTATAGGCTTCCTTTCCTAAGACTTAACTTTTAAATGGCTGTCTAAATTATGGTCCTCCTGGCAATTCCATATGGAGGCAGACTCAGAATGAGGAACCCAGGCTCTTCCTGCCTGGCTGGATCACAGCCCATCCACAGCAGTCAGTGTGGCTATCAGATGCTGTTTCCTGATAAAATGAAAACTTGGCATGAGACTTGGAAATATTTGCACATGAACTGAATAGTTGAAAGGATGACTACCTGGAGTTTCTCCTGCTTTTCTGTATCATTTGATAAGGATCATACTGTCTGCCTCTTGCCCATTGAATGCTAGCAGAAATGTTGGAAAGCACATTGTTAGTGGATGACTAACAGGGTTTTCACTAACAGGGTTTTTTAGAGTTTGGGTTAGGTCTTGCTGTTCTGTGGTCTTCCTCCTACCACACCATGCTGTCATTGTCTCAACTCTGAGCAGAGGTTCCTGAACTTGTGCTAGAATCATCAAGGAGGTTTATACAATGTGCCGTGGCTAGCTGCAGAGATTTTCATTCTGTCAACAAGGGTTTTTATATTACAATTAATATAACAAGCACCAGTGAATCTACACCAGGCTTCCTACAGTTTTAGAAATAGCCACTGGGCTAGGGTGAGCTTGTCTTTAAATGCTGCTTCTCCAGTGCCTTGTGACCAGACTTTACTTGGTGATGGACATTTCACCAGTGAATCGTGGTGGAGGAGCTTCCACTGTGGTAGTTACCAGGGGCTGAGCTCTGTTCAGCTGTCCTCCAGTGACACCTGTTGTGTGAGGACATCTGCTCACAGTGGACTTGTTTACATTCTTTGTCAGCCTTGAGCAGACTCTTCCATATTTCTACTCAGCAGGAAGAGTCCCTAGGATCTTTTTTGTGAATTGGCTTTGCTGTACTACATGACACATTCCAAAGATATCCACTGTCTTGGTGCCTGACTCTGTTCCAACCAGGCTATGTGAGGCTGAGGAGGGTGGTTGTTGGGACACACAGAAGCTACAGTGATGCCACATTTTCTGTTTTAGTTACCTTTTACTTAATAAATACTGTGTGTCTGTGGAAGCTGAGCATCTGGCCAGAGGTGCTTCCCGAGTGTCAGTGTAGTGCATGGGGTGGTGGTGGTGGTGTACAGTATAGATGTATGCTGGGGCAGAGCAGGACTGGGACCTGGAAGAGTCTTTGCTTGGTGTTTCAACTGTGGAAAAAAGTACTTTCGATGGAGTAATAAACAAAAACTTCTTGCTCCTGTTTTTTGGAGGCTGGAAATCCAAGGCAATGGTGATTGAGGATCTGGTAGGACCTATTGTTTTTAAAAAGTTTCTTCTATGAATCCTCCCATAGCCCATTGCACAGTCCAACTCTCTGGGCCAAAGACTCTCCTCCTTCCCCGACCTAGTCACCTACCAAAGGCTCCACTGTCATGTACCGCCACCACAGGCTTAGTTTCATGTAGACGAATCTTAAAAGGTCTTATTAAATAAAAACCTGGAGCCAGCTATAGGGGTGAAAACATGAGAGATCAGAGGAATAGGAAAGACCACAAGCTAACCTCACCTCACTGACACCTCATTCTCCAAGAGAGCTACTTCCTGTATACCCACGCCTATATGCCTTTCTGTTCTGCTCTTTCATTTGCTCTGTTCATCCAGCTAAATCACCTCCTCTTCCTGCCCAGCCCTGTCACTTCCTATCTGTCTGTACAGACCTCCAGACCTCTATAGTTAGTTCTGGGATTAAAGGCATGTGTCACTACAATTGGCTCTGTTCTCAGTGTGACTTTGAACTCACAGAGGTCCAGACAGATCCCTGTCTCCCAAATGATAGGATTAAAGGCATATGCTACCACTGCCTGACTTCCGTGTTTAATGTAATGGCTGGGTTTTTCTCTGATCTCCAGGAAGGCTTTATTTATTAGAGCACAAATAAAGCACCACCACAATTTCAGCTCAGACAGAATAAACACATTCTAAGCTAAGCAGTCCCAGGGCCCTGATTTCTGGACTAACTCAATTTGCCTCCTGGAGCCTCCTTCATCTTTCTTGAAAAAGTGGGCGGGGCATAATAATTAGTTCTTGCAAAGGTTAAAGAAAATGTATGAAAACAATGTAGTTTATTGCCTGGTTCAAAGTCTTAATTGCCAAGGTAACCATTATTGCTCTTATTTTAAGCAAGTGTCCATTACATAGTCTAGTTCCTTTTCACCTGCATGTCCTGAACAGCACTAGAAAGCCAACTTGAACCTGTCCCACCTCATTTTCCAATCGTTTAGGAAGGTAGAGAAAAACTGGAGGGCAAGTGGGAGGCATTACCTGGCAGCAGGAAACTACTAGCTGGATATGTAGGCAGTTTGAGCTGTAGCATAGCCTCTGGCTCCCTAGTACTCCACCCACCATTTCTGAGCAGCTCTACATTTTGAGAAACAGCTCTTGCATTGTGGCCACGCCTTGAATCCTGCTTCTTCAGTGTCTAGCGACCCATTCTCACTTGATGTATGAGCATTGCATTAATGAACCAGAGGAGGAGCGGCTTCCTCAGTGGTGGCGATTTCATCAGGGGCTCAGCTCTGCTCAGCCGTATTCCACTGACCCCTGTTGTGTTTGAGGGGACATCTGCACACTGACCGCCATCACGTCTCGACAGCCATTCTTCTGGTCCCGGTACACTCTTCAAGCTCCAGCATCTCCTGCCGGTGCCCCACCCACTTTCTCTTTGCCAGTCACTGAGCCAGCAAAGCGTCGCTGCTGTGCCTGAGAATGTGGCCTGTGTTTCTGTGTGGTGACATTGACTCTTAGCGCCTTCTCTCTCCCCAGCTGTCGTCTTCCTTTTCCAGGAGAGATGGAAAAGGGGCAGGTGCTTCTTCCTTCTCCAGCCTCTCAGACTATGCCAGCCCTGTCTCTTGTGAGTTTTAACAGCCTTTTATTTGTTGACCTTCTGTCCTGTCCAGTGCCTCTCCTCTTTACAGACTTTTCTCTTCTCCAACAGCAAACCCTTTGATTCCTAGCGTGGGAAATTGTCCCATTACCTGCAGCTCTGATTAGTCCTTAGCTTACTGTTTCTCCATTCCTGTGCTTACTTTGATGTTTTTAGTATATTGGTTACACTGTCACGGTGCCTTCCTGGATGAACAGCACTTCCCTTTCCTTTGAAGCTGGCCTTACAGATATAGTATCTACTAGTTTCAATCAAGTGGTCTCCCCTCAATCTCAGTTTCTCCCTCTTGGTAATACTGTGCAGAATTATCCTGAACCCTTATCCTCAGATATCAGTTAAGAAAGACTTCATTGCTGGTTTATTCTGTATTAAGTTTCCTCCTTGATCCTAGTCTGCTTCTGTCCAGATCTTTTCTATCCTCAGCCCTCTGGTCTGTGTGCTTACCGTGGATGGATAGTTTTGTTCTTAACTGCATGATCTCTAAAATGTTAAAACATCATGCCTAAGTGATACCTGCTCCCATCACCAGTGTGGACTATTATCTGGCACCACTTTCAAATCTTTGCTTGATGGAGGGATGACTTCCATGGACAAACCTTAACTTATCTTTAGAAGAATACAGGGGTTGATGGAATTCTCCAATTGTGAAGAAAAGGGTCTCAGGGGGTTCAGTGTCTGAGTACAAATTATGGATTTTGTACAATGAGAGTTTGCAGGTCAGGTGAGGGGCCGGTCATCTTCACTAAGTGTGTGTTAGACAAACACTTAGAGAGGCTGCTACCCAACTGATCAAGACCAAGAGGGTCTTGGGAAAACCCTACACATCTGTCTACTCATTCCAGATAGGTAGCCCACAAGAGACCTAAGGACAGATACCACTGAAGTCCAACTTGGTGAGACAATGAGTTTTATTAGGTTACTTACAGAAGCAGAGATGACACAAAGACAGCTGCCTCCCCAAAGCTAACACTATCATGGCTTCATAAGGGCTAGAGACCTGGACCTCACTGCACAGCATGAAGGCAGCTCAACAGGTTAAGAGTGTCCTCTCCTGGCGGCTTAGTATCCAAGTCTCCACAGCTCAGCTTGTCCTTGTGTCTTCCAGGCAGTTTGGCTGATCCTTGCTTTTTTTAGGCTTCTGAGCTGAGTTAAGAGTTTTCTTTGCAGCTTGGCACTTCTCAGAGAACTCCCAAGCAGTCTTTATTGTTTACTCTAGGGGAGGGAACAGTCAGGTAAATCTGGTAAGTCTCAGGGACTTCCTGAAGCTATTTTGAGTTATTACTTCTTGTCTTAAGGATCTTCTCTGCAGGGTGGACTGTTTCCATCTCAAGAAAACTCCTACACAACGGATGAGATGTTCATGGTTTCCAGCCTTAATTTGACTGGTCCTTCTTAATTGGTTCCTGGATTTTCAAAGCCTCCTTGCTCATTCCTGCCAGAGCGAATTTTTATTGCCCCATTTTCCCATTTGGATGATTTAGAGAAAGATTTTGCTTGAGCAAAGTGCAATATCCTAAAGAAAAAAAAAAGATTATAGTTGATTATGGGATTTTCTAGTGATCCTGAGCCTCAAATCAGAATCCTAAGCATAGCTTCATAGTCCTGTAATTTCCCCAAGCAATCTGTATCCGAGATATCTGCAGTTTTGAAGTCCCCTTCTGCTTAGTGAATACTGATTCTTTAGACATGTGTCCCTGTGTGTTCATAGCCTTCCTCATCTCTCCAGGTTTCCCTCCCAGCATTTTGCCTAGCTTGCCCCTGCTGTGAATCCTAGCTCCTGCAGAGATCCACGTCCTTACCCAGGCCTTTTGTGAACATATTATGATACAGTCCTGTTGCCAGCCTTCTAGTTTCTTGAGCCGTTTTCACGGCCTGTTGCTTTTCTTTTCGGCTAATACATCTATATGCAATGCAATTTACATTTCTCTTGTGTATACCCATCTCTTGAAATTGATTAGAAGCTCCTAGTGGTCAGCATGTGGTTTAGAATGCTTGTGGCCTGGGGTCTGTCACACTGATCTCTCTTGTCTTTGTATCTACCATGGACTTGAGTTTTGAATAATTACGATAAAAATAACATGTTGCTATTCTTCATTTGCCACACTTAAAAGAATTCCTTTCCATATATTGGTGGAAAGTTTGGTTCCACAAAAGAAACACAGATACATACGCTTTAAGGTAACCACGTTCAAATTGTTGGTGTTTTTTTCCCTCAGTTACTGTGTTTTTATAACATATTTAAAGTATAATTCAGTAGGTGCAAATCTGAGTTAGATTAGACCTTTCAAAAAGCCCATTAATTAAGTAAAGTGCATTCACATTTTGTACTTGGCATTTCAGGGTTTTGCTGATCCTTCCCATAATAGTAGCAATAGTAATAATAATGGCTGCCCTCTAGTCAGCATGCACTGTGCCAGGCAGCGTAAGTGCTCTGCACACAGTGTTTTGTCATATTCCTATAGCCCCAAGAGTTCCCTGTAGCTTTCCTGTTTCATAATTATTCACAGCCTCATTAATTTGGCTTCGAGTGTTCTGTTAGAAAGTTGCTGCATTGAATCCAGCACTGTTCAACACCGCTGCACAGTCAGACGTTAGTAAATCTAGGTCTCTCTTTGGCTGGTTCTGCATTAGCCTCTCTATTATGTTCCTACTTAATGATTCTTCCCAGTAGCAGCAGTCTGGTTTAAACAGAAGCTACACTGTCACAGGTATGCCTGCTCCACTGCTATCAATGACATTTTCAGGGACTGGTTGAGTTAAGAAAGCAAAGACTGCCTTTGCTTAAAAACCAGAGGCTGTTTGCCCATTGGACTGGGTTGTTACAGTAGAGACCATGCAAAGCCATATGTGGCCTGACAGGTTAGCATGTAGGAGCCCGGCTCCTGGGCAGGCAGATTAGCAGGTTGCTTAAGAGTATGGACTTGGTGGGTACTGATTGGACTCAAAGTCAGGCTTGACACTTCCCCTGGGTGTGACCAGGAGCAGTTTCCAATTTTGTAAGGAAGAATTGGCAGTATTCCTAAGTCCTTCCTCGCATGCATGACACTGTGAGATAAGCATTCAGCTCTCTGCTTAACCATGCAGCCATTAGCAGCCAGTTCTCATTCTCCTGTTACACAGAGTAGAATGAGCATCTCATGTTTTAGGCAAATCTGGAACCAGTAATAAAAAATTCTTGAATACATTAAACCGACACTTCAGCTTGGAAAGCTGCAAATCCCAAGCTGTGTAAACATTGACTGCCTGGTCAAAGGCAACTGGTAGATACCGAGCTCCAAATAAAAACACCTGAATTCAGATGGGGCTCTTGATAACAAAAAATGAAGACAATCAGACAGAATTTTGAGAGAACTGCTTTTTAACCTGTGCTGCAGACACTAGCAGCCCTGGGATTTCCTTGCAGTGTTTTTCTTGAGTGCCTGGGTTAGATGCTCAGCTCTGGCGCTTTGACCTGATCATTCTTGGTTGTGGGGGCTGTCCCACACCTCTTGGCATTTTAATGACATCCTGGCTTTACTCATTAGATGCCAGTGGTGCCTCTCCTGCAGTGTGATGAGCAGAAGTGTCTAGACACTGTCAAATATCCCTGGTCAGTGGATAGAATTTCTTCCTATTTGAAAATGAACCAGATAAAAGCTCCCTAGCTTGGCTTTGCATCAAGATTGCCCAGGAGCCATTGCAAATGCAGAAAGGATGGATGAGTGGTTCAAGGTCCATAGATTACTGTTTTTTTATCAAATTCCCTTGGGGGATGATCTCATGATTATTGTTGCATTTGGAAAACACTATTGTGAGGTCCTGGACACTTACTGACTCTTCTGGCAATGGTGTCTAGCTTCCACAGTAAATTTCAATGTCTCTCTTAAAGCCAATTCCTCCATTTCTGCATCAATAACAGTGTCCTAATAATTCTGAGCCTCTCCTTACTTTACATAGCACACACATAACATCTTCAAGAAGTCACTGGACAGCAAGTGAGGAATGTGTGATAAGCCTATGTTATTACGTTAGGCATTTGTGCTGACCTAGAATGCTATTGGTGGGGGAACTTATCCCTCATCTGATTGTTGCAATACTTGAATTTGGTAACTTAGCATCTATTTCTTAAACTTCCTTTAAAATAAAGTGACTAGGGTACTTCCTTTTCTGGGCCTCTCTTTCTCTTTCTCTCTCATAGGGTATTCTATAGAACCTCATATGAACTTACAACGTTACATGTATAGGAAAAGAAAGACAACCAATGTATTTCTTTCCCCGAAAGCAGAGTTTAATTGGGCAAGAGTGAACCCCAACAACCATGCTGCTCTTCCGTTTAAAGAATAGCTTACATTTAGTACACTTTCTAGGTAGGTGGAAAGGCATTCTGCCGACTTGCCTCTTCCCATAAGATTGTTGATTAGTGAAGTTTTAGCAACTCAGGCAGAGTTTGGGATCCAACAGTGTTTGATTGAAACTTTGTGACTAAAACCTTCTTCGTTTCTGCAGTGTTTGGTGTATGTTATGCCTTGTGCTTCCTCTTAAAAAATAGATTAGCTAGAGATTAGTGTATGGTGGCATACACACAGACACACAGACAGGTACACACACACACACACACACACACACACACACACACGACACGGACAAACAGACACAGATATGTGCACACTTACTTCAGTTTGAATGACGCTGTGTCCCTAGAATGATAGAGTTTGCGCTTAGTAAATAAAGACAGCATGTACTTTATCCCTAGGGCCATGTGACTAGGGTGAAGTGTGTCCAGAGCTCTGGGGAGGAAAAGGCAGCCATGGGAAGTAAAACTCCTGCTTGCTCATCTTGTTTCCAGCACACATCATTGCTAAGTGTATCTTCTCAGCCAATGTTGTGGCTATTATGATGACAACTCCTTCCATCTCCCACAGTTCCTTAAGAGCTAATGCTGGAGAGCCTCTTTCTTAAATGGTTCAAGACTCTGCCCATCTTCTCTCCTCTCTGTGGCTTCTGGAACCTGTATCTTCATCCCTTATGGGCTTTGCCAGCCTTTTTAGGGCCACTTTTGCTTCCTTATGCCTGTCCTCATATGTCATATTCTTTTCTGCATTGACACAGAGACCTTCCATCTTTAGAGCCTTTATCAATACCACCTTTCTTAACTGGTTATTGCATTCCTTGCTTCTTTCTGGTTGACATTCATTCTTCCATCTCAGATGTATAAATTTCAGAAAGAGGTCATTTTCGGCTCCTCACACTAGGTAGATGAAGACCCTTGCTATGTGCACCTCTAACACCATGAAGCACACCGCTCACCCACCTTGGAGCCCATTATAGGATGGTCTCTGTTGTTCCAGAGTGTGCTTTGTGTCTGCACAGTGTCTGGCCTACGGCAGAGCCACAACTCAAAGATGTGTTAGTTGAGTCAAGGAGAGAGATGATGCTAGCATTCTCTGTGTTTATCTGTATGGACAGTGTAGAACAATTGTGAACAAAGAATGGCTTTTGAGAGGGTATCATTTTCCTTGTCTTCATTAAGGCTTCTAAATATATTTATGAGGGCCTTATGAGGACCAGTGTGGGTCTTCCCATCGGGACTATGGGACAAGCTTGTGGTAATCTGTTTGGACTTCTCAGGTCTTCATCGATGGCAGGGTGCTTCTAGTTTCTAGCTGTCACGCCACCCTCCTAATACATATAGATGACTATACATTGCTGGTCTGTCTCGCCCTTCCCGGCATCTCTGGTACTTCAGTTTTAAACATTCTCCACTCCACAGTTCCCGCTGCCCCTGGGCACTTTTCTTCTCTTCCTCTTCCTTTGGTAAGGGGTCACCTTATCCTTTCTGCTTGAACTGAAACTGTGTGTCTTCCTAGATTCCCCGCCCCCTCAGCCATGGTAGGAAACTCCTCCTCCTTGTTATGACACCTGTTGCCCTTGCTTGTCAGTGGTGAGGAGCGCAGCCCAGGAGAACTGAAAAACAGCATCAGGTCAAGTACAGTTACAGGAAGAACTTTATATGAGAGGCACTAAGAACGCCAAAACAAAGACAGTGGACACAAAGTAGGTGGTTGTCAACCTAGAACAAGTGAGCACAAGGGCAAACAAACTAGAAACCTTAGAATCGAAACAGTACAAATACAAATGAAATATAAGGTATAGTGTACCAGTTATTTAAAAGAATAAAACACACAAAGTAGGTCTAACTAAAGAGAGAATTGGTGAAAGAGGACAAAAGTTGGGATTCATCCAAAAGGAGGCCTAAACAGAAAGGAATGAAAGTTATGAATGTCGGGCTCCACTGGCCAGGTCCCAGCCTCTGATCAGTAAGTAGCCAGTTCTAATCCAGCGAGAATGAATGCATGGGAGAGAGGCGGTGTTTAAAGAAACTCTACCTAATATTTGATCCCTTTGGAGATGAAGCAGATTTGACCATGAGGAAGAACAGGTTTTGGGTAACTGGATGAGTCAAGGCTTTCTCATATGGAACTCTGGGGACATAGTTCTCTGTCCAGGAGATGGTAAATCAAAAGGCATAGGCCGGGAAATGACATGGTGGTTTTCACTTTCAGATGGTCCAGGGTTGAGAATTATTTGGTGAATTGCAAAATGGAATGAGCATAGTTAGCCTGCTCCTTCAGTGCCCCAGTGAGGAAATAATTATGACATGCCCTGGTATCAGGGGAGGTAGAATTGAGAGCTGTGTCTCCCAGAGTGATGGCGGTACCATTGCTGTGTCCCCTCTGGCCTCTCTTTTTCCCTCTGCAATCTGTGCCTCAGGTTGGACACTGTTCAGTGGCTGCCTCTTTCAAGATTCTCTTGGGTTTTCACTGGCCTCAGCCTCCAGCAAAATCTGCTCTTGTTTGAGAATATATCCCAATTATGCCACTTTCCTCATCTAAAAACCTGTGATGCAACAAGTTTTCACGAGTTTCTGTATATGATCTAGATGGTTTCTGCTTCCATCTGGCCTTTTTAATCTCTTGTATTCTTGTGATGGTGTCAACACTTCCACATTCATCATAGGAATCCGTTTAACTATTCCTTTTCATTTATTGTAGCTCCAGGCAGAATTGCTCATGGAACTTCACATGGTAGCTGCTGTTCATTGCCCCTCTCTGTCTATAGGCAGAATAAAGAGAAAAGTTTGAGGCATCTCCTCAGAATAAACAGACAGCATTGGGACCCAAGACTACAGTGTGAAGGATAGGGAAGATGTAATATTCATTGCAGGTCTGTATTTTGGTAAGCTAGAAGTAGACAAATACAAGTTGAAAATTGAGAGTTTGAGGGTAATAGCTGAACTTGAGCTTGTGGGTGAATATACACACATTGGAAGCAGCCTGAGACAAGTGAGGACTGGAGAGGACCTCAGGGAAGCTGGCTTGGTGATGTGGATATTAAAAACAAAAAGAGAGCTGGAACAGAGAAGCTGATGTTTACAGTTCCAGAGTCAATGTCAAGTTTTGTCATGATTTCTGTGGATAATGTGTTAGGAAGGATCATCTACTAGACTCACAGAAATGCTAAAAGATTATAATTTAAGTAACATTTGTCACCAAGAATTAGCACCAAGTACCCAGAGTCACAGTGTCCTGGATTCTGGTGGTGTCATCTGTGCTGCGTGGCTTTGAGCACCGTACATACACAAAACTCATACAGTTTTCTCAGTAGTGCAGTAGCCTTAGTAATACCCTCTTATATGAATATGTGAGGGCATCAAAATGGCTAGCAGCCACTGTTGCTGTATATTACAAACTGGTCAAGTGAAGACAGACAGTAGAAGTTTGCATTAATGCTTTGCTGAAGGTATGGGAATATGGAGACATGGTGGCCATTGTTTGCATATGTTAGATTTTCCCTGAAAAGCCTGTTTTAATATTCTTCGAGCCTGCATTTCTGCCTCAGGTTGTCACCCTCGCATTAGTGGAACATTTGTTTCCGATTAGGAGGCCCAGTCTCTCCAATGCCTGCTGGCAGATATCTCAACAAACCCATTACAGTTAAGGGAGGGTAAGTTGGCAGAGCATGTCCACTCACAGACATGTGGACTGGTTGTGTAGTGAAAGACCAGTCAGAGGGTGGAAAAGCTTTAGGAATGTGAACTTGCTTCTAAAATTGCCTTTACCGTCAGTTCCCTCCTGTGTTCTTCTGACTGTCATCGTGATAGGTAGTTTTATGTCAACTTGAAATAACCTGAAATCAGCTGAGAGGAGGGAATCTCAATTAAGAAAATGCTTCCATAAGATCGAGCAATAGGCAAGCCTATAGGGTATTTTCTTATTTAGTGATGGTTGTGGGTAGTGCCACCTTTGGGGTCCTGGGTTCTATAAGGAAGCAGGCTGAGCAGGCCAGGGGAAGAAGAAAGCCGGTCGGCAGTGCTCCTCCATGGCTTCTGCATCAGCTCCCTATTGATGTAACCAACCGTCTTATTAAATAAGAAACACAGAAACAATGTAAAAGAGAAAGCCGAGAGGTCAGAGCTCAGAGCTAAAATCTCACCCTTCCTCCTGCTGTCCCAGCTTCGCGAAAAGAGACCTACTTCCTGTCGGTTCGTTTTTTTATAGTATGTCGTTCTGCCTTCTCATTGGTTGTAAACCCAAACACATGACTGCCTCGTCACTGTCTGAATGTACAGCCCCCTAGGTCTTAAAGGCGTATGTCTCCAGTGCTGACTGTATCCCTGAACACACAGAGATCTTATGGGATTAAAGGCGTGTGCCACCACCGCCACACTCTTGCTATGGCTCTAATAGCTCTGACCCCCGGACAACTTTATTTATTAACATACAATCAAAATAATATTTCAGTACAATTAGATTACCACCACAGCTCCCATCTCCAGGTCCCTGCTCTGCTTGAGTTCGTGTCCTGACTTACTTTGATGATGAACTGTGATTTGGAAGTGTAAGCCTAATACACTCTTTCCTCCCCAATTTGCTCTGGTCATGGTGTTTCGTCACAGCAATAGAAACCCTGACTAAGAACAGTGCCATCTTACTTCCATCTTCTCTGCAGTTGACAGAGCTTTCCTAATCCCATGTTTAAACTGAACCTGGATCCTACTTTGCGCTGAGGGCTTCTTCACAGGAAGTCACCTAGTTCAGTCACTTCCCATCTATCAGGGTGGACAGTCACACTTGGTTTTTCTGACTTCTTATTTTCAGACTGTCCACATCTGTATGGTTAACCTTCTGTATATGTGTTTGACTCAAGTAAGCAGATTATTTGACATGGAGGCAGGTCAGCAGATCACAAGACCTGAATCAGTTCACAGTGAGATTCATTCATTTCCATATAGGAAAGGACATCAGTGGTAAGGGCGGGGCAGAGCCCAGGCTGGTGCTGTCTTGAAGCACTTCTTGGAAGGCTTAGTATTGAGAAAAGTTGAGAATAAGATAGGAAGTAGGAAATTGGTTCTTGTTGTCAGAGACAATGAAATTTGGGAAATATTGATAATGAGCAAAATAAAATAGTGAGTGGTTGGAAGGAGACTCGGGAGATCATAGATGACACAAGAGCTTTTGTGTTGTGATTCAGTTTTCAAAAGTTCCTTTTTTATTTGAGGGGTAAAACCATTTCTACAGAATGTGTCAGAGCCTCTAAAAGAGATAACTGTTTATTGTTAGCCTACTAATGTGCTGGAGTGCTAGTTATTTATATCTTTGCTTATCTTCATAGCCAATGAATTTTTTTTTGTGGCACAAATATTGTACTTTATGTTGGTAAAAAAATATTTGATTAGTTCATGAAACTTGAAACAAGTCCTTTTTAATAGACGATTTTTGAAGTGAGTCATCATTTGTCTAGAAATAGGAGACATGGTTTGTCATCTTTCAGGTTCTCATATTAATCTTGGGAGGTGGCTCTGAGCCCTTTATATATATATATATATATATATATATATATATATATATATATATATATGTATATATAAAATTACTGGAGTCTTATTTCATTGATTCACATTGCAACTGCTGTCAAAAATACTGATTTTGCAAGAAGCCGCTAAATTTGCCCCTTGGAAGTATGGTTTTTGTCATTATCTTTCAGATTAGTTCAGGTATTATTATGAAAACGGGATATATGCACAACTCTCAGAACACATCTCCAGACTAACCCTACAGCTCCGAAGTGTGGAACAGTCATAAGATCTTTGCCGGACAATAAAGCTAATAGAGTAGCTGGTGCCATTTGACCCAGTGTCAAGGAGCTAGCTGGGTCATTGTGCATACCAGTTTCTCCAAGTCATAGTGTGCTAGTTGCAGTCAGCCTGCGAATGCTTTCTCTCTGGTACCCTGACATTTGGAAGCTGGGTTTCTTTTCTTTCTGGGCCAACTTTACCCGTAACTGCTGTGCAGAATCTGTTCAATGAGTTTCCGTTGTCTATAAAGCAAAGGAAAATCCCCAGCGCCATGCAGTAGCACTTCAGAGTGTCAGAAAAAAGCCGCTGTCAGTTTCTTTGAAAGCACTGCAGAAAGGATTAGGAGTCTAGGACCCAAAACTTGAGATCCTTGTGGAAAATAGTTTCCCAATTAAAGGGCTATGAGTTATTGGCTGTGTGGGAAGGTCAGTGATCGACGGGGACTAGAGGTTGCTTTGTCCACTGGCTGTGACCCTCCTCAGCTACTTAGCTTCAGGAACAGTCAGAGGCCACAGACAAAGGGAAGTTAAAAACTCTTCAGTGTTGTTCGAATCTTAGATGGTCTTTTAATAAAAAACAAACAAACAAACAAACAAAATCCCAGAGCCAGATATCAGGGTGAAAGCTGAAAGATCAGAGAAGCAGAGCAGCCAGCCACTAGTTCTTACCTCTACGAAATCCTCAGCCTAAAGAGAGTGCGTTGTTTTTTTCTCATGCCTTATATACCTTTCTCAGCCCTGCCACATCACTTCCTGGGATTAAAGGCATGTGTGCTTCTCAAGCAAAGGCATGAGATCTCAAGTGCTGGGATTAAAGGTGTGTGCCACCACTGCCTGACCTCTATGTCTAATCTAGTGGCTGATTCTGTTCTCTAATCCTCAGGCAAGTTTATTAAGGTACACAATATATCACCACACTTCAGGGTTCATAAATTACATACTGCGTGAAGGCCTGTGCATCTAGGGACTGCCAGAGGGTCTCAGAGGCAAATATCTTTAAAGCAAATAGACTCTTGTTGTTCAAATACACAGAACAGAATAGAGATCAAGATGCATCATCACAGGCTAGAGTCACTGTATAGCGGGAGGAAGGATTGGATATTCAGGAATTTATTTAATTTCTTTATTTTTTAGAAAGTATCTGTGAATGTCTAAGCAGGGAGATTACATTGAATGGACCTATTTGGGCTACATGCTGTTCCAAGGATCTTGCAACATTGTCTCAATTTTTATGACTCTACTGTGTACAAGGGATAGCTTTTACTCTGGTTTTGGAAGAGTGGTAATGTACCTAACTTTATCAAACCAGGAACTGCAAAAGCTGGGTGTACCTCAAGGTCTTTCTCTGAAGCTGTTCTAGTCAAGAGAAGGTCAGGAGAACTAGGCAGTGATCATCATTCCAACCAAGTGATTTTCAGGGGTCCTTTCACTGAATCATCCTTTGAGCATGTTTTTCTGTGTCCTAAAAATATTCAGAGTAGATATATTGATGAGTTGAGTGTTGTTTCTAAGAGATCCCCGTGAGCCTGAAGTGTAGCTGTCGGAGTGGAAAACTACAGCCCGCAATGCCCTGTCGCTGACAGGTGTCTGTACAAGCTGGGCTGCTCCTGGCTGCAGCAGGGAGGTGGCAAGGCAGAAACATGGACAGCAACAGATTGGAGAGCTTGAAGATAAACAAGGGGCTGCATAAAGTCCCCAAGCCAGGATTTTTGGCCAGCAGTCAGGAACAGGTGGTTGAGTAGCCAGGAGTGGCCAGAATCACCCCACGCTGAACCAGGAGGGACTCTGATGAGGGATAACAGCTGAGGGGTCTCCTGGGAAAAAGGCTCCTGGCAGGCTGGTCTGGTTTCCTCCTAAATAAACAGCCCTCAGCAGGTCTCTTATGCCTTAAAGGGCTATATACCCTGAGTTAATAGAGTGTTTTTTTGTTTTTGTTTTTGTTTTTGTTTTTTATCGAACAAGCAGACAGAAAGAGAAAGGCTCCATTTTAAGGGGTGGCAGGACAGCTCTGGAGAGCCGCTGATCTGTGCAGGGGTTCCACTTGGGACCAAACGTCAGAATAAACATCAGAAAGGGGGGTGAGGATTCTGAAATGTGTGCTACTGCATTTTTCTAAAGGAAGTGGGGCAGGTGGAGAGGGAGAGGAGAGAGAGAATCAGCATATAGGTATCAAGAGCTATGCCAGAGATGCAGACTTCTAGAAAACAAGACATTTCTGGCATCTTAACTTATTTTGTGAAAAGTAGATAAAAATCTTTTTATGAGGAATCTGCTTTCTGGACTTACAAACTTGGATCAATTAAATGAAGTGAAAGAACTCCCTTGGAGAGCAAAAGATGAAATGAGAGGAATAAGTCCATTAAAGGAAGGCTAACATTACTGGTGCCATAACAGTGGCAGAGCACCTGTCTAGCAGGTGCAAGTCCTAGGAACACTTCTACACACACAGGGAGAAAGAAGGTAACTAAGTTGCCAAGAAGAAAAAGAAACCTGAGCCATTAAGTATATGTATATGACATGCTGCCAACCAGGTTCACATGGAAATTCAGAGTTCATTTGACAGATGAGTATTACAAATAACACAGATGAGTGTTACAAATATTAGCAGGTCAGCTCACTGTGGCTAAAAGAAAAGGAGAAAAGATTGTGGCTCTCGGCCTCTGTGTATGCAGAAATGTGGCCATGGTCTGGTGCTCCAGGTTCTGAAACTCAGGCCTGCCTTTCTGACCTCAATGCACTGTGTAGTTGGGAAGCTACTTTTCACTTTTAAAATAAAAAATCTTCAGAAATTTAGCTGTATGAGTCTATATATATCTTATAAAACCATACTTAAGCAGTTGAAATAATTTACTTTCAACATTTGAATCCAGATGATTTCTAATAGAGTTGAAAACAGATTTTTAGTTCTTTGGGCAGGGTGTTGTGGCATTACATCTTAGGGGGTGGCATTGCATTTTAGATCTGTTTTTTGCTTTTAGGCTTTTTCTTTCAGTGACTTCCTGGTTAGCTTTAACTGTAAACTTAACAGCCCACAGTCATCCAAGAGGAGAGCCTCAAGTGAGCAGTTGCCTGGGTTGGATTGGCCTTTGGGCATGTTTGTGTGGACTGTTTTGATTATTAGTTGATGGGGGACTGCAGGTCTTCGTGGCATCATTCTTAGCCAGGTGGCCCTGGACTGTATAAGAAATCAAGTTCATGAACCTGTGAACAAGCCAGTAAGCAGCATTCCCTCATGGTTCCTGCCTCCAGGTTCCTTTCTTGAGTTCCTGTCCTGACTTCCGTCAATGATGAACTGAGACCTGGAGGTGTGAGCTAAAATCCCTTTCCTCCTTGAGTTGATTATGGTCATAGTATTTTATCAGAGCAGCAGGAAGGAAGCCGGGACACTGAAAGGAGAAGTGTCTGGCCAGTCTTAGAGATCTATGGCTGAATGTGTTGCTCAGGTTGCTGTTCTCCCAACCTTGAAGAATTGGACAAAGATAGAAACAGCTTGTAGAACATCTTAGACGAGTGTTATCTAGCTAGACCACTGGCAAAGATGGTGACTGACTTAGAACTTACTGGTCAGCCAGCCAGTTGATGCAGAACTCAAAGGTTTCTACAAGAAGTGAGAAAAGTATGATGCCAGCCCTGGGCTTTCCAGTTTACTATCTTAGTCTGACTTGAGAGTAGCTTGTCTTGCCTTTTAGGTACTGCTTACTGATGATGCTGGCCTGTGGTCTGTGTCCTCATCAGCTGGCTGGCTCCAAGCCATGCCTTGCATTTCTCCTGAGCCCAAGTCTGTAAAGAGTAGTGACAGCTTTTGTGGATCTGAGAGCTCATGGCCAACAGCTGCTGAGAGCCACCCAGTAGTGGAATATGTTGTTAGAAGTGTGAAACCCACCCATTATTCCAGCCTCTCTCTTAAAATAGTTTGCTTCTTACTTATACATTCTTGTTTCTTAATCCACTTCATAATTATTTGACTAGTGATTTCAGAAGTGAACCCAGGATGTAGTTTAAGCAGGCAAGTGCTCTATGAGCGTATTGGTTTTTTTTTTTTTTTTTTTTTTTTTTTTTTTTTTTTTAAAGAACAGTTAGCTTTATGATTTCCAGTTACTATAAACATTGAGTCTCTCTACTGGCACCTACATTCTGTGATACTTCTACTGAGGGTGGAGAATGGTGGAAGTCACAGGTAAACTAAGATTCCTTGTTCTCAAGGGACAAGAAGAAAAGACCATATGCAAAGTGCTCAGGAGTGAGTCATTTTTGTTCCAGATGAAAAGTGAAAATAATTATGTCTTTCTGGCAACATCAGGGACATGTACTTGGAGAAGGTGGCTTTGACATGGATGATAAATAATTTGTAAGATCCCAGTTGTTAGAGGTAGGGCAAAGAGAAAGGGGGCATTCTTAACAGAGCACATGGTGCCACAGTGAAATTGTGGATCTGGCATAGTTATTTTAACCGTCTACAATATTTAGAAGCATGGGTCATTTGTACCGAGGGGACTCTCTTGACAGCAGACTCTGGAACTTACGGATTTACATACTTCATAGGTAGCAGTGATCACCAGAAATCCGTGGAAGATGTTAGAAGAGACACATATGTAAAATTTGAGGGAAAAGTTGAATTTTGTTTAATGACATTTGACATGGTGATTAGACAATAAGACTGGAGATGTGGAGACTTAAACTTGTAGGCATTTGGGGATGGCACCCCAGAATAAAGGTGGTAGATACAACTCGGAAAGAAAAAGAGGTTGTGAGGATGATGACGACACCATAAGATGTGCTATCTTGTACATGTTTGTGTCACAGAAGGGAGCAGAAGAAAGCGAAAGCAGGACAGGTTCTCGGAAATGTGCCTGGTAGACCTGCCAAAATAAGTACACGGCGTGTAGGAATTCAGACAGCCAGTCTGCGCTGAGCCGGTGGTCCAGCATCTGACCGTAAACTTATGGAAGCAGTTACTAATTAAGGGTTGATGTCACAGAGGCTTCTTGGTCTGGAGAAGCAGAATTCAGGATGCCGTGGTAGCAGGTGCTGTTGGAGGCTCCATCTAAGGGTTGAGTTGGGTTGAGAAGGCAAGAGTTCTGAAGAAGAGGAGTTCTGAGGAGGAGGAGGAAGAGGAGAGGAGGAAGTGGTTAGGGTGATGTAATAATGTGACCATCAATAGCACATACCTACAACTGGATATCAGATTTGAGTAACTTGAAAAAGTGGGAGCTAATGATTTCCAAGAGCCACAATGTCACATGAAGCTAACGGGAAAAGGAAGGTGTGAACGGCTGTCAGTTAATTGGATTAAGGTTTAATTATAGCAGATAGGAGAAGGGTCAGAAAGTGGGCCATAGAGCCAGCCCCATCTTATGTAATCGTGATTTTAATTGGCTGAGATGCATTTTGAATGTTCAGCTCACCATTGTTCCTTTTGTGCTGTGAGAGTTTTTGTTTAATCTTTCTATATTCAAGTTTGTAAGTTTTTCCAGTTTCATGGTCTTTATTCTTTTCACATATTCAACTTCAGAATGTTCCAGATAATAGTATCCCAGAGACGTCTGTCTTTTTAAAATGGGTTCTATATCTATGAATCAGATGTGAATTAAAACCCAAGTCATTGTCTGAGTCCTAGATTTAGAGGTTTGACTTGGTTCAGAAACCTTGTCCTTTTGCAGCAACCATGCCCTTTTGTCTTGATCTGCCTCTAGTGTGATTTCATACTGAAGCCTGGCCTTGTTATCTAGATCTTGTCTTTGAGGACACAAGAAGTAAGATATGGGGCAATGGGGCTCTCTGATAGGACCCATCCTTACATCTTCATATCCTGAAGGGGTCTGCCAACTGGAAATACAAAGTTGTCATCTTACTAGAAGGAGTTTTCTGTTTGTTTGATATTCTTTGTTTTTATTTTTTGAGATAGTCTTACTGTGTAACCCAAGTTGATATTGAATTTGAGATCCTCTTGCCTCTGCCTCCAGAACCCTGGAATTAGAGGCCTGTATCCATGAAAATTTGTTCCTAAAGTTTCTTGCCATTTGGTTTTAAGAACCCATTTGCTTTCTAGTTCACAGATGCAGTCAGTGGACAGGCCCTGGCAAAGACCAAGGAATTGTTAATGTAACAACTATAGTCGATCACCTCAGGATGTTAAGCATACCAGATTCTGGGCATTTCTCAAGAATTCTTGTTTCCCCTGGACATAATGCTAAGTGAAATAAGTCAGACTTGAAAAGCCAAATATAAGCTTTAAATTATGTGAGAACGCTGAAATAATCTCAAGTTGAGAATTAAATAGTGTTTACCGGAGCCTAGAAAGGGGTAAATGCACAGTACAGAGAGAGGATAGTTAATGGGGACAGGGATGCAGCTGGATAGGAGGGACTAATTCTGGTGTGGTGCTAGGTGTTGAAGCCAGGGTTTCACCCATCCCAAGCATGTGATGATGTACCACTAAGCCATGCTCTAGCCCAGGAAAAAATAATCAATCTCTAATATTTTGAAAGACAGTAGGATAACTGTGTTCAAAAAGAATTGATTGAAAATTTTGAAACAGCTGGTAAAAATGATTTTGGGTGTTCCCAACACACAGAAATGATGTGTATCTAGGGAAGTAGATGTGTATGTCATTAGTTACCCTGAGCCAGTTTCTACACACTGTGCAGCATGTAATGAAATGCCATGCTACAGCCCAAAAAATGTGTGCAGGTAGCATGTCGATTCAAGTGTATCTAAGGAATTAAACAGAAGGTAAACTTTAAAAAAATATGTGGTTCCATTTCCCTGCCCACTGTGTGCATAGCTGCAGACAGAGATAAACATTGCTTTGTGCCCAGAGAGGGGATGTGGTGGTGGAATTCTTTCTGGGTACTGCCCTTCAGCTCAGTCCTTCGGTGGCCTACTGAAGCCTGTGGAGGGACAGAGGAACAGTGTTTAGAATTCCCTTGCAGACAGGCAGCCTTTGCTCAAGGCCAAGGATGAGTTTTGTCAGCAACCTTGGAGGGCAAGGAGCCTAACCATTTTAGGACTCTTTACTCTTTTGAAGTAATTCCTATGTAGTTATAACCATTTAATTTTCATAACAGCCCTTAGGTTGGGTAGCAGCTATCCTCATTTACAGGTCAGCTAGCAATGTTTAGAAGATTAAGGTAACAACAGCTTACACTGCAGATACAGTAAGCTACCAGTGTCTCAGCTTGCCAGTCTGAGTCAGAATTTCTACCTGAGTACCACAGTGCTGGCTCTTCAGAGGGGCAAAAGTGCTAGCTTTTTTAGCTTTTTTAATGGGTGCCTTTCCAGCCCAGAACTCTGTGTGTGTGTGTGTGTGTGTGTGTGTGTGTGTGTGTGTGTGTGTGTGTGTGAGATTTGTCTTCCTGTCTCCCCTATATCCGTTCCTTGTCTGGGGTTTATTCTGGTTGACACGCTCCTCTCATCCCTCTTCTCTTGCTGACAGCCAGTGTCTGCTGGTATCTCCTCAGTGTGTGGGGGCAGGCAGAGCACAGCTGTGCAGTTCGGGCAGGAGCACAGCTGTGGTCAGCTGCCAGTTGACACAGCGGCACATGGTGTCACGATCGCATTTCTCGGGTGGTTCAAGCTGCTGAATCAGTGGCATTTACTGGGGCCACAGTTGGGTGAAAAGTCTACATACCTGCAAGAGCAATGGTGTGTCTCCCCAAATCCCATGTGCCACATGTTCTCATAAAATTATCGTGGATGAGGGGCTGGGGAGATAGCTCAGTAATTAAAATTTCCCATTGTTCTAGAGCACCTGAGTTTAGTTGCCCAGCACTCACATTAAGTGGCTCATAGCCACTTGTAACTCTAGTTCCAGGGGGCTACAGTCACCTCTGTGTGCACATGAGCCCCTCCACACACATAGACACATAATTAAAAAATAAAGTAAATCCTAAAAAAATCATGAATGAGAGCATGTTTGCATAAAACCAAAAAGTTGCTTGCCTGATTCATATACAGCTAGAGGGGACTCTGTGTCCACCTTGACCTTAAAGGTTCCCATTTGATTTTAATAAGACACATTTAAATATGATGATAATTTTCATCATAGAAACAAGGACCTTAGAGGTAATGAATAGTTAATGGATTTGATGGTGACACCTAGTAGTTTGTTACCCCGAGAAAAGTAAGACATCCATTGACAGCTAAGAATAGCAAATATAGGTTTTCCTCACTTAAACTTTTTTGTTAGTAGTTTCTTTTTGTTGTTGTTGTAGTTTAAAATGTTGAAATGAAACTAACCGTATTTCCTTTTTTTCCCCAGAAAAAACCACTGTCTGCAATAATAAAGGAAGTCTGTGATGGGTAAGTGTCACTCGGGACTCAGCTGAGGCTCTTTAGTCTGTACATTCTAGGCAAATAAAATATCTGCAGTGGAGTGGCGAACAGTATTCACAGCATTATAAGTACATGCTAGCCAAGTATATGTTCCTAACTCAGCACTCCATCTGCCCAGAGTCGCCCACAATTCCTGTGTGCAGGTTGCACCCCATTCCACCCGTCTTAACCATTCTTTCTCCAAGAGCAGACAGTGAACTAGGTGGGTGTTGCACTGTAGGCTTGCTTTTCTTTGTTTTGGGAAATCGGTTGGGAAGTTTGGCCTTCCCGGCAGGGAGCGATCTAAAGGTTCCTGGGGTTAAGCACACACTCCATCTGAAAAACCCGAAAGGACCCAAATGCCAGAGAAGATGCGGAGCCTCACATGCCATGGGGCTTTCCTGTTTTCCTGCCTGTGCTGACAGTCAGGGAGAAAGCACATTTGGGAGTTATATGAGATGTGGTGACTGGCACAGCAGAACTGGTAGTCTAGTCTGTTCCTGATAAATGCCCGAGACCTGGAATTCTTAACTGGAGCGTTCCAGTAGGTGTCAGGCATACCAAACGAGAGTTTGGAATTCTGAGACGACTGAAGCATGTTGATTGCCTAAAATGTGAACCGTTTTCATTTCCTTTGCTTTTATCTCTCCGCTTCAGTCTCTTATAAAAGTAAAGAATGATGCGTTTAATATTGCACCGGTCCCACCTCTGGTGTTGGAGATGAAATGCTGAGAGTAGGATTAGGCCTAGGCAGCCACCTGTGAGATGACTGGAGCCTGGGTAGTGAGGTAGTGAGGGTGACCCGATGCTGGAGCCTGGGTAGTGAGGTAGTGAGGGTGGGCCGATGCTGGAGCCTGGGTAGTGAGGTAGTGAGGGTGGGCCGATGCTGGAGCCTGGGTAGTGAGGGTGGGCCGATACTGTAGCCTGGGTAGTGAGGGTGGGCCGATACTGGAGCCTGGGTAGTGAGGGCGGGTAGTGAGGGTGGGCCGATGCTGGAGCCTGGGTAGTGAGGGTGGGCAGATGCTGGAGCCTGGGTAGTGAGGGTGGGTAGTGAGGGTGGGCCGATGCTGGAGCCTGGGAAGTGCGGGTGGGCAATTATTCCTTTGTCTTGGGAACTTACTTCCTTGTAACAAGTACTATACTGGCCCCATTTGACTCCTAGAGAGTTTAATTAATCTTAACCCTATAAAACTACTAAAGCAGAAACCGCCACTTTCATGTTTCTGATTATTTATGCTTTTGTTTTAAAGGTGGTCTCTTGCCAACCATGAATATTTTGCACTGCAGCACGCTGATAGTTCAAACTTCTACATCACGGAAAAGGTAGGCGACTGCATTGTTTAATCTGGGGGTACTCATACTAAAGGGAAGTAAATCACTGCCATTTTTTTCTGTTTAGGGCTAGTCAAAATTTTATGTCCCTACCCTCTGTGACAATAGGGTCTGTAAAGCAAAAAACTGCTCATTGTCCCTGCAGGTGGTGGCCCTCTGGCTATCAGGGTGGTGTAGTTAGATGCCTGGAAACGCCTTCAGAAATTACCTTTTCTTCCCAGAAGACCTTTGGGGCTTTAGGAGCGATCAGATTTTCTTTTCACATTCCTGGCTGCAGATGGAGAGGTAGCAGTTAGACTAGGGTCCGTGGCAGGTGTTGGTTGTGTTTAAGTATACCTTTGGTGTCTTTAATTCAGTCCATAAACACTTGTTTTCCATTGGATTATTTTCTCAATACTTTTTTACTTTTGCTGCACCTATATAATTTGCACACTTTACTTTGTGAGATAGAGGACACAAATAAAGAAAAGTTAAATGTTGGCAGTTACATTCTATCACTGTGTGTGGTTTCATTCATCAGCCATGGGCAGTGAAATCGATTGAGATGATTGCAAAACCTCAAACTTGAGAATAGCACAGAGTGGCTCAGAGTGTGTATCCTGTGCTTTTTGTGAAATATTTTTCTCATATACCTGCATATTGAGCGTGTAGATTGGACTGATTCTTCAACCTGTGTTGTGATAAGCCAGCCACTTGGTCACAAATGGCTCTGCCTTTGACTAATGAATGTTGATTTGTGTCCACCAGTGGCTGTCATATCCCTTTACCGAAGAAAGACCCAGAGTATAATCATCTCAGGGGGAGAGAGAGAACCTCTCACAAGGACAGGTTCTCAAATCTCAACACCAGAGACTGAACGGGGAGCTTTAGAGAGGTCCTGAAAGTTTCCATTTAAGGGACTCTCCAGGGAGTTCTGGTATAGTATAGCCACAGATTTCTCAAAGAGGAAAGAGCCCTTGTGCTTTAGGGACAGACAGGTCTCCTTTCTAAGGAGGCAGACCTACCCCCATGGGGGCGGTGAGCTCTGACCCCAAGTTGTTACAAGGTTAGATTGAGAAGTGGATGTTTGTACTGCCGTTTCTTAGAATGATTTTAAAAATCACTATCAAAAGCATCATATAGCATTGTGTCATCCTTTTTTGAGCTAAATTTCATCTATGCTCAGAAAATCCAAACTGCCAAGAATAGGGGGACATTCATTATTTTTTGAGGCACTGGAATCATTTTTGGAGGGGAATCTTGTTTGCCTAGGGAATTCTCACTGTTGGGTTTCAAAGGGACTGTCTGCATGTGTCTGCCATCAGTTCCTCAGCACACAGTCAGAGAGATTAGCCTTTTATTAAGAGTTTAGAGAGTGAGAAAACTCATCTTCCCAGTCACGGTCCTTTGTTTGTAAATAACATGTCACCACTCTTCTTGTCCAGCTGTGCGTGCTTATGCGAGTCACAGAGATGGGCGTGCCCAGTGTAGGACAGCAGTGCATCTTGAGATGCACTGGGTCAAACCTGGGTTACTACCAGACTGCATCCCAGTTTTTTGCAAAAAAAAAAATAGGGACCCCTTTCCAATTCTTAAAATAGTGTAGTTAACATCCTCTTGTTACCTACAACCCAGTGAGTTGTTAGGCAATGTCTGTGTCACCATGGTAACCAGTGACTAATTTTTGAAGCTTGTACATGCCATTAGTTTCTGACTTTCACTTGCTAGGAAATGATTGTTCCTCTCCCTGACAAAAATCCCCTGTAATTTAAAAAGGGAAATATTCTTTAGCTCTGGCCCAACATGGGAACACATGAAGGGATTGAGGGATGTTGGAATTTCTCCCCAAAGATTCTCAAGAAGGAACCCCTCCCCCGCCTATTTTTCTCATGTTATCTGAACCCATTTTTAAAAATAGTTCTTGTTTACTCTTTGGACCATGGGGACAATGTCATGTTAAGGAGCATTTTGTAGAAGTATAGTATGAAAAGTTTGTAGGGGACATTAAAAAAGCATCTATTTGCAAGTTCAGATTCTGGCTCAGAAACATAAATTCCAGGATAGATGAGTGGTGTGTGTGTGTGTGTGTGTGTGTGTGTGTGTGTGTGTGTGTGTGTGTGTGTGTTTATGTGCCTGTGCATGCACACAGGTGTAACTGTTTCAGTGAAATTTCTCATTTTGAGGCAGAATGGTAGTGAGAAGGTACCCAGTGTTTTTAGCCGTCACCTTCATCGCAGTCTCTCTCATGAGGTAAGCATCTTCATGTGAATGGAGGAAATGGGACCAAAGGAAGTTATAAGACAATTTATTTGGGCCAGATACACCAGAAGTGACCAAGCCCAGTTTGGCCCTGGTAACTCTGCTGCCTGAACTCCTGTGTGTTGATACGTTGACATCTGGCTGGCCATCTTGATCCCCATTGCCTCAGGAATCACAGGACAACAGGACCATCGTTAGCAGTGTTAGTGTGGGACTTTCTTTTCCTGGTGTAGTAGGGGAATTTACATCAGGTGTAACGTCCATGAACTCACTAGAGTTACAAACCCTTTTGCCTGCCTTTGCTATAGATTATGTGACCTGCTGGGATAAGGACTGTGATTGTACTAATGGCATCTTTTCTTTTTAAGGGAATGAGAAAATTACCTTGTCCTCTTTAACTCTTAAGTATGCAGAAAGGGGAGGAAGTAGGGTTGTTTGGGGGCCATCTGTGTTCTGCTCTCCTCTTCTCCTAAGTGCTCTGAATTCTGTGTTCCAGAATTTCTGACAGACAGCACTGTGTGGCCTCTGGGACAGGGCATCCTGTTCTAGGGGGTTATTGTACAGATCCCATTGTCATCAGAGTGAAACCAGTACCCCAAAGTCCCTGAAGCCCTATCATCAGCAGAGAGGAAAGCCTGTGTGGGAGCCAGTGACAGCAATGGAGAGCCAACTTCCTGTCCTGATTTCCAACTCGGATTTCTTTTTCCTGAGTTCCACCCTTGCCAGAGGGCCTGCGGAGGCCAGTCAGCCCTGCCCCTGACTGAAACCACTGGGTTCTGATCTTTGTGACTGACAGGTCAAGAACCTTCTCAAAGATAGGCATTTCAAATTGAGCAAGCCCAAGCCCAGGCTGGTTATAAACTTCCTCGCTCAGCAAGGTTCTTCTGTAAGAGTCAGGATTCTTTTGATAAGGAGTCACTCTGTGCTCTGTTCACACCTCCAGAGTTGGCCAGTTTCTCGAGGCCTAGTTCTTAGCATATGTGAGTGAAGAGAAAGGCTGCTGGACCCCACCTTGCTCTGATCAGCCCTCGTGGGTTTCCTAAACTCTAGGCATTTTTGCCCTTGGCCTCTTCTTCCTTTCTGACACTCCAGGCTGGTGTACCTTCTGAAAAGCATAATATGCTGCTGACTTCTTTGCTTGCTTTGTGACCAAACCAGACATTTGCTAACAGTGCTTATAGAGGCCATGTTCGCTGCTTGCATATTTGTTCGTAGCCTTTGTCAAGTACGGGACTCTTGTAGACAGGCTGCTTGTCTCAGGCTCATTGCTCATATCTGGAGTGGCCAGAATGAAATGGCCATTCTAGGAGGAAAAAGACACACATAGGTACATTCAATACAAGAAACATGGCAGGTTCCTGGTGTGCGTCAGGCACCCTACCAAGCTTTGGGTGTAGTTCCACAGTTCCAGCCTTCCTCATTCTCACAGGTAGACCCTTACCCATATCCCTTGAATGAAATGACAGTAAGTGCCACAGAGGAAATAAAGTCTTCAGGAAGTGATGTTTACGTGAAGGTCTACAGAAAACAGAGGGTAGAGATACAGACAGGGGTGAAATGGCTCAGATTAGTAGCTGGATGTGAACTCTCAGAACCTGAGAGGCCATGGTAAGACTATTGCCCTGCATTTGAGGCCAGCCTGATCTACATAGTGAGATCCTGTCTCAGAAAATGGAGCCAAACTCAATCAAATAATAAAACCACACAAACAAAACAGGCCCAGAGTTTTTATTTGCAAAGATCAGGCAGAAAGAGCCAAGGCTGAGGTGGGCTAATTATGGCTAGACAGTTTTGCATAAACCACAACTGTTTAGTCCTTTTAAGGGTGTTTTTAAGACTTTTAGCTTTATTATAAAACTGTAAGAAAGCCCTGAGGTAATTTTAAGCTGGATTTGACCACAAATGTTTGGGATATTATTACTCTGATTGATTATGTTGGAAGCCTAAGTGAGTCTATGGTAGAAACTATGAGAAAAACCAGTTCATTGTGGATAGGAAAAGAATTCAAGGTTGGCTTGAAACACACACAGAGATGGACACAAATGCCGGCTTCTGTTCTCGAATCCAAGGAGAAAATGGGACCAGATGGCACCTTTGAAATATCTGCTTTCATCAGGGTGTGGTGGCCCACGCTTTCAATCCCAGTACTCAGGAAGCAGAGGCAGGTGGATCTTTGAGTTTGAAGTAGGCCTGGTTTACATGGAGAGCTCCAGACTAGCTAGGACTACATAGTGACACCCTGCTTTTTAAAAAAAAAATAAGGAAGAAATATCTGCCTTCATAAAGCTCACTGTTCATCACCTCTTTGACAACTTATTAATTAAAATTTTTTGTGAATTATTTTCTTATTTATTTAGTCTTATTTTTTAATGGTGTTTTGTCTGTATGTATGTCTGTGTGAGGGTGTTGGATGCTGGACTTACAGACAGGTGTGACCTGCCGTGTGAGTCCTGGGAATTGAACCCGGGTCCTCTGTAACAGCAGTCTGTGCTCTTAACTGCTGAGCCATCTCTCCAGCCCCTTACTAATGTTTATAGGAACACTTTGTTCCTGAATCAAAGTACGCTTTACTCATTTCAAATGATGTCTTCTTAATGAATGTGACATTTTCATAGCCAGATGAAATGTCAGTATTTACTTACCTGACTAACACATCACTTCAACTTACTGTTTAGAATTTACTTTAGATACAGGTGTTCCTAATTTCAAATACATATTTTTTTCTAACTTATATTAGGAAAAAAATAGAAAAAAATACAATATTTCCCCATAGATCAGTGTGCAGAATATAGGAAGGAGGAATTTTTCCTTTAGATTTGACAGCCCAGTGTGTGCTGGATTGAGCAAGATAATTAAGAAACATTGTTTGTCCCCATTGGAAGTTTCTGTCTGGAGATAGATTAGTTGGTATCATCTGATGATTGAAAGGCCGTGTGTTTGAAGAGATTATTATGGATATAATTTGAGTTATGTAGGTTTATAATTGAATCATTGTAATTCCGTGTCTTACTGAACACGGTTGTGTGGGATGCAATGCTTCTACTCCAGTTCTCTGTTGTTACTGCAGAGCTATAGTTCACACATCCTGAAATACAACTGTCTTAGTTAGTTTTCTTTTGCTGTGTCGAAAGACCACGCCTAAGACAGCGTATAGAGAAGAAGAGTTTATTTGGGGCTCACAGTTTCAGAGGATGAGTTCATGACCATCATGACAGGGAACATGGCAGCCGGTAGGCAAGCATTGAACTGGAGTGGTAGCTGAGAGCTTACATCTCATCCACAGTCACCAGGCAGAAAGAGAGAGAGAGTGAGAGGGATAGAGGGAGGGAGGTGAGGATGGCATGCTAACTTGGAATGGCATGGGCTTTTGAAACTTCAAAGCCTACCCTCAGTGACACATTTCCTCCAATAAGGCCACACCTCTTCATCCTTCCCAAACAGTTCCACCAACTGGGGACCCAGCATTCAAATGTAGGAGCCCATGGGGACCATTCTCATTTAGATGACCGAAATAAGTGAACAATGCAGTAGTTTTTTTTTGTCATTCTTTATCTTTTTTTAGGCTAACAAAGCTATGATGTTCTTATGCAGGACATTTCCATCTTCTAAAGCAGTAGCTCTCAGACTTAAAGACAGAACTAGAGATTTACTCCCAACAGCCCATAGTGAAGACTCTGCAGTTCTACCTAGACCTAGGACAGTGCTATGCCCTGGTGGATGGAAGTGTAGACTGTGAATCCAAGGATACAGAAGATACAAGAGACTTAGCAGCTTATATGAATACTGAAGTTTCCAGAAAGGAAGACATTGACCCTGACTTAAAGTATTAATGACACCCTTCCCCCACTCCACTTACTATTTTTCATTAAATGAAGGGGAAAATCACATGTGACCCATTTTCCAACAACCATGGAACGTTAGGACACAACTGTTTATTGGAGTCAGCTACTAAGAATGGAGGTTGGAGACACCACAGGAAAAGCAGTTGGAAAACAGTCCTCTTGTAAGCTGTTTGCAACATGTGAACCATAAGCCAAGAATTAGCCTGTCACCCCCAGCCCAAACCCTACATTTTGAGTTTCTTAGTTGGAAATCCCAAAGATTGTTAGTATTAATATTTACTTTAAGAGCGTATTGGATTTTTTTTTCCCAGCTCAATAGTTGAAGATCAAAGGCAGGGGTTCAATCCAGGGTGAGATGCTAGTTACAGAACATGTGTCTGTACTTGGTTCTGGAAAGATGATTGCAGTGGGATTGAACTGCTACTGTCGGGCTCCCTCTACCCATTCTGAATCCATCGAGCATGACATAAAAATCTCAGTCTCTCTCTCTTCCCCCTCTCTCTTTCTCTCTCCCTCTCTCTTCCTCCCTCCCTCCCCTGTCTCCCCCCTCCCTGCGGATTGTCCTGACTATGCAGCCTTGGCACTGGTCGTCAGCCAGCCAATGCCTTTGCTGTCAGTGACACCCCACCTATATTCTGGTGCCTTAGCTCTTAGTGACTCAAACTAAATTGGCAGTAAACATTCTGAAGTCTCTAAAAACATTTTTTTGGGTGGTTTTGGAACTTTGTAATTACAGTTTGAGAGTTGGATAGAAGCTCTCATTTTGAATTACTCAGTGTTTTTCCTTCGGTGAGGACTTGGAAATGCATAAACTTCAAGATGAAGAAAAAAGACAGCCTAAGTTGAATCACATAAATGAGAGGGGGTGTGAGCAAGAAGGGCAGTGATGCCATCAGCATTACTCAGATAGCAGTGGGTTTTATGACATGTCATTTAAGTTTACCACTGACTCGCGGATATGGGCTATAACAGGATGATTACATAGATGGAAGCCTTGTTTGCCTGGGCTCCGGGGCTTGTGTTTGGTAAGATATGGCTGCTCCTAGAGTTACAGGCAAAGATAAATGCCAGAGGTCATGATGATTCCATGTTCTCCAGTTGGGCTATTAAACCAATGAATAGATCGATTCAGTTGCAGAAACATTTAACTATGTAGCGTTCAGATGCAGAAGGAAGGACACGTGGACTTCTTCCAAAGATAGAGTTCCTTACTGGCTTCCTCCAAAGACAGGTTTCTTCCTGACTGCAAATCACCCTGGAGACACTAGCCCACCCTTTCCAAACCCGAACAGGCAAAAGCGAGACACATAGACTCATTATCAAAGCGCTCAGTTCCATGCACGGCCCCATGTCACTTATCATATGTTCAGAAGCCAGGGTCTTTTTGCAGAGCTTCTACGCACAACCCTGCTTGTGTTTCTATGCTTCAGACAGAAGGTGTATTTTTAAGTCGCTGTTCAATTTTCTTCCTCAGTGTGGGGATGGAAGCCCAGTCGTACGTTCGCATGTGTGCTTACGAGTGCTTTTGTTTTGTTTGTGTGTGTGTGTGTGTGTGTGTGTGTGTGTGTGTGTGTGTGTGTGTAGAGGGAATTAAAAATTCAGGCAACATTAATTATTTTGTTGCCTAAAATGACCCTTTTGGTCTTTTTTTTGGTGTGTGTGTATTATTTCTACCTTGCTTTATATTTTTAAAGCATTTGCTAGAACGTGTCAAAGGGAATTTATGATTACTAATGGTTGTGTTTAACAGTTGGAAAACCATTTCATTATTCTCTGTTCTCCAAGATTAAAACCAAAGCTAGATGCTCTCAACTTGTGCTAGGCCAGTGTCTAGATCTCTGCTCAGAAGAAAATGGATGGAAGAACAGATGTTGGTTACTGTCGTAAACCAGTGACCAGAGGTCAAGTGGAAGAGACAGGATGGACGAGAGCATAAGGGGGAAAAGGGGAGGAAGGAAGGTAGAGTGAGGTCAGGAGGCTGTGGGCAGAGCAGAGGAAGGGGCTTTCTGTTTATACCATGAAAAGTAGGTTGCTATTCTTTTCACCATGCTCAGTTAAGGTATAATAATTATTGTATAATGTCCTTTTCTTTCCTGATTTCCATTGTTCTAGTCGCTGTCAAAAAAAAAAAAAAAACAAAAAAAAACCCCAGAAACAAAACAAAACAATAACAACAGCAAAAACCAAACAACCTACAAAAAACAAAAAAACAAAAACAACAACAAAAAACCCCAAACCAAAACAACAACAACAACAAAACCCAACCCTAAGCAAATAAAAACTCATTCCTGATGGCACTGATTGGTGACAGTGATTGGTCGCAGTGATGACTGGTTATGCTCACTAAAGTTTCTGGTCAGGAATTTGGGTGTGACAAAGCAGAGTCAATGGCTTTTCGTCATTTGGTGCCTGGGGCCACAGCTTGGAAGACATATGCTGGAATTGTTTAGAAGTGCCTTTACTCATGCCTAACCCCTAGGCTCTGGTGACTCAAAAGACCGGCCTCAGAGGGGATGGTAAACTGAGGTCTCCTTTCCCCACCACCCGGTATCATTTTATATGGCCTGGGCTTCTTCCTAGCATGGGGGTAGTGTTCTCAGGGGCAGCTATATTAGACAGAGGCTGTTTGCAGAGAGTAAACCAGCAGCTTTGTGGCTTCTTGTGGCATAGCCTCAGAGATTGGTCACTGTTACTGTATTCTGTTGGTCCAGGCACTCACGACCTGCCCAGATTCAAGGGGAAGAGCTAGACTATTCTTGCCCGTGGAAGTCGTAGTAAAGAACCTAGAGGCTTGCTGAAAAACTTCCTACCATCCTTGACATTTCTGTCAGGGAAAAGTTATCAGGCAGGCATCTTCTTTCCAGAGGTTATCCAAGAAGAACCTGGCTTCTACTCTTGATAGATTTCAACTGCTTAAGCAGAGAGGAAGAAGAATGAAGGGAAACAGTAGAAGAAAGCATATGTCATAAAGATGTATGGCAGCCTTGAGCTGCATGTCCACAGATAACAGACACATAAGAAAAGATCCTTGGGTCTGGGGTGATGGCTCAGCAGTTAAGAGCACTTGCTGCTCTTGCAGAGGACCTGGGTTTGATTCCTAGCACCCACATGAAGGTTCACAATCACCTGTAACTCCAATTCCGGGGGATCTGATGCCTTTTTCTGGCCTCCTTGGACACCAGGCATACATGTGACACACAGACATACATCCAGGCAAAACACTCCTATGGATATACATACAAACATACATACATACATACATACATACATAAATGCCTTCTACTGGCCTCTTTGAGCACCAGTCATACATGTAGGCAAAAACACTCGTATGAATATAAATAACTGGAAAAATTTGAAAAAGAAAAGGTTCCTGCTGCTCTTTAACCCCGGAGGAGGGAGAAGGGCAGGTCGTGAGCTCTCAGCAGCATTTATAGGCACTTTGATTAGAATACAGATCTGGGGGTGTTATCTTGGGTGCTTTCCTCTTTGTCTTCATTTCAATAACTGCTTTTCACTGTTAAACTTGGTGTTCTGACAAACAGGAGGAGCTCTGGTGGCCTTGGGCCAGTTTGGGAGACTTTCCATTCTCTGGATGTGACAGAGGTCAGGGTAACTTTGATTACCAAGTGGGATAAAATGCGCCCTGCACTTTTACAGAGATGGGGGAGGAAGTGAACTTTAGAAGTTCATTTGTTTGGGTCAGATTTGGGGGAGCACACCTTTAGTCCAGAATTGGGAAGCAGAAGCAGGCAGATATCTGTGAGTTCAAGACAGCCTGATCTACAAGGAAGTTCCAGGCCAGCCAGGGTCATACAGTGAAATACTGTCTTTAAAAGGTAATGTTTTTGTTTTCAGTCTTACCCCCAAATTTCTATTTCATTGAGTGATACATGGAGAGAGATAACTTCCTGTTCAACTGTTTTATTTTATTTGTGTGCTGTGTGGTGCGAATGTGTGTGTGTAATTTATGTGTGTCTATAAGCACACTCATCCCATGGCACTCATGTGGAGGCCAGATGACAATTTTTGGGATTCTGTTTGCTTTCTCCACTGTGGGAATGGGAGGTAGAATTCAGGTTATCAGGCCCAAGTACTGAGCCATCTCTCCAGTTCCCTATTTTTTTCTTTCACTGTATTTCTTCTCTTTTCCCATTCTCTGCTTTTCTAGCACATTCTTTGTCTTCTGATTCTCCTTGTACTCCATTTGCCTTTCCTTTCTCTGTGACCCACTTCCTGTTTCACCCCCTTCCAGTTCTTCCCACTGTCTGCTGCATTGGATTACCAGCTGAATACATAAAAAATTCCTTTTCCTACTCTCCGTCCAAGGGATGCTGCTGCTGCTGCTTCATCCTTCTTTGTCCTCCCTTTTTTGTGAGTGTGCTTGGGATAGAACTTATAGCCTAGCGTGGGCTTAACATGTGCTTGCTACTGAGCTAGATCCCCAAGCCTCTTCCCTTTAAAAGGGACCATTTATTTATTTATTTATTTATTTATTTATTTATTTATTTATTTACATGTATGGGGGTGTGCACCATACACAGAGATCATGTAGGAGTCAGAAGACAACATGGGCAGATGCGTTCTCTCCTTCTGTCTCGTGAGTCCGGGGGATCAAACCCAAGTCTTCAGGCTTCAGGCAGTTCCAGAAGACCCGTCTAGCCATCACACTTGCTCTTCTTCCTTCCTTTGCATATTCAAAGCACAACAGTTAGGTTCATATTTTCTCATGCTAAACAGAAATGACTCATGACTTTGCTCCTTTAAACAACTCATATAGAGCCTTTTTCAGGATCTTCAGCCCTTAAGCAAACAGATATGAAATCTCACGATATTTCTGAAACGTTTAAACAGTTTGGAAACATTAAAGCAGAACAAACCTAAAATTAAAAATCCTACTTATCAAATTATCAGGACAAAACTGGCATTTTGGTACATACCCTGAAATGTTTGACATAAAGGGTATATTTGTATGTGTAAAGTACACTTTACACACATGTTCATAGATTACATTTTAATGTACTATTTAATAGGCATTTTAACATGCTGGTTAATATACAGAGACGATTTCGTTAGATAAGGAAGATGAAATGAAGTGACACTGGCAATGTAGTGTAGTATGTTCCACAGTGAGTCATGTGTCCTATTGTCAAACTTTGTGAAGACTGGAAAGCACCCAGTTCAGTCTGGCTGACACCTGATTTCTACTCCCAACTCTGAGCTGTACCACTCTTTGCTTTGTTCTTTCTCTCTACTTTTGAAAAACAATGCTCAAGCATTCAGTTTATAAAGTGTTTTGGTAATTCCTTAATTCTACTTATAAACTATAGTCGCAAGTTGAATGTTAACTCTAAGAAATTGTATCACCCAGGATCATTTGTAGCCTCTATTTACTGGCAAGGCCTTAGGGGCTGGGCACTTTATGCGTTACTATGTTTAAGGATTTAGAAGTCCTAGGACTTTGGGGGGTTTTAGGCCATACAGGTACAAGGTATCAAAATTAGAACTGAAGGCAGAACCCTCAGTATTTCCAAACAAATAAGGAACCATAGGATTTTATTAATAGGATCTTATAAGATACTGCTTTGAGCTGTTTAAGCACAAGTAAAATAATCCGCTGAAGCTCCCCAAACAGACTAAATATTAATGCTAGACAGCGGCCCTGTGAAGGCAGGTGTTCTTATGGGCAATGATCTGGTCACATTGATTTAAGCTCCTTTAGTAGGAACATTTCATTTCCTCCTCCCTGGTGCATGGATTTACACTTCCTACAAGTGTGTACTTGATTGGAAGATCTCTTTTATTTTAAGTCAGGCATTCATTCACTCAAACAAAACAGTCCAAATCAGTTACCTTCAGTTCCTGACGCCTTTGGCTACTGTGAGATAGAGTTGGATGTTTGGAACTTGTTAGCTGGGGGTCTTGCCAGATGTCCAGTAAAGGTGAAAACCTAGCTGCACTACATTGTAAGTGTTGGGTAGTTTTTTGGTTTTTTTTTTTTTTTTTTTGGTCAGGTTTCGTGTATGTGTTTTAAAGAATGAGAGCTATGACTGGAAGTTAGTTACACATATTTGAAAGGAAAATATGGACATGGTGGCATATCCTGTACTCTCAGCAGTGACGAGGCTGAGGTAAAAGATTGAAGAGTTCAAGCCTAGCCTGTGTGTGTGTGTGTGTGTGTGTGTGTGTGTGTGTGTGTGTGTGTGTGTAGACTCTTGAGGGTGGGAGAGGGAGGGAGGGAGAGAGACAGAGGTAGACCCAATCCTTGATTTCCAAGCATCTGGAGGACTCAGGTGAGTGGCTATAAATGGTTACCATAAACAGTAGCCAATTTATGTGTGCTTTGCAAATTCTAAGATGGCTCCAAGATTCCCAGCCCCTGTTGTTAAAGGCTGCGTGTGATGCTCATGCCTTGAGTGTGAAATGGGGCCGACAAGCAGAAGGGGTTATCACTACTGTGACCATGCTGCATGACACACGAAGTTATGCTGGTGTAATTAAGGCCCGCAGTCAGTTGGCTGTGGATTAATCAGAAGGGAGATGATCCTGTGGGCCTGGAGAAGAGAGAAACATGAGAGACACGCTGTTACAGACTCTGAGGAGGAGCACACTGCCTGTCGTAGACAGGGCAACAGCAGCAGAAGGCAAGATCTGCAGTCCAGAGAGTTGAGTCTAAGCTGAGAGTGCTCCCTGGCTAAGAGCTAGGAGCTGGGAAATGGGCCTTAGGGACTTTTTTCTGTGCAGGCAGAGACAGTGAATTCTAATGTGGATTCAGGTTCCACATAAGGATCAGCTCCTTGCTACCTCACTTGTTGGTTTCAGCCCAAGAGTCCCTGAGTGGAGGATCCCTCTCAGGTAGGCTAGTCTTCTGACCAATAGAAACTGAGATTCACGATAAATTTATTAGGCAGCCTTATAAAACTAGGACACCAAGGAGGGAATGCAGAGTTCCTGCACCCTGAGCCAGATACAGAACCCACACGCAAATTGCATGCAGAATATTGGTATATTATAATGATCAGCTGTATTGCTAGTTATTGAATTTTTATGTTAATAAGAAGGTCTAACTACTCCTGTTGATTACCTCAATAAAACATGCATTTACAAGCCCATCAGCACACACTGGTGCTAATGCAATGCTTCTTTGTCTATTTTTGGTTCTGGGGCACCATCTGAGATTCTTTTCTTTTTTCCCATTTCAGAATAAAATGGGTTCCATTATTTGAAAACCACTGTCTGGCTAATAGGCACTTTGTAAAAAGAGTACATTTGTGGTGTTGTAAGAATGTAGTTGTTGGCAGAGGAAAGAGAAGCAGGCTTGTATGAGACTAACTTAGAGTCAGCACATTGTTTTAAAATATATGTTTATCTTTAATTGTTTTCTCATTACATACAGAGTATAGCTATAAGAAACCCGGCCACCAGTGTTGATTCAGACAGGAGTTTTGTATGAGTAATAGTAGTTTTCTTAAGGGTTGAAGTTACTTAAAAGGTAGTTTGAAACTTTGATTGGGCTCCAGTATTTTCAAAAGCATTCTCTCTTTTTCATATACTTTAAAATTATTCCCTTGTATGTCTTTCACAAATTTGAAAGTTTTAATTTTTCATATAGGTCATTAATCTAGTCTGACACTCGGTATTATGTGTGTCCATGAATGAGGCTGAGATTTACTTTCAACCTTTGGATGGAGACAACCAGTCATGCTAGCATCGTTTATGGGGATACTTATTGTCCATCTTCTCCTGTACTTGTTTGCCTTGTCTGTGGTACAGCATGCCAGGTTTTTGTGACTCAGGGGTCCCTAGGCCACTCTATTTTGTTCTATGACCATACAACTTTGCTTGCTTGCAACTTAGTATCAAGACTTTATTTCTAGGGAATGGAATCTGCTTCTGATCCCTCCTCACTGCCCCCCCCCCACCTCTTTCTCCTCTTGGTTTTCTTCCTCCTTCTCATAGCAGATCAAGTTGCCTAGTCTTTTACTTTATCATATACATTTTAACAGATGCTTGCCAAACCCCATTAGTATTTTGGTTAAAAACAGAATTTAATTTATGGCTTAGCTTTTTGAGAAATTGCTTTCTTGAGGTTATTGACTGTATTGCCCATGATGGCAACATACATTGCCATGTAGTAGAGCACTGATTCATAAATATTTATCATTTTCCCCATAAAGGTCTTGCGTATATTGCTTAGCTAGCTCTTACTTTTGTATCCTTCATGAATGGTACCTCTCTTAGCTGTTTGCGTACCATTTGTTGGGTGTTTTCTTTTAAGCTTAAGTTCTGCAAATCTAGAGATGTATTTATGAATTCACTCCCCCTTTGTATAGTTTAACAAAGTCAAGTATCAGAGAGATGAGGGAACTGACTGGGTTTGTGGGGATAATTGCAGTACACCCTGGATCTTTACTCAGTTTGATCTAACTCTTCCTATTTTGCTGACATCTTTTCCTTTCAGTTGGCCAGTGTTTCTCTGATTCTTGCTACTTCACTTAGCAGGACCTTTTTTATAGTAAGAAACTCAAATCTCATTCCAGATCTTCCATGAATAAGGCATTTAATTTACTAAATAGATGTCCTTAATAACAATTAGCTAATTCATTTGGGCAGACACATTTATGGCAAAGAGTAAGTCTACCAAATCAATGTTTTCTCTGGCTATTACCTTTTGTTGAGTTCTTAATGAAAACACCAGTCCTAATTGAATTAACTTTTAAAAATTTTACTCATTGCATTACTAACACTCAGATACATGTAGGGTCAAGGCCCCCTAAGCAACATCAGTGTGCAGCTCTAGAGAAAAGGAGAAGCTCTCACACAGGGTGCTGAATTATACATGAATTTGTAATGCTTTTATGGCTCTTTAATTGACATATAATCATTTTTCTTATTTGTAGTAAAAATGTTATATTTTGATTTTGTAGCAATCACTCTTTTTATGGCTGAGTAGTATTATGTATATACATATTTATATCACATTTTCTTTATCTGCTCATCCCTTGATGGACCTAGATGAGTGATATCATGACTGTTGTGAACTGTGCTGCCCTCAGCATGAGAGTGTAGATGTCTCTTAAACATACCAGCTTCATTTCCTTTGGATATGTACTCAGGAGTGAAATTGCAAGAACATATGATAGTTTACTTCTAGCATTATGAGAAACTTCCAAACAGTTTTCTTATATTTTTGGTTGTGAGCCTAGCCTTTAATGGCTGAGCCATCTCTCCAGCCCCCAAACAGTTTTCTATAATGTCTGCTTTAATATTACACCTCCACCAATAGTGTCGAAGTTCCCTTTGATTCACAGCCTCCTCAGCATTTGCCAGTTTTTGTCTTTTTGAAAATAGTCATTGGAGAAACTGGACATGTTGGCACACACCTTTAATCCCAGCACTTGGGAGGCAGAGGCAGGAGGATCTTTGTGAGTTCCAGGAGCGCCAGAGCTACAGAGGACAGCCAGCCCTGTCTTAAAAAACAATAGCCATTAGCCATTGGGATTGCTGAGTTAGTCTGTGAACTGTTAAAATACCTCTTTAGGTTCTCATTTCACTCTGCCTGTAGCAGCAGAAAGAGGAACATGGAGGAAGGGAGGCCGGAGTGGGGCCTCAGGGAAAACCTGCTCTCTGATGCGGGTTCCTGGGCTGGTCAGTTCTAGCTATGAGTCCATATCCTGTTCTTCTGAATCCTCTCTCTGGCCTCCTCTTACATAAAGGCACTTCCTTTAGGGATGGAACAGGTGATTTTCTGGGAATGGATCTAGACAGAGTTTGAGCCTCAAAGTCCAGAAGTAGTAGATGTCTGTGTAACTTAATCTAACAGCATGGAGGGGTATGGCTTGTTTATACCTAGACTCACTGTAGAAACATACTTCAATGGTGGGACATGAGCTCAGTTTTCAGTGACATCTGTGCCTGATAAAATAAGTATTAACCGGATAACTGAAGGTCACGACTTAGGGAAGGGTTTGAGACTTAAGTTTTTGAGAGAGAGAAAGATTATTATTCCTGTCTTTGAAGTTCTAAGTGGCCTATTAGTTTTAGTTCTTATATTTATTTTGCCTCTTCCTCTGGGTTCTGCCATTTCTAAAACATTCATTCCATTCATTGAGAAAGCATATTCTGAGTATATTTTAGGCATCAGTGATGAGCTAGACACAGAAGATGCCCACTGTTGTTAAGCACATGCCCCTCTGGACATGGAAAGAGACCAGTAGTTTTTAGAAGATGAACAAAGTATTCATTTTTATCTAGAGTTGGCATAGAAGAATCATCTGGGTAGAGTGTGGTGTGTGTTTCTATTTTAGTTTATTCTGAAAGCGTGGCTGTGCAAGATAGATTTAAGGCTGTGTAACATAGATTTAAGAATGGACACAAAATTGGAGTTGGCTAGCTTCAAGTTTATAATAAAGCAAATATAAATGAATAAAGGATACAGATGGGTGCACCTGGTCTTGAAAGTTGGGGATTTACAGCTCTTAGTTCTCTAACCACACGTGTCTCAGGAGACATTCTTACAGCCTGACGAAGGCAGGAGTTCTGCTCTCAGGATGTGTGCTACCTGTGGCTAAGTCCTGGGCTCTGGATTTGTGCCAGTGCTGGAGCATCTAATATTCCCTTGGAAGGCCCTGCCTCTTCATCCTGGCCATGATTGTTATAAAGCACAAGGGACTGTCTGTTTAAAAAGAATGAAAGGGAGACAGGTGGTAGCACTGTAGAGTTCAGAACAGGCAGTGCTGACGCCCTGAAGCATGAAAGAACTTGG
Organism: Peromyscus leucopus; assembly: GCF_004664715.2. Taxonomy (NCBI): domain Eukaryota; kingdom Metazoa; phylum Chordata; class Mammalia; order Rodentia; family Cricetidae; genus Peromyscus; species Peromyscus leucopus. Next base: position 41,962,579 of record NC_051067.1, read on the forward strand.
TGTCCTAGAGAACAAAAGGGAACAGGACATTGGGCTGGTGTGGGTGGGTTGTCAGGTATTAGTGGAAATACTGGCTAGAGACACACTGGGCTGAGTCTTCTAAAACCATGGTAGGAATTCGTAAGTGTTTTGGAGGGCCATCATTTTAACCTCTTGTCCAGGAACTTGAAAGAGACGAACATTCCAACTGTATGGAAAAAGTCAGCTTTACATTCATTACTCCATCGGGAAGGTCCTCCTCAGTAAACCATAATCATATACGCAGCAACTGGGCCTTTGGAACCAGCAGGAATCAAAGCTATTTGCTCCTCTTAGTATAGGAATCTTAAAGTATCATTTATGACTACTGTACTTTATTAGAAATGGTGGTAGCTCTGAGACCATGAGTGCAGAGGTCAGTAACTGAAGCCAATGAACTCAATCCATGCTGTTACCCATTTTGGCATGTTAAGATTCCTGGAGCACAAGGTGCACCTTTCATTGGTGTTTCTCTCTTGCCATAGACACTTTCTGGCCCACAATGCATAGAATACTGTCTGGTTCTTTACAGAAGATGTTTTCCCACCCCTGCATTGATAACATAGAGCATGTACCACTTGGATACAATTTAAAAACATTCAAATAGCCATCTGACTTGTTTGCAAGCTTACATGTTTTATTTTACACACTTAAAACATTGTTCAGACATGGGATCCATAGACTTCAGCTTCCTGAGACATCTAAGACCAAGAAAGGAAAAGAAAAAGAATCCTGGCACATGGTTTCTTAGGCAGGACATCAAATGAATGGTCTGACCTGTGTTCGGTTCGTTTGCCTAAGATTCATGCCCTCCCCAATGGCAGCTCCTCCATTTCTTCAGGACCTGTCACCAAGCTACATCTTTTCTATGAGTATAACTGAGTCATGTACATTTAGTATGTCAATCTGAGGGCTGACTTAAACACAATAATATGCTGTACAGTGTGATTGTAACTATCTTCATGTAGCACTGAGAGATGTTATACAAGAGGGTGTGCAGAGGTAGGATACAAACACTGCCATTTTAAACATAAGGGACTTGAGCCTTGCAGGCCATGTATCTGAAAGACCGCCCACATCATCCCACATTTTGCCTCATGCTAATTCTACCTAGGCAGTTCCTCAATTGAGGTTCCTTCTTCTCAGGTGACTCCAGGTTGTGTCAAATAGACAATAAAAACTAACCATCAGGGGTTTGGGGGGATGGTTGAGCAGTTAGGAGCCCTGGCTGCTCTTCAAGATGATCTGGGTTCCAGGGGATCCCATACCCTTTTCTGGCCTTTGTGTACAGGCATGCATGTGGTGTGTGTGTGTGTGTGTGTGTGTGTGTGTGTGTGTGTGTGTGTGTGTGTTTGTGCGTGCATGTGTGTGCTTGCGTGCGTACAAGTAAAATACCCATACACATAGGATAAATAAAATAATTAAAACCCAAACAATAAAACTAGGCAGCATGCCATGCATTTATTGTGAGACTTCTGTATGTCAGGAGTAGTGCATGATCAGATGACAGAGCTGCTATCACTGAAGCCAGGGATTACATCAGGCCTACCTGACGACACCCAAATCTAGGCTCACAACAAGGCACATTTCTAATGCTCATAATCACCTGGACATTCTTCTTTTCCTAAGTGTTTCCATCATTTTGTTCCCTAGCTCTCCAGTGGGAAAGTTCAGACGACATTTTCTGTCTGCAGACTTGTTGGCACTGGTGCTGCCTAGAACAGGATGTGAAGTTGGTACTTTCCCAGAGTCCCCGTGATCACTGCTAATGCCACTGGAATTGGTCTTTTAAGATGCTTTCTCCAAGCATGAGTTTCTTCCTCCTGGATGTGGCTGCAGAACTTTGTGTCTGGCTACAGGCTCTAACTTGCCTGTCATAACTCAGGTTTAAACCTCGGCCATGGCCTTTGGTTGAGGGTCGATTGAAGTTGATAGCGGCAGGGGCTGGCAGTTAGGTCTCCATTCCAATGGTATTAGACTGCTCCGTGGTTTTCACCCGGTTTGTACAGATTCTTCTGTCGCAAACCATGACCGTCACTCTCTCTTAAAACCGTGGGCCCGGCTTTGTGGGTCAGGCATTCTCCTTACTGTCCACTTTCCCATATTGCTGATGAGGAGCACCGTGCATAGGGTCACCCAATAGAGTGTCAGTATTTTTTGAGCATGTGCATGCTGTATTGTCTGCACTTAGACTGATACTCTAGGATGGCTGGCTGGCTGTCACTTCCCACATTATCATACAATAAAAAATCCTTTATTCTCGCACATTCTTCTCCAGTAGTCCTTTAGTAACCATATTACATAACTAGCCTGCTTAACTATCATTTCTTTAAATTTTCCTTTGTCCTAAGGAACATTTGAAAGAATTACTCTATCAGTCAGAGTATAATCAGGGTAACAGAAACCATATCATTATTGAATTAGTAGAAATTCAATTTAGATAACTGGCTGCTAGTAAAAGCTGGTTAATTATGAGTATCAGGGTGAAAAGGACTCTGATAAGCCTAGATGGAATAGTTGCAGAAAAATGTTGTGGCCCTTAGTTTGAGGAAGAAGATCATTTAGCTTAAGATCAGGAGTGAGCACTGCCTCTCCCTGTGTAGCCCTGGGCAGAGGGTATGATTCTCCAACTGCCTACCGTGCACAGATTGGTCAGAGGAAAGCAACTTGACCAGTTGACCTGTGCTGGACCATAGAGCTGCTTTATGGCTGGAGGGTTAGGTTTCAGAGCTACTTAGAAGTGGTTTTTGGTAAGAGTCTGGCCAAGGAGCGTGGGGGCATGCAAGAGCACAGACCTTTCACATGGGGTCATACAGGGGGAGAAGCTCGCTTCATTAATCTCTGCTGGTGAAACGTCACATTCTCCCAATTGGCCAAGGGAAAGATGCTCAGGTCCAGCTTCAATGCAGTTAAGCAGGGCCAAGGTCAGTGGAGTTTGAGTTAAGACAAAGCCTGTGAAGTTTTGACCTTTGTTGCAGTATATTTGATCACACTGTGATACTCTGAAACTGTTAATAGAGTTAACCTTGAATCAGGGGATGGAGTCAGTGACTAGCTGACTAGAATTAGCCATAGAGATTTTGGAGGACCCAGGATAACATAGAGAGGCACAGGAAGGAGTAGGGAGGGCCTTGGAAAGATTCAAGGGCCCTTTTGATCTGCAAAGCATGGTGAGAGGGTCAGCTGGTCATTCCTCTCTGCTTTCTTTTTTTTACTTTTTACCCCAATATCTGATTCCTGAGTTTTTAGCTGCATTTTCTGCTTTAAATGTGGGTGTGGGGAATTATGAATAATTATGAAATATTACCTGTACTTTCAATTTTTCTGTAAGATGAAACCTTGAATAGATGTTGAATTTGAGCATTTTAAGGGCCGTTGTCAGACATGACAAAATTCATACACCCAAAATGTGTTCCTTATTGACTATCCTTCATGCTCTATATGGAAGGAAAGGCATAGGTTTGTATCATGGAACCCACTGCCTATTAACTGTTGAACTCTTGGCATTATCTCTTAGATTGTTTGCTTTGGTACTGGAAGGTGCTGTGTGGGCCAGCATCTCTGGGGTTGGAGCCTGTATACAGTTGCTCAAGTCCACTCTCCTGACTTAGTTTCCTGAATGTTTTCCCCCGCCTATTCTAACTCACAACTGACAGATTTATTTCCCTGAGATTCCTTCATCATATCAGTAGAACCGCTCAAGCGCCTTCAATATTTCCTCTCTGTTTGCTGGATTGGAAATAGGAAGAGTATTGACGTTTGGCACTGGGCCGTCTGCCTCCCTTCTGCTGATAAGGAAACAGGCTGAGTGAGAGCAGTTGGCCCAGGCTCAAGCTGGATTTTCCTGCCTCTCAGTCCGTTGTACCTTCCAGACCACTGTGGGTCCAGCTTCCTCACGCCACCACTGTTCTCCAGCACAGCACCTGTCCTGAGAGAGGTTTGATTGACACTAGACCTCATCCCTGATGCTCAGACTATGCCTTTGCCTATGTCAACGGGATGGAGTGCTAACATTGTGCCCTGAGCTTCTGCTTGTGGAGACTGCCTACACTCACTTAAGTGTCATCACAGTCACATCCCATTCTCTGTTGAACAAATCTCAGAGGACAATATTCCAGGGTGTTAGAAGGACAGGGATTTGAAGTGCATTCCACCTGAATTTGGGACCCATGGCCTGGGCACTTCCTGCTATGTGAAAATAATTGTATTTTCCCACTTTTGAACTTTAGTAGACATTGAATAATGCCTGTTCCTGTAAGACAAGCTTGTTTGTCTCCAGAGAAACACACTGTTCTTTATCTGTGTCTTTGGCCCTTGATTAAAACACCAAAGGGGACAGGCAGTCTCCTCTGTTTGTTCACTTAGACTTGCCTGTTCTAGGACACTCCTGGGCTGCTGGGAGCTCCTGACTCCCCCTGTCCAGTTCTTCTAGCTCAGATCTTCCTATGGAGAGCAAGAGAGCATGCGACTCACCGTGGCCTAGGTCTTCAGTCTGTAAGACCTTAACATCTCTAACCATAGGCCTCGTTCCTTGTAGTTTTTCAGTTTTTAGACTTGAGAACAGGGTATCAGGTTGCTGTGCAGAGTGAAAGCATTAAAACAGCAACAGCTGAGCATGGCAGAAGAGCAGGAAAGAAGCCACAGATGGCACCTTTCTGGGCGGAGGTGAAGTGCTGTAGCCGGAGTGAAGGCAGCATCTCTGACCAGTAGCTCTGGAAGAGCCATGTGTTAGATGTAGGAAATGTCCTTCATTTTTCCTTCACCCCCCATTTCTCCCCCCCCCATCATTGCAGAGGGGAGGGAGTTCAGATTTTACTTTAGGGTATCTTAACACTCCTTCCTAAAGGTCACCTGTTGTCTTCCATCCACAGACTTTGCTCTGTAGCTTAGCAACCAATGTGTCATATACTGCCCTTAATTGCTTCATTAGCCTCAAGATGGGAAAGTGAAGCAAATGGACTTAGGATGGATTGACAGGGTCATGTTTACATGCGGAGTCGCTCTGTCTGATGCTTAGGCAGTGGGTCTGAAGAACAGTGTTATCTCGGAGTAAAACATCTAAACTTAGGGGCTCCTCCCAAGTGAGAGAGGCAAAACAAACATTGATGGAGAGAGGAGATGGCAAGGACGTACCTGCCTGCTGAGGACCGAGACCCCTAACATTGGAAGCTTTCCCACCTACTAAGGTTCTCTGCTGTCCTGGTCAGCAGCAGAAGAGGGAGCATTTGTGCTTTTGACCAGATACAGTTCTGGATTAGCCTAAGTAGAAAGTTGGCATGCTGAGGAAATCAGATTCTGGAGGAGAAGGTTTGACAGCAGTGGCATTCTTCTGCAGGATCCAGGCCTCACAGAGGCTGAGTGGACGAGGCAGGTGCATAAAGAAACAGAGACAATCTGTTGGGATGCCTGTAAATGTCTGGGGCTAGTGCAGACTGCAGTGGGTTGTGTGGGTAAATATGACAGCCCTCTCCGCTGCTGTTCCTCGGCCACTTGTCATTCCTCTCCTGGCCTGTGTGCAGGCCTGGCAGCTCCCTGCAGGGATGTTCTTTCTCCTCTTCATGTTTGAGGAGGTGGCACTAGGACGCCTGTTGACTGCAGACAGTGGTACCTTGAAATTCAGATTGCTTGTTCTAGATGTGTCTTATGATGGGTTGTTTTCTTTTTGTCAAGTTTAAATTAAATTTACTGTTTTAACTGACACATAAAAATCTAACAGTTACACATATTTTTGGTACCATATGATGTTTTGGTACCCTTATGCACTGTGTGATGTTTAAATCAGGGTCAACATTCTCTCTCTCTCTCTCTCTCTCTGTGTGTGTGTGTGTGTGTGTGTGTGTGTGTGTGTGTGTGTGTGTGTGAGTGTTTGGGTGGGTACACAGGGTTGTGTGTGTGTGTGTGTAGAGGCCAGAGGTCAGCCTTGAGTGTCATTCCTCAGGAGACATCTATTGCCTCCATTTCTTGGCATGCCTTCTACTGGCCCGTGGCTTATGGATGGTTATAGATTGGCTGGCCAGCACGCCCTATCTCTGTCTATCTCCCCTGAGCTAGTATTACCAGTACAAGCTACTACTCCTTGCTTTTCTACGTAGAAGCTGGGGCTTGAACTGAGGTTGTCATGCTTGCCAAGTGGACACTTACTTTACTGACAGAATTATCTCCGCAGCCCTTACATAATCTATTTCCTCAGATATTTATCATTTCTATGGTAACAACACACAATCCCCTTTCCTAGTTCTTTAAGTTATGCAGTATGTAATAGTTATACCGAGTCACTCTCTGCATAATGCCACATCAAATCCTAACTTCCATACGCCCGTGGCTTAGCTCCCATTGAGTAGTCTTTCTCCCCAACACTTGCATCCCCCTCCTCCATAGCCTCTGGGAACCACCATTCTCAACTCTTGTGGGCCTGCTTTTCTATATTTCACATATGAGTGAGATCATGTGGTATTTGCCATTGTGTACCTAGCTTATTTCCCTTGGTCTAGTAACTTTGGTTGTATCCTTGTTCAAAATGATACAATTCCACTTTTTCCTGGCTGATTGACCTTCCATTGTTTCTGTATCCATTCATCATTTGATGGACATTTAGGTTGCTTCCATTTTTGGCTATTAAGAATAGCACTTGCAGGCAACATCTGAGTGTAAATGTTTCTTCCATACGGTGATTTGATTATATACATATGCATGTGTTGCTAGGTCATATGGGAGATGTTCTTCTGGGTTTTTGAGGAACCTTTTTTTCCCACAGTAACTATATTAATTTACCAATTGTGTGCAGTGTTCCAATATTTTTGCTTTTTTTTTTTTTTTTTTAATTCTTACCAACACTTTAGCCTTTTTTGTCTTTTGGGGTTTTTGAGACAGGGTTTCTCTGTGTAGCCTTGACTGTCCTGGAACTTGCTTTGTAGACCAGGCTGTCTTCAAACTCAGAGATCCACCTTCCTCTGTCCCCTAATCACTGTTTTTGATTTACATTTCTCTGATGATTAGTTATATTGAGTATTTGCATCAGACTTCATAGCAACACTAAATCAGTATTTAGTTGAATGGCAGTCAATCCATTTGACATATCAGACAGACTAATCAAGTTGAAAAGACCATCAGAGAAGGTGTAATCCGCTGGGAATTAGAATTTGGCTTATGTGGTTGATATATTGTGCACCCCAATAAACTTATCTGGGGGTCTGAGAACAGAACAGCCACAATATTAAACATAGGTTTAGGCAGTGGTAGCACATGCCTTTAATCCTAGCATTCTGGATGCAGAGATCTGTCTGGATCTCGGTGAGTTCAAAGCCACACTAGAAAAGCCAGGCATGGTGACACACGCCTTTAATCCCAGGAAGTGATGGCAGGAAGCAGAAAGGTATATAAGGCTTGAGGACCAGGAACTAGAGCCTTTTAAAGCTTTTAGCTTTTAGCAGCAGTTCAGCTGAGATCCATTTAGATGAGGATCAGAGGCTTTCAGTCTGAGGAAACAAGATCACCTGAGGAATTGGCAAGGTGAGGTTGGATATGGCTTGTTCTGTTTCTCTGATCATTCAGCGTTCACCCCAATACCTGGCTCTGGGTTTGTTTTTATTAATAAGACCTTTTACGATTTGTGTTACAGATTTAGATAGATATTTAAAGCATGTGGATCATGATACTACATATACTCTAGGATTGGTAGAAACAGAAGAGAATTTTGAAGAAGGAGTCAAAGAATCCTGGGTTGAAAATAGTTGATGCTTTCCATTTTAGAGTTTCTGGACTTCTCAGGAAGTTCTTGCAGTGAGCAAGCATGCCTCTGACCCCAGCAGGAGACTCCTGGAAGAATACAGTGGTGAGAGTGAGGATTTCTCAGTTGATTCTCTAGAGAATGAGAATTAATCCTGTTTCATTTTGGATCTGTTCCAGTACTTCATTCCTTACTTTGGAAGATGCCTGCTCTCAGTCTTGCCTGATCTGAGGGCTTAATTCATGAGGCTGCCTGTTTTTCAGAATCCCTAATTCATAAGAATTTCAGCTCTCTGTCTTCTGACTCTGATTCCTCAGTGTGTTCAGAAGCTGGCCATGGAGGAGGGATGATGTACATTCAGCTTCCTCAGTACTCTGCAGCTAACATTTGCTCACTTCCTCTTCATTCTCTTAGAATTGTAGACTCATTCAGCTTGAAATGACCTGAATTTACATTGCTGTTCCCAGCTAGCCTGTTCTGTGGCCACTGGGCCCCACCTTACCCCTCTGGTAATAAGGACATGATGGCTCTCTACAGAGTGATGTGGTGTTTCTGGGACATTCTAGATAAAGATGAAAGGCCCATGTTGTTGCTGTTTGCTCACTGGGGATAGGTTTCAGGCTTGCCTGTGCATGGTGGGAAGTATCTAGAAGTACTTTTCTTTGGGAGGGAGTGCTCAATCTGTTTCCGACAGCTAGTTCTTTGTAGACAATTTATTGTCTGTAACTAGTAAGAACTGGACAAGGAAACAAGTGATGGATGAGCCTTAGACACACCATGAGGGTGTTTCCCACCAGCTCTGTGCACCATAACCTGTGGCTTGTTTCAAAAGGTGTGAAAAGCGAGTCTACTAGTCTCAGAATTCCTTGGGGCTACAGCAAGGGTGAGTCCTGCTAGGTTGCCACCTTCTAGAGGCTGAGCATGGTGCATACTCTGGTGGAAAGAACCAGAATGGACAGTGAAATTTAATCTTTAGTGCTAAGGATGTCCGGGGCGGCTCCATGCTCACAGACTGATCTGAAATCTGCTCATTCAGGCTACTTGTTCCTGACTTCAAGGGATCGTGCATAAGGAACCAGCCGATGCCAAGAAACCATTTAAAAAAAAATCACAACTTTATTAAGATATGCTTTGCAGAACAAAATTTAACTATTTTAGAAATGTTTATTTTTAGTTTTTTTTTGGGGGGGGGCATTTATATGATTATTACCACAATTAATTTTCAAAAAATTTTGACGTTGGAATAAATGTTTCTGTGGATATCAGTATGCAAGTTTTTTTTTTTTTTTTTTTTTTTTTTTTTTTTTTTTTTTTTTTTTTGTGGACATGTTTTCAGTTCTATCAGCTGTAGAATTTCTAGACCATGTTCCCTGAATACATTTTTACAGTTATCATTTTGCTTTGCTATTTTGAAGTCTCATATTCCTATTCTTTGAGTTAAGCTTCTTTGTAGAAATAATTGAAAGTTACACAAATGAAAACAGAGAAAATCCTAAGAATGTTCATTGCATAGAATCAGGTTGAGATATATTTGCTTTTGTTCTCCTCTTTATCAAGCTTCTACTTAAAGATTTACTAAAGCTCTTCTTTTCATCTTTTGCAGAATCGCAATGAAATAAAAAATGGAACTATTCTTCGATTAACCACATCTCCAGTAAGTTGATCTTAGTTTATTGCTTCTCATTAAAAGTTTCCCAACTAGGTCTGCTGTACGTGATGGTGGGTACAGAGCAGCGAGCGTGACTTGTGCAGAACCCAGAGTGCAGTATCCTCCCAGACAGATTCTAGATTCACAGGAGCATTCTGCTTTCTCTTTTCTATGATAGGCAGGGGACTTTGTCTCAGGATACTGTCAAGAAAATGGAAGGTGAAGACTTGAAGTTTGTGGTAGTTAACCCAGCCACAGCTCTCATAGTGCAAATGGGATAGTAGCTGTCCTGATTGGTTTGGCCCACTTACCCACATATCACCTGATGCCGTGGAACAGACAAAACTAAACCAACCAACCAACCAACCAACCAAGCAAACAAAAAAACCCCTGATAGCCTACTACTGCCTTTCAAGTCTCTGTGTGGGGGGGAGTGAAGTGTGTGGTGGTGGGGTGAGGTGGGTGGGTATTTGATTATTTTCTACCCTGGATCTGTTATTAAACATTCCCTAAAATCAGCTCAAGTGCATCGCCTTCTTACGCTGCTTTCCTTTCAGCTGATTCTATATAAAACATTTGAAGGTTTCTGAAGAAAAGCAGCTAAATAGGATGCCACAATATATTTAGACTATGGCTGGGACTGTGATCTTTCTTATATGTAGCGATGCCGCATAGTGACATTAGCATATTTAAAATATCTTCCTTCACAGTGCAATTCCTTGCTTCCCTGAAAAATAACATGCACAAAGTACTGCAAGTGTTACTATTTTCACACTGCAAATGTGATGAAATGTGTATATATCTGTCATTTTCATTTCCCACTGAAGCCATGTGCTAGGCTAAAAATAAATTTAAAAATTGGGAAAAGCATCTGGCTGGAATTAAAGTGTGGGTACTGTAGCTACCGCAAATTCTTCTCATTGAAAATTACATTGAGCTTTAAAAACTCAAACATTTTCTCCTGTAACATCTTGAACCTAACATAGTGATGAGCTCTCTGGACTGTCTGCTGGAGTTAATGGAGCCATCTTCCAGTTCCTTCATGCCAGTGCGTAGAAAATACAGTTAGTTGGCCTGTGGGTTTGAATGGCTGCAAGATGAGCTGACAGGTTGGCACCAGCCTTTCCCTGGCTTTCTCATTCATCAGGTCAAGGTTCTTTATGCTTCCCTTTTCCTCTGCTAATTACTGTCTCTAGAGAGGCCCAGTGTTCTGTCTAGGCTGGCTCTATGTCAGGGAAGAATTGACTCTGTTATTGCCCTGGGTTCTTAAACAAAATTCCCTATGTACTATGACATGAAAGGGGAAGAGAAATTGTCCAGGGAACAGAGGGGACTATTGAGAGAGGGAGAGGGAGAGTTGTAGGGTAAGGTGAGGAATATCTCAGAGTACATTCTGTACTTCCCTGAAGATAATCCCATGTAATGAAACAATTAAAATAAAAGAAGACTCAGTGTGGGGGTGAGGTGTTTTGTTTTTGTTTTTGTTTTTTCTGGAGAGACAGTGGAATTGTGGTTGTAGAAGAATGATTCTCTCACTGGAAATTCTGTGACTGGAAAGGTGGGCGAGGCAGTCCCTAGGGCGCTGTTGTAATGCAGGAGTCCACTCAACAGAGACCGTTTTGCATTTCCTAGAGCGGTGGCCTCTACACCAGGACCAGCAGTGGGACTTTAGAGATGCTGATGTCTAGCCTTGCTAGTGAGACTGGGCAACAGTGTCTGAGAATGGGGCTCAGACACCTACACTTAAAGGAGCCTTTTGTGTGGGGTTAAAGCCACGGGGGTCTATAACTAAGTGTTAGTGCACAGCAGTTTATATGGAAACTAAGAGCTTCATTCATGGCTGTTTTTTTTTTTAATTTTTTAAATGAAAATGGATGAGACAGGTTATCTCACTTTAAACAAATTTATGTCTTTTTGTTTTTGAAATAGGGTCTCTCTATGCTAGTCCTGGCTGTCCTGGAATTCCCTATATAGACTAGGCTGGCCTTGAACTCACAAACATCTTCCTGCTTCTGCCTTCCAAGTGATAGAATTAAAGGCATGTGCCACCCTGCCTGGCCTGATTCACCTTTTATGTATATAATAAAATATAAAGAAGTGTTTTCACTAAATTTGCTGGGAAGGATTAGAGTGCAGTAAAGAAGCCAGTAGATGTTTTTACACTACTTTTTACATGAAGTTCTTTTCAACAGTGGTTGGCTTGTCCCTGCAAATAGATAACAGCATACATAAGTGTGTGCAAAGCTACATACAGACATGTACACGTGATTGTACACACATGCACACACACTCTAATTTTAGGTGAGGTATAGAGTGTGTGTACATGTCTGTGAGCTCCGGAGCAGGCCTGGTGAGCTTCGGTAGAAGCTGAGGAGTGCCTCTGTTCACCTGCTCTGCTCAGAACCAGGAACTAAAACTGAGGCCATGTACTGCACAAAGCACATTTTAGCTATGTTCCTGTTAGAAAAAGTTTAGACTGTCAGACTGTCATTTTCCCTTTCTTGGAATTTATTAAAATAAATTTCATAATGAGCTGGGCATGATGCTATATCCCTACATTTTGGGAGGCAGAAGCTGGCAAATCTCTCTAAGTATGAGGCCAGCCTGGTCTACACAGTAAGTTCTAGATCAGCCAGGCTTACATAGAGAGACCCTATTTTAGAAAAGTTATCCCCCCAAATTCTCATAATGAATGTGTATTCTTGGAGTGGGTAGAGACTATGAAGTAGTATATACCCCAGACATCATAAAAAAGAGGTTGGTACATTTAACTATCCCCAAATAAAATCTTCAAAACATTTGTGTTTGGAAATAACTCCAGGCTCAGTGTCAAGAATGATGCATCAGAAAATAGCAGGTGGTAGTCTGCATGACCTAGGCCTGATTCCTTAATTCACAGAATCCTTTATGCGTGGATTCATACTGCTTCAACATGTGTGGTCATAGGTATAGCAGAAAGCAAAAAAGGGAAAATTATATATCCATATATACTTACTTATATGTATGCATCATCTCATGTAGAGAGATCTCAGTGTGAACTCATTGTAGTTTGCAGAAAATATATGCATCACATCTGCAACTCGAAACATTTCTGCATTTCTGTTTTCCAGTCTATGCAACTATGTGATGAGCCACTAAGATGTATGGATGAGTTCCTCTTCCTCCTGCTTTCTCATTTCATTCCTTGTACACAGAGAAACCCAAACTACTTATTAAGAACCCACTATTGCCTTGTCATCTCCAAGCATAAGCCTTCCTGCTGTTCTCTGGTGTTCCGGATGCACAGTGGGAATCATCTAGATCAGAAGACCTGTCACTGTGATTTTTGGGGCCTTCTTCCAGTGGTGATAAGAAAGATTTTGATATGTCAGTCATTCCATAGATTCAGGTTATCAGAGATTCTTATCAACATGTATTATTGTATTATTAACAGATGAGAATTTTTAAATCTGTACGGGCTTAAAGAATGAGGGAGTCTCTGAAGCCATACATAACATGCCTGCAGAGAGATGACCCATGGGAGATAAGAAGACAGTTCTGTTTAATAGGGCTCAGTAGCTGGTGTTGGTTCAAACTTCTAGTCTGATCCAGAGTGGTTTATTTTGAACATACTTAAGCATTGCACATTTTGGTGAAAGCTTCTCTGGTGATCAGTAACTCAACCCTTCATGCACAACAAAGCGTACATAAATCTCTTTGAGGACCAAAATACACTCAATAAAGATCAGATGTGACTACATTGAAACCCTTTGTAAAATACGTATGACGCCTTCCATAAAGAGGTTCTACAGATAGGCTAAGAAAAAAACAAGTTTGTGGAAAGAGTATCGGGGTGAGGGAGAGGGGTTCAGTGCTGTCTCTGGCCACATGGATAGTGCAAAGGTCCCCAGGCTAGAAAGCACATCTGCTCCCAGTCTTCTGGGCAGATAACAGGTATTACATTCCTTCCCTTGAATGAACAGCTCTGTGTGTTTAACATTTCAGGGGTCCCTAGTGCTTATCTGTGAGCACAAAGCCCTCAGTGCCTCCTACAGAAAAACTGAAAAAGAGTTACAAAATGTCTGTATTCTATTTTTCTTCCATTGCTTTAGAGGACTAACTTTGGAGAAGTCAGTGGAGAGAACAGATTATAGAGTTAGCAAGCTTAGGTGTTCCCGGCATAGTTTACGTGGAGGTGCACATGGCTTAGACATCCTGGCCTGTCGGGGTGCCACTGGGACAGAGAATCTTGTGAAGGGCCAAGCCCCAAGACTTCATAAAGTGATGCTCTTTGCTGAAGGAGGCTTGTGTTTTGGCAAACAGTGTGATGTTGCATTGTTTCTCTGGGTAGATGGTTGTGAGTAGGGAGATGAAGCATTTGAGAAGTCAGCTGTGTACCTTGGGCACTAGGCAGTGAGGTAAGTGTCCTGCTGGAGAGGCTGGAGGCAGAGGTGGACCAGTCTCTACTGTGTGTATATAGTAGTTAGAGCTGAGGACAGGTGACATCACCCACCTCCCTCCATAGAGAAAGTCTGGAGGGCTCAGTGCAGAGCCTTGGGGACACTTGCGGGTTGGCAGAAGTGAAGAAAATGTTCCAGGGATGAGAATACTTAGGGGCTTGATGACTGTGGAAGTGTCAGGGAAGATGAAAGGAGGAAAATGGTTGCTGGACCAGTCCCCACAGCTGGTGCTGGCCGAAAGGAGGTACTCTTCAGTACTTAAGTGAGGGTGGGCCTGGAGACCTCACCAGAGAAAGGAAGGGATGAAAGAAGGAGGCAACAGCTTCAGAGTTGCTCCTTCCTCTACAGGTACTGAGAATGGGGAGCCCATGCAACAGGGGAATTGGGCGTGTGTGTGTGTGTGTGTGTGTGTGTGTGTGTGTGTGTGTGTGTGTGTACACGTGTGGATGCATGTGCGCGCATATGTGTGTGCGCGAGTGTGTTGGGAACCCATGATCTGGAAGATGGAGGGAGAAATTTTTAAGTTGAGTTCATAGGAGCGGAGCTCTGGAGGTTCCAGACAGGTCGATCTCTGATAGGCAGGAGGGTGCTTGCTTCTCAGCATGAGGCTGTAGAAGCAGAGCCATGGGGAACTGCTGACTGCTCTTAGTGGGAAGACAAAGGTGCACCTGGCTGCTTGCTTCATTTTTCTTAATGCCAGGTGAGACAGGATCATGGGCAGGAACAGAGGCAAAACAGAGGAGGGCAGGGCAGAGGCAGGCATGTGGGAACTGGCGGGGGGGGGGGGGAGGGCACGTTTAAGGACAGAAGAAAAGAGAAAGGAAACATTTCACAGATGTATATGCAAACATATAACAAGCATCTGAGGACAGACAGTGTAGTTAAATGGCTGGGCAACATTAAATGTACATTTGGGAGTATCTAAAGCATAGATGAACTTGAGCTTAGTCACCTTTTAATTGACATGAACCCAGGATTGTGCTAGAAGTTTGAGGGGCATGATTTTGACCTCAAGAAGAGAGATGGCAAGTTCTGTGTGCTCATACCCCTGTTTCTAGGTGACTCGTCATGGATCACTGCGCTTGAGTTAAACTCAGACCCTTTCCATGATCTGAACTGTTTGAGTGGCATGAAGTGAAACGTGTTTTCCGTCCTTGGAATGGTACAATGAAATAAAATTTACTCTCTGATATGGTCCCTCATACAGCTGGTAAACTCTTCATTTTGTGCTGAGCCTGGAAAATCAGAACCAAGGCCATCATACTTTTAATACTCATAATTTTTTCCTCTCAAATATAAAAGTGGCTCAGAATTATGGAAAAATAAAACCAAGCCTGTTACAAAGAAAATTATCATCATTAAACATGTCACATTTTGATCTGTCACATTTGGATACACACACACACACACACACACACACACAAATATAAAATTTACTTCATTTAGTGACTTTTTTTTAACACTCCTTGTGAGTGCCAGGTAATATCCCAGATTCTGGGAATGTGTTAGTCAGCACATCTAATGTATTTCTTCTCCTGGAGCTGGTGTGCTAGTGGACACACACATCCTTGTATGCATGACCCTGCCCTCACCAACTGCAACATATTTGCATGCTGGCTGTGGCCTTTAATACTCTTATCAAAAGTTGTAGCTATTTTATCTCACATTTTCTTGGAATTTGGTTTATAATTCATATATTTCATCCCGTGTCTCATGTTGAACAGTGGCGTCTGTGTGTGAATATCAACACTACTTTGAGGTCTCCCATTCAGGTCAGCAGACATCTGCTTCAGATGTCCAGATGCATCCTCTCAGAGAAGCACATCACCACTCAAGGAGCCGCCAGCTCTCCACATTCCTGGACAGCATGGGCTTCGTGTCCTGTCACTCTTCTGTCCCTACCTCCTTCCATCTCTGTCTCACTCCCCCCCTGGGTCTTGGCCTGTCCCTGCCGACACTCCAGGCTGGCTTCACCTGTAGGGCTTTTGCCCTCACCAGCCCTCCTGCCTGCCCTTTCTCCCGGCACAGTGTGCTGGTCTCGGTCTCACTTCTGCGTGGACCCTGCTTTAGGCAGCTTGGTCTTGGAACAGCCCGTCTAAAACACTCACCAGCTGTTTTCTGTCGTAGCTCTCCACGTTAGTGTTTCCCATAAGACGTAGCAACACATTCTTTAACTTTTTATTCCTACTATTTTAAAGTGACCTCCTCTCACCCCGAGGTGGGCAATTATTTGTTGCTGTCTCTCAAATGTGTAGGACACAGAATAAACTTTCCAAAAGTATCTATTAGTTGGCAGATGAGCATTAGGAAGGTAACTTGCTTTGAAATTGATAATTAAAAAAAGGTTTATCTGAGGCGAGTTTAAGAGAAATTGTGTGCATGTGTTTTTCTGTCATGAGTGATATCCAGACCAGAAAATTTCATTTTTAAAATCTAGTTTGATCATTAAAGACTTTTCTTCACCTTTATTACGTAGAATGAAAGTTTTGTGTCCAGGTCATTTAGAGATTTGGGGAAACGAGTACCTGTCCAACCTGCTGCGGCTCTAACGGCACAGATGCTGCATCAGCAGAGTCCCTTAGTTCCACATGTATTTGGATTGGAGGGTACATCTGTGACTCACACGTATGGGGCGCTTTTCCTGGCCAACTCAGGATGGGGCTTCCCACCCAGCTGAGAAACAGTCTATCACTTTGCAGGGTGCAAGGAAGGAACCTTTTTTTTTTTTTTTTTTTTTTTTTTTTTTTTTTTTTTTTGTGTGTGTGTGTGTGTGTGTGTGTGTGTGTGTGTGTTTCGAGACAGGGTTTCTCTGTGTAGCTTTGCGCCTTTCCTGGAACTCACTTGGTAGCCCAGGCTGGCCTTGAACTCACAGAGATCCGCCTGCCTCTGCCTCCCGAGTGCTGGGATTAAAGACGTGCGCCACCACCGCCAGGCACAAGGAACCTTTAATGTAATTCCCATTGATGTCACAGCTACCAAGGAGCTTTGTGCTAGGCCACACTGGATTGCCTCAGCTCCAGGGTCCTCTTTGTGACCCCTCCAGCGCTTTGAGTACGTCTTGAAATGAAGACTTCCCAAAAGCAAACAAGGGTTGGGGCGACAACACTGCAGCTTTAAGAAGAGTTGGTCCTTTAGTAAATTCCAAGGAAGTAGCACGGCCTGCCTCAAGGAAAAGACACCACCCAGAACCAGCACACACAGCTTTCAGACCTTCTGGCCCCTGAGGACAGAAGGAACTGTCCCAGAGGAATGTACAGGGGCTTGGAGTCTGTGGCGTGTAAACATGTGACCCACTCTGGAGGAGTGGCCATGCCGCCCTTGGGATGGTTCTCTGCTGAGACCCGTCATCATCAAGGCACTGCTGTGCTGTGCTCATGTGTAAAATAAGTTTTGTTTGTAGTTGCATCCCTTCATCGTCTTAAGATCTGGGACTCTCCAGTCTTGACTTCTCTGCTCAAGTTTTGGTGGTTGTCCCTCTTCCCTTATTTTAAATTAACTAATTACTTAATTAACGTCAAAGTGGGTCCCTATCAAAGGCATGCCGATGAATGAGAAAGAGTGGCATAATACATTCCTTCACAGCAAAAGGTCTTTGCTGAAAATTGCACAAGTTTTAAAGGGGCGGACAGATTCTCTTCTTGGTGCAGTAGAGCTGGAAGACTTCACCGCGGCCCAGCTGGGGGTGACAAGGGGGTGACGGGGCAGCAGAACCAGTGTGGCATGGTCCCACGATTGCTGCAAGATGCCAGGTCTGGTTGATGTGGAACAGTCATTTCAGCCTGGGATTTTGAAGAGGCAACATGGCAGCCTGAGCGTGCTCAGCAGAAGTTTCTGGAGACCCCAATCTAGGCCTTCAGATCTGGAAACTGTATGAATGAAGGATCTGTGGCTTTCAAAGCTGTTCGGGTCATGTGTGTTCTGGGAGCCTCTGTTGATGGCTGTTCTGCAGAGTCTAGCTATCCTGGTTTTATTTCAGCAATATTGACGAGTTGTGCAAGCTGTCTGTCACTTGGCTTTCTTGCCCCTTCGGTTTCCTTTGTCAGATGAAGAAAAGAGAAAGTATCGCTATGCTTGGACTCAGTTCAGATTAAATGAATTACCTCATGAAGGTTTTATAATAATGGGTGATAACACATGGTAGGTGATGGTGAGCTGTTAATCATGTCAATATCATCAAACAGCAATTTTTATCAGTGCTGCTGATGACAATGTGATGGTTTCTGAGTTGTTGTGATCTGTAGAGAAAATGTTTTCTTGTGGATAAAAGTGTAGTTTTCAAGGAATTCAAAGTGGTTCACTTTGATTAATTATACTATGTCTGTGTTATATCAATTTGAAATATTCATCTGAGCATCCAAATTTGAAATACCTGTTGTATTTTTATATATCCACAAATATTTGGAGAATGGTATATCTTTAAATGATGTTAAAAGAGTGAGTAGTCCGCATTCAGCTCCCGTATGTCCTTTTTTAAGAAAATGGCCTTTTAGTAACTTGTGGCCTGTCAGTTCTCATCTTTCATCCCGGTCCCCCTTTCGTTATTCTGTTCTAATTTCTACTGCTGACTGTGATGGAATGGGAAACCCCGGTGCGCTCTGACTACATGGTGCAATATATTCTCTTCTGTCTGGGTTCCAGAACAACTCCTCAGGGTCCTGGTTGTCCTCTCTCTCTTCCCAGGGGGCTGCTCTCCACAAGGGGCTGCTCCCTACCTCTCCTTTATAACCCAGCCACATTGCAGAGCACAGAGTGTTCAGTTGTTTTGTGACTAAATTTCTGTTCAGCAGAGTTGGTTGGTTGTTGATGTCAAACGCCATGTATTAGGCTCTTTCTGTTATTATAATGAAATACTTGAGGCTGGGTAACTTACAAAAGCAAGGAATTTGTTTAGTTTGTAGTTCTGAAGGTTCAGGAATTTGGCACTGTTAACTCAACTCTTTTCAGGCCCTCATGGTGGAAGCCATGGTTGGGAGAGCCTGTAAAGGGGAGAGGTGAAGCGTATGTGAAATAAGAAAACAGTATCACCAGTCAGGGACCAAAAACAACCCTTTCACTAGGCCCCGCCCCTTAAGGTCCTACGACTTGTCCACACTGGGGAGCAAGCTCCCAACACATGAACCACAGGGGACAAACCACTTCCAAACCACAGTGCCTCCATCTTGCTGTATCTTTGCAGTGTCACAGTATATCAAAGGAAAAAGCAAGTGCCCCAGACGACAGGAGGGCAGATGCTTCAGCCACTGTGGTTTGAAGTTAAGTCACTGGTGGGTGGGGAGGGGTGCAATGTGTCCCACTGCCTGCCTTTCCTGAAGGCAGACCCCAGCCGACATTGAAGAGAAGAGGAAGACAGAGGACAGGTAGTTCTCCAAAGTCCAGCCCTGCCACTCACTTCCACTCCTCCCTCCTCTGCATGCGACATCTAAGTGCAGAAGCCCCAGCAAGGAGAACATTAATTCTAGGAAGAGCTGTTAATTGGACTTACAGTTACTGTGTTTTAAATTCATACAGCAAGTAGCCAGTGCGTGAGAAACATATGCTGTTGGAAACGGCAAAGACTCATTTGTGTGTCTAATGAAGCTTTTGAATGCAGGCGGTTATTACTCAGAGTTTTGACTGAATGGGTAATCATGATGTATAAATTTGTGTAATTGCTTAACTAAGCAAATAGCTTTGTGTCACTTCTAGATAATAATTTTATTGAAAAAGTAAACATCTTCTCTTTCTCTTCCTGTCTGTCACACCCTCTCAGTTTGGAGCTTTAGAATTCATGCCCACTTGCCCTTATCCTTCCCTGAAATGGGCCCTGGCATTTTCCAGCTGGAAGAATGGAACACAGGCGGGAGGGGTCTTTACAATGGAAACCTGCTGTTGAGGTGCCCTGTTCTCATACACATCTGGCCTATGCTTCCTGCCTGTGCATATTTATTTCCCAAGGACTCATTGATTTTTGTGCTATTGTATTCACTTAAAAAAAAAAAAGGGCAAGTTGATGGCATGTACTTATCTTCTTTCTGTTTTTTTGTTCCCCACACCCCTAAGGCTCAAAATGCCCAGCAGCTCCATGAACGAATACAGTCATCAAGTATGGATGCCAAGTTGGAAGCCCTGAAGGACTTGGCCAGCCTCTCCCGCGATGTTACCTTTGCTCAGGAGTTCATAAACCTGGATGGCATCTCACTCCTCACTCAGATGGTAGAAAGTGGCACTGAGTAAGCATACTCCTTCCTAGTCTCCCTCTGTCTACTCTAGAGCTGTGGTATGTGCTACATTCTTTATTCTGGCAGTTTCTATCATGTGGCCCTCTGTCTACTCTAGGGCTGTGGTGTGTGCTACATTCTTTATTCTAGCCGTTTCCAGCTTTAGAGACTAGACCTTGGCCAGACCCTGTGAAAAGTGGCTTGAACATAGCAGCAGGTCATGGGGCTTGTGATTCCCATAGCTACGTCCATCACACACCAGCTACATGGTGTCACATGCTCAAAGTCCCTCAACACCTCAATTTTCATAGTCCAGAGGAAGAACATTAGGCCATTACCTCAAAAGGCCTAGCCAACTAGGCCAACTAGAATTATATTAAAACTATAATTCTCTCAACTATTAATCTCTCAACCCCCTTGCTTATCCAACGGAACTTTCTTCCTCTGTCTGGAGTAAAACTCAGAATATGATCACATGTTTTGAAGTATTTAGAGCCTTCTTAAAATACTTTCTTAAAGGAGCACTTTAATGATTAAAACAAACACAATTTAAAATTTAAAATAAAAAATATTTATTGAGTTCCTACTGTATGCAGAATGGTGACAAGTGTCAAAAAACTTTAAACATGAACCTTGTCTTCCCAAAATTGGTGGACAGTATTATATAGTCAAAATTCAAGGGTATTAATTCCTGCTGGGGCCAGATTAGAGGCTGGGCCAGTTAGATCTTAAATGGTCTTTCAGAGAATGAGACAGTAGGTGAGGCCTGGCAGGAGCTTGAGTTCATCATGACGGAGCAGTAGGTTAGCGTCTCAGGTAGTGAGCTGATCTTTTGGTGAAGACTTCTGTCTCTGGTGTGACTAGAAAGACTAAGGAGCAAGGCTGGGCCAGCTTCCCCATGTGTGAGAGAGTAGCCTGTTCACCAGGAAGGAAGAGGGTCAGAGTGACTGTCCATGGGGTCAGCTGCTGGTGGCATTGATGGCAATGGTAATACTGGTTTAGTTGACTACAGATTAGTACATGGATAAAGACGGCTACCAAGAGCAAGAGGCGGGAGAATTACAGAGGACTGCAGCTTAAGTCTGGTCATTTGACTCTGTCTTCCATTCTCAGAGATGTGCAGAACAAATAGGGGACTGTGCACATTGGAGACCTGTCTGCTCTCCTCTTCCCGTCTTCTCCTTGTTCTCCTTCCTCCCACCCTGGGCATCATTAACCTCTCCACTGCTTCCTGGAAACCGAAATGAAGGGATGGTAAACTTAATGAGGATCAGCTTGATGAGCTCTGTAGCACTGGTTAGCACTGGCGAAAGATTCTCTGTTTTTCATTCAAAGACCCTACATTTTACAATAGTGCTACCATTTTCTATCTAATAATGCTCTTTCAAGTTTAAAATTGGGAATCTTGTCTCACAGACAAGTAGAAAACTTTCTAGGACCGAATAAAGAAATCAAAT
Source organism: Peromyscus leucopus (assembly GCF_004664715.2). NCBI lineage: Eukaryota > Metazoa > Chordata > Mammalia > Rodentia > Cricetidae > Peromyscus > Peromyscus leucopus. The sequence continues at coordinate 41,984,064 of NC_051067.1, forward strand.
CAAATCTAAGAACACCAACTAGTGTTGCAGTACCCTTTGGTTGCTGTTTTGTTTTCTGTGATGACTAAAATTCTCCTTAAGACATGGTGGAGCTTCAAACAGCCAGGAAGAAGCTGAGAATGAGTTGGCAGCAAGGGATTTGACCAGGAAAAGAAAGTGCCCCCGGTGGCAGATGCTTCAGAGGAAATGGAGGGTGGAGTGTTGTCATGGTTACTTTTCTGTTGCTGTAAGAAAATACTCCGACAAAAGCGACTTAGGGGCTGGAAAGATGGCTCAGTGGTCAACAGCATGTATGCTCTTTCAGAGGACCCATATCAGGCTTCCCACATCCAGCTGTAAATCCAGCTCCAGGGGATCTGAAACCTTCTTCTGGACTCTGAGGGCACCCACAGTTACAAGTGCACGAGCAGCCCCCGGCTCCCCTAAAGAACACACATATACACATAATTAAAAATGAAAGTAGAAAGAAAATGAAAAGCGATTTAAGGGAGAAAAGGCTCATCTCTACTCAGTTCCAGGGCGAGGTCCTTCATGGTGAAGCAGCTCTGACTGCAGGAACCCGAGTGAGCTGGCCACAGTGCCTTCCTTCATAGTCTGGAAGCTGAGGCTGGGGAATGCCAGTGCTCAGCTCACTTTCTTCCTTTTTGTATAACCCTGGATCCCAGTTGTGGGAGTGGTACCACCCAGAGTGGGTAGGTCTTCTTACATTAACGAGTCTCATCTAAACAACTCCTCAGAGCTTGCCCAGAGAACATCCCCAAGGTGATTATAGAGCTCATCAAGTTGACCATCATAGGTTTACCCATCCCTTCATTTCGGTTTCCAGTAAGCAGTGGAGAGTCCCTTTCGACTGGAATGAGCATGTCCTTACCACATGTCCTCACCAGATGACTTCTGATCCTCCTGGGACAGTGAACCTTTGGGGCTTCTGCTTCAGGGACATTTGCTAGCATGTTAAAGTATAAAGCTGTTAGTACCTTTACTGATATTTTCCATTGCCAGTCACTTATACATCATAGGGAGTGTTCTGGTGCCAGTCGTAATGCCACTGACATTAAGTGGCTCTTTTATATATGCCTAGGTATCTGGGCACTTCAGCTTTTGAATCTTTACAGTGTGAATCAGTGTGCATACATCTGAGTTTACCAGGATGGCAATAATAATAGTAAAGGTCCCCAAGTTAAGGGTCCATGTGTACATCATGAGCACAAGGTTGTGGCTGGTCACTGTGTTTTTTCAATGAAGCCTGCATATCAATACCCCTCCCCTTTTTCGTTTCCCATGGCATCAGTCTGCTACAGGTGCCATCACATAGTTTCAGGGACTGGTAACTTAAACAACAAAATGCCCCTCCTCCCACTGTTCTGAAGTCTGGAAGGTGTCTCCAGGGTTGGTTTCTTCTGAGGTCTGTTCTTCTTACACAGATGACTGCCTTCTCCTTGTATTCTCATGTGCCTTTCCCATGTGTCTGCACATCCTAGGATATCTGCATATTCAGAGTTACTCTTCTCAAAGAGGCACTCTTCAGATTGGATCACAAGCGAGTCCTTATAATTCGGTGGCCTCATTCCAAACTAATGGTCCTTTCTCTGAGTATAGTTTCATCCAGACGTACTGGAGTTTGCAGGTCCAACATGTGAATTTTGGGGCAACATAGTTGAGCCTGTAACACTCATCAAAGGACCGCTACCACTTTTGTTTTACAAGAAAAGAGTGTATGAAGGATAGCATGTACTTACCTTGTTAAGATTCTTCTCATCGATCCGATTGCCTTTCTCCATGGCTCACCATAACCCAGAGTCATTCAGAACAATCCCTTTGCTTAACTCCTGGCTGTCAAAGGCAGGGCCTTAATCATACTGTGCTGCTCATGTACACTGAGAGAGAACGTCAACACCAGATGTTCCTTGTGAACAATACATTTTTTTTATGTGAACAATCCATTTTAGTATGTATTTTTATTTTCAAAAGAATGCCATACTCATTAACATGGTAATCATTTGTAATCAGCCATTGCAACTTGACACATACTGTCGAGTTTCAGACAGTTTAAACAGCAGGAGACCAGATCTTGGGTGAATTCTCTTTTGCATTTTTCTTTCACATTTCCATCATGCCACTTTTCTGGGCTGGGATAACACCTCTTGGGTTTTCTTCTGCTTTCCCTTACTGCATAAATTCAAAGCCCCAGTGGTTTTAAAGACTGAGGGAGTAGGCATGAAACTCCAAAGCCTCTTTTCTCCCCTTTGCTAGTCTGTATCTCAGGAAGAGGTAGCTTATTTGATCCTCAGCCACTTTCCTGATCTTTTGCTCAAATTAAAACAGAAAGAAAAAGCTGTTTCTTTTATAAGTAAAGTGGATTCTCGATTAAACCTAGAGCAAGACTTTAAGTACTAGGAAACTTTGGAGTAGAAACTCCTGCAGCTGGGAAGCCCTTCAGTCTCGGCAGACGGCCTGCTGGGAAGGTGGATATTTCCTAAGTGGGGCTGATGGAAAGTGTTAAAAAATGCTGAAGAAAGACCACTGACCATTTTTCTCCTTAGTTTTGGTAGTGGTTCAGTTCAGACAGTTCCAGCTACTTGCCATTACCCAAGGCTTCTTTAAGGTCGCTCCCCAGGTAGTACCAGGAGACACCTTGGGGTGACATCACTACCGAAGAGAAGCACAGTGTCACTTTGGCAGAAAGCAGCACTGAAAGCCTGAAATTACCATTTCTCTCCTGTGGAGTTTTGAATTTTCATCCCTGGGTTCTAACTGAACCTGGTATGGAAACAAATAGCATTGTGGGGAAGGAAGTAGGTTGCCCAACCCAAGCAAGGGGAAGGATGCTAAAGAATGGATAGAAGACAAAAGATGGCTAGTCAGAGACTGGAAATATCTCTGGCTTGATTCCAGAGAAGAAAAATATGTACCATTCACTGCAAGTCCAACACACACACACACACACACACACACACACACACACACACACACACACTCACACACTGCTGTTCACTCATTATCCCACCCATGTTAAGTGGCCAGTCATCACTGGGGCAGACAACAGAGAACTTTTCCAAGAACAGAGGGCAGAATGCTTACAGTCTCCTTCCTACTTGGCAGCTTGAAAGGAACATGACACCATCAGTTTATGAGTAAGCCAGAGCACCACCCTGGACAGCGAAGCCAAGGCCGAAGAAAGCAATTCTTCTGCTTCCGAAGAACCCAGTCTTTACTAAAATTAACTCTTATTCCCTATGAAACCATATCTATTGCTAAATATATGTAAATCTGCCAAAGGAGAAAGAATGCTTTGTATTTTGTCCATCCACAAATAACCACATTTATTATCTTCATATATAATCATGTTATTTTAAATACATATATGCAGAAGATTTATGAAAGTAGACTTATAGTCATTTCCTTCACAATATGCCTTTTGTACTCATGTCACTAAATACTATTCTTTCCCTTATTGTAATTGTCCACATATGCTTTCATTTTTACAAACTAGTCGATACACTTGATACGCAGATGACACATTAATTCAAAGGATATCCACAATGGTTAATCACACCCATATTGTGAGGGATTTTCAGGGTGTTTTGTGAACATTTTTTATTTCTTTTCTTGTACCCCTAGCTGTGGCTATTTAAATACTTTGTAGGGGGCAGAGAGATGTCTCAGAGGATAATAATTTGATCTTGCAGAGGACCCAGGTTCAGTTCCCAGCACTCACATTAGGGAGTTCACAATAGTCTGTTCCAGGAATTATGATGTCCTCTGGCCTCCGGGTACCTGCAAACATGTGCCTGAACATCTTACACACACACACACACACACACACAGATGCACGCACGCACACACGCACGCATGCACGCACGCATATGCACACGCACACACAATCTTTCACTTACTTTGTTAGACTAAGATAACCGGCTCAAATACAAGGATTTTAAACCATTTCCCGGCAAGAACAATTTAGCAGCTTGCTAGGCTGTCCTGACACTTCGTCATTACTTTGGGTACCTATCAGTTTCTAATCCCTGATTACTGCGGGGCCGGTATTCTATACATTTTCTAGTGTTCCTGGGAACACTCAGACATTCCGGGAGTTCTCTCTAAACTGGGGAATTAGTTAGTGCTGACTTGGCTGAGATCATTTCTCATAAATTTGCTTTTTTTTTTTTTTAAAGGACAGTTTCATAATCGTTTGGTGATAGGAAAACCCTTGTGTAATTATCTCTAAAATAATCAATACTATGTTTTTAATTGCCCGACTCTTTGTCATACCTGTGGTGGCATGAAGGAAATCTGACAGGCGCTGTGTGCCTCCGTGTTGTGTAGAAGTTGCCGCAGTATCACAGGCTCCGTTTTAGTGTCAGAGTAAACTTCTGTTACCCTGCCTGTTTTTCCCTCCTTGAGCTGGAGCTGTTTCTGCTGATGACTATTGTGAGCCTGAGGCTGGACGGTGTACACTAAGGCGCTGTAGCTTTGGACGTTGGCACCCACACTGAGGATAGATTTGTAGACCGTATTCCTTTAATCCAGTATGTGTTAAGTGCTGCACAGAACTTCTGACACAGAGTGGGGTGTGTGTGTGTGTGTGTGTGTGTGTGTGTGTGTGTGTGTGTGTGTGTGTGTGTGTGTGTGTATGTGTGTGTGTGTGTGTGTGTGTGTGTGTAAAGAGGTGTCTGGGGAATGCTCAGATGTCTATGGCAGTTTTGTCTATGAGAGACATTTTCAGAAATTTTGTTCTCAGACAAAAGATACTTTTTTAAACACAGTCACAAAGGACAGTTCTAACCCCTGGCGACTTGACGTGTCTTGTAAGCCCTGGCTTTATGGGGGTTGGCTAGCCCATTTGCAGGTTTTGACTTTAACCTCCTGTGAGGCCATGGTGCGGCCAGTGCCTTCAGCCCTGAGTGTGAAGGTTCCTGTCACCTGAGGACTCTCCCTGGGATTCCTGTAGCAGGCTCAAAGTGCAGTCCCGACAGTCAGCTCTGGAGCAACCCTCTCAGGGCCCTGCAGTTAATTTGCATCACATAGGCCCAAGAGGCCAACCTTCCCTAGCTTTCTCAGAGATTGTGAGGCAGGAAATTCCTTCAATAAGATCGGCCCCTCCTCCCCGTCTTTTGTGCTTTGTCTTTGTCTGTCTAATTGGGGATGAAAATTAGAAGAGTCACACAGCCTCTTAAAGAAGAGATTATCTTCTGCTAGAGGGAAGAAAGGATGAGACTTTGCCGTATAGGTCCATTTATCTGTCTGTCTATCTGCCTGCCTGCCTGCCTATCTATCTGTCTGTCTGTCTGTCTGTCTTTCTATCTACTTACCTACTCATCCTTCTATCTTTGTCTTCCTTCCTATCTATCCATCTGTCTTTACTAAGAGAGAGAGAGAGAGAGAGAGGGGAGGGGAGGGGAGGGGAGGGGAGGGGAGGGGAAAGGGAGGGGAGGGGAGGGGAGGGGAGGGAGGGAGGGAGGGAGGGAGGGAGGGAGGGAGGGAGAGAGAGAGAGAGAGAGAGAGAGAGAGAGAGAGAGAGAGAGAGAGAGAGAGAGAGAGAGAGAATTGCTGGATACCAAACACAGTGTTTTGTATGTGCTATGCAAATGTTCTACCACTGAGCTGCACCCCAAGCCCCTTTCTTTTCTTTGAGACAGGATCTGGGAACTTAGCCCAGTTAGACCTCACACTTGGCAATCCTCTTAACTCAGTTCATTGGTTGCTGAAACTCCAGGTGTGTGCCACCATGCTGGACTAGCTGCCCCTTTTAATATGAAGGCTCTAACCTCAGGTGGCACTCCCTACACAATTGCCCTGCTCCTGGAAAAGGCTTCTGAAATCTGAAGAGTTTCACACTCATTCCTTTCTTGCATGATTGATATATTTCAATATGGTAAGTTGTCAATATGGTAGGTTGTCCATGTCGACACAAAAACACAATTCCCACCTCAAAAAGAACAGAGACTGTTTATCCTGGGGCCAAATATTAGTGACCATTGCTCAGGAACACAGATTTATGTCACCCCAAATTCCATGTTCTGATGTGGAAGCAGTTTCATAATGTAACAATATAGAAAATCATGAATCAAAATACTTTTAAAATACATTAGTGGAATCATCAGAGAGGCAGGTTCTAGCAAAGCTAGGAAGCCTGTCCATAGGCCTCTGAGGCTATCTGGTGGTTCTTAGCTTTGGGGCTGTTAGAGACTTAGCTTTGGGGCTGGCAGTGGTCTGCTAAGTTAATGAGAAGATTTCACTTGATAGTCACAAGGATCAGACACAGGTGGGAAGAAAATGAAGGTCTAATTGGTAAACTAGTCTTGCAACAGTTATAGTGGAAGTTGTGCCTTCTTTCCAGGGTCTTCTTAGAGTGTTCGCCAATAGGGCTTGCTCAATAATAATTTGTTGAAGAGATTTTGCAGAGAGGTGACATTTTAAGTCTCATACAGATATAAACATGGCCATGTGTTAAAAGAATTTACTTTACCAGTAGAATATGAGGGAAGCAGACAGACTGTAATATTTCCAAAAAAGAAAAAAAAGTCAAAAGAGCATAGATTTATAGGAGCAAAAGAATGTTGAGATGAATTGCAAATGGAAACGAAACTGTTTTTCCATGAGCAGGGAGGAAGCCAATTAAATCATTAGCAGACAGGACAATAGTATCATTAGTTATTTAGAGTTTGTGGAGTTGTAAAAAGCCTTCAAGTCAGCTGGCTAGGGCCTGATAGTGCAGAAGGCTATGCTGTGTACATTTACAGTTGTCCATGGAAACCCATGTGTTTTCTCCCGGCTTTATCTACTGTTTTCTCAAGAGCAGACCCATAGTCTCTGCCTTTATCATAAATGCCTCTTGGGTCTTTAAAATTTTCATTTTGTTGTTGACATGTGATGTCTCTTTGTCTTAGTGATCATGTTACATTTGGTCACTTGATTGGGACTAGGTCTCCTTATTGTGACATTTCTTCAAAATTTGCAGTTGATCCATAAATAATGTGTAGGAAACTGCTCTGAAATCATGGACAATCGAGCCTGTCACCCCAGTGCCCCCCTCCAGCATCAACATCCTCCCTGTGTCTGGGATGGTCCCCACGAGTGCTTTCCAGCACCACTGTTTCTCTGTCTTACTGTCCTTCTGCAGCAGCAGCTCCGGGTTCTAGTGTTTGTTTTATCTGTTGATTTGTAATGGGATGCTTGGTTAGCTCCTTGTCATTTTTGTACAGCTCTTCTAGATCTGAGCTCATGGATGTCATTTGGTGTTCAAATTGGCCATGATGAGCACAGTGACACAGTGGAGGTTCATAAACATCATAAATCAGGTTTCTATGACCACCCCAGAGGTTTGCTTCTTAAACTTTATGGCCACACTGCTCTTTATAACCAAGTGGATCCTTTATTCCTATTTGTTCTCTGTCACCAGTATTGTTTATTGGATGTTCCTCTTGTCCCAGGCTTAGCCCAAGGCTCTGCAGTCTCAGAGCCCTGCTGACTGTCTCTCATTATTTACAGACATTTCTTTCTGTTTTGGCTCACCAGGATGTTCCCTTTATCTACTTTTTTTCCCCCTTAGCACGAGGCATTTTCCAAAGAAACTCTATTTCCCTGTAGTTCCACTGGCTTCTTAGAAGTATCCCAGTAGCTGTGTGCTCAGGCTAGTCTTTCGTTACTCCTTTGATTCTACCAATGGCTTTTTGATAAAGTAAGTCAAATAATAAACATTGTTTTAAATAAAGGAAGGGGAAATGAAAAAGAAGAGGAAAACTTAGAGTTTAGTTTTCATGTGGCCATTTGAGTTTCTGAAGGAATTGTCAGCAGTGTGGGAACAGACATAGCTCCACACTGTCAGCCTCAGCAGCGTATAATTCCCCTTATCTCTTGATGCATTGACACTAGCCAAACCCAGATACTTGACTTTGACATCAGCAGTAATGGATCAGACATTCAGGACTTGGGTTTGCTTGTACAGTGAAGCAGGGTTGGAGGTTTTGTGAAATATATTTTAATACAGGCCTCAGTATAGCAATTGAGAGAAAGAGGTTATCTCAGATAAAATAGGACATACCTAAGAGTATGGGATGTATTTTCTAAGAAACAGTCACAGAGGATAAAACATACTCTTATGTGGGTATGGGTTACTCATGGGAGTCATAGAGAGTAAGACTTATGCAAGTGTAGGTATGGGCTCCTCAAGGGAGAGTCATGATTAATTATCTTAGCATTAACCATACATACCATTTCAGTGGCTCTCAAATGTTGCTAAGAAAGTGTTTTTGTGTTTCCTCTCTTTTTATGCGTGAGATATGTGAGCAGGCTTTGGAGATGCCCAGCATGGGGATGGTGTCTGTAAGGTAACAATACCAGGAGCCACTGTAGTTTTGCAGGGGTTAGTACATGCCCCCTCCCTGTACATGGGTTCCTAGTGAGACTCCTAGGAAACTGCAGCTTCTGTCCAGGAAGGGAGAAGGCTTAAGCAGTTGTTAATTTGGAGAGATTCTTTCTTCTTTATTGGCAAGAGATTTCCACCAGATTCATGAGTAAAGGGCCTGGTCTTTTCTCATGTGCCCCTAACTTCTCCCATCCTTCTTTCTTGCCTCAGGGTTACATTTAGAATAGAGACCATCGTGTCTCCTGAAGAGTGAAGTCAGCCAGCAACCACTTAAGTACTTAGCTGTGTGTACCTCAGCTTCTGTCTCTATCCTCCTGCAGAGCAGCCTTGGTCTTCAAAGGGTTGGAAAGGCTGTGAGCTTACGTACAGATGGGACGGCCTGGTTCACACTTGACGCCTTTGTCAGTCGTGAGGAAAGAAAATCAGATGTCAGGGAGGCTCCTCCAAGTAACCTAGAAGTCAGATGATTTTTTTTTGGGGGGGGGGACGGGGTACACGTGGGGAATAAGATAATGAAAAATTCAAGAGCTAGTGAAAGCAAAACACTTTGAATACACTAAAGAAAGTGACATTGGCACAGGGAGAAATCAGAAGTGACTGGTGTGCAGATCTGGCGCAAGACAGTGACTTTGGAAGTTACCCAATCATGAGAAATCCCTGTCTTCTCCCATAGGTCAAGACCTTTCCCCTTCTCAAATGTCTCTTCAGTTTAGGACACAAAGCTTTATCTAATGGGTATTCTGGGGCTTGAGACTGTCCCCTTTTTCTAGTGGTGGGCTCAGTCACACACAGGTGACCCGGAACTTTAAGTCTCAGAGTCCTGAGAGAAGCAGGCACCAGCTGCAGCTGGAGGAGAGAGGGGCGTAGCACCTCCTGCTTATCTGTAACTGATGAACTCTGAGCACACTTCGCACTGAAAATGGACCATCACAGTCTGTTTCTTATAGGTGTGACGGGCTGTAAGGAGGGATAGACACTAATCCACAGACCAACACATGAAGGCAGATCTGGCTGACTTGAGGAATGGAAGGAACTTTGAGAAAATTAGAGTCTTTTTAGTCTATCTCTGTCTTCTTGAGCCTAGGAGATGTTGTCCCCTGCCTCCCAAATTTTCTTTTCTCAGCTTAGTAATCCTAACACTTTAGAGGCTGAAGCAGGAGGAGAGGATGCTTGTAAATACAAAGACAGTCTGGGTTCCATAAAAGAGACTTGTCTTCAAATGAGTAAGTATAAGCCATTTTTAACATGCATAAACATTTAGGAGCCCACGTGCCCTTTATTCAGTCAGGTTTGTCTGTTGCAAACCCCATCTCTGGGCCTCAGTTCCTGGCATCTTAACTGACCGCCATTGTTCCTGAGAGGATGCACTCCACTCGCTCTCAAGAGGGGAGGAAGAGATTACAAGCAGTAGGGATTTTATTGAAGAGAGAAAATAAATTATTTCTAGTCTAGTCCTTTTGCCACAGCTTTATTCATTGCAAAGTTACCCATTCTTGCTCCTTGGGGTTTCTTCCTCCGTTAAACACAGGCGCATCCTCGTCTCCTGACTGTTACCATTGTTACTGTCAGATGTTACTAACTCTGGTTGATGTTCTGAAATGGACAAGTGTTTCTACTGGCCTGTATCTAATCCTGAATTTTCTTCAAGATAGGTCTTTTATGGTAAAATCGTTGCTTTGAAGCATGTTCCTCATATATATATATATTTAATTTTGCAGACGATACCAGAAGTTACAGAAGATTATGAAGCCTTGGTAAGAATGCATCATCTATTGATGTGATTTCATACTTTATTTACTCTGCATAATTCATTTGTAACCTCTCATTTTATAATTATGCATCTAGATATTTTGAGTATTTCCCCTTTTTGTTTGATGTTCTTATAAACAACTTAATTTTTTTCTTTTGCTGTTTACTTGTGGCAGAAAGGGTTTTATGATTGTTACCACTAAATGATCAAAGCTGAACTGCTGTCTTCCTTGAGCAGTGATAGGTATAATTTTATGCACTACTTTAAATAAAATTTTCTCTTTTGTGGCCTATGTGACGTTCAGAGTTAGAGTCTGACTTTCTTCAGAGGCCCAGAAAGCAAAAGATCCATTTATGTATATTTAAACAGGATTTGTACATAGAATAAAAATTATTTGAGTCTGGAAAAATAGTTGCTCCTCCATCTCCTATGTATTAAGCTATCTGCATTACATTTATGTCTGGAGATGTTAGAAGTTACTTTTTAAAAAGTTTTTTCTTTATTATTGAGAATTTCAGTGTCTAGTACATCATTAATTACTATATAGAAGAAAAACATTAAGGATGAGCCATAGTTAAGAGAGGGAGAAAAAATACTTTGTAGAAAACTGAAGCCAAGATGACCAGATATTGAAATTGACAGGTAAAAATTCTACAACTTGTGAAGGTAATAAAAGTAGTAATAGTTGTTAGTGGTGGTTGTGTGTGTGTGTGTGTGTGTGTGTGTGTGTGTGTGAGAGAGAGAGAGAGAGAGGGGGGGGGGGATAGGGAATAAAAGAAGGCAATGGTGGTGCAAATATGAACAAAAGTCAAACAAAAGACTTTGGAAAATGTCATAATGAAACTACTTTTGTATACTAGTAGAAATTAGTAATAATAAAAATATGCTTAAAAAGTGAAATATTAGTATAATGAATGAACTTTTGGGAAGTCTTAACAGAGAAACAGAAAATGTCAAATACAAGCAGATATCATTTATAAAACTAGAATAGTAGGGGCTGGAGAGAAGATTCAGTGGTTAAGAGCACTGGCTGCTCTTCCAGGGGGCCTGGGTTTGAGTCCCAGCACCCATGTGGCAGCTCATGACAGTCTGTAACTGTAGTTGCTGAAGATCTGCTGCCCTCTGCTGGCCTTTGTGATCACTGCGCACAACTGTTACACAGACATCCATGCAGGTTAACCAATACACACAGTCAATACAAAATTCTAAAAGCCTCAAAAAGATTTTAAAGTGGTTTAAAAAAAAAAAACCCTAAAAAGTGCAGTAGTTAAAATAAAAAAATTCACTGTATGAGAATTGAAGGTGGCAGAAAATATGACCTAGCTTTGAAGTATATAATTATTCAGGCTGAAAAATAGAAAACTGAATAGTAAATACTTGACCTATGAAGTAACAAAAATGACTTAAAGCGTACTTAGAGTCTCAGAACGACTCTCAAGGGGAAAAAAATACAAGATATAAAAATATTTGTAGATAATTACAGAAAAAAATTAAAATCCACAGAGTTATATAAATTCATAGAGTTAAGAAATTCATGAAACCTACAAGAGATGAATACAAGGAAATTATATCTGGGAACATAATAACTTCTGAAATCAAGTTAAAATTAAAACCTTTAGGGCAGCCTGGGAACTTACTACATTGCAGTAATTAAAAATAAGAACGAAGGAGTTCTTGCTAGAAATAATGAATACCAAAAGGCAACACGTTAAGAAAAAAAAAAAAAAGAACAAAAAGCTGCTATCACCAAAATTTTGTATTTGATAAAACCTTGCCTGGAAATGAAGCTGAACTGAATAATCTTTTAGTTTCTACAGGAGAGAGATTAATCCAAATGTGTTATATGAAATTGTCAAAGAACTAGCTAAAAAGACAGCTTATTGTCAGCGTACATACATTATATGAGATTAAAAAGCAAGGCCTTCCAACTAGAGAGACCCGACAGCAGATAGAAATCGGGCTGTATGGGAAAGCATGTAGAACACTGGGCACTGGTAAGTGCACAACTATATGAAGATAAAATAAAGTTTACATTTTTGTTTGAGGACATGTAACTATATAAATGGAAATTAGGATGATGTTTTACTGTAGGGTTTATGATCTATGCAGATTTAAAATATATGACAGTGAGATCACAACAGATGGGGACGTAGAAAAGTATACTTTAACCAGCTTCCTTTTGTATAATCTTCCCTGTAAGCAGACCTTAGTGTGTTAATAGTTCATTTTGTAATCTATAAAATCACAAAAGTTATTTTGCTCAAAGTCCAATGGAAAAATTAAACTGAGCTACTAAACAATATTTAATTAACTCAAAAGCTAGGCGAGAAAAGTGAAAGAGAAGAAAATATAGCTGAGACAGATAGAAACCAACTATAAATTTATATTTTAATCTTAATACAGTAAATGTAAATGGACTATATACTTTATTTAAAAGGCTAGGGTTGTCAGAGAAAAAAAATGGATGACCCCAGATATAGACTATTTATAAAATATAAGAGGGGAACATACAAATTTGAAAGTTAAAATGGAAAATACATATCTTACACATGCTAATAGTAACATATTGAACAATTTTATTAATATCAGGAAATATAAGAAAGAAAGCTAATATGTTGTCAGGGAAAAATATAACTAATAGTAAAAATAAGTCGTCAGCAAACCAAAAAGTTAAATATGTATGAATCTAACATAAGCTGCAACATATATGAGCAAAAAACTGATAGAAGTAAATAAGCCTATCCTCCTAGTTGAGGATTTTAAAACCACTGTCTCCTAATGGTATTGTTTGAAATTTAGATGGTCTTTTAATAAAAAAAAAACCCAGAATCAGGTATCAGGGTGAAAGCTGAACGACCAGAGATGCAGAACAGCCAGCTCCTAGTTCTTACCTCTATGAAATCCTCAGTCTAAAGAGAGTGAGTACCTGTTTCCTCAAGCCTTATATAGCTTTCACTGCCCAGACATCACTTCCTGGGATTAAAGGTGTGTGTCCTTCCCAGTACTGGGATTAAAGGATTAATTTGTGCCACCACTGTCTGGCTCGGTTTCCAGTGTGGCCTTGAACTCACAGAGATGCAGACAGATCTCTGCCTCCCGAGTCATAGGATTAAGGATGTGTGCCACCACTGCCTGACTTTAGTGGCTGACTCTGTCCTCTGATCCTCAGGCAAGTTTATTAGGGTACACAATAATGGCTAGGAAAACTAGGTAAAATCAGCAATATAAAGATACTGTAATTAACATTACTGAATGTTGTTTATGGAGTGCTGTGCTTATCAACAGAAGAATACACATCCCAGTATATGTGAAATATTCATCATGACAGATCAGATGCAGATCATAATGAATCTCAAGAATTTTGAAGTAATTGGAATTATGTAGATTATATTTTTCATTCTAAGATCATTTACCAGAAATCATTAACAAATAGCTGAAAATATGCATATGGTTGGAAATTAGAAAACATGCTTATTTTTCCAAGAGTTGAGGAACAATAACTTTATTGAAAGTGCAAAACAATTTGAAGTGATGATACCAAAATTAGTGTGTATAGGTAAAGACAGTGTTTAGAGGGAAGTGTATACTCTTAAATGCTTATGTTAAAAAAAAAAAAAAGAAGATTAAGAAAATTGCCGTCTTTAATCCCAGCACTCAGGAGGCAGATCTAGGTGGATCTTTGTGAGTTCAAGGTCAGCCTGGTCTACAGAGGGAGAGCCAAGCCAGGACAGGCACCAAAACTACACAGAGAAACCCTGTCTTGAAAAACAAAACAAAACAAAACAAAAACAAAAAAAAAAAAAGGAAGAAAATCAGGGATAACACAGAATAGGAGGATTAAATGGGGTGGGATAGGAAAGCAGGGTAGAGGAAGGAACATGGGTAGGAACCATTAACACTTAATGCCCTTTGAAAAGCCACATGGATACCTACTACTGTGGAAGCTTCCTAAAATAAATATTTTTTTATGAAAGGTACTTAAATGGAGTCATCACATAAAGGGATGGGGATGGGATAATGGTCTAACTGGACTCTTATGCCACCAAATAAAACCTCTAGTGACAGGAATGGGTTACAACTTGTTGAGTTGTTGGCCAAAGGGGTCTCAATAGACACTTCCAAATACCACAGGCTATTGCCAAGATTATTGATTACTCTCTGTAACCTTATAGGTAAGGCCCTATTGCTGAACACAATACTTTTATATCATTAAATATGGAGACATTGAGCTGGTGCCCAGCTAGAAGCTTCACCCTTAATGACTAGTGTTCATGGTGCTGGAAGTTATTTTGCATGCTAGTAGAGGAGAAAAGCAAATATGCAGCTACAAACCCTGAGACCTACAACAGCCACCTGCCTGCAGGATATACTGGTGCAATAGCGGCACAAACGTTATGGGTGTAATCAACCCCTTTTACAATTACATTTCAGGCCCACTCCATGCGATGGAAACCATAGCTGACACTGCTAAAATGGCCTAGAACCTGAGACTAGACCTGTCAGGCTTAGGGAAAAACTTGCTCTTTTGCTAAGGCAGTGGTTCTCAGCCCTCCTAATGCTGTGTGACCTTTTAATAGGGTTCCTGGTGGTTGGTAACCCCCAACCATAAAATTATTTTTGTTACTACTTCATAGCTGTAATTTTGTTACTGTTACAAGTTGTAATGTAAATATCTGTGTTTTCAGATAGTCTTAGGTGACCCTTGTGAAAGGGTCATTTGACCCCCAAAGGGGTCATGATCCACAAGTTGAAAACCTCTTTGCTAAGGGAACAGAGCAATAAAATGATTTCTAATGATATATTGCTTTGCCCACCAATAAGTACTTTGACTAGCCCTCAGCAGAGATGTTTCTTCTTGCAGTGGATGGGGATTAATACAGACATTCCTAACTAGACAATGTGCAGAGAGTGAGAGACTTTTGAGTACTTAGTCTTAAGTGCGATGTCTTTATCCAACCCCTCACTTCAAGACTCAGGGGTCTATGCCAAAGAGGAGGTGGAAAAATTGTAAGAGCCAGAGGTGGTGGATGATTCCAAGGGAATAGTGTTGTCCAGATACAACAGGGCTGATATGCCTATTAACTTACAGAGACTCTGTCAGCATGCATAAGAAAAGCACAGGTTCAAATCAGACAGAATTCCAGCACTGGTAAGAGGGGTACAAAGTCCCATTTCTAACCAAGAAGCTATTTACAGTTAAATTGATACCTGCTGGAGAAGAGAAGATCAGCTTTCTCCAGTGGAGTGTAACTGGATCTGTCAGCCACTGTCCAAGGCAGATTCCAAGCCCATGACCAGTAGTGGGCCAATAGAAAATGGACACCATGTATTTTCTGAGGGTGGTCCCGGTGGTGTTTGCATTACTGTTTTTGTTTGTTTGGATTTTTGATTTTTTTTTTTTTTTTTTTTTTTTTTTTGCTTTTGAGGACCTGGGAGAAGTTGAGGGAGGGTAAAGAATATGATCAAAAAATTATATGAAAAAAAACTTTAAATAAAAAGAAAAAATTAGGTGTATAAATTTTTACTTGGGACTAGGAAACATCTGAACTTATTAAGTAGAGAATAAAAATAGCAGTTTATGAAAAAAGAAAGAGTCAAATAAAAAAGAAATTTTAGGAAAATAAAGTATTTGGAGATCTTTATGAGAGTAAGCTCATCACGGAGGTGAACAGCAGGAGTAGCAGAGACTATCTGGCAAAACCTGCTGATTTTAAAAGCAAAATGAAGGCATACTGTGAATATTTCTCTCCTAGTTAATTTTAAATTTTAGAGAATATGCACAAAGTCCTTATGAAATTGAAATCACTGTGTGTACCTGCCATGGAAACACATGGCTCTGATCTCCTTTCAAGAATAACTTGCCTCTCAGTCAGGAGGACTTGAGTCACGGGACAGCCGTCAGCTGTAGCACGATCTCAATCTCTGCCAGCTTTGAGTCAAGGCTGCTCCCTCCCGGCAGCCTCCAGTCTTGAGCATGGGGAAAATACTAGGGCCCACCTCTTTCTGCCCATTGTGGGACTCTTCCAACAGCCATAGTTTATTTTGCAGTTTATATCTCTCTAGTTCTAGAGTTTTCCGTTAGTTGATTGTTAGGTCTCTATCTACTTCTTCTCTCAGACATCTAAGCTACAATCTGCAAACTTTCCATACCCAATTCTACCTTCTGCATTATATTCTTTGATTGTGTACAAGTGTCTACATGTGTATGGGGTGTGCATGCTCATGTGTGTGTATATGCATGTGGGGCTCAGAGGGAAACCTTGGATGCTATGTTCAGAAAAGTTGTCCAGTTCCTTTGAAACAAAGTCTCTTGTTGGCCTAAATCTCAGCAATTACACTAAACTGTCTGGTTAATGAGCTGCAGGGACCCTCCTGTTTCTGCTTTCCTAGCTCTTGGGTTTCAGGTACCATCCATCAAACCGAGCATTTTATGTATATACCAGGAGCATCAAACCCAGGTCCTTTCACTTGCAAGATCAGTGTTTTTTACTGACTGAGTCCCAGGCCCAGGCCTTATCCTTTGTCTTTCACAGGCATTACCTGGTTTTCCATGAAGCTCCTCTGTCTCCTAACTCTGTCCTAGCCGCTGCTTCTTAGAGAAACAAGATCTATACATTAAAACTGACTCCTGATAAATAATAGCTGTGGGTGTTCATGTTTTCTCAGGTAGTTGAGATCATTATAAAATAAACTTTGCTGGTGTGAATAATGATTACAAAGGTAAATTCCATCACACATTTGTAAAGAATTATCAAATATATAACAAATAGGGAGGAACAGTTTACAGCAATTTTATGTGGCATGTATTATTCTAATACCTACATCTGACTCTGACAATAAAGGAATTAAAAAAATTATGGGCCAGTTTTCCAGTGAACAGAGATACAGAAGATCTCAGAAATGTATTAACATAGGACTAAGCAATACATTAAAGACTAATATGCCTTGATTGATGCCAGCCTTAAGTCAAAGATGTTATCTCTCAGCCTTTAGTCACTGAGCATGGGACGGGATCATTGTTAATTTCTATTTTCAATTTAATTGAATTGAGTGCTACCTAGGCAATAAATATAGTATTTATTTTCTCTGTCTCTGTCTGTGTATGCATGCATGTTTGAGTGTGTGTGTGTGTGTGTGTGTGTGTGTGTGTGTGTGTGTGTGTGTGAGAGAGAGAGAGAGAGAGTAATGTCATTTCCAAAGAGAAGGTGGGGGTGAGAGGGGCACTGTTTCAATAGACTGAGACCAATGAAATAGAAAGGAAGCTGCTAGTGCAGTCATTTATTTTCTCCAACTCCTCTTTCTACACACACACACACACACACACACACACACACACACACACACACGCACACACGCTTCTCTCTTTCTTTGCCACCCTGAGGTAAACAACCTCTGATAATGACTGATGTGAAACTGAGCCAGTGTGATTCTCCCCTCCCATAGATTGCTTCATCATATATTTACCACAGCAACAAAAAGTTCAACACATTGACTGTAGCAGGAATCTTAAAGAGTCTTATTAATAAAATCAAACCTGTGGCCAGTTATTGGGGTGAATGCTGGAAGGTCAGAGAGACAGAACAATCCACAGCTACCTCACCTGTCCAACTTATCAGCTGGTCCTGTTTCCTCAGACTGGAAGCTTCTGTGTCCTCATCCCAATGGTTCTCAGCTGAACTGCTGCTCGAAAGCCTGAAGCTTAACCAGCTAAAAGCTTAACTAGCCAAATACTTAACCAGCCAAATGCTTATAGTTTCTTGTCCTCATGCCTTATATATCTTTCTGCTTTCTACCACTACTCCCTGGGATTAAAGGCTCGCTTTTAATGCTTAGCTGTATCCTTGAACACATGGATTTCTGCCTCTGGAATGCTAGGATTAAAGGCGTGTGCTACCACTGTGTATCCTCTATGTTTAATATTGTAGTTGTTCTGCCTCTGACCCCAGATAAGTTTATTAGGGTGCACAATATTTTGGGGAACACAATACCACCACAATTGACCAATGTGATTTCTACAAGAAACAGCCTACCAATTGAAAATCAGTGTTTAGTTTTTAACAAAACACATGAAAGATCAGATAAAAATCACTTTTTATAGAGGAAAAGACCATAAACCCAATATTCATTCATATTAAAAGTTCCCAGCAGTAATAACTACATTACCTCATGAAGACCATCTATTTAAAAAAGGTCAGCAAACTGATGGTGCAAAGTCTGATGTTTTCTTAACTTGAAGATTAGTCAAAGGCAAATATGCTTCCTTTCTGTATTTCTACTTGGCATAGTTTTGTATGAGTTCTCACCCTGTGTAAAAAGCCAAGAAAGCAGTTAAAAGACACAGTATCAGAAAGACACAAAACTATCTCTATGCATAGAAGACCCAATTATATAGAAAATTCTAGCAAAGCTACAGAGAGCCTGGCAGGTATGATAACGACATCCACCAAGGTCTTGAGATACAATATCCATGTATAAAATATTGTGTACTGTCATGTTTACAGCAAACAAGTAGGAATGACATTACATTTTTCCATTTATAAAGTGTCAAAATGAGAAAAGAGAAAATTCTTATGGATAAATTCAACGCAAACGTGCAGTATCTGTTCCTTGAAAAATAAAAGCATTGCTCAGTGACATTAAAGACCTAAATTATTGGGAACAGACCATTTTGTGGATGGAGAAACAATACTGAAGATATAAATTCTCCACAAATCTTAGTTTAATGCTATATAAATCACTGAAACAAAACAAAACAAACAAACAAACAAACAAAAACTGAGGGCCCATGAAATGGCTCACTGGTCAAGTGAACTTACCTGAGTTCAGTCCCTGGAATTTTCATGGTGAAAGGAAAGAACTGTCTGCTGCTGCAAGTTGTCCTTTGACCTCCATATGTATGCTATGGCATGGGCATGCATCCACAGATGTACACACACACACACACACACACACACACACACACACACACACACACACGGACCAAACAAAAAAAAATCAACCCCCAAACTACACACACAATAAATAAGTAAATGTAAAAAGTAAAAAAAAAAAAAACAAAACAGAACAAAAGACAGCAGCAACAACAACAAAAAGCAAAACAAATGAGACAATTCTAAAACTTAAGTGAAAATACATAATGGCTAGAATAGCCAAAGAGTCAACAACAAAATTGGAGGATTTCATAAGATGCCTGTAAGACTGGTTATCAGGACAGCATTATATTGACATAAGGAAGAGAGACCAATAGAAATATAACCAACTTAAATGTTCAGGAAAGAAGTCATGAGCTTGCCTACTGATACAAGTGTAACTCATTCTGGAGGATAAGTAGACTGTCTAATTGAAGATTTAGGTGTCTACAACTTCCAATATAGATAAATGTTATCCATATTTGATAGAAAGTACATGGGAAGCCTAAACAGGGGAGGAACTATAGCTTTTGACAATTAAGAATCTATTTGCTGCTGTTCATGAATAGTGTTAAAAAGTTTCCTTTATGTTCAGCATTTCTCTCGTTCTGTATTGGGCACAGCATCCTATGAAAATGCTTGAAAGGCCTATACTTTTGCAAAATTAGCAGCTTAAGTTTACACGCTTGTTTTTAGATTGGCTGGGTTTTTGCTGGAATGAAGATTCCATCTACAAATTGATGAAAAACATTTATTTGAACCATTCCAGCACACATGGTGTGTCAGCTGTGAGAGTGGCTGCCGACCAGCACGTGGAGATTGTGGCAGTCAGTACTGCAAAATCTTTACCCTAACATGCACACACATACACACACACACACACACACACACACACACACACACACACTCAAGCAAAATAAGTGAAAAATGTTCTGAAATGTGCCATGTGGTTTCTTTATATTTGTAATTCTCTTAAGGCTTGATCCTCCACTCAGCATTGATGTTAAAAGTAGAACCTGGGCTTTTGCTTTTGTTCTATAAACTCCGAGTCACTCCTGCAGGAGTGGAAGTAAATATTGACATCAGCGTTCAATAAAAGTTGTTATCTCCCCCTCATTCGAAAGAGCTCTTTTGATTTAAAATAGAATAAAAATTTAGGATGGTCTCTTTTCCTTGCAGCTGAAGTTTTGAAGTTTAATTGTGAAAACGTCTTCATGGCAACATACTATGTCACTTAGCAATTAGTCATAATGAATTATATGTTCTCTGTGGAACATATGTGTGTATGTGTGTGTGTGTGTATACTATAATGTGTATTGCATGAATGTTTGTTATGTATTGTACCATGTAACACACATATCACAATACTGTGTTAACATTTAATATATTAGGAGGAGGTTGTATTATATGATTCTTTCTATCAATCAGTCATCTAGCTATTGTTTTAGAGAATGGGCCAATTCTGACCCAAGAGTATCTTGATAGTCGCATTATGAGACACAGCCTTTCTGTTCCTCGTCAGTCATCAGTGTTGAGGATGACTGACAAGCAGAGCTTGCTGTCTGCAGCCTGGGAACTTCTGTTCTTGCTCCTTATTAGCTATCCAGATTGAAGTCTTAGACAACTGGGTTTGGAGATTCAAAAACCAGAACACTTCTCCTCTCCATCTATCTTCCTTTCCTGGGTCCTTGAAGCCTGTTGGAAGAATCTGTAGACAGAGCTCTTGAACATTTTAAGGGAGGATGATTATTGCCCTAAGGCCACTGGATTGGGATTACAGCTGGGGAGCTGACTCATTTGGCCTTTAGATTCCTTTAGTGTGTGTGTGTGTGTGTGTGTGTGTGTGTGTGTGTGTGTGTGTGTGTATACACACACATATATGATTTCTCTGTTGTTTTTAAAGGACTAATGGAGATGGCTGGCGAGCCTAAGGCCATGGGTGCTCCTTTGCTCAGATGGCTGACTGGGAAGGAAGGGTTGAGCTGGCAGTGGATGCTTTCCTGGGCTACTTCTAGTTCTTTGGTCAGTTCTCTTATCAGTGTCACCGAGGCAGACATTTTGGTGCTGAATAGAGGCTGTGGTGGCATTGTTTCATGAGGGGGTATGGCAGATCCTTTTAGTGTCTGTGAACCTTTAGCATGTCAGGTATAAACCAATGCCAGATTGTTTTACTTCTGAATAATACATATATTATAATGTTTTCACAGCAATACAGATACCTACCCAGTCTAGTAATAAGTATTACTAATTGAATGTGTTACCTGCCTCTTATTTCCTGAGGCGTTTTCTCTTATAGGGACTGATCATGGATTTTCTTGTGATTCATTATATACAGGGTTTACTTTTATAGTTTTACTTAACTTCCTTTGTTTTTTTTTTTTTTTCTTAAAGCCTATTTCATACTTATTCTAGTTTTTTGCTCTTTCCAATCCTGCATTTTCTGAATGGTGTTTCCTTTAGAAGTGTGAGCCTCTGATGCCACCTAGGGGGCACCTGAGAGATTTGGGATGCTTGTGTTTTTCCTGCTTCTAAGAACAGACTACATTTTACATGGAGGAGTGTGCAATGCTCGAAGCCCTGAGCTTCATTTGCTTTTGAAAATGCTACCTTTTTGTGGTGACATTAGGCAGCCCTCGCCCACTGCCGTTTGCAGGGTAGGCACCGGAGCTGGCTTCCTTTTCTTAAATAGCCCCTGGGGTACCGTCACCACCTTGACTCCCTCCTCACTTGATTCTCATAAATGAAGAAACTGAAGCCGGGATGGTGAAGTAACCTGCTGTGTAGAGCTGGAGGCCAAACCTTTGCCACGTGACTTGAGGCCACCCACCTGTTTCTTTTTAGTGGGTCTCTTCCTCTCTGCTCTCTGTATTATTGTCCTGTGAGAGTCACTTCCTTCTTGACGGGTTCCTTTCAGCACTGTGGCTTCCAAGATGAACGTTGCTTTCTAAAGCTGGCCTGAGCAGAAGAGCAGCAGGGAGGGGTATGGAGAAGAGGCTGTGATGAGCGGCGAACCTCTTTTGTACTGTATTAGTTGAAAATAGGGAACTTCAATCTAAGTTTGTTTTGAGACTTTGAAATGGAGAAATAAGGTGACATGTTCTTCTGTAGATGAAAAGTCAGAACAACCAACTAAAAACTGAGTGTGCAAATTCACATTACTATATAATGTAGTATAGAAATCATGCTTGGCATTCTGTGATGGTCTCTTTGGTAAGGCAGCCAGCCATCAAGGTAGGATCCTAGAACTGAGCGCAAGCAAACTCCTTCTCGTGCTGGAAAGAGTAGTTTATTTTAGACATATTTAACTATAGCACATTTTGGTGAATTTTTTTTTTTTCCTGGTGACAACTCAACCCCATGTGCACAGTAAAGCCTAAGACGTGACTACGTTGAAATGCTTCCTAATGTACATGTGACATCTTCCATAGAGATGAATTCTGTCGATTGACTCCATGTGGCATCTTCCATAATGATGGGTTCTGTAGACTGACAGGCTCACAGTAAGGGTCCAGGGGTTTCCCCTAGTACTTATCTGTGAGCACAAGAAGCTCCATGCCTCCCACATAGACATTCCTTAAATTCCAATGACTAAGTTCCTAGCTAGTGTAAAACAAGTGAGTTTAGTCACGTGCATATTTGCATATGTGTACACATACCTGCGTAGAGGGCAGCGGCTCTCAGTCTTCCTAGTGCTTCGACCCTGGTGACCCCCAGCCATAAAGTTATGTTGTTGCTACTTCATTACTATAATTTTGCTGCTGTTGTGAATCCTATTGTAAATATCTGATGTGGGACTCCAAAGGGGTTCTGACCCACAGGTTGAGAATCACTGACTTAGAGCACCTTAGTCCTATTTTGAGATTCCTTTTGACTGATTTGTATATGTGTGTTTATGTTCACGTGCTTATAAGAGCCTATGGAGGCCGGAAGAGGGCTTTGGATTCCCCTGGAGCTGAAGTTACACTGCAGGTGGTTGTGAGCCACCCAACATGGATGCTGGGACCTGAACTCTGGTCCTCTTCGAGGGCAGCAGAAGTGATTAATCTCTGAGCCATCTTTTCATTGCCTTTGAATCCTCTCTTCAGGGCTAGTGTTGCAGGGAGCCTTCCAGAGATAACCCCTCAGACACATTTTATAGCCAACTGAAAGTCTTTATTCCAGCCGTCTGGGGCTACAGTCAGGTATTCAGACCTATGTGAAGCACTGAGCATTTAGACCAAGAGGTTTTTAAAGGCAAAAGCCACATCGTGTTATCTTGCTCAGCAGATGCAGGGGGAGGCTTGCACAAGCAAACATTTTAGTGGAAACTAAGATAAGCTGCTAGCTGGAGCGGGGGGGGGGGGGGGGGGGGAGGTGTCTGTGCAAGCAAGCAGCAAGAATATAAGATGGAGGAAATGGAGGAACTTTTACATTATCACAGTAGTATTCTTAATATGATTATTTTAAATGTTTCTTCTTGATTCCTGTGGTCCATAAAATTCCTCTTTTACTTCATCTGTCATTTGCTGAGAAGTTGGTTAAGCTATCACTCCTGAAAGCTTATACTCTTTACACTATGTGAAGAGCTCTGTATGCAGTCTTGTGGTTATATAGCAATTATCCGGCTTCCCAGTTGAGTAAACAGACTCTCAGAGGGGTTAAGTGAATTGCCCAGTGGGACACAGCTCTCCAGAGTGTGGCCCATGTGAGGCAAGCTTGTTCAGTCACTGACTGAACTGGTTGTTTAGAGTTTCTGCCCTTTCCTATAACTTGTATGTAAGTATTTCCTGTTAGTGTCCAGCTTCTTACCCCTATGGTCTTTGAAAGATTGACTTTGTTAAATCTTCTCACGTCTGTGTCTTTGCTGGTGCTCAGCTTTGGCTCTGTGACTCTGATGCCTCTTGTTTTGCAGCTTTGGAGACATGCTGTCCTTCACTTTGACGGCCTTTGTGGAGCTAATGGACCATGGCATCGTGTCATGGGATACATTCTCAGTGGCGTTCATAAAGAAGGTAATGTAATCTGTGCTTTCCTAAGCTCAACATTGGTTTGTTTTTTACCCACACACAATTCTCTGCATTATGCATACTTTATAATTGCTTTCTTTAGTTCTTTATGTTGAAAGATGGAATGATTTTAGTAGTAATATATATGTGGGGAACAGAGCCCTCAAAATGCTGTATGAAAATTGTATTTTTGTCCCCACAGAGATAATAAATGGTAGCATGTGAGAACCTAGAGTTAAGGAGAAATCAAAGTTCTCTGCTCCAATTTGCACAGTATAACTATAGATCTTAAGCCCTAAGCACAAGGCAGAGATAGGGCTGACTGGGAATGATGTGGGCTTTTGAAATCTCGAAGCTTACTTTCAGTGACACACCTCCTAATCCTTTCCAAACAGTTCATCAGCAGGAGACTAAGCATGCAAACGTATAAACCTATGGGGACCATTTTCCTCCAAACCACCACACTTGCCTAAGGGCTAACATTACTTGTTTTCCATTTGGTGTTCATCATGGGGAGGAACTACTTTAAATTAAAGGCAGGAGAGAGCCATAGTTTCTGGAACAAGGGTGTTGGCAGTGGAAGCCCTTCAGGTCTCATGTTTATTTAAGGTAAGGGCTAATTGGAAGCTAAGGGACTTCTTGACATACTCCTAAATTTTTCCTTTTCTGTGTCTATGAACTTAGAGGTTAGGTAAGTAAAGGAGAATCGTACTGTTGCTGATTGGCAGAATTGCTAAAAAGAAATGATTATTGATCATAAAGTCAAAAGTATACTCATGTTACAAAGCATTCATCTGGAACTGGTAGGGACTGTAGGCAATATATTATGAGACTAGAACATGAATTTCCATGTCTTGTCTTTCTAGAATAAGCTCTAGAGAAACAATTGTACACATGAAGGAACTGGGTTTTCTGGAACTTTATACTATAGTCGGAAGTTTCTCTATGTCCCACCCAGCCCATGGTTGGGACAAATATCTCTCACTCACAGTCCCGTGGCTGCTTATAAAATAATCACTCAGAAGCTTGTATTAGTTATAACTACTTGTCCATTAGCTCAGGCTTATTACTGACTATCTCTTACACTTAGTTTAACACATAATTCTTATCTGTGTTTAGCCATGTGGCTTGGTACCTTTTCTCAGTTCTGCCTTGTCATCTTGCTTCCTCTGTGTCTGACTGGTGACTCCTGACTCAGCCTCCCTCTTCCCAGAATTTTCCTTGTCTGCTTGTTCTGCCTATACTTCCTGTCTGGTTACTGGCCAATCAATGTTTTATTTATCAACCAATCAGAGCAACACACATTCACAGTTTACAGAAAAATATCCCACAGCACTTCCCCCCCCCCTTTTTTTTAAATCTAATCGAAAAGGAAGATTTTAACTTTAACATAGTAAAATTACATAAAACAAAACAGTTGTCAAGCAAGAATTACAGTTATAATATCTAGTCTACTTGTATTTGGCAAAATTAAAGAAAATATTCTTTCTATCCTATATTTGTGAGTCTAAAGTTTCATATCTATTTTCTTTTATCATAACCAATGAAAATTATATCTAGTCTTCAACTACATACACCAAAGACCCCAGAAGGATATAATGTTACCTAAGTAAACAGGAAATGCATTGTAAGCAACTTCCAAAATTCTGGAAATGACAGAGACAGCTGCCTGACAGGACAGTCATCCAAAGTTTCTCTGCAATGTTGAGGCATCCTTATTCAGCCCACAGGCCTAGAGTCTCTCAGTCACTTCTCTCAATGTCCTGTAGAATGTCTGGCAGTTTCTTCTGTGAAGCAGGAACCTAAAGGACCATCTTGCCTTGCAAAGTTCAGTGGTCACCTTCCTATTGGTTCTGCATGTCCAGTTGATACAGCATTTTGTCAAGCAGTCCTGGCAAGAACAGTTTCTTGCCCAAATGGCTATTTTTCCCAAGAAGAAGATAAACTCCATATAGAATGGCTTCAACACCCATCTTCCTCTTTGAAGTAAATCAGTGCTGCCAGGAGCAGATATGTCTCATTGTCCAGGAAAGTCTAAGTTTTTAAAACATTTTAAATGCCATATTCTGTAGGTCTTTGAAGTATTTGAAGATTACCTACCTAATAAAATATATCTATGT
Organism: Peromyscus leucopus; assembly: GCF_004664715.2. Classification (NCBI taxonomy): domain Eukaryota; kingdom Metazoa; phylum Chordata; class Mammalia; order Rodentia; family Cricetidae; genus Peromyscus; species Peromyscus leucopus. The sequence continues at coordinate 42,010,196 of NC_051067.1, forward strand.
ATACCTAGAAAACTTAACTAACATGACTATAAGTTTGACTATCATAGAAGACTAATTATTAGTCTATATTTCTTAATTATCCATTACAATGGATAACTCATAAAATGAGTTACATAAACATAATATCTTAAATGAGAGTGTATATATATATATATATATATATATATATATACACACACATACAGTATAACAAAATTAAATTTCTATCAATAAACTAAAATCTATGGCATTATAAAACATTTCAAACATGCCAGGCGGTGGTGGCGCACGCCTTTAATCCCAGCACTCGGGAGGCAGAGCCAGGTGGATCTCTGTGAGTTCAAGGCCAGCCTGGGCTGCCAAGTGAGCTCCAGGAAAGGCACAAAGCTACACAGAGAAACCCTGTCTTGAAAAAAAAAAAAAAAACATTTCAAACAAATTGTTACTCATTATCCTATCATATCTATATCTCCTTTTCTTCTTTAGAAAGATATTGCATTTATAATCAACCCCCTTTAAATAAAAATAAACATCTATAAACAATATTTTGTGAATTTGGGTGTAGCTTCTCATACTACTTCCTGATGGATAGGGTTGCTGGCAATCTTATGGGGAGCCTGAGAAAATTAAGAAGTATGGTCAAGTCGTGACTGGAGTAATCTGTGAGGCTGCATTGTCTGAGCCAGTTGCCTTGAAGCTGATCTGGATGTTGGAACGTCTGGAGACCTCTCAGGGGGTCTTCCTTGATCAAACCATATAAGCCTGGAAGCAATCCACAGGTTCTCATCTTCTGTGGAAACAAAAGCAGATCCTCTTTCTCAAAGCAACATATCCTTAAACATAAATTTTGAAGTCAAGATACATTTAATAAATAAGTATATATATTTAACTTAGCAGCCTTTACAATCAAATGTCTTTCTGTAGTTAAAAATCCCAAAGACAACACAATCCAGATTCTCTGTGTAATATCCACCTTTATGTGGCTTATTTTTTATATTACTTTTACTGTCTCTTTAAAGACTTTATTTTTTAAAACTATTTCTTTATATAATTGTCTATATTAATTTTCTTCTCTCTCCCAAGCCTATGTACATTTTTACACACACTGTAAACTATTTAAAGTCTTATTCCATCTAAATCTGTCTTATTGTGAATCTATTGCTTTAAACTGCAGTGGCTAGTACTGAAGCAAAAGCCTTGGCTGCTGACTGCTTACTTCAGGTTTCCAATATGATGGTGGTACATTTACCACCAGCTCTGGGAGCCATGGGCACCACCAACTCTTGGAAGCAGTGGGTCAATGCCTCCATCAGAGCAGCATGTAGCCCAGAAACCATTTTTTTGTGTGTGTCTGTGCTAGCAAAAGCTAAATCCGCCATGCAGTGCACTGCATGGCTTGGAGACACCACTGCACTACTGCAGCAGGAATCCGCCATGCTCTACTCAAGCCCACAGGCCATGAACCCACTATACTGTAGCTCAAGTCTGCATGCCATGGTGTGTCTGTACCTTGGTGTCTATATCTCGGCCCTCATGAGTCATGAAGTAGAAAGCTGTTCTTAGCTCAATTTTAGTATTTCTTTTTAAGTACTCTCAAGTTTTAGGTGGAAAGTCTTGCTACCACATCTGGGCGCCATTATACTTACAGATTTTTTATCACTTTCTCAATGTATAGAAGGCTTTCTTTCCTAGTCCAAATGTCCGGTTCATCATGTGTCAAAGACCCTCTGGAGAGTGACAACACTGTCCTGAGTAGGAGTTCCTGGAAATCACGTATGCTCACCGACATTAGCTTTCTGGGTTCTCACGTAGTTATTGTCTTCTTCTTCTCCTCTTCCCCCTTCTCCTTCTTCTTCCTTCTTTTGTGCAGCTAAGCCTAGCTTCTCATGATGAGGAGTGAGGACAGTGGCTCAGAGGTCAGCAGGGTCATGGTGAAGGAGAATCTCCTCGGCCAGTGGTGTGGGCCAGAGTTCTTTCTTCTCAGCCACGTCTGTGTTCCCCCACAGTCACAGAGCCAATAGGTGGTTGCCTATCGGGCACTGTCCACTGTGCCGCTCTCCCTGGCCTTTCCAGCAGAATCCAGGATTCTTGCTTCCCTATGAGCCACCTCCTCAGCCAGAAAAAGATTTATTTTTAAAAGGAAATCTTAGAAGGTGGAAAACAGAAGGAACATAGTGACATTTTATTTAAATATATTTTCAAGTAAAATGCTCCTTGTCAGAAATAAGAAATAACAAAGTTTTGTTTTTTAAATGATGTGAGTTAAGTGATCAGAGACAAAGGAAGTAATTTAGTTTTCTAACTAGCTAGAGAAGCATTCATTTTTAAAAGAAAATCTTAGAAGTTGAAAACAGAAGGAACATAGTGAAACTTGATTTAAATATATTTTCAAGTAAAATGCTCCTTGTCAGGAGTAAGTATAACCAAGCTTTGTTTTAAATGATGCGAGTTAAATGTTCAGAGACAACAGAAGTAATTTAGTTTTCTAACTAGTTAAGATGATTTCAATTTACTTTAAATTAAATTTAAAATCTCATTTAAACTACAGATGCAAAAGCTAACTGTCCTGGCATTTTAAATCAAAACTGAAGTATTTTTAGTAGCAGCATATTTCATATATTGTTCTCAGTTCCATTGCATTGCTACTTAGATACGAAAATTTGGAAAACAGCAGAAAATTAGTTAAGTTGTGTAAAGTTAACTCTTTTTATTCATTAGCTGGGTCAGATTCAGCATTCTGAGCACCTGGACTTGTGTGCTGGGACCTTTTCTAAACAGAGGTTTGTCTTGACCAAACCCAGCTAGGAAACCCACAAAGCCACCTCTCCCTGCGGTCTATGGTGGCTTCAATGCCAGTTCACACCGGTTTGCAGAAGCAGCGCTGCCCTGCCAGCCTCTGCCTCTTTTTCCTACAACTTCATCTTTGTCAGGGTGGCTCTAGGTTCTAGCTTACAGACTGGCTGCCTCAGATCACATTTTACAATGCCCTGACATTCGTCCTTCCATACTGAGGTGCAGAATGCAGTTGCTTTCGTAAAGACGTGGTGCTTAGAGAAAGGGTGGGCAGCCGTAAGAAAGAAAGGAGAGAATGGAACATTCTGTGTTAGGAGTTGGTTTCTTCTCAGCCAAGAAAAACACCAGTGCTTTGTCTTGGAGGGAAAGCCTCATACACAGACTCAGAGGACCTGGCTCACCCTACAGATACTGTCCATGCCGAGGCAAACATTCAGGCATTTCTCTTCTTTCCCAATGAGTTTTGTCTTTTGAAACCTGGAGAGATTTGTGAGTCTCTGCAAATTTGACGGTGCAGCTTCATGATCACTATGGATGGCTTTTTAAAGTTTGGATGACATTCAAGAAATTTGAGACCTATAAAGCATTTTCGCTACCATTGGTTGATATTCCTTAGATTCTGTGTGTGTGTGTGTGTGTGTGTGTGTGTGTGTGTGTGTGTGTGTGTGTGTGAGAGAGAGAGAGAGAGAGAGAGAGAGAGAGAGAGAGAGAGAGAGAGAGAGATATGCAGTGTGTGGGGGGTGTGAGTACATACATGTGTGGTGTGGATGTATATGCATGTGTGTTGTGGGGAGGTCAGAGGTCATCTTTGAGTGTTGTTCCTCTGGAGCCATCCATCTTGGTTTTTTAGTCTGGGACCCAAAGCTTGCCAGTTAGGCTAGGCCAGCCAGCCAGTCTCGGGGGTCCACCTGTTTCCCTTTCCCCAGTGAAAGAATTACGGGCCCACACCACTACACCTGGCTTTTCACATGATTCTGGGGACCAAACATAGGTCCTTATGCTGGTGAGACAAGCACTGTGCCCCCTGAGCTGTTGCTCCAGCCCTGGCCCTTTGCATTTTGAAAGTAACCCAGCATTCCTCTTCCTTACTGCTTTGCATCAATGAGTGGCTTGAGGAGTTGAACGCAAACTTATTACCAACTCCTCCACTGTCACCGTCTTCTGGATATAGATCTGCTTTCCCCAGTCTGTGCTGTGCCTGGCTGAGCTGGCTCACCTGCCTTGCTGAAGCTCAGTGGTGTGTGGGGAGAAGCTGAAAGGTCCAGGAAGCATTGTTAATCTTGTGATGGGGGAAGCACTCTAGAACATAACCAGGTGATCTGTCATCTTCTGTCGCTATAGTCTTATCTATAATTGACAAACTGGGCACAGAGGATGTTTGCCCTTTTGCTGTTAAGGAGTTTGTCTGTGGCTTCCTAGAGGGAGACAGTCATTACATTGGCTTAGATCACTCCCTGCTGAAAGTATTGAGGTATTTAAAAGTCTAGTTACAGCCACTGGTAGATAACAACAAAAGGAAAATGTGGGTTTCAAAGCACAGTTGATGTTTACCTCAGAACATGTGATCCAGTAAACTGGGCACATACTTTCTACCAGACTTGTGCCCAACTCTGGGTTTATGTAAAACGCTCCTTAGATGAAATGTTTGAGGGTTGCAGAAATGGTTGATACTCTGTGTCAAAGGAGAGCTGATTTAAAGAAAAGAATTATGAAGAGTATTTCTATGAACGTGAGCAATGAGGCACCTAAAATGAAGTACGGGTGAAGATGCCAATGCCTTACACGAAAGTAGAGATCCCAGGCGATCACCCCACTCAGTGTCCCATTGTGTGAGGAGAGAGTTAATGTTCTGTGAAGAACTTAAAACCTATTTTAAGAAGGTATACTTCATTGCAGAAAACATTTGAGAGGACTTGCTGAATATTTGGAGGAAATAATTATTGTCAGAGGATATTTATGGAAGTAAGTGGTGAATTTCCTTTTAATGAAAAAGTTGACGAGGCTAGAGAGATGGCTGAGCAGTTGAGAGACTGGGTGCTCTTCTAAAGGACTTGGGTTCAAATCCCAGCACCCATGCTGCTGCTCACAACCATCCAGAACCCCAGTTCCAGGAGATCTGACACCCTTTCTGGCCTATGAGGGCACCAGGTACACAGTGGTGCCTAGATACACATGCAGACAAAACACCCGTATGCATGAAAAGAAAATAAAAATGAAAAGAAGCTTGAGCATTGGAAGCCAGGCATGGTGCCTCATGCTTATAACTCCAGTTCTCACACCAGCATCGAGAGGCCAGGGCATGATGATTACTGTGAATTTGAAGTTACCCTGAGCTACCCAGCAAGACTTTGTCTCAACGAGAGAAAGAGGTAGGGTTTCTGGAAGGCCTGGGGAGAAGGCATTTGAGCCCAGGGGAAACTGAAGGGGGTGCTTTGGGTACAGTGGGTCATTGTTGTGTGGACACATGAAAGCATGTCCAAGGGTGGTGTGTTCACAGGGATGGAGGGTGGGGAACTGGGAATATTAACCAGGAATGGTTATGGAAACTCGGGAAGTGTGACAGTTGGTGAGAAGGAAGAAGTCAGGAGACAGTGCTCTTGTTTCCATGCCATTTAATGTTGGGCTGCTGTGACAATATGCAAAGGATGTGACCTTTTGAGTGCCAAGAATAAGCAATGTGCTTCATAATTCATGCCCCTTTGTCCGTCCCTACTGGATCATAAGGAACCTAAAGTTAAAGCTAGGTTGAGTCCCGTTCATGTATAGTTCTGAATCTACAGGACTGACCAAGTCCGTTGTAATTGGATCTAGTAATGAATAAGTAAATCCTGAAGGAATGAGAAAGGAGGTGAAGGCTGAGGGTGGAGGGACTTGACAGTATCAGCAGCAGACTCTCGGGTGGCACCCTCCCTGCATCCGAAGGCACATTTCAGCAAAGGGAGGCAAGAGGGGATGCGAGAATTAGTGGGAAGAAAATAAGAAGCGTTGCCAATGATCTCCCCTTATGAGTTTCCTAATAGCAGCTTGAAGAATTACAGTGGGGTCATAACAAGTGATGGGGATTGAAGGGGAGGGGAGGGGACGCACACTCTGTCCAGCAGGGACCTCACTTAAGTATTCAGACAGGAAAACTGTGAGGGCGACTGGACTTCCGTCAGTAAACAGTGGATTTAAAGAAAGAGAGGTGGTGTTCACATGGAGGATTTTGTAGATTGTAACAGATGTGAGAATTGAGGCAAGAGCTTGCCAGGGACAGTAAACACATTCGAGTGAGAGGAGCTGAGATGGGCTTTTTAAGGATCTTAAAATCCCCACACACTTCCTGTAGTTCATGCTATAAAAACAGTTTGTGGAGTGTAAAACCTCCTGTCACTGTGGTGCTTCATTACTTCCCATGGCCACGTGGATCTGGTGGGAGAGAGTCAGCCACTACCCCATCCCCGCCTTTACCACTGGCCCTCAGATGGAGACCATGGCATGGTAGCTGGAAACTGACAGGGCCCCTCTGCGTTTTATCAGGTTCAGGAATGGAGGGGGTTTGGAGGAAAGGGGTATGTGACATGGCCCAAAGGGAGAAGCTGGTGTTGACAGAGGAAGCCGAGTGTTTACCCATCATAGACCCAAGCCAGGGAGCTTTTAAGCCTTCCTATGTCGATGTATAATAATCACTCTTTAGTATGAGCTGTCCACAGACAACAATAACTTATAATGAGATCTCTAAAATGAAACGTTTATGGTGTATTCGTGAAATTATTAAGGACACTCCACGTAGTTAAAAGGGAGGTTTATTTTGTGGGGTAACTTACAAGTGAATGGATAGGTAACAGGGTCTGGGAAAGGTGTAGCGCAGTCCTATGATGTTCTCTGGAGAACTCTGCTTGGTCTACCTCCAGCATCCAGGGTCCAGGAACTAAGAGAGCCGGCACCGAATCTCGGGTCTCCAGGGCCCTCTCTTGGCCCCACCTCGTAGGCATGACAGTTACCAAAGCCTCAATGGGGGTTGGAACTTCCAGATCAAAGCTGGAATGGCTACCCACTACAATGGTGCTCATTGTTAGGACTGCTATGAGCCAATATTCTAACCCTGTGTTTTATTTCCCTTTTATATTGTGATTTATTATATTTAGGTTTTACTGATTAATTTCTTAAAAAATATGTTTTACATGCTAAACTATTATTTTAGCACTGCTTGTTTAAGTGACTTCTGTTTGCTATACCTAAGAAGGAAGAGAGGAGTTTACTTTAGTCACAGGAAATTGAAAGCATAGGGATTATATATTTTTTTTTAATTTTGGAATATCCAGAAAGTGGGCAGGTGTAGAACACTTAACTACTTTTAAGTTATATTGACAAGTATGATTTGTGTGAGTCCCCTAAGAACATAACAAAAACACAGTAAGAACATAAAGTCAGGGTTATGTGGGTGAAGGAGCAAGTTAGAACTTGAGAAGGAGTGGCCATTGGCAATGTTGAAATTGCTGTTTTAGACAGGAGGCCTTACTATGAGTCGGCTTCTGAAAGCTGAAACTCAGAATAGTAGTCCTGGGAAATCTAGTAGTATGGTCCTTACAGTGGCGGTCAGTTGTTGCTGAATCCTAACATGGATAACTGTGTTTTGTGATGCTTCATGAACATGGTTAACGCCACGTGTGACTTGTTCTTTTGCGGTATGTTGCATCCTCGGTGCCTGGCTCCTCACTTCTTTGTTTGGCTTTCCATCCATGCATGAGCAGTCATTTGTGCCCTGATTTTATTTTCAGATAGCAAGCTTTGTGAACAAGTCCGCCATAGACATCTCAATCCTACAGCGGTCCTTAGCCATTTTGGAGTCAATGGTTCTCAACAGCCATGACCTCTACCAAAAGGTAGCACAGGAGATCACCATTGGCCAACTCATCCCTCATCTTCAAGGGTAAGCATGCTAGGCACTCTTGTGCCATGTTTCTGGAAAACCATCACCATGATGGCCTGGTAAACACCGCGTATTGGTTTAGTTACATGCACAAAAAAGTTTTGATTTGGTACCAAACCAGGTGCTACTCTTCTCTGTCATCACGCTGAAATGGCACAGTGACTCTCCCCGCTCCACCTCCCCAGTCCCCAGTGCCTAGACCATAGGACACACCCCGCTTTGGTAAAATTTTGGTAGACATTGACTGAGTTTTCCTTCTTATAAGACTTAATAGGATAACTTTTTCCTTAGATTCTCAACAGAGTCTGTCTTACCTATATAATATTTTCTGTGGTACGATGAATATTTTCATAATTATTTTGACATTTTAAATAGGAATTTTTTTTTTTTAGATTTAAAAGGTGCCGGAGAGATGGCTCAGTGGTTAAGAGCACTGACTGCTCTTCCAGAGGTCCTGAGTTCAATTCCCAGCAACCACATGGTGGCTCACAACCATCTGGTGCCCTCTTCTGGCCAGCTATCATATATGCTGTATACATAATAAAAAAATAAAATCTTTAAAAAAAAATAAATAAAAGTTTTTACATAAATTCTTTGAGAATTTAATGCAACGTATTTTGATTATATCCACCCCCCTCCCCCAACTCCTCCCTGATCTTCTCCCCTTGCTACCCACCCCATTTCCTGTTCTGTCTCTCTGAGTCCAGATCTACTCTTCTCTTCCCTTATTGGCACTTTCTGCATTCCTGGCTTCTGTAATTACCAGGTTATATATTGAAACCTAACGATTTGGAGCCAGGCTCCATGTGTGAGGAAGAACATGTGGCATTTATCATTTTGAGTATGGGTTACCTTAACTAAGGCGTTTTTAAAGGGAGGCTTCTTTCATCAATAAAATGATGAATGAATAAAACACATGCATTTTCTTTTCTTCAAAGCCTAATTAGGATGTGGAAGTTAGACAACTACTCTCAAACCCCATCATCTTTGGGGGCTTCCCCACGTTTCTACTCTTTGATAAACCAGAAGGATGCCTCTGATGAGAGCACCACGAGGACTTGATATATTTAAATATTGGTGGCTGCTGGCGGCAAGAAGCATGGTGAGCTAGCTCCCATAAGAAGGGAGGTGGCTAGAAGGTTAGGAAGATGCCTTGTAGAGTCCAGAAATGATTTAAGGAGATGTGTTTTAGAAAACACTTTGGCTGGCATCAAGGTGACCTGGTTCCCAAAAACTCCACCTCTGTTCTCTCAGGTCACATTTGCTTATTCTTAAGAATAAACCCAATTGAACCATGTGGGTGCTGGTCTAGGGGTAATGGCAGGGCTCAACCCAGCTGTTCTCAATACACTGCCGATGCTGACTGACGTTTGTAGTATACGTTGGATGGCAATTCATGTGGAGGTGGGGGAGGGGCGGAATTTATAATCTATAATTGAAGTCAGAGAAGTTGTGGACTTCAGCCTCAGAGACTCAGCTCACTCTCCAGAGGATGGTTTTGTAGGCAGCCTCACTGAAAATGACACTGGTTTCACTGTCTCTGAATGTGAACCATGTTGACTTCACTGTTAGAATTTTTATTGCTGAATCTCAGGGCCCCATTTGCAGTTCACTTCACTGAAAAAAGAGCCCGTTGTTCACCAAGTGCCACGCTAAGGTTGGAGGTGCAGTGTCTGCTTCTGTCTTCTGTACAGCAACCCCGGGAAACGGCGTCTTCCCCGAGTGTGGCTCTGAGGCCCGTGGATTCTGCCTTGAGCCTTTACTTCCTGTTGCGACTTGGCTTCCCTCAGATCTCTGTTTCCTTTGGAATGTCTGCTCCTTCCATTGAAGAGCACATTTTTAAAACAAAAATGCCAACACTTGCTGCTATTACAGTGTTTCTGTTTGCCGACAAGTTTATAGGATCTATAACATTGCCATGGGAACAAAGCTGTTTCCCTTCAGATAAGCCCGGGAATGTTGAGACAGCTACAGCTGCTGTCTCCCATGTATCAGGCATTGAACAGAAATCACACACACACACACACACACACACACACACACACACAATCCCATATTATCTGGTACTTGTTTTTAATTCAGATAAAGAAGAGAGAGTTAGCCTATTGGCCTCATGCACTTCTGGCCGATCTCTTTTGATCAACTAGTAGAATAGTAATTGTGCACCTGCTCTTTCTAGCCCAGGCATGCTGGGAATACATTACCAGTGCTGCCTGCATTTTTTAGACACTGCCTTTCTCATCTATGGCAGGACTGCTGTGTTTGCTTGTGATACTGAGTCTTCCCGTGGGCTGACCCAGGGCTAGCCTCTTCTGACTTCCTGTGTTGTTTGGGTCTTTCCAGGACAGATCAAGAAATCCAGACTTACACTATTGCTGTAATCAACGCGCTTTTCCTGAAGGCCCCTGACGAGAGGAGGCAGGTGAGTCACAGTTCTCTAGTCCTGAGACTGTGATCAGGATTGGGGCTAGTAACTCTCCTTGAAGAGATAATTTCTTCTTCCCCTCTGGGAGCTATCTACAGGTGGGTGCTGCAGAGCAGCCGTGCCCTGCAGGTTGGCCAGCACAAGGGAGGAGAAAGGAGCTGCAGATTCATAAACACTTGGCTGGGGAGGAACGTTAGGAGTGTGGGAGCAAGAAAGCCCTTTCCGGAAGTGTAATCCAGTGCATAGGCTGGGAGCATGAAGAGGTAGAATCAGTGTAATCCAGTGCATAGGCTGGGAGCATGAAGAGGTAGAAGCAGTGTAATCCACTGCATAGACAGAGATCATGGAGAGGTAGAAGCAGTGTAATCCAGTGCATAGACAGAGATCATGGAGAGGTAGAAGCAGTGTAATCCAGTGCATAGGCTGGGAGCATGAAGAGGTAGAATCAGTGTAATCCAGTGCATAGGCTGGGGACATGAAGAGGTAGAATCAGTGTAATCCAGTGCATAGGCTGGGAGCATGAAGAGGTAGAATCAGTGTAATCCAGTGCATAGGCTGGGAGCATGAAGAGGTAGAAGCAGTGTAACCTAGTGCTTAGGCTGGGAGCATGAAGAGGTAGAAGCAGTGTAATCCAGTGCATAGGCTGGGAGCATGAAGAGGTAGAATCAGTGTAATCCAGTGCATAGGCTGGGAGCATGAAGAGGTAGGAGCAGTGTAATCCAGTGCGTAAGCTGGGAACATGAAGAGGTAGAAGCAGTGTAATCCAGTGCATAGGCTGGGGACATGAAGAGGTAGGAACAGTGTAATCCAGTGCTTAGGCTGGGAGCATGAAGAGGTAGAAGCAGTGTAATCCAGAGCATAGGCTGGGGACATGAAGAGGTAGAAGCAGTGTAATCCAGAGTATAGACTGGGGACATGAAGAGGTAGAAACAGTATAATCCAGTGTATTGGCTGGGGACATGAAGAGGTAGAGCATTGCTGCTGTGGTGGAATCAGACGTGGAAGCCCGAGATCTGTTGTCACCGGATGTTCACTGGGGTCCCCATTTGTGGCCCAAGTAGTGGGGAGAGGGGTAGGTGAGAATGAGAAGGGACTCCTATATTGCCCACTGCTTGAGATCACCACTTTCAAATGTCAGGGAGCCCTTTGCTTGGTGATGTGCTTCTACGGGCTTGTGAATGTGGCTGGGAGACTGTCAAAAGGAGGAACACTTTAAATATATCCACATTAAACTAATCATTAGATAGATGATCTTCCTGGTCTATAGTTTGAGTTTTTGTTTTTGAAATGGAAGAAAGGACCATTGCTGAGGTGGATTTGGAGAAAGTGCCATTTTGCTGTCTTGGAATCTAGCGCATACTTGAGGAGTATTCTGATTTAGCTGTCAATGCAGCATATGTTACCTTGACCACAGTCCTCTTCCTTTAACACCTGGATAGAAGGATCCCTCTTCCCCTCTCTAGAAAGGCCATCAAGAGTTCTACAGTGCTGCAAAGGCCTTGTTTCAGGAAGATAGAAAGGCATCCTGCTCTTGCATTTATTTTATTTTTTTGTTTCTAAAGGTTTTAAACTTTAGCCAATAAATGTGATAGATTCTGGCTTGGTTTCCATTTAGAGTCGTTAATTCACTCCAGATGCTATTCCTGCACAGTGACTTGTGCCATTTTATTCTTTTCTGTGTGAATCAAGTTCAATAAAAGGTACCTGCTGTCCCCACCTCTGCTAGGGTAACTGGTCCCCAGATCGGCTTTTTAAGGCAAGCTTGGCAGGTCGGAGTGGAGGCGTGGGTGGGGCTGCTCTCCTGCCATTTGTTGACTGAACTCACGATAACTCCCAGGCAGCCTGGGAAGGTAGTCACAGCTCACATCATGCATTAGAGGAGCGTTGTCCTTTCACTGCTCAATCAAGGATTTCTGGCAAAACCAGGTGGTTCCTGAGTTGGAGTGTGCAGGTTATAAACTTGCATTCTGGTCTGAACTCTTAGAAGTTTATGGAAATTTTAGATCAGGGACATGTAAGTGAATGTGTGACTGCCCAAGGGCTAGCTCTGGTTTTTCAAGGATCTTTGGAGTTGGACTTGAGTAAGATGCACATACCTGGCGTCCTTTTGTATCTTATACTGAGCACCGCTGTTACCTTATTGAATTGAATTCTCTGGCCTTGGGCAAATAGGAATCAGCTATCATTCTGTTCTGATTTTAGATCATTGATAATGATGGAACCATGATGGAAATCAAAACAGATTAGGCTTGGATTCTATAAATCATTTCTTGAAATCATGTAAATGGGAATCACACATGTTTTTATCAAACATTGTTGTGATAGTAACAAACCATCACAAAATATAGATTAATAAACTTAAATCACTTAATAAACCAATCTAACTAACAATATAGTCCAGCAGAAATTTGCAGACTATTATATGACTAACTAGTATTTGAAATAAATTAGCAATAAGGTATGTACTGTCTTATATAAAGTTAATGTTGACTCTCTAAGCCACTGAATTTAAGACTTGCTCATCAGAACAGGGATAATATTATGACTTTTAAATTTAAAATATCTGAGTGGGTTAGGAGAGCAAACTCTGAAGTTCAAGATCCAAGTTCATGACAACCTACTTTTGGATGCTCAGTGGAGGGCTGTAAAATGGGAAGTACAGTAACTGCTTACCTGGGTTGTTGTAGATTATATCAGCAGCTGAGGGTGCACACCTTTCTCCAGACCTGACCTTAGATGTAAGACGGCATTTGAACTGGTCTAAATTGATATTGGTATTGTTTGTAGCATAATTTTCATATTAAGGGAAAAGCATATTATTTCTGTTTTACAAATGAGGAAACCGAGGCTCTAAGGGAGTAAAGAACCTGACCAGGCCCTCACAGTGGTGAGAGTCTGTGCTGGAAACCCAGCCTCCTACTTGCTTTTAACTGCAAGGAATCCCATGGAATGCCATTCAAGTAGGGGTCTCCCACAGGAAAGACTTCCCAGAAGTCAAGAGGAAGTGAGGTTCACTTTCTCCCTCCAATCAGATTAAAACATTACCTAAGTGTTGGTGCTTTGAATTTTACAGAACAATTCCTTAAAAAAAATTGATGTTTAAGCCTGGGGCATTGAATCAATTCTGCTCCAATCGAATACTTTGCCTTTCTTGCCCTTTCCTGCTTGGGGGCCAGACATGGTCGTAGCACTCCATTATCAGGATTTTACTATTTATCTAACCATATGGAATGAATTTGGAGTGACTAAGCTTTGGTGGCTTCCCTGGGGGTAGTGGTTGTGCTGTCCCTGCTTTGGGGAATTTGTGCTTTGGTCTTGAGGGGGAAGGTGTGGCTGCTCAGTGGACAGATGGATCTTTATCTTTGCTTACTGTTTTAATGAAAGATGCGTGGAGAAGATGGCTTCCAAATTTCTTTACAAATACTTCATGGTTTCATAAGAATATTTGAAAATGTCTTTTAGTTAACGCATTCAGAAAAGACAAATTCGAAGTGAAGAAGGCTGAAAAGGTCCTTCACTGGGTTCCCAGGGTGGACCCTGCGGTTATCACTGCTCACACACACTCATGGTACTATTTTCTCTTTTTTCTGTTTATATTTCTTCCACTTGTGCATTTTCCCACCCAAGTTAGCCATGCTATATGCATTATTTTTATTTACAAAACTACTTTAAAAGCCAACAGAGATATTGTGGCCACTTTCCCATGTCAGATACCTATATCTACATTTCCATGTGTATGTCTGTATCATTTAGGACTTGAATATATTCCCTGCAAACTCTCATAATTATTCAAACAGACATTAATATTAAACATATATCCAGGAGGAGGGCAAGGATATTTTCATTTTCTCTCTGATCTAGCTCCTATTCTTAAGGAGAATTGTAGAAAATACTTTTGCTCTTTTATCAAACTCTTTTGGTCTGCTCAGAGCTAGACATAATCTCTTGAGTTTGGAAAGAATGAGGTGTCCTCCATGCCCCTGAGGAGCCCCAATCAGAAGAATGCTGTAAACAAATAATTAATAAGCAGATGATGAAACTATCTATTTCTTCTAAGTCACTTTTAAATTGTGTAGACAGATGAGCTATATTTTCTTTTTCTATTTTTGTTGGTGTGATTATTGAATAGCACTTTGATTTTATCAATAAATTTACAAAGTTTAAAAAAATAACTAAAAGAGCTGTAGGATCCTTTGGTTCTTCTGTTTGTTATCTGGACCAAGAGGAGATATATGGACTAGAAGAAGCCAGTGGCCCCATGTTTCGGTGGAGAGAGAGCACTGTTTTCTCCCTAGTGGAAGGGCGGATCTTCTGGGTTGACATGCAGCTTGTTTCTGGAGGTGTCCATGCTCCTCATTGTTTGGTTTTAAGAGCACAGAAGAGGACCTCAGACTGGATTGGGACTTCAGTGCCACCTAGCCACTTAGGCTCTCCTGACAGTATGTCCGCCCTTTTCCAGTGCAGAGGACCAGCAGGGTGTGAGGGCAAGGCTGCCAACTTCTAACAGAGTGCTCTGAATTTCCACCCCCTTCTCTCCCGCTGGCTTTCCTGTCTGTGGTGCTGATGGCGCTGCTAGGTTGATGTAGAGAGCAATGTTGACATCCTTGATTGTCCTCTGACTGTAAGTCATCCACGTTTGCTTTGTTAGCCTAGATAAACGGGCCTGCTCTCCTGTTCTGCTCTGCCCTCCTTGCCTGTATGGTCCCCTTGTTAGCTTCTCTCCCCATGCTCCTGATTCCCCCAGCTTTCTGCAAATTTACTTTAATCTCTGTAGAATTTGTAGTTTGCTTTATGGTAGTTTAGCGCCTTCTCCACTTGGTGACAATTGCAATGGCAAAAATACTCCCCAGCAACCACACACACACACACAAAAGAGTATTTTGGTGTCTTCCTGAATATAAGCAGTATTTTCATATTCTGTGAAAGTTTCAAGGCTGGTTCTGACTAATTTCCCCTTAGTACCTGCTGGTCAATATTCATAAAGATAATCTGTGAACAGTCCTCTTCCCATTTGCTTCCTGTGTCTGTGATAAACGCCATGGCCAAAAGCATCTTGGCATAGAAAGGGTTCATTTCAGCTTACAAGTTATAGTCCATTGCTGAGGGAAGCCAGGGCAGGAACACAAGCAGGAACCATGGGGAAGTTCTTCTTACTGGCTTGCTCCCAAGCCCTTGATCAGCTGGTTTAAGCATCCCAGCCCCGACCATCTAGGGACAGCACTACCTTCATCAGTTAGCAATCAAGAGAAGGCCCCCACAGACACGTCCACAGGCGGGTCTGGTCAAAGCACTTACTCAGTTAAGGTTTCCTTTTCCTCGGTCTGTTCAGGTTGACAACCAAGATTAGCCATCACAAGTCCATATAAAAATCACCCCGAAATCCTCTATCCCAGTCCAAAAATGCCAAGTGCAAGGTACAGAAGAGAGGCTGAGCCTAGCCAAGTGAGTGTGAACTCCAAGGCATGGCATCTGTCTGGGTGTTAGTCCTTCCTGAATCCAGACTCAGTTCGATTGCATAGCTTCCTCCAAGTCTAAGTCTGAGCTCCTCATTCTCATTTCGCACAAATGAAGATGGACTGGCTCCTGGCAGACGTTAACTATTTGACTTTTTCTTTCTAGTTTTCGGTTGGTCTGCTTATTTAACAGTAGTTCCTTTATAAGTAAATTTGTAATGTTAAAAAAGGTAATGATAAGAGCTATGGAAGACACAGAGACAGTCTCAGAGGCAGAACCATTTCTGTCCTTTGGAGTGTTTGAGTTTTTAATTTTTTTCTAGAAAAAAAAAAACAGAAATAAAAAAAAAATCCTACTTTGCTTTTGGGCCTGGATTTTATAATCCAAGTGGAATGTACAAAAATTGATTTAAATTGGCTATTTCCTAAGAAATACTGCTGATATACAGTTAAGAAGCACACCCCACGATGAAGTCATTCCTACCTTATTGAAGTGAGTCTTTCTAATGGAAGCTTTGGTGGACATGTTTTTCTTTCACAGGAGATGGCTAATATTTTGGCTCAGAAGCAGCTGCGCTACATCATTTTAACAGTGAGTACCTGTGTGCCCAAGCCACTGTGCTGGGGAGAGATGACCTGGTGTTGGTGGGTTGTTCTGTGATTGTCCCTGGAGTGTATCAGGAGGGCCAGGCCAGGAGGGAGAGGGTGTTTTAGAATTGGCAAACGGTGCTCTGCCAGCCGCTGCCTTGGGTCACTGGAGGGCAGAGTCAGCCTGCTGGGGGAAATCAAGCAGAATATGCTCAGGGCATTGCATTTGCTGCAGGCATCTCAGCTCAGCTTTGCAGGAAAAGGAAACCTGCAATTCCTTGGCTCATTCACCCATATGAGCTTGTTCTGTTTTTGATGAGGAAGCTAGTTAGAAGTATGGAAGGCCCTGAAAGCAGCTCCTTAAACTTCAGTGGAAAAGAAGCTCACAGAGTTAACCTTGCCCATGTTTAGAGACGAACCAAACAGAAAGGGTTTTTACTACGTCCTTACCAGTTATTGGAAGGAAGCAAGCTTAATGTTTAACCAAACTACCAAGCAGCAACAGCCCAATCTGATGTTATCATTCTGGAGTTCAACAAGCTTAAACACACACACACACACACACACACACACACACACACACACACACACACATACACACACACACACACACACACTTGATGTTTTACCATTGTTCAAGGTACAGAGAAGAAAACAGATCAAAAGGCCACTGACACTATAAAGATAGCTTGTGACTTAAATTTCACCAAAAGAGTGGCATGTCCTACAAGAAGGGATGTGCCATACCATGGGAGGCCCACAAGAAGGAGGACCCAGGATACAGGAGGAAAATGTGTGCCAGAGCCTGCACTGTGGTTTCCTAGGGAAGGGATGCTTCAAGGAACACGTTCAGGTTCAGAAATGGCTAGCTGGGTGACTTCAGTGGGCTGTGGAGTTTATGGGCTGTGTCTAGGCTGAGGGGACCTGGCTCTGGCTGTTCAGGACACTGCAGGATAGCCACAGCCCTCCTTGTTTGCATAGGAAAGCTGTTCTCCTGTGTTCTCTCTGCAAATTGTCTGGGCCTGGGGCTTGGGTGAAGGTTCTTCAGGGTAAGGAAGGTCTCACATCTCAGAATCATGACAAGAGTCAGCTGTGTGGTTTGCATCTTTTCGTTACTCATTTTTAAAAATACAATTTGTCAACCGTGTCTCTAGCATGTCATCCGAGCACAGCGCGCCATCAACAACGAGATGGCCCACCAGTTATATGTTCTCCAAGTGCTGACCTTTAACCTTCTGGAAGACAGGATGATGACCAAGATGGACCCCCAGGACCAGGTGGGTGGCTGCTCCTCACTAGTGAAAACAATGGCTGACGGAGAAACGGTCATCAAATACCCGTCCCTGAGCTACCTTGAGATCAGGAGTTTCATGTGATTTTATAATTGTTTTACTGTCATCTCAGGCCTTGAGCATGTGGCTTTAAAGACTAGGTGACCCTAGGATCAGTGAGTAAAATGAATGGGTTATTCCATGAGGCTCTGTGCGAGCGCATATTCTTCCTTTATGACTGAGAGCTTGAGGGAGAGCCCTGGGTGCTTGACCATAATCCATTCAATGGAGTCAAGTTCCCAGACAACTGACGGGGCGTGGAAGGCCATGCGGGGCATCAGTTCTACAAGTGGGGAACAGTTTCCAGTCTCCAATAACTAAGACCATGGACAGAAAAGAAAGACCTCTTCCTTTTCCCTGGTGAACCCTCATTTCAAAAAGGGCTGACATTTTTGTTGGCTGGCTGTTTTCTCTAACTCCCCGCTACCTCTCTCACTGTGTATAGAACATTCTGTCTCCATCCAGAAGGCTTTGAGGGAGCTTCCCTGTAAGAGGGTGCAGTGAGAGGACACAGCTGGGGCCACCCCTCCCCCACACTCCCCCACCCCCTCCCGCTGTACACATTCTCAACTCAAACAGTGCTGCAGCTTTGGAAAGGAAAACATTCATTACTGGCACGTGAGGGCCTGATCTATTGCAGATGTGGACGGAGCTGCACGTGTGGAGCGTGTGACTCTGCAGCACTTCATTCATGGTGAGAGGCCATGTGATGAAGAGTGAGGGGGGGGGCTTGGATAGGTCAATAACCGTGCCTCGTGTTTTTACCAGGCTAAGCATAGTAATCCCAGGGAGACAAGTCAGTTATATTGTCTCTTGGAGAAAGGGAGATCAGTGCCTTTGAATATGGAGAGAGGAGATCAGTGCATCTGAATATGGAGAGAGGAGATCAGTGCATCTGAATATGGAGAGAGGAGATCAGTGCATCTGAATATGGAGAGAGGAGATCAGTGCCTCTGAATATGGAGAGAGGAGATCAGTGCCTCTGAATATGGAGAGAGGAGATCAGTGCATCTGAATATGGAGAGAGGAGATCAGTGCATCTGAATATGGAGAGAGGAGATCAGTGCATATTAATATGAAAACAACACTCTTTGTAAATAAACTCTTCCTCTTGTTTATTGGAAAAAGGCACATAGCATAACTGATCATTTTTACCAGTAACCACATTCACATTGTTGTGAATCTCCCTGCGTTCATCTCGAGGCCTCTTTTTATGGTGCCAAACTGCATTTCTGTGCCCATCCAGCCATACTTCTCCTCCCAGTGCCCCCCTCCCTTCTGGCTCCTTCTAAATCACTGCTCTGCCTTCTGTTCCTATTCACCGACTACTTTAGGAAGACCCGTTAAGTGGAAAAAAGGGACTTGCCGCTTTGTATCTAGTCTATTCTACTATAAACTTTTTATTATAGTTTTTCATCTTTTAGATTATAATATAATTAATTACATTATTTCCCCCTCCCACTCCTCCCTCCATCCCCTCCTATGTACCCACTTCCCTTGTTCTCCAATCATGGCTTCTGTTTCTTCAGTTCTTGTTACGTATGTGTGTGTGTATTTCTAAATACATAAATACAACCTGCTCCATCCACATAATGTTACTTGTTTGTGTGTGTGATTCAGGGCTGTCCATTTGGGATTAGATAACCAATTGGTGTGCTCTTCCCTGGGGAAGACTATTCCTCCCACTCTCAGTGTTCTTCAGTTACCCGTGGTTATTTGTCTGGGGTTGAGGCCTCCTGAGCGCTCCCCTCCACATTAGCACGTCTATTGGTGTGTTTGTTTGGGTGTTCTTTGGGCAGCCCTGTTGGTGATACTTCCTGGTGGTAGCTTCCCTGACATTTCTAGGAGACACAGTCTTCCAGCCTATTTGTAAGGTTCTTCCGTATGCTAATGCATTAGAAATTGGCTCCTATCTGAGGCTGTGCAACATCCCACTGTATACTCACCCCTGGAAGGACACATGACATTGTTTCTGTCTTTGGGTTCTCCCTTTTATTTTTATGGCGTGCTAGTTTCCATGAAGTCAGGCCTTGGTGGAATGAGCGACCCCTTGTAGCTCAGATGCTGCTCGAGAACCTTGTGTGCCTCTTAATTTGTTTGAAACAGAACATTACTCACGGATTCTCCAAGTCAGCCTCCTCCAATCCCAGCCCTCCCATTGTATTTGGGGCTTTTGTGTAGGACCACCCTAGATAATATTTATCAGCACTCCAAATGACTTGGCCGAAGGATAACTGTAGATTAATGCCAAGCCTGAGCAGCCCAGAGAGGAGTCTGCAGAGCTCCAACTTAGGACATGGCTTTTCTCTCTTCTGCTTCGCCTGGATGCAGTGATTCATTTAGACTCTGGGGAAAGTGGGAGTCTTATGTCACATCACACAGTGAAAGCAGCTTTCTCTTTTTTCTTCCCTCTCTGACTCCTTCAGGCTCAAAGAGACATCATATTTGAACTTCGAAGAATTGCTTTTGATGCGGAGTCTGAACCTAATAACAGCAGTGGCAGCATGGAGAAGCGCAAGTCCATGTACACGCGGGATTATAAGAAACTTGGCTTCATTGTGAGTACTCTGTCTCCAATAAGCTCTCTCCTCCCACCCTCCCCATCTGACCTCAGTCACATCGAGCGTGTGGTCCTCTTGTGCTTTACAGAATAGTTTCCACAGTTCCAGATGTTTAGCTGGTTTAAATAGGATCACATGAAAAGCTCTTCTGGCTGCAGAGAAATGGAATAAGTTACACAAGTGTGACTAATACTTCGCTTGTTTATCCAGTTCTGATGAAGTGTAACCGAGAGGAGTTAGCCCGGAATGCATGGAGCCTTCGTGAGCCTCCTGCATAAGATGCTGTGGTTCTCCCGAGTTGAATGAATGATGACAGTTCTAGGATGCATCTTATTATTGGGCTGGTGATTGGATTACTCACACATACTGATTCCATCAAAGATTTCTATCTAAAGAAAGCTGGAAGTCTCCTGGAACTGAGTCATGATGAGATTTATATATAGTTTTTTTTTTTCAAGTGTTATTTTGCTACAAATGTTAATGGATTGTTTACACACACACACACACACACACACACACACACACACACACACACACACACATTACAATTCAGAACACAACGTGTCTTGAATCTAACCTACTGTTATGGTTGTGGCCTGTAATCTACTCTAACACAAATGTCACCAGTTTGGGAGTGGCCTTTAGTTAACTTGATTAATTCTGCGATTGTAAAATTAGGTTTCCATTTTAAACTCCATCATTAATTACACAAATAAGATTTTGGCTTTAGTGGTTAGAAATCAGTAGGCAGTGGTTTTTATTTCAGAAAGTCTTTCCTGGAAAAAAATCTCAACTAGTTTTTGCTTGTGCCAAATTGCTTTCAATAAGCATCCAGTGGGTCAAAGTAACCATTTTTCAACCTTTTATAATGTTTCTTAAAAAACAAACAAACAAACAAACAAACTCCAAGCTACTGGTTGTATAGCAGGAATCTTTCCAAATAAGAATATTTAATGGTAACATATTCAACTTTACAGCTTACTTAAAAATGTTTCTGGTCGTGTTTATTCCACCATCTCATATCTTTAGTCCTGATGGTTCCTCTGATACTTTAGATGAAGTGAATTGGCGGGTGAGACGTCTCTGCGTCTTGGGATCTATGGATGTTACCTCCTTCACC
This sequence comes from Peromyscus leucopus, assembly GCF_004664715.2. Taxonomy (NCBI): domain Eukaryota; kingdom Metazoa; phylum Chordata; class Mammalia; order Rodentia; family Cricetidae; genus Peromyscus; species Peromyscus leucopus. The sequence goes on from NC_051067.1 coordinate 42,031,358, forward strand.
TTTGTGTGGCCCTGTCCCAAGGACACAGCTCAGTTAAGGTGACAGCATCCACCTCCACTGCCTTCCAAGTTTCCTTCTGTGTGGGGAGAGTAAGGCATGTCTATTTTACTTGGAAGCAGTGTGGGATCATCTGGTCTTTTTTTACCCACAAATCATCACAGTTGCCACATGGAACTCATCCCAGCACTGATTTTTCTTGAATCATGTACCAATTATCAACTAAGCGCTCGTTTTGTGTACTGTTTATCTGGCAAGGTCTCGGTGGACCTAGAATGCAGCAAGGAGGCCAGAGGAGAGAAAAAAGCCTCGGATGCTGGGTTTCTCTGAGAGTGAAGTCAGGGTGGGTGGATGGGGGCATGAAGAGTCACCCTTGGTGTTTTCGGCCTGTGTATCTATATCATGAGCCAAGAGATGAGTGATTTTTCCTCAGTGTTGTGTTATCTGTCTCAGCATTATTGGTAAATCCTTATCCACTTCCGTTTTCAGGTGTAGGTGGCTCTTGGCCTCTGTCTTGTGAGTGTTCTTTTCCCTAAGTCTGTGATGGGCAAGGATGGAGCTTTTTCACCCAAAGTCATTTGATGTGATTCTGAGGACTCTCAACTTTATGCAGCCCTTTCCCTGAAGACTCAAAAAGTTATTTTAGGGGGAAAATACTTTCAACTAAAGAATAGCCCAAAGGGAATGCTGTTTCCCTTGACTGTTTTACCCCATGATTCTTTAATTTTCATTTTAAAAAAACATCCCTAGAAGTATCTCCCCAAGCTCAGGCCATGGTCTTGCATCAGAGGGTTGAGAAATTGGAAAGACTGTTGAGTAATGATTTATGCTGAAAATGAGCCAAGAATCTTGACAAGCTGATGCTTCACTGTAGAACACCCGGCCTGGCAGAATCAAGCCTGGGTGCCGATTCACAGGCTCATTCTGCCACCTAGCGGCCGCTCTGTGGAAGCGCTGCAGGCTGGTTGACAACTTTCCCCACCCACCATGGTCTCAGCAGACCTGTGTTGAATTCTTTCTGTGCTTCCAAAAGAAAGACCATCCTACTGGTCAAAACTCTGAACTTGAAAGAACAGGCTTTCTTTGATCTTTGGATGATATTTGTATCTCTTTGAATAAAAGTTGGATATATAAGAGAAATTTAACTTCTTGTTTTGTTTCTCCCAAATAGCTAGCCCAGGAAGCAGGAAGTTGATAGATTCTTAAGAGTCCACACAGGCCAGATTTGAGCTTCTGTTTTCCTGCTTCTGAGCCATGGGCTCTGATGCCTGCCTTTTAACATGTATGTAATGAGCTCCCTCGGCTGTGACCTGGGCAGCAGCTTTTGGTTTCAAGGTTACTGAAGGCTCCTACAAGACGGCCCACTGAGCAGACAGGGAGCTTAGCTGTGTCAGACCGTCTTCGTTTTGGGAAGCGCCATCTCTTGGAAACCACAGGCACAGGCAGTGTTTGGAGTTTTCCCAGTGTATTTAATCAGGGTTCACTACAGAACCGATAGGCTGTGTGTGTGTGTGTGTGTGTGTATGTGTGCATTAAGTAAGCTTTAAAATAGTCACTACAGCAAATCATACCGGAGAAGCTGAGAACCTGGTAGTTTACTTGGTTCTTAAGGCTGGTGCCTCAGCACGCGGACTAGTCATACTGCAGTTGCCTCTCACTGAGGGGAGATTGCCAGTATAGTTGTCTGGTCTATACTGCGAGGTGCCCAGTAGTCCCAGCCTGCCACCAGAAGACTGACAATTCCCTGGAAAGCCCCCTGGTCCCTAATCCGTCATGAAAGCCCTTGAAAGCACTGGTTCTGCTGCCAGCCAAGGTGGCCACAGAGAAGTACCTGGGCAAGTCAGCTCAGCTGCAGAGGGACTTTTTTTTTTTTAATGAATGACAGTTTGATGGAGGAGGTAGATAGATTTCACACTCCTTAGCCCAGCATCCCAAAAGAACAGGGCTTCCTAATAAGACAGTTTTAGAATATGCGTCTATTTTAAGACAGGGTCTCACTATATAGTCCCAAATTTCAGAATCTTGATGTAAAGTTACTGTGTGGCTTGTTAACAACAGAGAAAAACAGATCCCTTTACAATGGAGCCGCTTGATCCTTTAAGATGGTGATGAGTCCTAGTGTCAAAGGGCCAGGTCCCCGTGGGAGATGCTGCCAGGGGAGCTGGATGCTGACATCCTTACTGAAATGGAGGGGCCAAGAGGCCATCTGTGGAATGAGCCACCAGGGCATGAACAGCACCTCACTGCCTGTAAGGACTGTGGGGGCCAGTTTCAATGCTTGGTGACAATTGTAGTCCTGGCCAGGCTTGTCAGAGTTTCCTCCTGACTTGACTTTGAATGTGTGGATTTGTAAATTGAGAATTTGCTGTGATCAGTCCTTGAGGCAAGCATTAACAGCTGCCGCAGGCCTTTCTTTCCATTTCCTTCTCAGGCAGGGCAGATAATTGATTAAACTTTTTTTTGGTGCCTCCCCATCTCCCCATTTCATTACCTCAACTGAGAATAAACTAAACTTTAAAAAGAATCTGGCTTTCAACCATTGTAATTTGCTTTACTGTGAGAAATTTTAGAGATTTCCTTTAACTTTTTCATAGTCATCCTTAAAAAAGAAAAGAAGACAGAAAATGTCATTAGTGGGCTGGGGAGATGGCTCAGAGGTTAAGAGCACTGGCTGCTCTTCCAGAGGTCCTGAGTTCAATTCCCAGTACCTCCATGGTGACTCACAACCATTTATAATAGGACCTGATGTCCTCTTCTGGCTTGCAGGCATACATCAGAGCACTCATATATATTCAAAAAAAAAGAAAAGATAATCAGTGATATGCAGTATACTTTCTCAGAGTTAATATTCATGTTCAGGTATTCAGGAGACTGTCTTCTTGAGTGACAGCAGGTAATTATGCGGCTACACAGATATGATTATACATAATTACAAGTGCACTGCTTCCTGTCATCTCGACCCGTCTTCCTGAGAGTGGAGGGCAGGGAATGAAGTGAACTGGCTTTATTTGTATGGCCCTCCCTTGGCTTCCCAGTCCCCACAATGCAGAAGGCTGCAGCATTGTTTTTAAAATGCATTTAGATGTAACTGTTATGAGAATGCCACATTGAGATTAAACGTGGCATTTGGATTCAGGTTGTTCCTTTCTCACTCTCCCTTTTAGACTGAGTGCTAATGCAAATCAGTTCCCCTTTCTCTCTCTCTGTTAAGTCTTCAAATGAGATATTTGAAGCTCAGTGCTAGAGCATTTGATCAGCATATTTAAAGGCCTTGGGCTCAGTTTCCCTGAGCTGCTAATTAGAAAATGCATAAATAAAAATAAGGGAGGTATAATAACTGTCTCTATCAATAAATTGTGTATACTAAATTATCAGATACCCCCACGGGAACAGTCTGTGAATCGAGATGGTTTTATTATGAGGTTATGAAAGTGACTGCTGCTGTCATTGAAATGGCGCCCAGTGACCCACGACATGGTGACATGCAGTGATGGGAAGATGTGAAAACTGTGAAAACTGTCCTGGGCTTGGGGAGGGAGTGCGCTGTGCACTTGGTAAGTGGCCGATCTTTTTGCACATCCATTGTTGGCATTGTATAGAAAGGAAAGGAGTAGAGATGGCTTTGGGAGTGAGGCAAAGATTATAAAGATGTTTAAATTCAAAAAGGGTTGGAAAGGCAGTCAGTCCTCATTTTTAGGCATGGATTACAAGGCAGTTGGCTACGTGCTGGATGAAACAAATGAGCCACCAGTATTCAACAGGATGTGGCACCAGCCTCACTTTCATGGTGTTCGTCTCCCGTTTACAGGAAGGAGTTTATGGAAAGCACAGTGCGGAATGAGCTTTGTTGGAAATGGAACCACTTTCCCACTGGAACAGTGTGAACAATAGGGTGGTATTATTAGAATTCTGGAGGCCCCTGGGTACTCCCCAAGGAAATCCTGGCTAATATTTGTAAGGATACACGCTCTACCTAGTTCTTCCTACCCAGAGAACCCATGGGGGATGCAGACAAAGGGATTTTCAGAAACGTAGTATGTGGTTCCTATGTTTCTTTTATTTCCTTTTATTCTCTTTTCTTGTTTTAGACAGAGTCTCACTTTGTAGCCTTGGCTGGCTTGAAACTTGCTGTGTAGACCAGGGTAACCTTGAACTCATAGAGAGCCACTCATCTTTGCCTCTGGAGTGCTGGGATTGAAGGCCTGCAACACCATGCCCAGCTTTGTGTACGGTTCTTGTAAACTCATAAGCAGATACTGTGTGGGCCTGGTTCTTGGGGAACAGGTCTTAGCTCTCTCAGCCTCCTGATGCTTCACCCTGGTGATGCACCCTCTTTCCCATCTGGCATGCTGCAGGCTCCAGTTCTAATCATTTCTAGGTCCAATCTTGTTTCAAATTGAGGCAACGTGGACTTAACCCACGTGCATGAATTTGAGTGGCTAGAGAAGGGGAGGTCTGGCAAGGCTTAGGAGAGGGGGAAAAACATGATCAAAACTATTATATCAAAACAAAACAAATCACCATCGCCACCACTACCAAAAATCCCCAGCTAGTTTAGTCACTAGGAAAGCCAGAGAAGAAACAGCCAGCAGGTGGTGCAAAACCACAGCCATCAGCTTCCAGCCACCCTGCCAGCTCTGGCTGATAACATGCTGGTGCATTGTTCGAGAGCTTGCAGAGTTAGCAGGTAGAGGACGAAGTTAGGGGCCTCCGAGTCACCAAGCTTGTGCTGATGCCCTGGGAGGGACTAGAAGCCTTCTCAGATGTCTCACTGTGCAATGGAGCTGGCCTGCTGCTCCTGGGAGATGAGTTTTATCAGTGTCTTCGTTTCTGGAGTCTCATTTTCAGTCATTTCTCTTCTGCTGCTATCAAAGTTTCTAAGTGTGGCATGCATAGCACATCTAGTTTTATTTTGTTTTCCTGCCTTATCTTGGAAATGCTGCAGAGTGTACTTGAAACGGAGAATCCAAATCAATATTGACTAAACAACACTCATAATATATTTTGAGGTATTAAGACACCAAGCCATCGAGAGGTCAGGGGTGGTAGATGGAGTCAAAGGGAACCAGCGTGCTGGGAAGCTGAGCAGTGGTCTGGGAAGCTTGGTCTGACTCTGACGGCATCTCTCGTCTAAGCACTACCTTTTGACAATCACATTTCAACGTTTTCCTTTAAGCTCTATGGGCCGGGGTTCATTCTGTGGTCTTTCTTGATTGGCTTTGGTCAGATCACAAAGAATGTGGCTTACCCTGGCTTTATGTCTAGTTTCATGTGCAGAGACCACAGTTGTCCAAAAGCTGTAGTTGATAAAGCAGCAGAAGAAAGTGATTGCTGACGGCTGTCATCCAGAACCCAGATGCCCAACCTCGCTTCTCAGGATGGAACCAAACAAGCTCAGTTCATCACCCTCAGGACTCTGCCCAGAGCGCCACACACTGATGCTTGAGGTCCAGCAGGGCGGTTCCACTGCAGGGTAGCGTTAGCTCTATCCCAGGGTACAGAGAGACCCCCGGAAACCACTCACTTGCAGATCCGTTCTTCTCTGATCTCACTGTCTTGTCCCACTGTTCTGGAGCAGAATGGCCCAGACTGTCCCTGTCTGAGGCCAAGCGTCAGTCCCATGTCTCCTTGTTGTAGACATGTGCTGCCACTGCCATTTCTGTCCATGTGGTGTTTTTATGGATGCGAAGTGTTACTCCCTCCTCTTGACTCAGCAAGGGGCTAGAACAGTAGTGCCAGTGTGGAATAATCCCATTTCAGGGCCATCAGCAGCCTGCAAATTGTTACTGTATGGAGGGGGAACATGTGGATAATTGTACTATAAAAACGTTTTGATTTTTTTTAAGGAAGCATTTTGAAGGAAACCAGTGAACTGTGATTCATGATCATGACAGTATCTGATTTCATTCTTCCTGTAGTTTTTAATTTATTTTATTAATTTTAGCTCTAAACAAGTTTCTAGGGTGGTTATTGGAAGTGGCAAGAGGAAACAGGTTTATTCTGCTGTTAGTTTTCCAGCTTCCTTCTATTTAGGACCTGCTGCTGCTGGCCTGGGAAGGGATGGTTTTCACCTTTATAGAGGTGATCTGCTTTCTGGCCACGAGGCGGCGCTCCAGAATAAAGTCATGTATTAAGAAACTCAAAGATGAGAAAGAGTGCTTGAGGAGTATTTAACCTATGTAGTTCTAAAAGGTTCAGGAGGATTTTTCCCAATCTGACGACTACAGTCGTCTTCTTCCATTTTTAGCTTTAAACCTGTAAGAATCCCCCTTATAATATAGTTGTGACAGAGGAAAACTTATTAACAGATTCATTATTCATCTCTTATGTTACATATAATCCGTGGCAGCTTTTTGTTGTAAATGGAACTCTGGAGCAAAAAGACATCATCCAGCAAATGAAGGATGGCGAATGGTGCATGAAAACAAGAAAATATGAGGGGCTAGTGGTGTTCTTGGGAGCAACCCAGTTTTACTGGGGACTAGTGTTGCATAATTTTTTTATGACCCGCACAGCCGCTGGCACCAGACTCCAGGTTTTGCATCTCTGCTCTATTGCATGTTAGTAGTCATTCACGGAGAGTTTAACCTTTTAATGACCCATTAGCAGGGAGGGTACAATAACCTTTCCTACTTAGGCTTGTAATGGTGATTCATGAGTTAACAGACACCAGAAACCTGCCTCACTCTAAGCAGATTTTCATACGCCCCATGTGCACATGTGTGTGCATGCATGTGGAGGCCACACACTAGCCTCCCAGTGTCATGGCCAGGAGCTGTCCATCTTGTTTTTTTTTGAGTTAAGGTCCCTCACTGGTATCTGGAGCTCATTAATTAGACTAGGCTAGCTGGCCAGCGATCCCCGGGGATCTTTCTGTCTCCACCCTCTCAGCACAGGAGCCTAAGCTGAACTGACCACATGCACACACACACCACCACATCCACTTTTTATGTGGGAACTGGTCCTCATGATTATTCACCCGGTGCTTTACAGACTGAGCAATTCCCCCCCCCCCCAACCCTAACACAGCCTTATTACTGATGTTGTGATCTGTAGCTGGTGGTTGAAGTGAGCTGGGGCCTGTACTGGCCCTGCTAGGTGACTGCAACAGTCCTTTATCTGACCATAGCCAAGTGAGTTAAGGTGTAAAAAATAGGAGGCATCAACACCAGACCCAATCCTGGGAACAACACATGCCCAAACCCATACATTCTAGGGCATCTTCCCAAGAATGTTTAGAGAGTAGGACTTTTTTTTTTTTTTTTGACCATTTAACAAACACCTTCCATAGTTAAAGAGTTTTTATTTACTAGTGAGGATCTAGCATTAGGCACATTACTAAGCATGTCTCTATAGACCCATTCTATTAGAGTATCTGCTCTCATGGAGGCATAATTTATAAAAGCAAGAAAGACTCAAAACCATGGCATATATTAAATTGATTTTGCTGCATACAATATGAAGCTTTCAAGTCAAATGACTCTATCCATGATATATTTTTGGTCTTGGAGAAAAGACTTTGCTCTGTGGTCCAGACTAACCTTAATTTCACAGTCATGCCTCACCTACCAAATGCTGCGATCACAGTCTTCCACAGTACCCTTTTGGGGCCACCTAGGGCTGAGGATGGACAGTACCAGGACCAGTGTGCATGATTAGAGTCTAACTTAGGATGAACATTCAAGAGGTTCTGGGTGATAAGGTCAAGTTGCTCCGCTGCTGCTATATAGGTACTTGGGTGGTATTTGGATTCTGGAGAATTAGATCAGGGCATCCCAGAGAACAGAGCTGGGTATCTTTGGGAACAGGTAAGAAATGATGGAATGGCCAGATTAGAGACTCATAACCAAGCCACCAGCTCCCCATTGACTTTGACCTCGACCATTTTGAAGAGTGCAGTGTGAGCTGAGCATGCCTCTTGTTTTGGGCCCTGTCCCGGGACCCTGCCCAGTTACAATACACTTTTATTTTGTTCCTGTTTGCCAGGTGCTCACCATTTGCTAGTGTCCTTCATAACTCTGAATTCGGTGTGATGTGAACTTACTGGCTGTATTCACTTGGACATATCTGTTTCATGTCTGTAAGGAAGCTGGAGCTGGGAGCTGGCTCCATGGCGTGGGATTCTATTTCTGGGGATGGCATTTTGGATGTGTAGGAAGATTGTCAAAACCTTTGCAATGGGAAGGGACAGAACCAATTTGAGAATCACTTGGTTATATAAGAGCTGTCCCCATGCAGGCACCTCGGCTCACTCTCTGTTTTGTTCTTATTCATTCTGAAGAAGATAGTAGAGTATGGGGGGAGTATTCCATGCACTCCTACGAACATGCTAACGTTTGAATGGCCATTCTGAGATGGTGCTTGTGACAACATAATGACAAGGACGAGGGCAGTATATTCGACCTTATTACTTGTGCCCTTACTCTTTAAGTGATTGCATCCCCCAGTGGTTAGCCTGCTAGACGTAGACCTTTAGGTAGTCCATGGGGGATGTACTCGCTTTATATCACTAAAGAGTTGCACCTGCTGCCCTGGGAGCGGTAGCATTTTGGGAGCTTTTCAAGACCTCAGTCCCATAGGATCTCCTGTGGTAATGTCGCACTTCATCTCAGACACTAGATAGGAACAAAACAGGACTTTCCAGTTTCCTAAGTTTGCAGTCCCCCGCTTAAGGAGCCTCAGTGTTCAGCTAGACAAGGACACACAAGACTCTGTTTTCACTCTCCTGCTGTTTAACCGAAGGTGCACACTACAACACAGGCAAGACAGAGGGGAGGAAATAGCGTTCCCGCCATATGGCTCTCCTGTGGCTCCCAGGCACTGTAAGGGGATGTGAAAGACACTCTCCATGGCCTCTAGAGTCCTTGAAAAAGTCCCTGCCAAATGCTTGCTTTACACTGGGGTGATCCTGCTGTGCATAGTGTCACCATCAGTGAAGAATGAAGAATGAAGGCCAACCCTCTTGTCTTTCCATGAGGGAGTATGTACGACCCTTCTCAAACGGAACCTGGAGGAGCAAGACCACAGGTCTGTTGGGTCCAAAGTCAAGGAGTGCTTGCTTGTCACCTAAACAGCCTTGCAGCCTGCTTTCCATGGGTGCTAGGAGACCTTCCTAAATGTCACAGCAGCAAGTGGCAGCGCTTCTATCTGCCATCCATCTTCCCTGCCACTCAGTCTGTGGGCTGTGCTATACGCCGGAGGATTGTGGGCACACAGGGTGAAAGACCTTGGTCTGCAGAAGCTGGGTGTGTCTCACCGGCGTCTCCTTTCTCTGCGTTTTGCCTCTGCTATTCTCAATGCTGCATTCATTGGTTCTCTGTCTGGGTTTCCTTTGTCCTTGCTCCTCTTCCCGATTTAGAGACCCTTTTCCATTCCTTGTTCACCCTTCTATGGAGCCAAACGAAGTAATGAAAGAGAAAGTAGTGCAAAGACAAATGTTCTGAAGATCCAGTGTGTAAATGCCCATCACCCTGTATTCAATAACAACCCAGGCGCTGGTCCCATCCTGTCAATCCCTCATTGTTCACACAATGTGAAGCTACCAATTTTGGTTTTTGTCCTTTTGATCAGTCTGCAGAGCTATCTATGTTTATCTGAGAAGTAATGTGCTAAGATTTTTCTTCTTAGTTCCATGGCAAGCTTTGCCATATCTGCAAGGCAGCTGGCTCATTGTTATTCCTGAGCTAGAGAACTGAGGAAGGCTGGTGTGTGGAAACCAGTGTGGCTCTTTATCCACAGGGTCACCAGAGAGAGTGTGTTTGAGACCAGGCCTGTTGGGAGAACAGCCAGATGAGACCCCAGAGAAGAAAGCTCAGGCCTTTCTCTCGTCTGAGGAAAACATTGCAAGTCTGAAGTTCCTTGGAGAAAACCCATCTCTAGTTGGTTGTGTGTGGGTAAGAATCCACACCAGGTATCAAAGGCTGAAGAGAACTTTGTGGATTCCAGCTCTCTGGATCACTTTTAGATTGCATCTCCCTTAGTTACCTGTGCGGTGCCTTTATAATAGATCAGGGGATGGGATATGGTCATGTTGATCTTTAATCTGGTCTAAATGTAAGAACCAAATTATCTGGTTCATTTAAAAAAATTCAGTTATTAGCATTTATGATATTTAAGACTTTGAATAATGAACCTCGAGTCACAAAGTCCTCAAGCTAAGGAAAGGCTAGGCCTCCCTAGAGCTTAGTTAATGAACGTGCTGTCACTCTGGGCCTCCACCCTTGCTGTTGCCTCTGCCTGAAGCCTCTTTCTCCTCTGCAGTCCTCAGCCTTGCTATTGCTTCTCTAGTAGAGCGTGGTGAAGGCTGCCCTAGCTCTAGGCCTGTCCCATCTCAGCTCCCATCACTTTGCATTGCTCACACTTACTCGCCAACCCATACCCTTCCATGGCAGTAGGACCTGTTTTACTCAGCACACCATCGCATCCCTGTCACTCAGCACAGTTCCCATCTTGAATAGACATAGGGACAAGTGTGTGTTAAATGAACAAATGAATTAGTGGGTCAATGAATGGTTTTCCATTTAAGAAAAGAGTTGTTTACTCTGTGTATACAGTACAAGTGGAGCCAGGTACACAAACACACACACACACACACACACACACACACACACACACACACCCATAATATTGAAAACAAAGACGACAATGTGCCCTTAACATTCACAGAAGGAATAAAAATACCATGTTAGTGGAATCCATGGAATTTTCTAGTAAAAGCGATGATGGATGTGAGTAGGCTGTGGTGAAGAGGGTGAGTAGGGGTGATGAACCAGGATTTAAAAAAAAAAAATGAAGAATAGAAATTTTCATTCTATTTCTGTTCCTTTTAATCCAGGTCATGGAAAAGCATTAGCTGGAGCATTTGGTGTTTGGTAATTTTTTAACTAGGAAATCATTTTAAATTATGGCTAGAGCTGAGGATTTCACCATTGTGTGAGTATAAAGAATCTGATAGGAACTTAGGAAAAATTGGGGGTAATGTTGGTGAAAACTAGGAATGGGGGCTGTAGGAACAGAGCGGGGAGAATAAGTGTGAAAGCAAAGGTATAAAATGTTGGGGTTGGTGACCGGCTGTGTGATGTAGATGATGCAGATGAGCTTCTATGGACAGCCAATGGGGTGGCTCTTCCCACATATAGGGCATACAGCTTTGACCCAGAAGGTGTGTTCTTCCTTTATGGAAATAACCGTCTCTGGTCTGAATGTGTTCCCCAAAACCCAAGTCTACATACTGAAGCTGAACCCTCAAGGCGGCCATTTGTGCTCCTGTGAAGTGGGAGCCCACTTACCCCTTCCTTGCTGTGGGGACAGTGTTCAAGGTACCAGTTTTGAGCCCTCACCACACCTGGAATCTGCTAGCAGCTTGAGGTTGGACTTCTCTGTGGGAGGCCTGATCCCATATTTTTCCCAGGGTACTCTTGAGGAGTGAGGCGTGAGAAATATTTAGATAGAAAGATAGAGGGGAGAGAAACAGATAGAAACACAGGATAGCCTCGGGAGGGCCTGGATCCTCATCCACCAGCCTCTTCCATCTCTTCTAAAGGACTATATATAGGACTGCCAAGGGGTGGAGCAAAAGGCCTCCCCCCAGCACAGCCAAGTGCAGACCCTTCCAATCACCTGGCAACACACGCATGGTCAAATTATCCTCTAATGCAGCCCTGCTGGGTAAAGCAAGTTCAGCTCTCACTAGGAAACCTCTGTGGCCTCCACCCTTCTCAATGGCTAGGCCTGTTTGAGAGAAAGTTTTGTTCTTCTGTCACCTGATTTGAAGTGGTTTATGACAGAGTCCAAACAGAGAGATGAGGACATCTGAATTACTGGTGGGTCGTTCCTGTGGCAGTATCCAGAAAGCCATTCAGAGGAAGAGTTAATGCTTGGCTCTTCACATTTACTCAAGAGACACTACTCTGGCTAGTGTTCGGTTATCTAAAAAAGAAAGCGGTGATGGGAAGAGGAAAGAGAATTGCCTTTATCTGTAGCATAAAGCCCACCCATTGGGCCTGGGGTGCCTTTCTTACGGCATGCTACAGTTGTTTATGAGAGCTTCCTGGGTAGGGCTGAGCCTGAGAGCATGCTGCTTTGTAGAGGTTGAGCAGAAGAGAGGACCCCAGTAAGACTTTGGCCAGAGCCAGAGTTTATATTCAGCCAGGAACGGAGGAGGCCAGCAGCACCTGCATGGGGGCTGTAAGCACCTGCCTTCTGGTAGAGGAAAAAGGAACAGGAGGAGAAAGCTGGCACAGATGTAGGCCGATGAGGGGTGTGCTGCCACAGGAACTAGCCCAGGTCACGAGCTGTGAATGCCACCGAGAGAAGCGGGTAGATGGGAATGGAGAGGGGGGCTTGGCATTTGGAGTAGAACCAGCAAGAAAAGGACGCCCGGGTGACCTTAGAGAAGTTTCAGGGTTCATAGAGCTGAGCCCAGGTCCCTCAGCCCTATCTCTATGAGTTGGTTAGAAATACGAAGCGTTTCTGGATGGCTGAACACCTTTTTATGAAAAGGTTGTTTGTGTTGTTGTTATAGTTGCTTTGTAGTTATGTTATAGAAAATTTAGGATATATTAGGGGAAAAAACACAACAGGTTTACCACCTTCACAGAAAAATTGTGAGCTTTTGTTGATATCTATTCCCTCCTGTACACACGTGTCCTTCCATCTCCCTCCTGTGCACACGTGTCCTTCCATCTCCCTCCTGTGCACACGTGTCCTTCCATCTCCCTCCTGTGTACATGTGTCCTTCCATCTCCCTCCTGTACACACGTGTCCTTCCATCTCCCTCCTGTGCACACGAGTTCATTCTGTCTCCCTCCTGTGCACGCCTGAAGTTTTCACATCTTTCCTGTGCACACATATAAGACAGTTAAGGTAAAGTCTGAGTGTATGTACTAGATTCGTGCTTCTGGGTGGTCATGTATTTGTGTCTGCCTATGTAAGGCTGTGTGATCATCCGTGTACCTCTCTACCAGGAAGAGGAAAAGTTATGAGAGAAGACTGGAAATGGGATGGCCTGAGCCTCTAATTCGTTGTCAGGATTAGGGAACAGAATTGGCAGTCTCCTATAAAAAGCCATCAGCACTGTCCTATTTTTAGGTCTCCTAGTGACTCAACACTGTATATGGTGCTCCATCATTTTCAGTATCGAGGATGAGTAAGTTTGCCGCAAAACGTCACTGGTTACCAAGGAGCCACACTGGAGCTCCTGGCCCTGCAGGGAGCCACCCTGAGGGGGGACTCCTGGTACTGTATCATTCGGGTACTCCCTTTATCTCCGTGGTCAATGCCTCCATCTCTCCTCTCTGCATTCCTAATTATGTAATAATGTCCTGTGTGTGAGTGCGTGCGTGCGTGTGTGTGTGTGTGTGTGTGTGTGTGTGTGTGTGTGTGTGTGTGTGTGTAGTGTATAGAAATAAGCTCTGGGCCACGTGCACACAGCCAGAGATGGCTGGATAAGCATTGCTATGTGGGTTTGGCATTGTAGACTCTCCCTGGCACGGGGGCTCACCCTCTCCGAGTCTCTCTTCTCATATTCATTCTTTGCTTCTTCCATCCCAGAGAAACCAAGGCAGAGGCAGCCAAGGCACTGGGAAATCATGAGGTGGTACTAACCCAGTGAACACTGTTGTATTCTGAGGTCTTCAAATCCCTCACAAAATTGTGTGTGAATGCACATGTGCAGGTTTTTTTTTTTATTGCTGTTGTTGTGTGTTTAGCCTGTGGATGTTTTCTTTACACTTTTTAATAACATTTATTTGGGCAATCAATATGATGATGTCCCTACAGGGGAAGCTTGAGATGAGATTGTGAAAAAGCAAAACAAACGCTCAGGGAAACACACCTGCTTCCAAAGGCGAGTGCGCACCCGACCTGCCCTCCCTCACTGCACTTGCTTTTCTTTTTCTTTTTCTTTTTCTCTTTCTCTTTCTCTTTCTTTTCTTTTCTTTCTTTCTTTCTTTCTTTCTTTCTTTCTTTCTTTCTTTCTTTCTTTCTTTCTTTCTTTCTTTCTCTCTCTTTCTCTCTTTCTCTCTCCCTCCGTCCCTCTGTCCCTCCCTCCCTCCGTCCCTCCCTCCCTCCCTCCCTCCCTTCTGCTTTTCCTTTCTTCCTTTTTTTTCCAGACAGGGTTTCTTTGTGTAGGTTTGGTGCCTGTCCTGATCTTGCTCTATACACCAGGCTGGCCTCGAACTCACAGAGATCCACCTGCCTCTGCCTCTTGAGTGCTGGGTTTAAAGGCGTGCACCATCACCGCCCGGCTCTCACTGCACTTTCACTGAGCTGTGGGTTTTGTTGTTGTTTGTTTGAGACAGGGTCTCGTTATGTAGCCCTAGCTGGCCTGAAACTAACAGTGATCCACCCACCCCACACTTCCTGAGTTCTCGGAATCAAGGCATGTGCCACCATGCCTGACAGAACTCTGTGTTTGTCTGTTGGCTTTTCAGGGTCTTTCTGTGGAGCCCAGGCTGGCTTCTTGCCTCAGCCTACAGGATACTACCAACTCCGTAGTTTTTGACCGACCACTTCCTGAACTGTGCACTCCAAATGTCCATATATTATCAATCAACTTTGATAGATAGCGTTTCATGACAAGGTTGGCCCATGGTTTAAGGGTGGATTCCCTCATATCTGCGTGTATGTGCGGGGATTTTTACATTTCACAGAAGGATTCTGTAAACATTTCTGTGTAACAGTTGTCCACACTTAAGATTATTTCCTTAGGCAAGATTAATCAAAGACTTCAGTCAAAAATGTGAGAATGTTTGTAAAACTCTTGTTTTAAATTAAATTTAAATTATTTGTACTTTTTAATTTAAAAATTATTCTTCTTAATTAATACACGGTAGACTTTTAGTCATAGTTTTAAGTATTTTGAATTTGTATTTTTAATGAACTATTTTAATTCTTCTTTTAAAAAAGCTGTGTGTGTGTGTGTGTGTGTGTGTGTGTGTGTGTGTGTGTATAAAGTACATGGGTGCAGGTGCCTGCAGAGGGCAGAAGAGAGTACTGTGCTCCCTGGAGCTAAAGATACCTGCTGCTGTGAGCCCCTCATGTAGGTGCTGGGAACTGAACTCTGGTCCTCCACAAGAGCAACAAGCACTTTTATCCAGCCCCTAATACTATAATTTGTATTTACTTTTGAAATTGTTCTAATTCTGAAAAAGGAGTTCATTGTAGAGGACTCAAAACTCTGGATAACTGAAATGACTTAGAGAAAAGCCAGCCATCTTCCTCTGCACATTAAACACGCACACACGCATGCACGTGCATGCACATACACACATGCACGCCCCTACAATCACCCCAAAACAAATTAGATATGTATTTTTCAGATATTCTTCATGATTATATAATAACTGTAATTCCACTAAGATGTGATTTTATTGTGTATATTAAACCAAATGAAAATAAACTATAAATTTTCCAAGAGAAGAGCTAGAGCAGGTGACTTTGGTGCTGTGGGCTAAGCTTTATCAGACAGACAGTTACAGATGTCTGACTGTTTATGTCTCCTTGCCCCCTCCTGCAGAATGCATACCCAGGCTTTTCTCTCATACTGGTAGGAGTTAGTGACTGATGATTATTGCGATTCTGTAATGTCCATCTGAGATCCACGTCCGTGCAGCCAAGCAAGCAAGTGCAAGGTGGCTGAGCACTGCTGTTCTTTACAGCCGACAGCCTGTCGTTAGCATAATGTTTGTTTTATGCTCCTGCAGACATTTTATCACCTGAATTGCAGTTTATAAATATTAGCCTATTGATCTTTTCTGCTCCTCTGTCTACCATGGGAATGTCTGATAAATATCATCACTCCTTTGTTGCATAGGGAAGGACAAAACAATAAAGTAAATCCCCAGATAGGCCATGGTTTGTATGGTTGTGGAACGATGCAAGGTGATCTGGCCACATAAAAGTCTCCAAGTTTTTTGTAAGGCTTAAATTCTACTTGATTCATAAAATCCCAGCTGTTGTGTCCTTTTACTCAGCATTTCAGTCATCATTGTGACTTGGGACACACATCATAATGGTCAGACTAGAAATGATCAAAGAACGCGCTAAAAACATATTTGATTTATTCCACTGAAACCTTCTCCCATTTGATTTATTTTTACATTTTAGCAGCAATTTATTGAAGATTCTAGAGTTCTTCCAGGATCTTCATTCATCTAGGAGATTATCACTTAACTAAGAGATAGTCTAGTTGATGTAGTCTCCAAAGACCAGCTTTCAGAGTGACCACAGTTGTATGAGTGTGCAGCCTGTGAGAGCAGCCATCTGTCTTTATCCCTTCTGAACTTCAGTTTCCACAGCTCTGTGTTCATATCTATCCTCGGGTTCCTTTGAACATCAGTCTATCTTCCTTGAATGATTGCACATGTTATGGAGGCCATTTTTTTTCCTTTTGATTCAGAGTACAGGTAAATGTCTTCTTCTCATGAGTCCTGTGGATGCATTCAGGGATGTGGAAGCATCTTCCAGTATTTAAGAAAATGTATTCATGTTAGAATTTCTATCCACTCCAGAAAGGAAGTCTGGAGTTTAGGGATTTAGTTCAGTGGTAGAGTGCTTACTTAGCAAGAGTGCACTCTAGGTTTGGTCCCAGCATGGTGAGAGGGGCTGTAAGAGGTGAGAGGGAGTGGAGGGAGAAAGAAAGGGAGGGAGGGAGAGAGGGAGGGAGAAAGGGAGAGACAGAGACAGACAGAGAGACATAGAGAGAGAGAGAGAGACAAACAGATAGACAGACAGACAGAGACACTGATTTTTTTCCTAAGGTCAAGTGGCACATCTCTGCTGTCTGCTTGTTGTGCACCTTGAATTAGGAATTGCTTTTCTATTGCAATTTGTTTTGACCCTTTTCATGTAATAAACAATCCAGCATCATTAGTTAAAGTAGCATGATTCCACACCTCACATGCCATGTCCTTTCAAACAGTTCCCTACTTTTAAGTGTATGTGCCCATTTCAAAACTGTCATCTGCACTGTCACACTGCAGGCATGTGTATTTTCATCACTACCTTCAAAGGGTGTGTTAAAATCTATCGAAACCCCATCAGCCCACATCATTGACTTGGGCAGACTCAGAGCATCTAGCTGTCGACGAAAGATCTCAACCGAGAAAAGGCAGCAGCCCCAGTTTTCCCTTTGAGCACAGACCAGGCATCATCTGCCAAACTAAAGAGAGCATCACTCGTCAGAGAAAACAAACAGAATCTAGCATCTCCACAACTGGACACTCAACATCTGCCATGTGTTTCAGAACTTTTTGGCACATAAAGCACAAAGAAAACCAGAGAAAACCAGGCGCATCCAACTCCACGATGAGCCAGGTGTTGAAACTGACAGATGAAGAATGTAAATCTACCTGTGAAGTAGCCCCACTGGGAAAACAAACATGTTTTCATGAGTGAAAAATCTTTCCAGAAAAATGAGAAGTCTCAGCAGAGAAACAGAAACAGTGGGAAGCAGCCAAGTGGAAACTCTAGAAGTGGAAAGTATAGTTTCTCAAATTCCCCTGTATGTGATAAATCTGTGAATGTAAACCCTTAACCTACATAAGGACAGGCATGTGGGGGGTCTTTCCTCCATCTCATGACACTTGTACTGATGAAGCAGAAGCTAGCAGGGCAGATCTTTCTGTCCATCTGGTAGACCTCATTCTCTGTAGCCTCAAGGAAACCAGTTTGGGAATATAAATAGCGAAGGGACAAATTTGAGCTAGGCTGCAGAGGAGAACCCTGGCTCCTGTATCTTTGACATGATGCTCTGCTTTGTGCATTTAGTGCTTGGGGCCTTTGAAGAGCAGATTCCATGTCTGTCCTTAGCCATCTTTCTTTGCTGTGAGGCCCTGAGGGGTAGATCAGCAAAGGTATGGCTCCTCTGTGGACCACTATCCCCAGTGAAAAAACTGGACTAACTTTGTGTATGTGTGTGTGTGTGTGTGTGTGTATGTGTTATGATCAAATGGCAGGGCCATCTTGGGTGTTTGGCATGCTCCTTCATTTATATTTCCATGGAAATTAGGTATTTTGTCCTTTGTCTAAAACCACAAGTGCTGTTGGCTCTCACTCATAGCAAGAAAGGGCTCCAGGATTCAACTGGATGCTTCTTCTTCTTCTTCTTCTTCTTCTTCTTCTTCTTCTTCTTCTTCTTCTTCTTCTTCTTCTTCTTCTTCTTCTTCTTCTTCTTCCTCCTCTTCCTCTTCTTCCACTACTTCTCCTTCTCCTCCTCCTCCTCCTCCTCCTCCTTTCTTCGATACTAAATCTCTTCAAAATAAAAAGTTAAGAGAATTCTGAAGTGTAGACGAAAGCGCTTCTAGAGGCAGAGTGGCCTGTGTACCTTCCCTTGTCACTGTAAACTGTATTCTTAGCAGAATGCTCAAGGGTGCCATTTCAGTGTGTGCCCTATTTCCCACCTGATGTCTGTTCTGTTGCCAGTTTTACACCAGGTCTCCACCCCACAGTCAGTAAGGAACTACTGTAGTGGTTGCTTTGGACCTACTCTACTGTGTTTGTATGTAGTATTCATCCATACTACATACAACCCCAGCAACCTTGCTCTGCTCAGAGAAGGATGTGAATGTTCCTTCTCTGCGGAGTTTATTGCCTGCTGCTACCACCGGAGAGCAGCATCTTCTCATGGTTTTGCACACACTCCTTAGGCCTCAGAGCAGACCGGAGGCCAGCAGCAAGCCCCTCCCTAGTCTGAGCCTGATCCAATTTGGGTAAACCAAATGCTTGCCAACTTCTAGTCGCTTTATCTTTTGTTTGTAAGGGATGGGGTGGATGAGAGGGGGGAAACATGTCTAACATGTTATCACACACATTTAAAACATTTAATTCCATGTGAAAACAGTTGCTTTGTGTGTATTTAATATTCCTCTCTCTGAGAAAATAACCAATTCTTTCCTCTGTCCTGGCTGCCATGGTCAAAACCCGACTCACTCATAAACCTTTCTCTTATATGTGGAATGCAATGCTATGTCCTCGATAGAAGTCTTTATGTGTACCTCTCAGTTTACTTTCAGATAAATTGCTATTTTGTTTGTTTACTAAGTTTGCATTTCTGTCAAAATCCCCGGCTGATATGGAGAACTTCAAAGGCTACACGATCTGTGTGTAGAGGGTGAAGATGCCTCCAGCGGTGGCAGACTATTTAGACGATGCTGAGTAAATGGGATGACCACAGAGAGGGCGCCTTGGTAAACTCCACTGATTTGAGGCATGCGGCAGAACCGCTCCCCAAACCCAGACTTTACAGCTTATCAAATCTGGACAGAAGTGGAGAATCCTGTGGCTTTTGAGCTGGGTCTGTCTTAGGCATGTCACTGGTCACTGCGAAGGCTGATGTCTTTCCATGGAAGCTTTATTCATTCTACTTATATCCATTTGAAGTTTGGGCAACTGTGGTCTCCCAAATTAGGGATTTGGAGTCTCTCATCACTTTTATTTTTTTTTTAAGAATTGAATTTTTTAAATTATGTGTACCTGTGTGTATCAGTATGTGAGTATGTACACACAAGTGTAGATGCCTATGGAGGTCAGAGGTGTCTGATTCCCCTGGAGTAGGAGTTACAGGCAGTTGTAAGCCATGTGACCTGGGTGCTTGTAATCATTATTTTTATTGTGATAAACCACACAATATAGCCATTTTAAAGTAAAGAATCCATTCATTGCACTCACATTGTTTTACAAGAATAGTCCAAGAAGAACTTTTTCATAACTGTCAACCAAAGGAACGTGTTTCATTCCCTTGCTCATTCATTGGTTGGTATTTTCTGTCTCTGTGACTCTGCGTGTGTATGTAGGCACAGGCATGTTCTCCACCACTCTGAAACTTTTGCAGGCATGATGAGGGCCTGGGCCCTGTGTCACTGAAGACCGTGACTTACACTTCCCTAACAAGGCCTGTAGTACAGTTCTAAAACCCTGTTAATACAGTACTCTGTCTTTCTCAAAGTCTCCAAGTGTCCCTGTCGTCTTTTCCCCTGGTGCGGTCCACCCATAGTCAGATGCTGTGCCTGCTGCTCTTCTGGGTGCCCTCCTAAGCCAGAGAACTGCTTTCTTTGTGTTTCTTGACCTTGGTATGTCCCAAGGAGTGCAGCCCTCTCAATCTGAGTTTGCCCACTGCCTGCTAGCTGGTGTTCAGACTTCTACTGTATCTTAGGCTGTCCTCACTCTGTGGAAATGCGTCTTGGTTTTCAGTATCAACCTTCTAAACATTGTTAGTTACACAATTCCTCCAAAAATCTGTTGGGGTGACATTTCTTAGTTTTCCTGTGTAAAACTGCCTCAGTTTCATGGGCTGCAGTGATAGCAGACTTCATTTCCCCAAGAGCACATTGAGAATCCGGAGCTTCACTTGTTATTCAAGAGTCTGTAACCAGAGTTTGATGACATCAGGACCCTTAGGCAGAACGGAAAGGCCTGCCGTGGTGCACTCTGGGTAAAGGCACTGTCCTTCATGTGTTACCAGGGAGTTTGAGGCTGCTGTGTTCCACTTCTAGCTGTTGAATGGGAGTTTGCGGTGTGAGTTATTGTGATAACTAGGTCAGCCTTCAGTGGGACATGAGCTCCTGAGGCCACTGACTGGGCTCTCATCTTTCCATGGCAGGATAAGGATCACTGCATCACCCCCGCTTCCCCGCTAGCCTGACTTCCCCCTGCTGGGCAGAGTACTGCTACTACCTGAGAACAAGTTGGTTGTCCTGGTTTTGATTTACAGCTAATTTCTCATGATTTATTCAGCTTATTACTTTTTTAGCCACCACCAGCAACAGGCTCTTGAAGAAGCAGTGTGGCCCTTCCACTCTGCTCTCCAGCCCCTCACACAGCCTCTCCTAAATACTTGCTTCTTCTGACCCAGTCTGATGAATCCAGTAACAACTTTCCATGAAAATGTTTCTGCTTTTGTTGTAAAGTTGAAAGGCAAAAGCAAAATGCACCAAATGCAGATTAAACCACGTGGACAAAAATTCGCAGCTGTTTGTTCCTACTAAGGAGAAGTTCTCTGTTGCTTTGAATTCATGCACTTTTATTTTGGAATTATGTGTGGTTAACTAAATCCTTACATAATCAGAGAACCAAAGCTTCCCTGAAGGGTAAAGCTCTGTGACAGAGCAAACACAGGGAACTAGTGAGTTTCACTGGGCTTTCTCCCTGTACCCTTTCCCTTCGGACATCCTTGTCACATTAGCTGCCACGTCTTGGTCTCCTTCGACCCAGGCCAACTCCTCCTGTTTTCTTTGCCTGTCAGCAGTGTGTGCTGCTTTCTAATGAATTCTGGTCAGGTATCTTAGAAACTACTTTTCCGTTCGAGTTTGCCTGATATTCTCTCATGATTAGACTCGAGTTAGGATTTTTAAGGAAGAGCGCAGAGTTAAAGGGCCCTTCTGTCGCAGCGTGAAGGGATGCATGCTGTCTCTTGACTTTTACCACTGTCCTTACAGTCTTCCTGTGCTCCCTCGTTTGTGGTTTAACTGCTGTTTCTTTAAAGTGGAGTGCTATGGGCAGGTTACTTAGTCATCTATGCTTTTAATTATCTGTATAAAATGGGGAAACTCCATGTCAGAATATGAAATAAGGGCATTGCTTCATCTATCCTGAGTCCTTTTGCAGATTTTAACCTCTACTTGAAAAGCATGACTATATTCCTTTGAGAAATACTCAAAGACTTTTGGACAAAATATATACCAAGTCTTGAGTGCTCCTCTGGGGTTTTTAGGGTGGCTCTCAGTGAATCCTGAACTGAACTCCTATAATAAGCACAGGAGAAATGAAGTGATTTTGAGTATCGTTAAAGGTTCTCCAGGAAGGAGTGAGTGAGAGAGACTGTCTTAATTATAAGGAGTTGCCTACATAGCTCTCAGGAGTTCCTGCTCTGGTGTCTGCAAAATGGAGATCCAGGACAACTAACCGTGTTGTGGAAGACCTGCGCACTGAGAGCTGATGGTCTGAGTTCCAGTGAGTCTGAAGCCTGAGAAATAGGAGACTGAGGGCAGAAGACCCATACCTCAGCTCAAGTAAGCAGGTGTAGATTTGGTTTCCCGCCACCCTTTTTTGTTCTCTTTGAGTCTTTACTAGACCAGATGGTTGTCCACCCACATTGGGGAGGGTCATCTACTTTACAGACCCATTGAGGAGTTATATTTAACCAGACGTGGGAAATCCCATGGTCTACTCAGGACACACTGAAATTAACTGCTGTCTTTGAATGTTCCTCTGGTTGAGCTGTAATTGCCATTGTCGTGGTATTAGGAAGTGTGACCTGGAGGAAGTTATTCAGCCCCACAGACTCCACTCTCATGAATGGATCCAGGAGATTATTGAATGAGTGGTTTAGTTATCACTGGGGTGGCAATGGATGCAAAGGCTATGCTGGGGCCCTCTTCTTCTGTCTACCCCATGCTCTGATGTCCTCCCACCACACAGCCTCATGTGACAGCCCTCACCAGATGTGAGCTTGAACTTCCAAGTCTCTGGAATAGTGGGCCAAATTAGCTTCTGTCATTTATAATGTATTCAGTCAGCGGTATTTCCTTAAAAGAATAGAAAAATAGATGAAGACATTAGCCGTCCCATTAACCACCCTACTAGAGCGAGCCCTCCAGTTTCTGGCTTCGAACCCAAGTGACACAACCTGCATTGATTTTGAGAGGAGGAAATTTATTTCTGTCTGTGAGTTGTTCTAGAAACTGATTTCAATCAAATATATATACACCCAAAACAGAAGTAAAATAGATATGGATTTATATCATTTCATCCACTTGTGAATCCTCTTGGCCTTCGTATATACTGAGTATTAAACAACAAGTCAAACTAACGGGCTGGAGCAGTCTGCAAACTCCATTCAGTACATAACCACCCAGCAGCTGAGACAGTCGCTTGCTGGTGATGCACCTCGGAACCCTGTCATAGTGATGTCCTCAGCACAGTGATGAGAATGAAATAAAACATACAGCAGAGGAAAACAAATATGGGTAGGCTTTTAAAAATGAAGTTAATATTTAGAAGGTCACCTTTGTTTATTTCCTAAGATTTAATTCTGCTTATGGTTCCTGGCACGCTCTCAAAATTAGTGTGCTGTAACTTGAATATCACTAATCAGCTATGCTTCCAATTGGAAAGAAAAATTAATTTGCTCTGACGCTGGGGAGCTGTGGAAACAAGCCCTGCTCCCATGCCGCCTCCTGCCCGCTCCGTGCTCTGTTATTTTCATTGCTGGGGTTGCTTGCTTGGTGAGTGGTTGACAGCCAATGCCAAAGTGCCAGGAGCGTTTGCAAGCTACATATGTGCAGAAGGCCTCCAGACAGGGCGGAGCAAAGTGAGTTTATTCGCTGCAGCCCGCAGTCTTCCTTAGAGCAAGCCATGTTTAGAGGCCTATCAAAGAACCCTGCTGGAAAGGCGACCTGGGATTCACTGAGGCCTGTAATGTCAACCCCATTGAGAGCACTTCCTCCCATTTTCCACCGGGTTTCAAGCATGCTAGGTGTGTCTGTTTCTGTGTGGGGCTCCATCCCCCACTGAACTATGCACCCAAAGTGCTCCCTAAATATTTTCTGCTGCTCTAGCAGCTCTGTGCCTTGCCATTGAGCTGTATATCCCCATTGATTTATCAGAATCATTTGACATAAACCGTGTACATGTTTCTGAAAGCCATGGAATATGTTCTTTAATTCTTCTTGCTATTGTTGCGTTTTGTACCAGTATCAGTGACAATACAAAGATTGCTTCTTGGTTCCCGTTGCTGTTTTTATATCCTCTGATCCTGTCCAGGTTTTGCCGTCACCAGGAGAAATTGTTCTGTTTTCCTTGACACGCCATGTCACAGTGCTTTCTTTCTTTCTTTTTTTTTTAATATCACGATCACCTTAAAGTTGTTCCCTTCACTGAATTAATGCATTGCCATAAATCTTGATATTAAAAAAATATTAAATTTGTGTTTAATCATGTGCACATGGCATGCCTGTATGTGGTGTGTTAAGTTCAGGAGAAGGCATCCGATTCCCTGAAGCTAGAATTATAGGCAGTTGTGAGCTGTCCAGTGTGGGTCCTGGGAACTGAGCTTGGGTCCCGTGCAAGAGCAGCAAGTACACTTGCCACTGAGCCATCCCATCTCTTCAGTCCACCTTTGATAGTTTTACTTATTCAATATGTTGTGTTGCTGTATCTTTCTATTTATAAACGTGATTCAACCAAGCGTGCTCACTCCCAGCGGCCTCCCGTTCCCATGTGCATTACTTCAGTGTTTGAAGATGTTGGTGGCTCTTAGTCTGGGTGTTACCTCCTGCTTTTTTGTTTGTTTGTTCTTTAGCAGTGTCTTTTCTATGAAAGTGCTTTGTCACTGGCCAAAGATCAGAAGAAAATCAGGCAGTCTCTTTGGAAGTAGCCCTTGTATGTGATGTCTTGGCATTCTCAGGAAGTTTTTAATAGGAAATGGCAGTGAAGGGGTGGTGTCTGGGGGCCTCTGGGGGCTTGTCCAAGTGCAGAATTGTAAAAGGCCATCTTGAAATTAATTTATGTAGCCTGCTGGACTCTCCCCAGAAGTTATTTCTGGTTTAAAAAAAAATAGTGTATTCTCTCCCATACCCAGGCCCCAGAGACCAGCTTTGTTCTCGGCTCTGCTGTTCCAAACATTACTCAGATGCTGTATATCTAATCTGTCACCTACTGTCATTAACAGTCATTTTCAAACACCACAGCCTAACTTTCCGTTAAGAGTGTGCACACGCTTCTGCATTGAGAATAGAGATGCTGTCCATTCTCATGTGATCGTGGGCCATTTGCTGGTCAGAGGGGAGAGAGAAAGCAATGGCTTCCCTCGCCCTGGACCGAGGGCTTGCTCCAAGCCTGACATCACCTTCTGTGACCTGTCACTGTTGTCATCCCATTCCCGCTGGACAGTGATAGTTGCTGGACCACCTTAAAGCAGTGGGAGCAGTGGCCCTCTTGTACTGTGAGATAGATGATCACTCCAGGTGACAGCCTGCTGTGCAGCCCAGCTTCAGAATCTGGAAGGAGCAAACACTGACTGCTCACCCCCACACTATCCCCGCCCCTTTCCCTGTTCATCCTTGTTTTTCCTGTCTCTGAAATGCAATGTCCTGCTTTTCTTGCCCCTTTCTCCCTCCCCT
Source organism: Peromyscus leucopus (assembly GCF_004664715.2). Taxonomy (NCBI): domain Eukaryota; kingdom Metazoa; phylum Chordata; class Mammalia; order Rodentia; family Cricetidae; genus Peromyscus; species Peromyscus leucopus. The sequence continues at coordinate 42,056,473 of NC_051067.1, forward strand.
CCCTGTTATTCTCTTTGCAGTATTGCCTTTCTGCATGGTCCCTCTACTCTGACTCTGGATCCCACTCTGCCTTGTTTGGGGGACTTCTTAACCCATTGGGGAAACATGTAAATGCGGAGTACGCTAAGAAGATGTGATTTTTATAGTGAAAGATTACAGGACTCAGGGATTACGTTCAGAGGCTGTTGACAGAGGCAAGGCTGCTCTGTGTGGCACTGTGCGAGTGATTTAAGGGTGATAATACAGTGTCTCAGGTGGACGTGGCTATATTGTGGGACAGCTGAAGCCATTTTAGCCGGATGCTGACCTCTCCTTGCCATGTAATTATCAGTTTTCCAGCCATAGATCATAAGGTGACTGCTGTTCAATGACTGGTACCAGGTGCTAATGTCTGGAACTTCTTACCCAAGGGATCCAGTAGGCACACACACCCTTGGCTATCTAGCCAGGAATGCCATTTAAACTTAGTCGTTTGATGCTGGATTAGGAGAGATCTGACATTCATCCCCAGACAGCTGCTCAATACAGATGGCTGATGAGCTCCGGCGCTTCAGGCTGACATGTCCAGATGCCCAGGGGTAAACTGATCCTTTTCTTTTTAGGCACAGTGTCTGTGCTGACTATTTAGAAAATAATCAGAAACCATTTCGATTTATTTTCTAGCTGAAGCATAGGGACTCAAGTTTTGATGATTAAACTGGATTGCTAAATGTATTTCCCCAGCCATCATAAACAGAAGTAAGCTTGCCTCCTCTCATGGTGTCTCAATGAAGTCAGACCTTCTAGTTAGCACTGTACACTGAACAACAGAAAAATAAGTTAGTTGGAGGCACACTCAGGGCAGGAGTGACGTGAAGCCTGGAATGGACAACTCGTTTGCTTGAGCTGTAGATATAAGTTGGAGTAAGCTGGTCAAGGTACATAACAGAAGACTTAAGCCTCTAGTCTGGATCTTGTGCAGTAAGTTAAGGAATTGAGTAAGTGCTCCCAACAGATCCAGGAGTAAGAGTGTAGCTGTGTGTATAGCAGATGGCATCGTCCCATAGCGATAAGGTTTTATATATGCTGCAAACCAGATCACTTACGTTTCACTGAAAGATATGCGGATGTGACCATGCAGTCTTGGACTCATTGCCACCATGGCAGTCTGCCTTTGATCTTTCCAAAGCCACCAATGTAGGCTGTGTTAAATGATCTTTCAGGCACATAGTTGTGGAGGTTCTACGTGGAGCCAACAGAGGAGAGTGGGGTCGTTTAGAAGGAATGCAAGACTTCTCCAAGTTTGAAATGTAACAAGCTAATATCAAAGGAGGATTTTACCCCGTTTATCCTTTGAGGGTTGCTGAGGTCAGATGTTGCCACAAGCCTTGAAGAGGTCAGAGGAGATGAGAGTCTGGGGTTGTTGCAAACTCCCTTCAGAGACACTGCTTTAGTTATTAAATTAAAAATATCATCATGACTCTTTGAGATTTTTGAAGTATAGCTTCTGTATGCCACTTGAAACAAATTCCCTGATAATTGGCCCTATTTATAACCATAGGCATATTTGAAATAACAGATTCCAATGGAAATAAAAGGAGTTTTAGATGTTGAGTCTGCTGCTTCCTTCTGTTAGTAGTCACTGTGATATGTCTTCTCAGCGACTCTCCTTGGAAACTCAGGTGGTTACTCAGGCCAGCAGGTAGTGTCACACACAAGAAGAGCTACAGTCGTGGAGCTCCGACAGGTGAATGTGTCTCTAGAATTAAAAGAGTATGTGTCAAATTCTGGCCTACTGTAGATGTAATTCTTAGAGATATTTTATTAGGCAGATCAAGTTATAATACAGAAATAGCATTTCACATTTCATTGAAGAGGAAAGTCTTGCAAAATCTGTTTACTATAACAGAAGCTTCTGTTTGTCTGTTCCCATGTTTCTCATCATTTTCAGAACCCAGGTTCCCTGCTGCTCTCTATCCCTACCCCCCCACAGCAGAAAGTCAACCTGCTCAGAGCTCACTGGGATGGGGAGCAGAGTGGGTCCTGTGAAAATCACCACAGGGCCTCAGTTTGCTGTACTGAACATGAGTTATTTGTAGGAATACCTAGAGCCTATTGGCTTGCCGCCAGTGTCCCAGTGAGCATGCTGCCTTTCTTTCTCAGCATGTATGTGCTTGCAGTCCACTAACTGCTTGGTGGCTGAGCATTTGTCTTGAGTTCCAGTTCTGGTGGAACTGATGTTTCAACAGAAAAGTCACTGGGCCACTGGCTACCCATGGACATAGCTTAGCTGGTCACAGTTTATGAATCCTGAGTCAAACTTTACCTTTTTCCCCATTTAACTGATGAAGCTTCTAGAAGAGAAGTATAATCAACAATCCTAAGTTAAAGTGTCTGGATGGAGCTGCCGGGATATAGGAAAATGAAAACCTGTTGAGATGCCTTTTAGTCTCTCTTATGTGAAAGCATCAAGAGAGCATTTCCTAGACATTATGAGTTAGTTTTGTTTCTGAAATATCTTAGGTGGCTCAGAAGAGCACTTCAGTTTGAAATGGCTTTTTTTTCCCTTTGAGAAAAGGACCAGAGATGGTGACAAGAGAACCATCTAGAATCAATGTTGTCCTTAGGGAACTGCTGGTTTTTGCTAGTTTGTTGTTTGTTCTGATGTTGTCCTCATTGTGGCCCTAGAAACCCACTGTCTTGGAGAATTGTCTTCAGGGTGGTTACTGGAGGCTCTTTTCACCCTGGCTCCTAGTACTGTCTGATCATTTGTATCCCCTTTGTGCTCTATGTGGCAGAAATGTTTTTGAGATAGCAAATTTTTCATCTCAAAAGTGCGTTCCCCAACTGTACTTTTACTGATGGACAATAGTACACACTTCTAAAGCTACGACACAGTAAGCATCCCTGAGTTCTTTCCTTTTAGACTTGTTTTCCTCTTTTATAGAGCAAGGATTATTCCGGCTTTGTTGTTGGATTTCAGTTTTTTATGTAGCTCCAATTATACTCAGGGGAAGGTAAGGTATAAATACATTCTTTAGCTGCATACACTTTATAGTTTAAAGATGTATTAGAAGAGAAACAAGACCTGGTTTTAGGAATAAACTAATGAATAACTTGCAGTTAATAAGTTGAACCTTCCTCTGTATCTACATATATATGGTCATATGTCCTTGTGTATCATGGTACTGAGTGAAGGATACATTTGTCCAACACTAATCTTTTGAACTATTTCCCAGTGCCTTTCACTATTTAGATATTTTAAAAATACTTTGTTCATTGAATAAGCTCTGGTGAACTTAGAGATACATAGATGTCTATCTACATTTAGCAGTTCTATAAACACAAAGTACAAGGGAAATAACTCAGCTACAACTTGTCCTTGAAACTCCTTTTTTTTAATGTTTTAAAGTATTTCATTTATCTCTAAATTTTTATGTGCATGTATATGTGTGTTTCTGTGCATTTATATGCACCACATTCATGCCAGAAGAGAGGGTTGCATCCTCTGGAACATGGAACTGCCATATGGGTGCTGGCAACTGGACACTGGTCCTCTGCAAGAGCAGTAAGTGCTCTTAACCAGTGAGCCAGCTCTCCAGCCCCTTTTCCTGGTGTTCTTGCCTTTGGAGTCTAATACCTTTGAATAATTCAACCTAGCTGCACCGTTTGTCCCTGGTTCTGCTGTGGGTTTTGTGGTCTAGCTTTGAAAGAATCTGCAGCAGACCAGAAGCCCGCTGGTGCTTACACTGCACACTTGAGTGAATCTTCAGAGCAACACGTTTCTGACAACTTCTGGGCTAAGAATGGAGAGAAACAGGCTTGCCACCATTTGGCTCTTGGCCTTAGAATCTGTTCTGCACGCTTTCAGGTTATCATCTAGACCTTGATACCCATCCTGCTAATTTGATGCTGACATTTTTAATATTCACACATGGCCACTCAGAGAAAATGATGATGGCTGTCTATCTGACAGCAATTAACTTGCAAAATTTTCTCTCCCCTAAGTTTAGAACCACTAAAATTTGGAGGGGTGAGAAAGGGCTTCTTAAAATCAATGAAAGATGGTAATGTTAATTCTGAGTCCTGCTAAGTAAAAATAGAACTTACAGAATTTTCAATGTGAGCTGAGAAGGATCTCTAAATTGTAGAGTTTCGTAACAGTCATCAATCAAAATTGTAAGTCACAGGCTTTAAGAGTTGAAGTGTCGTCATTTCCTGATGTAAAGCACCTTTCTCTTGGGATGCTCACAAATATTAACAATGTATTCAAAACATCTGGAGTGACTCAATTTGAATATTTAAATGAGATATTAAAATTAGTTTTTTTCTTAATGAGTCAGCCGCTTGTTTTTACTATAAAAAATCCTACTTGAAGATATTCTTTTAATTAAAAACAAGAAGAGCCAGAGAAAATCAGCTCTTGCACCCCAGCACATCTCAAGTCATAGCTGCTTTCCCTTCTCAGGAGTGGTGAATTTAGTAGCCATAGCTTGTCATCTTTGTAGAAATATAAATAAAGCAAAAAAAAAATGTAGCATGGCTTTCCTTTCAATGTCCCATTCAGTATTTTTAATAATGCCATTCTAGGATTATTTAAATCTCTCTAATGTCTGACTTGGCTGTCAGTTGCCCACTAAGCAACCAGCCGGCAGTTGACTGTCAATGCCAGGACATTTGATTGGTAGGACAAGAAGGCTAACAGCAGAAGTTGTAGTGTACTATAGAACATTGTAGCTTTCCAGGTAACCTAGCAACCTTGCAGTCAAGTTCCTTCTGGAAACACACTGTACACTTTTTTTTTTTTTTTTTACCGGAACTGATCTTTGAACGCAAGACTTCTTAGCATCCTGCCAGGTTCTTCAATATTTAGCTATACAAATCTTTATGCATGTTTACTGTTTTTATGAGTCTTGTGTTTAACTTTTAGAAACTTTTGCTCTATCTAGCATTAAACTCTTCAAATCACATAGAGTTTCCATTTATTATGATTCATATTTATAGACTGCCAACTGTGGCTGGTGCCTCTTGCAGTGGTTCTCAGGAACCTGAAAGAATATGTGTTTAGCATGTTCAGAAGCCGGTGTCTGAGACCATGCATAAGTTAGATTTTACCTAGTGGTTCACATATGATTTATCAGTAATTCTTTATGTGTGGATGAAAGTTTCAGGAGCTAGACCTGGAAGGTGTGCAGAGGGACATCCAGAATTGGGACACCCACTTCAAGTGTTAGGGATGTGCGTGTGCAGGCAGCCTTGAGAAAGCATTAGTGTTCTCTTATCCTCTGCAGTGGGGCATTTCACTCCTTGTGGGAAGTGCTTCTCAGCAGTTACCACTTGTTTTCCAAGGAGTTGGAAGCCATTCTGTTTTCAGAGGCCCCTGAAACCCATTAGTTGGCGCCTTAGAATTACCTCTTAAGGGCAATGTTCTGAGACATTAAAATTAGTTCAGATCTCTGCACCCCACACACTGATGTGATTCTCACTCTTCTGTGACTCCCATCTCTAGCCCTCCCTTTATATTTCTCTCCTCTTTGTCCTCTCCTTCTGTCACTTATAAATGCAGCCTCACTTGGAATGTTGTAGAAGATGATACCATGTTTAGCTGAGGTAGATGTTTATTTGGTTATTTGAAGGTTTTCTGTAGTACCTTGGTAAAATCCTCTACAGTGAAATGCATAGAAACAAATAAGAAGAAATTTCTTGTATATTTTGATATTGTACTAGTTTTATCTAGTTACTAGTTTACTAGTTTTATCTAGTTACCAAGCCATTTCCCTCCCCAGGATAGCATAGTTTGAACATCTATCATTGATAACTAGAAGTGTTTCAGAATCCAGAAGTTTTGGCATTTTAGGATATTTGTATAGATGTTATTTACTGACCATCCTTAGTCTTAAATTTGATAGAGTCCAGAATTCAAAACTCTCCAGGTGACATGTTGGTGCTCCAGATTTTTCTAATTTCAGATTTTGAATTGTCAGCTTAGGGATACTTGACCTGTAATTGAAGTACCCCATGACTGAAGTGACTTAGGTCTCTAATTTTGATCGGAGGGACTACTCCAGGCATATGACTGCAGTACTTATGTAACTCAGCACCTGGAAGTTAGGTGAAATGTGGCTGAATCTATACATGTGTCAAAATTGAGAAATGTTACTGAGTCTTCTTTGCCAGAAATCCTTATAAATAGAACAAGTTACCTTCCCCATGGGACACTGGAAATTTCCATGCTTGAATGCAGAGAGTCAAAGAAGGGAGACTATATTCACCATCCTTGGGGGGACTTTTTATTTTTAATCAGTATTATCTGGTTCTTTTGGCAGCAGCCTGGGAATGGGGAGATGATGTCATAGAGTCAGGCAGGAAGGCCCTTTAGGAGGATTTTGTCAGGTCTGGGGTGGGGTGGGGAGGCGGTCAGTGTGGGCTCAGAAAAGTCCCTGGCATTGGAACTTTGAATTTAGTGAAAAAAGCCAACTTTACATTGACGTGGCAAGTATAAACAGTTGTTTGAGAGCCTAAAGGATTCCAGGCTTAGAGGGAGCTTGGAAGATTTGTCCCCTGGGGAGTAATGCTGAAAGCAGTGGAGGATTGTGAGGTTGAAAGTTATTTGCTGGTCCTCTGTAAACATCGGGGCCCACCTGGTACTCTGTGCATCTTCTGGTTTTGTCTGCATACTGGGACAGTGAGAAGATGGAGCCTCCACAGCAGACCTGGCGAGGAAGTGAGTGGAGGTGACTGTTCTAGATGGGTGAGTTTTCAGATTACCAGCTAATGTAAAAGAGTACACTGCAGCCGGGGTAGTGCTTTGATGCTGACTGTCCGTGGTGGCCTCCTTACCTGCAATGACAGGTTAGCTCAGTCAGCCAGCTGCTTTCCCGAGGAGACCTGCAGCCTGCAGGGCCAGTGTCTTATAGACAGGGAGTCTTCCGAAGGGCAGAGGTCATGAAAGTCCCTGAAGCCCAAGGCCCAGATAAGGGATTCTCCTAGGCATCTTGGGAGCCAGCTATGTGTTCTGGGTTCTGCCTTGATTTATTCATTCCAGCAACCCCTTCCCCCTATCCCGCCAGAATTACCAGAGAGAGCCTGTCATCTCTGCCATGAGGAATGAGTACTTGTGACTGAGCAAGGCCACCCGTGTGCTCTGGGCTCTGTCCAACAGCGTGAGACATCCACAGAAGCTTCTTCCATACACGAGAAAACACAGCCCTTGACTAGAAAATGTGGGCTGGATGAGGGAAATGTGCTCTTTTGTAGATGGAGGGCTGTATAATATGTCGAGGGCGGCCCTACAAGAACTGCACACATATGCACTGAGTCTATTCAGAAAGGATTCATTTGTAGAGGATTGAAATATTTCTATTAATTTTCCTTATCTGAGAGAAACAGAGGCATCTACTGGATGTCACATAATGTAATATGGAAACTGATCTCCAATGTCTTCTTTAGTATACGCTTTCCTCCCTCACGTTGAAGCTACAATTTAGTTCTCCATTATTTGCTGGCATATAGCAGAGGAAAGGCTCGCCTCTCAGCATAGAAGTGTTATTGGGTGAAAGTAAACAGACATTCGGGCTTCTAGCACCAACCACCTTCTGATCTTATTTGATTGTTTTATTCAGTGATATTTAAAGTGCAAAGTCCTGAAGTAATTCAGACCACCCAAACTCGCTATGCTCATAATGTTTAATTATGCTTTAAGCTTCAAAAACATAGGTCATAAAGTCTACATTTTCTAAATTAAAAATGTAATTTCTTATTATCTTGAGCATTGGACAAAACAGAGTAACAGTGGTGGTGTTTATGCTCACTACTCAAACTTCCTTCCAAGTTGACGTTTTTGGTAACAAAGGAAGAGGAAGAAGATGGCTGCGGGTGATAGTCAGCCCTCCGGTTTTCTTCCTTTACTTGTTTCTACCACTGGAGTGTATTATTCTCCGGGTTTCCACACTTTGAAAATGACTGTGGCAACATTGAGAGACTTTCTCTTGCTAACTGCATGTTATAGTAACATTATCCATTTAGAGCCGGAAGACTAATTTAAAGTAATTTTTCTGTGCGATTTAATTATTAAAATGCCTACTTGTGAGAAGTTTTTGTAGTTAAAACAAAAAAGTCAGCTGGCCTCTAAGAGGGTGGCTCTCCTTTTTCCTCCTGCCCTGCCTTGCTCTGGACTGCACTACATATGCTCTGCACACATCACGTGTGGTATTCTCTCTGGCAGCTGCAGCTTGAGGACACACAAGAAGCCACTGTTGGCTTTAGTCTGTCTGTTTCCCTGTACCTCCAGTTTGTATATGTCACACAAAAGCTTGCTTCTTTGCTTTCAACATATCACAGGCATGTACACAGTAGTATGTGCACGTATGCAGATCCTATCTAATACATACACACACATATATACAATATATATACAATATATATATTCATTCCCATCACGTTCTTTTACCATAGTCTCTCCTCCTTTGTGCCATCAGATACGGCCATTTTCCCCTTCATATGCTACCTTCTTTCCAGTAGCAAGCCACCTGGTGCCTACTCTGCCTACATTTCTAAATGCTCTTGCCTGCAGATGAACACATGAAAACACACACACACACACACACACACACACACACACACACACACACACACACACACACACACACGCTTAGGTCCCTGTGGTCTTGGCTGTACTCAAAGGGATATGGAAAACTGTATCACTTGTTGCATTCTGTATTTGAACTTGCTATTACTGTTGATGTTTGGAAAGCAATGGTAAAACATTCTACAAAGAGAGAACCTTGTTCAAAGTGCCTTAATAAACTTAGCTGTGCCGACACTCTCCCTCAGGTCTTAGTAAAGCCCTCTTTCCCCAACCTCGAGCCTTGAGTTCCAATGAAGCTCCCTCCTGTACAACTGAGAACTAGGTCTATGGGTGCTCAGATGGGCGTTTGTGGATTTTTCAGACCTTCTCTGACCCCTTCTAGTTTGTACTGCCTCATTTCAGGCCCAGATCCATGGCTACTTCTGTTCTGCCTGGGACCATGTCACATGAGGGTCACCAGAACAACAAAAGCTCTAAAGCAAATAGTAATTCTTGATTCCATTTAAACCATTTGCTAAGGTTAGGGGCCACTTGGTATCTCCATGGTATTTACGTAACATTCCCAACACTTCTCCTTCTGTTGGGGGATTTATTGCTTTTGTTATTGGTAGTTGTTCCCTGGCCTTCCTCTAGGCTAAGGAAGGTACATGGCTTTCTGTGTGGCCAGGCAGATTTTTATGGGCTGAAACAAAACTGCTGGCCTTGTTTCTGTTTGCTAGTGTTTCTTTGTTGTTGTTGTTTTTAATTTATTCTTTGACAATTTCTTACATGTGTATAATCCATTCGGGTGACCCTCATCTCCCACCCCCAGCTTTTCTCATCCTCTTTATCTACCCCCTCTTCCCAACAAGTCCCTCTCCCACTATCCTGTCCTTTTATTTTGTAATTCACAAGTTTCAACAGGGATGCCAGCGTGAGAATGAGTATGGCACTGCCCATTGGACCGTGTCTGGCCAGTGGCTGTTCTCTTTCCTTTAGCAGCCATCAGCTGCCAGTAGGTCTTAGGGAGGGATTGGACCTTGTCCTAGATTAGTTCTGTTGCCACGCTAAAAATGCTAAGCAAGGGTTGGGGATTTTAGCTCAGTGGTAAGGCGCTTGCCTAGCAAGCACAAGGCCCTGGGTTTGGTCCTCAGCTCCAGAAAAAAAAAAAAAAAAAAATGCTAAGCAAAACCAAGCTGGAAGGGAAGGGTTTACTTCAGCTTTCAGGCTTACAGTCCACCTTGGGGAGAAGCCAGGGCAGGAACTCGAAGCAGTAACTGGAGTAGAAATCGTGGTCTGGTTCTCAAGCTAACAGTCAGCTTCCTTTCTTACGCAGCTCATGCCCACCTGCCAAAGTATGGTTCCTCCCACAGTGGGTTAAGCCCTTCTACATGAAATAGCTGTAGTGGGTAGCCATTCCAGCTTGGATCTGGAAGTTCCAACCCCCATTGAGACTCTGGCAACTGTCACGCCTATGAGGCGGGGCGAGGGGAGGCGCCTGGAGACCCGAGAGCTGGATGGGCGAGCGCTCTCTCTGTGGGCTCTCTCTGTGCCGGGAAGCTGAACAGTGGAGGTTGACTGAGCAGAGCTCCGGAGAACACCGCTGGACTGCAATACACCTTCCCCAGACCCTGCGACCTACCTTTCACTTAATTTGTGAGTTACGCCATTAAATAAATATCCTTTTAACTACGTGGAGTGGCCAAAATAATTTCTCCAATAATAGCAATCAAGAAAATTCCCCACAGATATGCCCACAAACTGACCTGTTGGAGGCAGTCCTTCAATTGAGATTCTGTCTACCCGGGAATGTCCAGCTGACATCCAAGATTAGCCACGAGAGACCCATGACCCTCCTCTCTACCACAACTGAATATCGGTGGGCCCACTCTTGTGCAAGCGCTGTGCAGGTAACCACAGCTGCAGTGAGTCCATGAGTGCAATAGCCATGCCAGACCCACAAGACAGAACTTTGAGGCCTTCCTCCTATAATGCTAGTTTTATAGTGTGGTATCGCAAGTGCAGTTGGAAAGGTTACTTTAAATTTATTCCGATGTTCAAACTAGAACTCTGGCCATCTCTCTGGTCTGTTACTCACGAGCCTGACTGATTCCCTCTAGAGTTGGTTCCTTGTATTTAGGGATTCTTAGGTTGAACTAAAATGAGTGGATATTGATGGTTCAGCTGCCTCACTCTGCACGCTCGTGGAACCCCGTGCATTTATAAGTTGGAGAGCACTGGAGTTGGAAAGCCACATCAGGAGCCTGTTGTCAGTTTCCAGCCCTGCCAGGCCATTCCTGGAGACTGAACTAGGATTGCACCATCAGTATTCAAGTGCTAGCTCAGGTTGGAGCCCGGACCCTACAGTTCCGATTAATTGGACAAGCTGTGAGGTGTGGTCTAAGCTGTCAGGAGAGGCCAGCTGAAAGGGTCAGGATGCAGGTACAGGATCTTGGTCCCTCCATGTTCTCTTGGCTGGTACCCTGGCAGGTCAGGCAAATTGAGCAGACAGCCTGGTGCAGCCCGAGTCAAGAAGCCTGAAGATCTGGAACTGTTCTTATGGTGAGGGTGGTGATACTGTAGGGCTCTGTCTCTCTCTGTCTCTCTCTCCCTTTCCCTTCCTCTTTCCCTTCCTCCCTCCCTCCCTCTCTCCCTCCCTCCCTCCTTCCCTCCCCACCCCGCCAAAGACATCCTCTTCACCCATGCTGACTGAAATGGTGCTTGTGTCTCTATCGTTTTCTTAAAGCATGCCTCTCTGACATAGTTGGGTACTGACCCACAGAGAAGTTCTTGAGAAAGGCTGGATCAGGATGAAGATCGCAGCTATTTTTCATGTTCTACTATGGAATGAATTTGTTTTCTTGTTAGAACACTGTGCAACACCCCTAGTCAAATATAAGTAAAAATCAATGTGCTTTCATTAGGAAAAAATGAACCCCAAGAAGTATTATCAATTTTCCTACCACTACAAATCATTATTAATGTCCTAGTGAATTTACTTTTAGTTTTTAGTGAGTGCATTAAAAATTAGTTATAAAATATCCATCTTGATTTAGCTAATAAGAATATAAAGAAGATTTATATATACATACATATATATATATCAAATTATACAGAAATATAGTTGACCCAAATTTACACTGTCTACCTTTGTCACATGAAACAGCTACTCTATGGAAATCATAGAAAAGGCAAAACATCTAGAAATAGATACTCCTCTGCATACCTAAGTTTTCCTATAAGGTGTAAATTTAGAGCATAGACTGTATACTATTGAATTCAAATCCCAGGACACTGGTTAATGTGAATGTGGTTAACCTCTTTACTCTAGGGTTTGTTAATATTTAAAATGAGCTTGTTATGGGAAAGGAGCTGTGGTCTTCAAATGGAAAAGCCAGACTCTGCCGTGTTAATGTGGTTCTTTGAAAGGAAAAAGGAGCAGAATGCTTACCAAACACAACCTAGATCTATAGTTCATTCAAGTTATAGGCAATCTTTTCTACCAGAATATGTGGAAGGCTCCACCTGAAGTTTGGTTTCAGACAACATACAATGGGCTCAGAAACACTTGGCTGGGCACATGGGACACCGTGACAGTAGCTGACAGGGGAAAGGAGAAGGGGACTTCAGTGAGATTGTACGCTGATGGAAGCATTCTTTTCAGTATAGCATTTCCAGGACAGTTTGTCCATTTAAATGCCTGGGAATGTGTAATATCATCACAACACTTGGGTAAACACTCTGAACACTTACAAAGAGCCATGGCGTTGTCCAAGGAGTGAAACACTGGGATTTTCATTTTTGGTTAGGGAGAACTGTGTGTTTTTAACCCATGTTGTTGTTGTGAGGACCCAATGTTTATAACAAGGGCTGGCAAATGCTTTTTGCGAAGGCCAGGTGACAAATGTTTAGGCTTGGTTAGCCATCTGAAGGTCTTTATTACAAATCAGCCCTAGACAAATGAGCATGATTGAGTTCCAAAAGACCTTCATTATAGACATGGGAGTTGAATTCCATCTAATTTGCAGACCACAGATTATTTACTGCTTGATTAAAAAATCTATTTAAAGTTATAAAAGAAAAAAACCTAGATGCACATCTGTACAAAACCAAATAATGGGACCCAGTTAGGCTCCTGAGCTCCACTCTGCCCTGCCCCCACCCCTCTGCCAGCTTGGATCAGCGCTCGCCATCCATTAACGTGTTATAAATGTTTCGCATCTGCTCCTACAATGAAGTTCCTGCTGTTGGCACCATCCGAGCTTTCCTGCTATTATAAACAAAGCCTGGAAGGATGTCTTGGCACAGATAGCAGCTAGAGCATGATGGGTTCCTGGGTCCCTCTTGGCAGGTTTTGTTTCTCATGCCAGTGGCTTTCCTGTACCAGAAGCTGCCCAGACAGATGGACGGAAGTGCTGGACTCCAAAGAAAGGGGGTGATGATAGATAGATGTCCTTCAGGGATAGCTGCACAGTAGTTGTGTCCTTTACTAGATAGCTTATCCTGTGCCCTTCCTGGAAATGAGCTGGAGGACGTACTGAACATGAGTGATGACTGCTCCTACTCCACCCCTAGTTTTGAAATGATAAGAGATGCTTGAAGGGACAGTATTCTGCACAATACACCCCAAGACCAATTCTTAGCACAAAGGAGATTTATTTTTCCCAGGGGGACAAAGGGTAGGGGATAAGAGACAGAAACAGGAGATAGGGGATGAGGGAAGAAGGGAACAAGGGCAAGGGGGCAGGAATATTTGTCCTGGAGGAACAAATGAATGCCTCTGGATAGAAAGGAGACAGACATGGCCTATAGGCAAATGGCAGTTTATAAAGGTAAAAGGGGAAACCCCATGTTAGGATGAGGTAATTAATTTTAATTGAGGATGTTAATTAGGGCAGCTAGAAGAGGCTTTTGATTGCTGGACTTTGATAGCTGAATCTTGGTGGTCAGCCTCCGGAGGAGCGAGTGGCCAAATAAGGGAATAGACCTTGGTGGCTAGCTTTAGGAATGTAATCGAAAGATTTTTAGTAAGGAAGAGGGAATGGGGGAAGGGCAAGGTCTGCCAGAGCCATGGTTGCTGTGTTCTGACTGGCTAGAGCCTCTTCAGTGGTTGAAAAGGGGAATGAGACAAAAATGAGCTGGGAGGTGAGGGAGGGCATGTGAGAGAGAGGGATGCTGCCTGGAGTGGAGGGTGATCTTCAGATTGCTCACAGCCCCATATGTGCTTGGCTGAGTAGAAAAAATGTGGATATCTTTATAAACCCTGACAGCAAATTTTCCTTATTCATAAAGGCTTAAAAAAAAAAACAAAACGTTAGCCAGCTTCATTTTAAAGAAAATTTATTCCCAAGGCATTTTAATTGAGTTTTTATGGTAATTCTGTGTATTGCCTATTGAATCAACATATCAAATAAACTGTGCTTCTGTTTATCCTTTTATTCAGTGAGTCTCTACTCTGTCTTCAAGATAATCAAGTGAGTCAACCCAGAGTTTCATGAGTTGTGTGCATGATAAGGCAAGGCCCTTCTTGGTGTTTTACAACTAATTGAAAGCAGCATTTTTACCTGGTTTCCTTTAATATTTATTTATTTATTTGTGTGTAGTATGTGTGCATTCACATATATACATGGGGAAGTCAGAGTGCAATAGAGGGGATAGTGTGTCTTATGTGTGCATGTGTGTATACACATATGGAAGTCAGAGGACAACTGAGGGGATTAGTTCTCAGTCTACTATGTGGGTCCCAGGGATACAACTCGGATCCTAAGTCTTGTGGCAAGAACCTTTACCCACTGAACCATGTCCCTGGCCCCAAATATATGGATTTTTTTGATGAAGGATTCTATTTTAAAATTTTTATTTCATTTTTATCATGTATATATGTATAGAGCTGGGTATTAACATGTGAATGACAGTGCCTAGGTGGTCTAACAGAGGTAATCAGATCCCGTAGAGCTAGAGTTACATGTGCCTGTGAACTGCCTGATGTGGGCACTGGGAACTGAACTCGAGTTCTTTGCAAGAGCATTGTGTGTTCTTAAGCTGTCTCCCTAGCCCCTAGATGAAGGGTCTTTTTCATATGCTCACAAGATGTAAATTGTGTGTAAGTGCATATGTTTGTGCATGTATATGTGTGCATGTCAACACCTCCTTGAACTTAATGCCCACTCTTAAGTCCTAACTCTTATCTATGAGTAGATACAGACTTTCCTGGGCTGTGGAACATACCCAGGAGGTAGGTTCCCTTAGTGGCAGTGGTAATTGGAGACAGTCCACAGTTCAGGTGATCCAGATTCATTGTCCAGCAGTTCAGTTTGAAATGATCAAGGAGACACAAAGCTGGGTCTGAGAGGCAGGAGGTAGCTGGTGGGTAAAGAGACTTAGAGAGGTCTGCAGAGGTTCCAGAGAGTTCAGGCACACAAGGATGAACCTTCCATCGAGAGAAGGAGTTGACAGGCTACTGTGAGGGGAAAGCGTGGGGCCTGCATCTTCAGCACCATCCCGAGTGTTTCTTTCCTGAGGATCCTTTGTGAATTACTCCAAGAATCAAATTTTAATGATGAAGAACTGGGTTCTCATGAATTATTCTTAAGCCAGATTTCCCTTGTTCTGTAGAGGTGTGCTTAAATTTCTAAAGATGGCTTTACATTTCTCTGATTAACTCTTTTCTTGCTTCCCACTTTCTAAAGTCCCTTTGAACCTAAGTTAGGGGAAAAAACAAAATAACTGTGACTTTGTGGAAGTCTCAAGTCCTGACCCTCATCTGGAAGATCAGACTAGCATTGCCCCTTTTCTAACCCTGTCTCATTGGGGACTTGGAGGGTGATCTGAAATCCTGAATTCAGAGCCTGACATGGTGCCTCTCACTCTCGGTGCCCAAACAGGTCAGTGACGTTTCTCTCCTCATCACGTTTGCTGTCTTTCCCTCTACAATGAGACAGGCTGCCTCCTCTGTTGTCATCCTGCCGAGGTTGTTTGTTCAGCCCACTCTGGCCCAAGAGTCCTTCTGTAGTCGAGGCCTGTTACAAACCTGTAACATCCCCTTGCTTTCCACCTCCCCAATATGCTGCCATTATAGTCATGAGCTATCACCAGCAAAACTATAAATTCTTACTGAATTTGATGGAGAGAGAGAGGGAGGGAGGGAGGGAAGAAGGAAAAAGAGAAAAAGAGAGAGGGGGGAGACACTAATCTACGGGGGAAACTGTGAGGTCAAATACTTTGAAGAGCCTCATTATCCAAAATGAGTGAAACCAAGAGGTGTGAGATATGTGAGCTGCCCTAACTCCAAATGTGTGATCTGCCTGGAACAGCCATGGCAGAAAAGATGCTGCGTATCCCAGTACCTGATACAGGACATGGAGGGTTCCAACTATGTCATCAAGGACAGAGATTTTCACCTCTCTTTATTTTGTTATGGTAGCTTTAGAACAGTGCTGATTATTAAAGAATTCGATTGTTTTGTAGTTTACATTTCAGTTTTGAATTAAGAAGTACGTTTCAAAGCCTGTGTTGCTGAATTTCATTTCAGTACACCTGCATGATTAGAAGCTTTTAAAAATACACATAAATATATTTGGGGAACATACTGTGAGATTTAACATAATTCTTTTGAATTGTGAGATTGAGGACTTTTGTTCTTTTTTGTTCTTACTCATTTCTCTATTTTTTTTTTAAAAAATAAGAAACCTGAGTTGTCTTGATAAAGAGAAAATTCTTCTAGTTTTTGATCTGACCTTTTGAATTTGTTTTTAATAACGTTCTTATTTATTCTTAGAACATTTCACAGTTTTGTACAATGAATTTTGATCACATTCATTTCCCACTAACTCCCTCCAACTCCTTGTGGTGTCCCTACCTCATCTCCATCCCAACTTCATGTCCTTCCTTTCTATTATTAGTAACCCCAAGTCCAATTAGTAATGTCCAGTGGGCATGGACAACTTACCAGCTCCCACATTCCCAAAGGAGAGTGGCTCTCCCTCCCTCAGCAGCCATCAGTTGATTCTTTGCCGAGGGTAGAATCTTCCCAATCTGTTCTGAATTTTGACTGGCATGATTGTGTGGAGAGATTCCCAACTGCTGTGAGCCTATGTGCAATGGCCATGCCATGTCTAAAAGCCAGTATTTCACAGCTCTCCTCTCCCTCTCAGCTCCGACTTCCTTTCCATTCACTCTTAGGTGATGTTCTCTGAGCCTTGGCCGAGCTGAAGTTGATACGGATGACCCACCCACAGCTGAACACTTGCAGTTATTTATATTTAGTACTTTGACCAACTCTGAGTCTCGGAACTAATCATTACCTTGTATGTAAAGAAGCTTCTCTGATCAATTTGGGGACAGAACAGATGTATGAGTATAAACTTAAATATTTAGAAGACATTTTGACAGCATGAACACTTAGGGAAAAAGAAAAACCACTAGCAAGCTATCTCCTAGGGCCTTTGATCTCCCTTGTCATGGGTTTCTGGCCAATTTAAGGTATCAGACATCTCTCCTTTGGAACAGACTTCATGTCCAATCAGAAAGCAGTTGGTTATCCCACAATTGTCCTACCATTATTGCCCCAGTGGACACAACTTGCCAGGCAGGTCAGTATTATAGTATTCAAGGTCCATTGCTGAGTAAGATGATGTCTTTTCTCTTGGCACCTTCTGGCAAGGAGAGAGTTTCCCGGTCAGCTCAAGATTGTTTTCTCTATGTCTTGCATCCCAGTGAGTGGCGTCTTCAACAAAAAGGGCTTACGTTGTAGTTATGGTAGGTAACCAAGAGCAACAGCAATAGCTTGTGTTGTTTGGGTACCTCTGGAGCCTCCCTAACCAATAACATGTAGAGAGGTATCCTGTCCCTGGCTGGGAGATTTTCAGTTAATAACCCCTGTCTTCTGAGATCAGCATGGTCCACCCATGTAGGGTACTTTTGTTCAAACTACTTTAAAATATGTATTTTAAAATGAACATATAAACTAATTTCCATATAGTTTCTTTTTGTATCTTTAGCTTTGGATGACCCACCCTATACTCTTTCTTCTCCGCTATCCCCATATCTACACTTAAATCTTCACCCCCAAGAGCGCCTTCCTTCCTTCCACATCACCTGTAGCCCCTCTACCAATTACATTGTTTCCCCAGGTTCAAGGTGCATCGATTTCCATATGGCTTCATTTTAAAAAAGTTTTTGAGCCCTGCCCTGTTCCCACTCAACCAGGAACATCAGGCTTTACCCAGCCTCTGGGAGGTTGTGAAGTTCCTTCGAGTTTGAGAATTACTGATTTGGAAAAGTGGTTCTCAGTGTCTTTGGGGCATCGTAATCATGTGTGAGTTTTAAGAATCTAATTGCTTAGCTCCCAGTTAGTGTCTCACTAATTTGGGATATAGACGGCACATTGGGATTTTTAATAGCTCCCTAGTGAATTTCCAGCTATATTCCAGCCTGACAGAGCTTGATGAAATATCATGCACTTAGTACTCCTGAGTGGGGAGGTGAGGTGTGAGAGGCATATTGTTTCCAGCTCCTACATGACCCTCCTTCCCCCTGGAGAACATGCCCTTCCACTGCCTGATTAAACAGTGTCTGTGAATGGGGCATTTCCTATGCTAAATGAATATTCACTCAATGTGATTTGTTTTGAAGGTTGCTTATAATGCTATATTTTGTTGAACAAATGTAGACACTCATATAGCCCAAATATTAACTCCTAAATCCTCCAAGGTTTTTCCCATGATATGACATCTGGCAGGCATTATTGTAATCATCTCTTTATTATCCGCACTAATGAAGTACTAGCATGGCATTGGTAATTGAAAAACACTGATCATTTAAAAATCATTCAGGCTATTACCAGCTCTGCTTCCCCAACCAGGAAGCACTGAAGAGTAGGAAATATTGACCGATTACCATTTCCCATCAAGGTGCTAATGCATACTATTTCTCTTAGAAAACGAATAAATAAGAGCCTTCTAAATGCTAATTCCCCTTTCTGAACAAATGCATTTTTAAATGAACAGCTTAAACATACAACAGGTGAACAGCATATGTGCTACTGTTGAACCAGTGAGTTAAATGTGGTGTGGTGTATGTTGTATGTGATTCAGGATATTGGGAGGCCCACTTCTTTATCTTACGCCTGTGTAACTGGAGATGAGCCATTGTACTCTCTGCTAGGTCTCAAAGTGAGGTCTCCCAGCCAGCAGCAGGTATATCACTTGAGAATTTGTTAGAAATGCAAGTTCTTGACTCAGACGCTGCTAACAAATTGGACTCTGACAATGAGTCCAGCAGTCGTTGCTATCGTAAGCCCCATGGGGGATCCCAAGGCCTGCTAGAGTTTGACCACTACTGTCTTCTACTCCAGGGTGTTCAGTGTAAGGGGCTGGCCTGGGTTGTAGATACACAGTCCAATGCTCTGTCTAGTAACTGGGGTGTATGGACCCAAAGTAGATCTAGAGATCTTCTGGAGCTTGTAACCCCTAGGATGTATTGATGTAGTTCAGCTGGAAATTTTACAGGTGGGCGAGAAGATACTCAGATGCCACAGGCCCAGGTACCAAAGTGTATGTACTGAAGGTACTCATGCTAAAGCAACTTGCTCTGTTTCCAGCTGGTGAGTACATTGTTTTCAAAGTGCAGACTCTGGTGCTTTGGCAAAGGAAGCAGTCATTCTGTTCTCCATCCCCTGGGACTTGAGAGCTGTCTGTTGTGATTCACAGAGCACCACTTCCTCAGGAGCTAACAAATGGCATTTCAGAAGAATGTACAGAGGTGCACAGGCTTCGCAGGAAAACAAGGGGAAATTTCAGGCTATTCATCAAAGCCTTATACCTCCCTTTTCAAGACAGGTGGGAAAAATAACATGGAAAAGAAAAAAGAAATCTATACAGAGTATCACATCAATGAGGAAGGAGTGGTCCAGCTCTTGGCTTTGCTGAGATCTCAGCATAGTGTGTGTGTGTGTGTGTGTGTGTGTGTGTGTGTGTGTGTGTGTGTAGAAAACTTTCAAATATTTACACATATACTTATACATATTTAGGCCTGTAGTTCCATTACTTTTCTTGTTATCACAAATCCATGGATGCAAAATGATTTCACTCACTATTAAACAACAGAAACTAAAATACTACTTCAGGAGACTGGGAATATTATACCTGAAATCAGACAGAGAGAACAGTTCACCCTACAAAACAGAATATTTTCTACCTAAAGTGCACTGATGTTTCTTTTATTTTCTTTCTGTTTTTTTTAAGACAGGGTTTCTCTGTGTAGCCCTAGCTGTCCTGGTACTCACTCTGTAGACCAGGCTGGGCTTGAATTCACCGAGATCTGCCTGCCTCTGCTTCCCGAGTGCTGGGATTAAAGACGTGTACCAACACCACTGCATGGGTGGATCTTTCTGTTTCTCTCTCTCTCTCTCTCTCTCTCTCTCTCTCTCTCTCTCTCTCTCTCTCTTTCTTTCTTTCTTTTTTTCTCTTTCTCTCTCTCTTTGCAGTGATGTTAATAATTAGAACAAATCATTGAATAATCAAAAGCAATTTTCTAATTGGCTTCTGTGTAGCAAGAGCCTATTTGTTTGAGACCAATAGGACACTGAGAGTCTTGTCTGTAATGGGATCTGGGAAGGATGGAGACATTATAACTAAATAGGATGCACCACAGGCCCATTCTGCCTGAGAATAATGTGGCTTCAGAAGAGCTGACAGTTAGGGACTGGGTATCTCTGTGAAATTTGCAGCAATGTCAGATTGGTCAGCATCTTGACAACACAAGATTCGGCCTCAAGCCTGCACCCTGGGTTTGCCCTCTGCCTCTGATAGACACTGGCTCTGAAACTGATGAGCTATTCTAACTGTCAGTGCCTCTGTTTCCTTTCCGTCAAAAGAAGATTTAACCTCTTAGACCTGGTGAAGGTTTGATGAGGACTAAGACGTAGCATTTAAAGGACATTTTGCACAAAATGTGCAGCATGATAAGTGATTTTATTATATACCAACTGACTACATGGTACTTTAAAGGAAGTCTAAACATCAATTACATTCAGCCTTCCGCATCCATGGGTTCCTCACCCACAGATTCAACCAACCATTTATTGAAAATACTTGAAAGAAGTTTTTTCTGTACTGAAAAAAAAGTTTATCATTATTTTTTTGCTTATCATTATTCCTTAACAATACATTATAAAATCACTTCATAGCATTAGCATTATATTAGATAATACAAGTAGTCCAGAGGTGATTGAATTTAGAGAATTTGCTTAGGTTTATACAGCTCTATGCTATTTTAGAAGAGGGACATAAGTATTCTGAGATATTGTTGCCCAGAGGGGTTCTGTAACCAGTCTCTTATGGACACAGGGGACAATTGCTCTTTTCTTCCTGCTTCTCTTTCTCCCTCCTTCCTCCCTCCATCCCTCCACCCCTCTCTCCCTCCCTCCTTCCATCCTTCTCTTTCACCATAAGGACTCTCTGAATACCAGAGAGTATTCTATTTAATAGGCACATTATATGACCGAGAAAGAATGTGATCAGTGGGAGAAAGCTTCAAGGGGCCTAGTTGGCAATACTTTTAATGGGTTGTTAGAATTAGATTCAGAATTCAGAGATGCTATCTTTTTTTTTTTTCACTTGAATACATTACCCTTATTACAAGGGATTGAACCCAGGGCCCCATGTGTGCTAGGCAAGCATTCTACCACCCAGGTACATCCTTAGTCCTCCATAGGTTTTTCTCTTTGAGACAGGTCCTTACTAAGTTGTTCAAGATGGCTTTGAATTCCCTCCATAGCCCAGACAAACCTTAATCTTGGGATCCTCCTGCCTCAGCCACCTGAGTAGCTAGGATTACATGACCAGGCACAGCTTGATTTCTTTTGTGTTTATTGTTGGAGTAGATGAATAGGCTAATACTCGAAATTCTGAAATGAATATTGTGTTTTGTTGTCTTTTGTATCTGTCTGCCTTGTTGGCTAGTCCATGCTACATAGTAGCTAATCGTGGATTCTGTGAAATAAGCCCCTTTTAGTCCAAATGCTAGCAGCACCAAAGTAAGTGAGTCCAGCTTCTAGATTGGGAAGGGAAAAATGTAGGAATAGTAGGTGGTGGAGGTATGGTGTCCAAAGAAGATGTTACCAAGTCTTGGCCAAAGCTGTACTCTGAAATCCTGCACAGGCTTCTGGAGGCATCTAGCCACAGTTTCCCATGAGTCCCACACAGGTAGCAGTGGCATCTGCTTGATGGGATGTGGTGAAATTTAGTGCACACAGAGTTCAAGATAGCGATAGCACCTTAACCTACTCAGTAAGTAGCAGTCCTTGTGATGCCACCCAGCCCAGGAAAATTGGGTGCATCAGAGTATTAGTTTGTCTACACGGGACACATTCTACTATTATTTTATGTAACTTTTTTGATTCCCTGTGGATTTCACATCATGCATCCTGATTCCACTCTTCTCCCTGTCTCTTTACATCTGCCCTCTGCCTTTGCAATCTCCCACTCAAAATAAAAATAAAATAAAATAAAATCTGAAAAGAAAAAGAAAAATCTAATCATGGAAGCTGTAGTGTGACAGTGAGTCACACAGTATATCTTTTAGTCCATACATCTTACTTGCAAGTGTTCATTGCAATGAGTCATTGGTCTGGTTTGAGGCCTCTGGTTTCTGCTACACAGTATTGATACTGGGCACTCACTGGGACTCTTCTTGGATATCTTGTTGTTGTCCCCTGTCATGTAGATCCTGGAACTTTGGGTCTGCAGGACTGGTCCCTTCATGTACTTCAGCAGATCTTAGATGGGGTAGATGTTGGGATGAGCCAACTCATAGCCCTGGTTCTGGGCTTGGGCAGTTGCTGGGTTGGTAAGCCTGCCAGCTCTCTCTCATCCTCAATACCAGGGTGAGCTCTCCAGCACCACCCGGGCTTGGCCAGTTCTCCTGTTCTCACACCCCTGGGACTGACTCACCCACACCCACACTACCAGAGCCAGCTCCACTGTGTTGCCGAGGGGAGGTGCAGGGGGCATTGCTGAGTGCTGCATCTGGTGAGAGGTAGGGTCAGCTCTCTTGCTCTAGTGGCCTCAGGGACAGCTTCCTTACCTGTCACAGGCAGTGAGAGATGGGGCAGGGGTCTTCTCCCCCTCACCCACACCACCATATGGCCGATGAGGGGGAGGACCAGATCTCTCACCTCACATTCTTAGGGACAGCTCACCCATGCCCCTGTCAATGAGGTCAGCTCTACTGTGCTGCCCAGGCAAAGGGCAGGGCCTGCTCTCCCTCGTGCTGCAGCTGGTGAGGGGCAGGATCAGCTCTCTAGCCTGCCACAGGTGGCACAGGGAGAGGGGGAGAGGGCATCACTCCTTTGCCCTCACCATCACATGGCAACAAGGGGTGCAGGGTGAGCTCTTCCACTTTCGTGACCGCAGGGAATGTTCACCCACAACCATGCCAGCAGGACCAGCACGACTGTGCTGCTGAGGCAAGGTGCAGGGCCTGCTTTCCCTAGTCCTGCAGCTGGTAACGGTCGGGGCCAGCTCTCCTGCCTGCAGCAGCTGGCAAGGGGTGAGGTGGGAGAGGTCGTTTGCATCACCATATGACAGACAAGAAGGGCAGGACCAGTTCTCCCGCTCTTACACCCTCAGGGTCAGCTTGCCTGTGTCCCCTCAAGCAGGATAATAGGGTCAGCTCTGTTATGCTGCCCAGGCAAGGTGCAGGACCTGCTCTCTCACGTGCTGCAGCTGATGAGGGGCAGAGCCAGTTTTCCCTAGTGTCGCAGCCAGTGAAGGGCAGGGCCAACTCTGTGCACACTCTCCTCTCAGCCTTTGGTGGTAACAGGAGCTCTGGGCATCAGCTCTGACCACAGCTGCAGCGGGGCCCAGGCCCATACATCACTGTGACCCCGGGTAGCAAGTAGGCCACCCACTTCGGCCCACTCCTCACTGCCTTCACCTCTTGGGAGCTGCCTCTTTCCACAGGACACAAACTGTTCTCTCTCTCTCTCTCTCTCTCTCTCTCTCTCTCTCTCTCTCTCTCTCTCTCTCTCTCTCTCTCTCTCCACCCTATATTTGCTCACCATCATAGAGACAAACTGCCTGGTGCCACAAGGCACCAGGTGGGCCCATGCTGTCTCCTCTTGGCCCTAGGCAGAGAGCTCAGGGCAGGCGTGCGGATCTTTGTCTCCTACTCAGTCTCCACATTCTACTATTTTTTGCTAAATAACTAAAATCATTGAAATCTCTATTAGGTTATTTCCTGTACTTTGATTTTTTTTTTCAATTGGATATGAGTTGGACCCTCTCACTCCAATAAATATCAAATTAAGACAGAGCTGGCTTTGGAAAGCTAGCTCAGTGATTAATAATTTGTACTTCTCTTTCTGCAGCCAGAATTCAGTTCCCTACACCATATAAGGCGGCTCATAACCAGCTGCAACACCAGCTCTAGGAGTTCCAATGCCTTCTTCTGTCCTCTGACGGCACCTGCACTCACAGGTGCACAAACCCACACACGGATATAGACAAAGACATATAATTTAAATAAAACAAGACTGAGCTGCACTGTATTTGATGTGCCAAATGATTTTTTGTTACATTAATTTCATGAGCTAGGTACATCTTTCTCATCAGTAGTTAATCCACGGTATTTTAAAAGCTTTCCAATGTTTTATCAAATGAATCAGGATGGAATGTCATAATAACATCTAAACTATTGTGTTAATGCAGTCCACTGAATGCACATGACGAACCAGCTGCTTTGAAATAGGAGTTCTGGGCTACAGACAGAACCATTCTTCCAGAATTTTAGATCATCTTCACCAGTTCTTAAATAAAACTTTAGGTCATCCTGAGAAAGACAAGTGACATGAACTCTTATTCAAATGAACACATTATTCAAATGTGAAAAATTGTGGGTGGTTTGAACCTTGAAGCAGTGAGTAAAAAAGGCTTTCTTCTACTAAAGTCAGAAAGAATCACTATTAGCCAGAATTTCCCTAACAAAACAAAGAATTAAGCTGTTTATTAGAAAGTACTCAGAGGTAAAATGAAATTAATTGCTTCATGCAAATTATATAGATTTTTAAAGGAGGTCTAGATTGACAGGAAGACAAAAATGCCACCATATTTGATTATTTGGATTATGACTTTTAATTTTTCTTTTCTTTTTAATTTTTTTCTTTTATAAAAAATAGATTCTTTTCTTATACAACACATCCTGCTTATAGTTTCTCCTCCCTTGACTCCTCCCAGTTCCTCCCACTTCCCCTCCCCTCTAGACCCACCCCCTTTCTGTCTCTCATTAGAAAAGAACAGATTTCTAAGAGAAAACAACCAGACATAACTAAACAAAATATAACAAGATAAAGCAAAACTATCATATTGAAACTGGACATGGCAACCCAACAGGAGGAAAAGAGTCCCAAGAACAGGCTCAAGAGTCAGAGACCCACTTGTTCTCACAGTCAAGAGGCCCACGAAAATACTAAGCTAATAGCTGTAATATACATGCCGAGGACCTGGTGCAGACACGTGCAGGCCCTGTGCTTGCTGCTTTGGTCTCTGTGAGCTCATATGCGCCTTGCTCTGTTGATCCAGAGGGCCGTGTTCTTCTGGTGTCCTCCATCCCCTCTGACTCTTACACTCTTTCCACCTCCTCTTCTGCAGGATTCCCTGACCCATGAGGGATTTGATGGAGACATTCAATTTAGAATCTCTCTCTCTCTCTCTCTCTCTCTCTCTCTCTCTCTCTCTCTCTCTCTCTCTCTCTCGTCTGGCTATGGCTATGGGTCTCTGTATCTGTTCTCATCTGCTGCCGAAGGAAGCCTTTCTGATGATGACTGGATAAGGCACTGATCTGTGAGTCTAGCAGAATATCATTAGGAATTATTTTATTGATTTTTATTTTATTTTTAGATGATAGTGTTTGGATTTACTCTGGGTTTCTGGACTATCTAATCTCAGGTGCTTGGTTACCCAAGCAGTTGTGGGTGTAGGTTCCTTCTCGTGGCATGGACGTTAGGTCAAATCAGACATTGGTTGTCTACTCCCAGAAGTTCTGTGCAAGTTTTCTACATTAGCAGATAGCATTGTGTGATTTTTATCACATACAACATGGGGTTCTGAAGTAGTTAGACATTGTGGAATGTTAACTCTAGTGACTTAACAAATCCATTATCTCATATAGCTGTAATTTACATGGTGGAGCAAGATAACCATTTTCATGATTCTTATTTAACATAGTACTTGAAGTACCAACTGGAACAGTTAGGCAAGAGAAAGAAAGTCATTTACACTGGGAAAGAAGAAGTCAAATTGTCCGTGTTTGGAGACGGCACCATCCACCATCTGTGGGAGAGAATGATGGTGACAAGACACCCATGGCCACCAAACCTGCTAAGACTAAGTGAATTCTGCCAAGTTCAAGGTTATAAAGCCAGTATACAAAATCAGTATTTCTGTACAGCAGGAACAGATTATCTCTGGCAGTCTTTTCTTTTTTAAGAAAAAAACCACAGTTTCCTTGAATTTATTCGCCATTTAGATCAATGTAGTTTGGGCTGGCTTTGGTGACTGATGGAGGAGAGCAGATAATTCAGGTTTCAACCTCTCATAGGCATATTTGTATTAAGCCATCCCCATGCTGTGCGTGGTAACTGACATGCTAGATACCCTTCTTGAGGGCAAGCAGATGTCAGAGCCCTGTGCACATCTATACTCTTCCCACTGCCTATACTTAGAGACCTAGCTAAACCTGGACAGTTCACAAACCTGCTGAGAGGCATGATTATATCTGGCCTCATATACGAGTGTGACAAAGTTAAGACATGGGTGGGTTGTGGCTTCCTGTGGTCAGCTTCTGTCATAAGTCACAGAACTGTGGCTTCTCTCCACAGCTCCTCTGTTGAGTGCCATTGGCTTCACTTCAGGATAACCACCATAAATATAACTCACTCATTAATTTCTTTTTTCTTAATATGTTACTTGTCTAATCTTATATTTGATCTCTAACTGGGCCTCCTAACACCATGCATAAAAGCTGTTTATTATTTTTTTCTGAACCTGAAGAGCTGGGAGAATTCCCCTCCATGTTTATTGGCAGAGACAAGCAATGGCATCACTTTGGATTGTTTGGCATTCACCTCGTGCTGCTTTAGTCCTGAGGAGGATCTCAGTTCTCTTGTGGTTGGTGACATCTGCTGAAGAATTAACAGTGAAAACATTCTGTTCTCCTCACAGAACCATGTCAATCCTGCCATGGACTTCACACAGACTCCTCCTGGGATGCTGGCTCTGGACAACATGCTGTATTTCGCTAAGCACCATCAGGATGCATACATCCGGGTAAGTGTGCCGGTTCTTCTTCTCAGATATTGCCAGTGTCCTATGGTTTTCAAACCTACGCACAGAAGGAGATTGTTATTAGATGAGTCACCCAGTGGATTTTCTTTTACCACTGGTAAACTAAAGAAATGAAATTTGTAGCACGAATCTTAAAAGGTCTTATTAATAAAAACAAGCCCAGAGCCAGGTATTGGGGTGAACACTGAAAGATCAGAGAAACAGAACAAGCCACAGCCACCTCACCTTGCCAATTCCTCAGCTGATCCTGTTTCCTCAGACTGGAAGCCTCTAAGTCCTCATCCAAATGGATCTCAGCTGAACTGCTGCTCAGAAGCCTAAAAGCTTAACCAGGCTCTAGTTCCTGGTCCTCATGTCTTATATACCTTTCTGTTTCCTGCCATTACTCCCTGGGATTAAAGGCATGTGTCATCATGCCTGGCTATTTCCAGTGGGACATTGAACTCACAGAGACTCAGACAGATATCTACCTTCGGAATGTTAGGATTAAAGGTGTGTGCCAACATTTTCTGGCCTCTATGTCTGTCTAGTGGCTGTTCTGTTCTCTGACCTCAGATAAGTTTATTAAGGTGCACAATATATTGGGGGACACAATATCACCACAGAAATTGATCAAGGGGTGAAAATAAGGATGCTTAACTTTTACATTTTTTTCCATTTATTTAAACATAAAGTTGGTACTGGGAAATGATTCTATAGTTTAATATTGAAGTGTGTTAAAAACTATTAAGTAACAAAGGGAACAGAAATGAACTGCATATCCAAATCTTGCAAAACCTCAAATTTGGTGGAGAGTCCCTTTAGACTTATTCCTGTGGTTGGAAAGAGGCCCAGGATCCTTACTGCTACATTGCTTCATTTCAGTCAATGGTAAGAGATACAATTAAAAACAAAACAAAACAAAAAGCACAAATAAAGAGTAAATGGGAGAGTTGTGGAGAGGAATCTTCCCACATTTTATAACATACTGGGCACACTCTGGGCACTACATTAGGTTGTTGATGGGAGGCAGAAGGAGGTGGAGAGCTCTGTGCTTCTGTGAAAGAGCAGATGCCACCTGGTGCCTGGGCAGTGCCCTGCAGAGAAGAGAGGGGGTGACAGTACCATAAAAGCTTGTGCATTGGGTTGTACATCAGAAGCCCTGGATTTGTGATGACACTGTGTCCCTGTCTTCATGGAGGAGAGCTCAGATGTAATTGGGATGGAATAGGTGCAAGATTGAAATCACGGAGGGATGTGAATGAAAAGGGAGTTGGCGTGTAGTTACAATGATGACTAGCCTGGAGGTTAGAAACATTTGAAGGACAAATTGCTCGAAGTAAGAAGAGTCGGGCTGTGCTGAAAATTGAGCATGTCCTCCTGGTACTGAAACATTCTATGCAGGACTTTCAGTGGCATTGGTTTCCTGGAGATGTGACTGGCACTGTTAATAGTTAGTGATTTCAGTGTGGATGATTTCATTGTGTCTGGGCTAAAGTTTTTTCTGTTAAACAAGGGAGACATGGGGGCTGTCAGCCATGATGGCACTTCCTGAGCAGGTCTTTGGAAATGAGTGTTGTTATGGCCACAGGAAAATACTGGGTATATCTGGGTAGTTGGCAGTGAGAAATTGTACTACCCAGCAGTGACTCCTTGAATGAAGTCATGTTAGACTCCATATTCTCTGTAGGCCCTATATTTTAAATGGATGTAGTTTGAGAAGCTTTGACCTATTTTGAATTGGTATTTGGAATTTGAGTATATGAAGGACTTCATGGTTATTTCTCTGAAAGGTTTGCAGTCTGGTACATGGACAGAAGTTGTGTCTTCCCTAAGGTAATAGTTTTTCCATAAAATTTTGATCTGAGGCCCAGCATGGTACCCACAAGCCTTCAATCCCAGTATTTGGGAGGTATAATCAGGCTGATCTCTGTGAGTGTGAGGCCAACCTGGTCTACATAGTGAGTTCCAAACCATCCAAGGCTACATAGTGAGAGCCTGTCTCAAAATAAATAGACAGACGAACAAAGAAAATGCCCTACTATCACACACACACACACACACACACACACACACACACACACCAAAAAAAAAAAAACCTCCCTTAATTTCAGCTACATATATACATATCCACTGCAAAGGCATTTTCTGTGGATGCAATCTGTTTTCATCACAGGAAAATTAGTATTTAGAGAGATCACACAATATCCAGCCTCGGAGGATTGAGTATGAACAGTAGAAGCCAAGTAGAAATTGAATTTCACATCAACTGATTGATGGTTGCAGATAAATGCCTCTAAGATTAGAGCTCGCTGATGCCAAATGTATTGTTAATTGCATAAGAAGCATATGTCTTATGAAAAGTAATTTGATGTTTTAAGCTTGATTTCTCAATGCATTTTCTAGACTGTGATAAGTGAAATCAATACCATGGCAACCTGAAAGAACTTTGTATCTAACAGAGATTTGAGAGACACTTAGGGGCAAAGAAAGGCGGGTCTTTTTTGTTCTCCTGCACTTTTCTTTACGGGTTGAAATATGTGCACTTCATATACTGTTAAATTTTCTCGTGAGAGTCCCTTCCATGATGTTTTCTAGGACCCATGCGAATTTGGCACATTGACTGCTAGATGGAAGGCCAAAGCTATGTCTATAAATGCCACTTACATGTGCAAAGTCTGAGGTTTTCTGCAAGCAGGGTCTTGGTGACTGAAGATCGACATTGTGGTGGTCAAGTACAAGTGCTCTGCAGCCCAGAGTGACCCCAGTCAGATGGCTTCATTTGATCTATGACCTGGGAGGTCCCTTCCAAAACATTAAGAGGAATTTATTTTTTAAATAGTATTTTATTAATTCCTTCAAGATTTCATAGAGTGTATTTGGATCATATTCACCTGCCCTAACTCCTCCTAGATCCGCATCCCTACCACACACAACCTCTCATTCTCTCTGCATCTCCTCATCCAGTTCGGTTTGTGCTGGCCAAGTCCTCATGAGAGTAAGGTCTGCCTGGGAGTTTGACTAATATATCAGGGGTCACACCATTAGAGAAAGTTGACTCTGCCTTTCCCACCAGCTATCAAGTGCCAGTAGCACCTCAGCTAAGGGAAGGATTTCTTCCGTTTTGAGCTGGCCCAGGTCTTATGCATACAGTCACAGTCTCTGTGAGTTCATGGTGCATCTGTCTTGCTGTGTTCAGAAAACATCGTTTCCCTTAAGTCATCTACCACCTCTGGAATTTTTTTTTCAAGTTTATATTTTGATAAAAATCCACTCTTTTTTTCTTAACAAAGTAAAACTCCAGTATGTATTCAGCTATTCGTTTATTATGTGTGTTATTTGATAGATTCATCTTCTGTACTTGGATAGAGACTTGCCGTTCATGTTCTTTGCCACTCAAATTTATGGTCGGGATTTGTTTAAAAAGAGAAGCTATGTGCTGGGTGTGGTGGCACACACCTTTAATCCCAGCACTCAGGAGGCAGAGGCAGGTGGGTCTCTGTGAGTTTGAGGTCAGCCTGGTCTACAAAGCAAGTTCCAGGACAGTGAAGGCTGTAGAGAAACCCTGTCTTAGAGAGAGAGAGAGAGAGAGAGAGGGAGAGAGAGAGAGAGAGAGAGAGAGAGAGAGAGAGAGAGAGAGAGAGAGAGAGAGAGAGAGAAGAGAGAGGAGTGCCCCATCACACACTAATATTCCCTTTGTTTGTGGCATTCCTCTACCTTTATGCTTCCTTGATTATTTTGCTTTTAGGTGTTATCTTGCCCTCTGCTCTATGCCCCTGCCTTTGTCTTAGCAACCTCGGGCATCTGCCTTTGTGTGTCCGTCACTTTGAAGACCTTCCTCACCTTTGCCCTTCTGTTGACACTTGGCGTTATTTTTTGCTCTGAAGCCATTTGGTCCTGCCTCTCAGGGTTGTTGTTTAGCTTTTCTGGAGATTTCTTTTCCTCTATATGCCTGTGAAATGTACATGACACAGGGCTCTAACTGTGAACTTTTGCAGGCTTCATGAGTTTTCTGAATAACGACAGATCCCTACAATGAGCTAAGTGTTGGCCAGTCCTCAGGGAACAGGTTGCTAGTGAGTTCTGACACTTAGGAATTTCCTGTCTGGATCAACAAGAGAGGAGCACATGGTGTGGGGATGAAGAGACCAAGTCAGGCAGTTTTTATGTCACTTGAAATATACTTTGGTATGATAGATAGTGGGTACTGGACAGTGGTCAGTCTCCAATACAGATATGAGGCAAGTTTCTTGAAGGAAGTGTTATATCTTAGTATTCTTTTGCTGTGAAGAGATACCATGACCAAGGCAACTTTTATAAGCATTTAATTGGGAGCTTGCTTACACTTTCAGAGGGTTCGTCCATGATCAGCATGATGGGAAGCAGACAGACATGGTGCAGGAGCAGTAACTGAGAGCTTTACATCCTGATCTGCATGCAGCAGACACAGAGAGAGAATGTGAGACTGGGCCTGGTGTGAGCATCTGAAACCTCAAAGCTTACTCTCAGTGACACACCTCCTCCAATAAGGCCATGCCTCCTAATCCTTCCCAAATAGTTCCACTGACTGGGAACCAAACATTCAAATATATGAGCCTATAGGGACCATCTTCATTCAAACCACTACATGGTATTGATGGGGTGTTCCAGTTACTTTACACCTTTCTGTGACAAAATACCTTGACAAGAGCAGTTTGGTGGAGGGAGTGTTTATCTCAGCTGACAGTGCCATTGGACACAGTCCACTGTGACACGGGAGTCATGGTGGGAGGAGCTTAGTCGGGAGGTCACATTGCTGGAGTCAAGAAATGGGAGAGAAATGTTTGTCATCAGCTAGCTTCTGCCTTTTAGCCAGGCTAGGACCCGAGCCCAGGGAATGGTGTTGCCCACTCCTAGTGCGAGCATCCCTCCTCAGTTAACCTGATCAAGATAATCCCTCCACACACGTTGGTGTAATTCAACTTTCTGTCAAGCTGACAATATTAACCACCATACAAGGCGAAGGGAAGACCTGGGTGGGGTGTCAAATAAAGGGGAAATTGTGAGTGAGGTGTGACGGTGTGCGCTTTGTTCAGGGAGCCAACAAACGCTAAGATAGCACAGGTGAGATGGGAGCGGCATCGGCGGTCCTAGTCCAACAGGCAAAGTGGGGACAGGTCATTAGAGACCTTTGAAACCGTATTAAAGGTGCTTTTCCGGACCTAAACATTATTTCCAAGCAGATATAACAGTTTACAAACAACAAACCTAAACTTTTCTCAAGGGAATCAAGCAGAAATAATTATTTTAGAAAAAGCACTGCCTTGCCAGAAACCCAACATGAAGCTAGGGGCTAGTGAAGAAAGCCAGGGCTGGGCAGCAGGAGCTAAGGCCGTGAATATGCTGTGGAAAGAGAGCTTAGGAAGTGGAGAAGTTGTAGAAAAGTGATGTTAACCCAACCTAGGGTGCGGGTGTGGCAGTAGGGAGAAGCATTTCAGTTGCAGATAAAGTAAATTTGGCTATCTAAGGAAGAGGGGGACTTCTGGCTTGGGGGCCCTAGGGGAGAGGGGTGTCTTTGGCCATTTGGAGGCACCTGCACAAACCCCCTTTTTTTTCTTTTCCTGATCTGTGCCTTTGGACCATCTGCCTGAGTGTCTCTGTGAAGCAGTGACCTTGAGGTGCAGAGCTGAAACCCACAGGGCATGGCATCCTTTGTATTCTACCTTTTAAGGATTTGCACCTTCTTCAGTCTGTGCATCTGTATTATTGCCAAGCTCTCCTTCTACATCATCCCTGTGGCTTTTTCTCTCACTGCCCATCCTTTTCTCTCTGTCCTCTGAACTCCTATCTAATCCTTTGTTACAACAAAATTATGGCAGGCTACAAGTTAGCCAGGCAGATCTCCACCTGAGCATTTGTGATACCCTTATGCTTGAATGTTTCATGCCATCTGCCCGGTGGACAGCTTTCAAGGCAAAGCTCATCTTTAGATAACCCCCTGGCCCTCTCCCTGGAGGATATTATTGACCCTGCCCCTTGGACACTCAAATTGAATTCCTATGACCCTTTATAGTGTTAAATATATTTACCTGTGCTTTGTGCCTCCTGTAGTTGACTAAAATGAACTGCATGAGCAGACACCAAAGTTCACTTAAGTTCCCAACTATTGACCCAATGTCTAGTGCCTAGTAACTTCTAATAATTTCTTATTAATCAAGCAATTAAAGAATTATTTTGGCAACACAAAAAATGGACTCCATATTTGTTTGTTTGTTCTTTTTTTATATGCTTTTTGTTTCATTTTGTTTTGGTACTTTTTTGTCTTACTGTTTGCTTGATTTTCGTTTTCTCTTTTTTGAGAGATAGAGAAAGAACATGAAGTTGAGTGGGCAGGGAGGTGAGGTATATGTGGAAGGAGTTGGAGAAAGGGAAATAGTATGATCAAAATGTATTATATGAAGAAACTTTCTTAAGGAAAAAAGAATGGAATTTTCTTAGCTTTATTCTTTCTCTTTATCTGAAATTCATGGCCTTATAACTTATACTTATAGCCATACTTATAACACTTCTAAAGATATTGCTTGCCGCATGAATTTCTTGATGGGTGGCTAGGTTTCTTATGTAATACTTAAATAAACTGCAGTAACTGTGTTCTAGTGAAAGCTGTAGATTTAATTGAATTACCCCACAGTTGGATGGGCACAGAAGCTGAAAAAGAATTACAGATCTGAGCATCTCACTGTGTGTGGAGTGAAATCACCATGTGATTTCAGATATGAATCTTTCATCATATTATCAAATATTTGATTAACACCAAACAATGTTATTTCAAGGAATGAGAGAGCCTGGTGAAGGTGTCATAGCAGAGCATTCTTGATTGATCTTTTGTTTCAAAGTAGTGACATGAAAAGTAACACGAAGAAGCAATCTAAATATTCAGAACCTATTGGCAGTCATGAGACTGACCCTTGCAGAAATCAGGTGAGCTTTAAATATGCAACAATAAAAACCAAATACATGCAAATGAGATTCTTCTATGATTGCTTCTATATTGTCACAGAATACAAAAGATATTGTATTCTCTGGGCAGGGCACACATATGTCCTTAAATGCTAAAAGAAAGTTGAAGAAAATGCCCTTAAGAGTTACAATCATTCATTTATTGTCTCATTCACAAATATTTTCAAACACCTAGAAAACATGGTACCATGTTCAGAGGATGTGGTAGTAAGGAAAAAAGCTAATATCTAGCTCTAATATAGAAGAAATAATTATACACACACACACACACACACACACACACACACACACACACACACACACACACACACACGTGCACACATGCAGTAGGAATAATTACTTTCTATTTCGGAAATTCCTTGTTTCCTTTGGGGGTTTTAGATGTACACTATATTGAGAACCTCTAATAAGTCATAAAAACTCTGTTTGATAGCATGAAGTTTTTCCACAATGTGTGGAGCAGGCCAATATTTCCCAATTTTATGAAGTATTATACTGTTTAGCCATATCAGAATCATTGAAGACTTCCTCCTGTGACCTGACTTCCTGGAGAAACCAGGTGGTGGTTGGTCAGTGTGGAATAACACAGACCTAACCCTTTGTTCAGCTTCAGTGCTTGTAGGGCTATATCATAAATATGTTTCCCTAGTGAAACTGCTCCCTCACTGATTTATAGACTCTTACCAACAAAGGTGTTACTTAACGGAATTTATAAGATCTGGAGGCTTCCAGGAGCAAAATGAAATGTTAATCCTGGCAATGGTTTGTTCTTTACATAACCTGCAATCCTTTCTTTTATTGAGGTATAATTGGTCTACAAAAACAATTTGCATAATTAATGTATGCAATTTGGTGAAGTACCCTGCAATTCTTGTGCAATTCTTGCTTTATCATCTCTCCTAATTTATGACTAGCATTTTATCCACTGTAATATCATGGGCTACTAGGTGACTATAGTAGAAAATAATGAATTTCCTGATGAGGAATATAGAAATGCTTTAAAAAATAAGATTAATTATACCAGCTTCACGTAATTGCAGATCAGGGCATATATATGTTTCTAGTATTATACTAAATCAGAACAAAAATATTGATAATATGTCAAGTATGAGATTATGGGGAAAGATGGATATTTCTACTTAAGAATGAGTTTCTCAAGGTCTTTTTTTGTTAGAGCCATTTTTTTTCCAGAGATGAAATATGGAAAGTATGTCTATACTATTTAAAAATCTATAATGGGGTTTTTCTCTAGATCTACCAGACAGTGCTTTTTAAAAATTAGTTGGCAGGGTTAGGAATGGTGGCAAATCCCTGCTATCCTAGCACTTGAGAAGAAGAACCAATCTGGTCTCAGCTAGTGACACTGTCTCAAAAACATAAATAAATGAACGTAAGTAAGGGAGAGAAGAGAGAAGAAACAGAAGAGAAAGATGGGAGAGACTAGTTAGATACTGGTCTGAGGCTATGGAGACAGAAACTGCAGGGACTGCTCCTGAATGAGAAGTATGAGAAGTATGAGGCCTTGGAAGACATTGTGATCCCCTCACAATGTGCAGGATAATCACGGGGCTCTGCACCTCATCTTCTATCTGCATATCCCTCTGCTCTGCCAATTTTGCAAGGAAGCTTAAGTCAACTTTCCTTCCTGAGGGTCAGAGAGCTCCTGCACAATTATTGCAGTGAACACTTACTCAGTATCGGAGCTTGCTGGGAGGTATCTGCAAGGTTTTTGTTGATTGCTCGCCACACTGTTCTGCAGTTGGTACTTTTGGTATTTATGCTTGAGGGAACGGACACAGAGAGGGCCTGCCCAGGGTCACAGAGCTAGAGATGTACCAGAGCTCAACTTCTAAAAATTATGATTTTAAATTTTATTTTTATTAAACTATAGTAATTTCACTTCTCCTCCCCCCTCCAGCCCCTCCCATATCCCTCTACCCTAAAATTAATAGCTTATTTTCTTTGATTATTGTTATATGTGTGTGTATAAACATACCTATGTATATATGTACATACATATATAAAACATACAATGTAGCTATCACCCTCATCAAAGAAACTTCACTCTACAGCACATGGAAACCATCACAGAAAACCCCAACTGGACACAGTGCAGAGATTAATGCAAACAGTCAATGCACAATGCAGTTTCACAGCAGACATTGTGATACTCTGGCTCTTGTAATCTTTCTGTCTACTCTTCTAGGATGTTCTCTGAGCTATAGATGCAGGAGCTGTATCTATTGGGGCTGCGATCCCCATGATCTGTTGATCTCTGCACTGAGTCCAGTTGAGGTTTTCTGTGATAGTTTCCATGTGATACAGAGTGAAGCTTCTTTGATGAGGGTGATAGCTACATTTATCTCTGAGTATAAGGATAAGATTTAGAATGTAGTTAGGGATTATGCTGGTCTAGCAAAGAGGCAGCAGTAGATTCTTTTCTGTGGTCCATGGCCTCACTAGCCCTGGGAAGCTGACTAGGTTTCCAGTACCAACCATGACTTCCCTTCTGTTGAGTGAGCCTGAAATACAATTAGACAGCTGTTGGTTGCCACTGACTCGTGAGTGCCACTTCTTGTACTTGCCATGCCATTGTCGTGGTCTGTAGGTATTGCAGCTGGGTAGGACTACTTCATTTCTTCCCTCTCTCGGCAAGCCAGACCAAGAAAGAGGCTTTCAGGTCAAATCCAAGTGGAGCCATCCAAGTGTGTGGTCTTCATTTCTCTTTACAGCTGGATGGTATTCTGTTGTGCATATGTATCACATTTTCATTATCATCCACCTGTTAAAGGACGTGTGGGTTGTTTTCTCTCCTGGCTATTGTGAATAGGGCAGCAATGAAGATGGCCAAGTGAGCAACTGTGGAGTATGATGTTGAGTCCTTTGGGTATATGGGGTAGTATAGCTGGGCTATACGGTAGAATGGAAGATTTACTCTAAGTTTTCTGAGGATTCCCATACCGATTTCCAGAGTGGCTGCACCAATTACATGTGGATAATCTGGTTTTTTTAGGGGCTGGAAGATTTTCATGGAGCTTTCAGCTATACTTCAGGTGAACCCTTCAGATGCACTCTGCCCCACCAGTCCCGTATTTTCTGAGGGAAGGGAATTCGATTTTCCTGGAAGCAGTTCTTATTCTCCTTTTATTAATCAGTCGCCTAGACTTCTTACTCTATTCTGTTTGGCTTCTTTTTGCTTTCTACATCTGCTTGATACTCTTACTTATCTTGGTGGCCATCGATAAGAATCGCCTTCAGCTGACTGAACTTCTCAGCCCGTTTCTGGTAACTGGAGGTCTTAATCTGATGGTACTGACTGTACCCTTTGCCACTACTCAGGTAGCGCTGAATAGATCTTAGTCTTCTCTATGTTTGCTCTTCCCCATCCTAGTCAACTCCCAGAGACCAGGACTTCATCTTGTCCTGGATGTTTATTCCTTTTCTGAAAATAAAGGGCTTAACCCCAGGCCCTTGTGATGAGGGAAGCGGGGGGTGGGTAGTTATGCTTCACAGTTTTTCCTGCTATAAAATTTGAAAGGGAAGAAAGAACACCGTCTACTCAGTGTAAAATTTCTGGCTTGTGTTCTGAGGGCTGTGAGCACCAGCAGCCCCCTGGCGGCTGTAAGAAACAGAAAAGCATAGTCGCTGTCCAGCAGCCCATCCTGCAAGGAAGCAGGATCTAGTATAGTAGTCCACGTGCGCTAAGGCGGGTGCGGGTGGAGGCGATGCTGACTCTTCAAAGTGAATTAAGGAACTTTTCACATTTCCAAGGGGGAAATTGGCAGTTTTCCAAGCAGCATAATTACAGGACAGTGTGTAATATGTAATTAAACTTAACTATGAAGCAAATGATTGGAATACAGCTTGCTGGAGCATCATTTTTTTGTTCCCATAGCTCTGACAGATCTTCCCCTCCCCTTGTCCCTGAAGCAGCTTCAGCAGCAATTGCTCCTAATTTTTTTTTAAAATAAAATTATATGTTGCCAGTTAAACACACAGTTTCGTGTAAAGGAACCTTTTTCATTTGAGTGACATGTTCCTTCTAGGTGATGAGGGACAAAGATTCAGCTGAGAATAGCAGGGACCCCTCAGCAGAGCCTTGCAGGGACTTTTAAAAATGATTCCTTGTTTAATAATTCATGTAAATACTTTATTCCTGCCTCTTCTTATTTTCATTCTTTCTCTGACCAAGGTCCGTGGCTCAGAGGCTTGTTTTTTGTGTACAGATTTTTTAAAATTTTTTTTTCATGCTTTAAAAATAGCAGCATTAATTTCGTTGATTGTGAATACGCAAGCTGTTACTGCCAAACAATCGGGACCCCTTGAGAGTGTGAATGCATGTGATTAGATTTACTAATCGGGCTGGAAAGCACAAATTCTGACTTCCAAAGCCAAAGATTTGAATGGAATGCTTCAGTCCTTAGGATGAGATCATTGTTAAACATGGGCCTGGCTAATTTCATAGGACTGGTCCTTTGGGGACAGAGGGCAGACACACAGGGACACACTGCTGGGCGCAACAGATATAGGGTGTCATTAGACCACCTGCCAGCTCCTGTCCCACCTGCTTTTCTGTTCCTTCTTCACAGTGTCTGGGATGTCAGTAGTTCTGTTTGAACATGGGTATGTCCCTGATTGATTTAGTCGTTTTTGGTTCCAGACCAAGCTGAGCTACAAGTTCAGAGTTTTTCACTCAGTTTCATGCAGGGTCTTCTGGTTAATTTTAAAGCAATGGGAAGGACTGGCATGGTGCTTACATACATTTACCATGTGGGAGGCCCTGGGTTAAACCTACAGTAGCAAACGGAAAGAGTAGACTTTAAATTATTGGTGTGTTAGCCGAAAAAAAATCTCACTGTGTG
Source organism: Peromyscus leucopus (assembly GCF_004664715.2). Lineage (NCBI taxonomy): Eukaryota > Metazoa > Chordata > Mammalia > Rodentia > Cricetidae > Peromyscus > Peromyscus leucopus. The sequence continues at coordinate 42,095,202 of NC_051067.1, forward strand.
ATGAACGATGTGTAGTTGGCACATTACAAACCCAAGTCCATTGTGGCTTATAAGCTATAGAAGGTTTATGTGTGGCTGCCACCTGTATGGCCCTGTTGGCATTAGCTGTTGCTTCTCAGGGGCTGCTGTGGTTTTTCCGCCTCAGGTCGAGTTCTTATTTCTGCACATCTGTTCTCCGCGTTGAGTCCACCTTGTCTGTTTTCTTTCCTTACATGGTGATTTAAGTAAAGGTTTATTAGCTCCCTCCTTTGTGACAAGCCCTGCTTCTTTCCGCTGTGCTTATGAAGCTCCTTTCTGCAGGTGTATGTCCATCTGCGTGGCCAGTGCAGAGCTGCCTCAGGGCCTGCATCTTCTTCCTCCTGCATGGCACCCACTGATGTGGTTGTAGCTGCAGTGCAGGAGCTCAGAGAGTAAAAGCCTGCTCCTGCCTTTTCCGTGGAGAGGGCAAGGTCCCATAGAGAGATAGGAGGCTTCCAGTCCTTCCTGACTTTGCTGTTTCTCACTGATGGCCTTTGCAGTTGGACAGTTTTAGGTTTAGAGAAGAACTGCTGTCCTGTTACCTTGCTGGAATTGCCCAGCAGTTGCAGGGAGTTTTGCTTTGAGCAATCATGCCATCTGCGAACAAATGCAGAAAGAGTGTTTGTTCCTTCCTAATCTGTAGCAGTTTTTCTTTTTATTACCTTATTTCATTCCTAGACTACCAGTAAGATACTGAATAGGAATGGTGGGGGGATATTGTATCTAATTTTAAGGACAAAGTGATGGGTGTCCCACCTTTAAGTGTGATATTAGCTGTTGTTGTTTTCTTATATATTCTTTACAAGATTGATAAAATTTCCTTCTGTTTTTAAGTTCATGAGACTTTTGTCATGGTTGGGTGTTATATGTTGTTTAGTGCTTTTTTTGTATTTATTGGTATTAGTATATCTTGAACTTGTTAATACTATGGTTTATATCAATTGATTTTCAGTTAATTGTGATGTATGATTCTTTTTATTCACATTTAGATTATACTGAATGTTTTATAGTTCCTTTGTTGATATAATGTCATTGTGCTTTACATTGCATAAAATGCACTTTGCATATGATGGACATCACCACAGAGGTCAGGAGTGGCGAGCTGTTTCCCCCTCATGTTTACTGTTTTAGCCACCCACTTCTTCCCCACTCTCATCCTCTTCTTTATTGTGGTGATCCCCAATGTGTCCCCCATATCTCTGATTTTGTGATTTTAAAGAATGTCAAGTAGGTGGAGTCGTGAGCATTTAGTGTTGGGGCTAGATTTCTGCGCTGGGCACAATTCTCTAAAGTGTGCAGGTTATCTGCAACAAAAATGTTCTCTTTTGTTTTTCCTAAGTAATGTTCAATGGATTCGTATGACACAGTTTGTTTTACTGTTTGCTCATTGACAAACATGATTCATTTGTGGTTTGGACTATTGTGAATAAAACCACTATGAATATTGTATACAGCTGTCTGTGTGAACATTGAGTTCCCAGTTCCCTATGTTAAATGCTTATGGAGAAATTTTGCATCTATGTTAAAAGAATGGCTGATCTTAAGACCCCCTTCTTTGCCATGCCTTTGATTTTGGTGTTAGGGTGATTTGCCCTCCTAAGAGAGTTTAGGAAGGAGTTCTTTGCTTCTGTCCTCTGGAATAAATTGTAAGGAATCAGTTCATATCATTCCTTAGCTGTTTAATAAAATTCACCAATGAAACCATCTGTGCCTGATGCTTCCTGTTTGGGAAGTTACTAATTATTGATTAAATTTCTTTAATAGACCTGGACGTACTCAGATGATCTGTTTTGGTACATTGTGTCATTCAAGGAATTAGTCCTTTCCTCTAAATTGTTGACTGTGTGAGCATAGAGCTATCTGTGAGATTCTGTTATTGGCTCCTTTTTCATTTTCAGTGTCTGTACATTGTTTTGTCTCCTTTTTCCTTAGGTTAGTTATTATGTAGTAATTGTTCTTGATTGTAACAAAGAGTCAACTTGATTTCCTTGGTATTTCTCTATTGTGTTTGTTTTCAATTTCATAGATTTCTACTCCTACTTGTATTCCTTCCTTTGGGTTTTAATTTTTCTACTCCCCCCCCCCCATGGTGAAACTGTAGAAGTTGCTGTTTCTCCTGCAGGATTTTGGCTTAGCTAAACCTCTTTGGGACTTGTGTCGTGGGAGTGATTATGCTTTGTTTTACTATACCTTCCTGGTGTCTTGAAAATCTCCATCTCAAGGTGATTCTTCATTGCAATAAGAACTGTTAGCTGAATGTCACCATCCAGTTCTGTTAGCTTTACCCTCAAACAATGCTCACAGCTGACTTTTATACACATCCATCACACTGCTAAAATAATGCATCCCATCAGCTCCCTCTCCTAAAGTCCTGTAACAACTCACTGGTTGGCTCTAACTGCTTCCCGATTTCCTCTCCTTATCTGCTTTTCAACATGTTAATCCCACATTGAAATATAGTGAGATCCTTCCAAGCCTGGCCAAACGTTCCTTCCATGCTCACGACTGTTAGTGGTTCCCTCCTAATACAGAGCACAATCTAGAACACTCACTGGCGCGCACCTACATCTGTTATGTCCTTTCCTTCGTGAGTACAACAGAGATGTCAACTCCCCCAAGATGGGGCACTGACACCAGCATAGATTCTGCTAAAATCCAATGTAGTGAACCAATGAGCTTGGCGGTGTTTACAGGAGTAGGGGTGAGGAGTTGTATACAGGAGCACAGATGACTCAAAAGCAACTGTGTCAGCAAAAGGCTCATCCCAGCATGGGTAATGAGTCATGGAAGCTGCAGCCCTGGAGTTGTCTACACGGCTTGGGGACGTCTGGACTGGTCAGCACCCCCTTTCTCCGCAGTTGTTCCGGCCTGCTGCCGTGGGTCTCAGGATCCTTGTCAGTTCCCCCTTCCCCAGGCTTGTGAGGTTAGGTTTCTTCCCGAGCTTGCCCTCCTCCCTCTACGAGGGGACGTTTGGATTCTGAGGAGATTGCTACACAGCAGCATTCTTGGCTCTGTCTTTGTGTCCCCTACTTCTGTCCCACTCAGCTCCAGACCCTGGTACTTCGTATTTGTCATTTGGAGCTCACAGAATTAAATAATCACAAGCTGGGTGGCTTCAACATCAGAGATTTGTTTCCTCACAGCTCTCAAGGTTGGAAGTGTAGGATCAAGGTTTCAGCAGGGCTCGTTTCTCCTGGGGTCTCTCTCTGTCACTGGTGTATAGATAGTTGCCCTCCTGCTGCTTCTTTGCCTAATTATTACTCAGGGAAGGTATATCCCAGTGTCCGTTCTTGTATGAACACCAAGACTAACATCTCACGTGGATGTCCTCATTCCCCAATTCCTTGCTTACTAGTCTTCTCTCCAAATGTACTATGTGCTCAGGCAGAGTCTTAGGGCTGTTAGATGTAAATGGAGAGGCACAGTCCACTCTACAGCATCCTTGCTGACCTTGAGTGTGCCACTGACTGCCCTGTTGGCGTTCTCCTGGCCTTTTCTCTTGTGCATCTGTGCCCTAGTTAGGCAAGTAGTTCACTCCCTGAGTTCCTGTGCTGTCAGAGATGTCAGAGAATCGCATAGAAATTCCATTCCCTTGCTCTCTGTTCACTCCTCCTCCTTTGTTTTTCTACAAGTCGGGTGCTTTTATTTTCTTTCTCGGTATTTATTGTTCATTTCATTTTCTAGTGGCCCTCATGAACCTGGAAGCCCCATGACGGGGGGATGGGGGGGGTGGGGGGGTGGCGTGTAGAGAGGATCTCAGCCGGCAGTGTCAGTCACCATTGCAGCCCAGAGCAGGGGACTTAGCTCCTGTTTATAAATGAGTGCCTGAACCAAATCCGGGGCAGCCCCTCCCAGAAAGTCTTGGTGTCATGCCTCCTGGGGGGTTTACCCTCGGGAAGGAAGTGGTGGAAACAGGTTTCTATCTGGAGCTGTACTCTCCCTGGCTGCACCTGCCCTTCTGGCCTGTGTCGCTCTTGGCATGGGGACCAAAGAGAGAGCTCTGTTGGTGTGCTGCACGATGGCCTTGCCCCAGATATGCTGGCCCTCATTCTGGGTGACTCACTGCTGACTTCCATTTCTGAATTGTGCTCATGTGACCGTGTAATACTGGGCCAGCCAGTATCAGCAACCTGCCTGACAAATCAGAGGTCATTTGGTACTGGTGTTATAAAATATAAGTGGTAATATTCCCCCCCCAATCCTATTATATCCGTTAAAAATAGCTCCCCTACCTTAGGAACTGTGAAATAGACCTATTATACCCAGGAGTGCGTGATATTGCCGGGTAATTTTATTTTTACATTGGCCTTAATTTTTATCAAATTTTGTTCTGCATTGATACAACGTAAGATTCTAAAATTTAGTATATAGTCAAAAATTATGAGCAGTATTTTCATATATTTTTATTTTTTTATTTTTTTTTTTTTATTTTTATTTTTTTTTGGTTTTTCGAGACAGGGTTTCTCTGTGTAGCTTTGCGCCTTTCCTGGAACTCGCTTTGGAGACCAGGCTGGCCTCGAACTCACAGAGATCCGCCTGGCTCTGCCTCCCGAGTGCTGGGATTAAAGGCGTGCGCCACCACCGCCCGGCTCATATATTTTTAAAAACAAGTCAAACAATTTTAGTTACAGATGTAATGTTGTTAGTAACTAACTTCAGTTTAGCTGGTTGATCCTGTGCTCTTCTGTAGCAAGGGCTCTTAGAATCTAGGTCCCTGGTAGATGCCATGTATACCTGTATTCGTCAGGATTCTCTAGAGCAGGACCAAAAGAATGAACATATAGTAAAAGAAGGTTATTATTAGATTCACTCTGGAGAGGCTGAGAACTTGGTAGTTGCTGAGTCCATGAAGTTGGTGGATGCCTGAGCAGCCCCAGTGTGCTGCTGAGGGACTGGAGAACTCCTGGAGAGCCGCTGATCTTCAGTCCAAGCATGAAGCCCAGAGAAGCTGGCTTCTGACCAGCAAAGAATGAAGCAGCAGAAACAGCAACGACAGAGGAGCCAGACAGCAAGACAAGAAGGCAAAGAAAGTGTTTCCCTTGGACGTTTTGTCTGGACTGCCCCTGGAGGATGTGGCCCAGATGTAGGGCAGGTGTTTCCACTTTAGTTAATGTAAGAAAATCCCACACTAACGTGCCCAGTGGCTTGTCTCTTAGTTGATTCTGACCAAGCTGACAAGCATGATTAACCTGCAGAGCATCTGTCTATAAATTTGCTATTACCAACCACAAGGAAGTGGCCTGGCTGATCTTTCAGTTTTTTTAATTGTGATGCTCCTGTACCACAGGACCCTTGCTCATGCAGGGAAGAAGGAATCTGCCTTGATGAGCAGGTGAGACTGTCACATGGCTGAGGCAAGTGGCAAGGCATTAACAATGTGTAACCGCTGGGGAAGATTGCTATTATTAGGTGAGGTGCATAATGTGAGGAATGTTAGCAGGGGCATGTCCTGACCTCAGGCCTGGGGGCAACACCAGATCCCATATCCAGTGCTGTATAAGCAGGTGCACATCAGGCAGTATGACCTCTTGGCCATGGTAGCAGGCTTAACCACATTAGAGGTTGTTTTTTGTTTGTTTGTTTTCTAATGTATTTATTTTTGGTGAGTCTTTAAAGAAAGGATCTGAAAAAAATGAAGCAATTTTGTTACAGGACTCTGATGCTTGCCTTCCCTACTATCTCCATATCTGCACTCTTAATTTTGTGGGCTTCCCAGGAACCAAAAGAAGACCGCCTCTCTGTAATGCCAGTGTGTGGCAGATTGCAGCTACTGGGTTCTTTCCTGAGGGCACTTGAGTGGCTCCAGGTGCTTTCTGGGAAAGCCACGGGTATCCATTACCTCGGTCTGCTGCACTCTCTTCCCCTGCACATCGGTCTTCAGAGAGTCTCATCCTTCAGGGAGGAATTAGGAGAACTCTCCCCACTCACCCAGTTCTTTAGGAATTTCTTGACTGTTTTCGCTCTTCACCAAAAAGGGCAGTCTTAAGGCCAGGAAAGCAGAATGGGCACAGGGATGATTTCCAACTATAACAGGGGCTGTGATACCTAAGTCCTCCCCAGTGAGTGTGGAGGGGCAGGAAAGCCCATGGGCCATCTTCTCCTAGGAAGCAAGTGAGTTTCACTGCCTGGTGGGGATCAGTATCTGAGTGTCTTTTCACGGATTATGACTACCCCAACCTCACTCACTGTGATTCCCATGGTATCCTTTGTGGGTGGTTGGGTGCTACTGTGGAGGCAGCAGGTGGGACGTGTTGGGGACACCTTCTTGGCATGGGAGCTGGCTCCCCATCATCTAGTGTCTTGTTCTGCTTCCCACTCAGCGTTTACAGTAACCATTTATAGCACACACTGGCCAAGTGTTTTCCAGAAACTCACAGCTAGGACATTTCCACACATTCCAGCCTTATGTAAACGTTTATCTCTTTACAATCCTTAAAGAAAGTTGAGCTCAACACCCATGAACAGGCCTGTGCAGTGGAGGCTTTGGGCAGGTTAGGACCTGCTTGTAAAGGTCTTCTTCTGCCCGGAGACATCGCGCTGAGAACACAACAGGCACAGGGAGTCAGTACCAGTGGCTTCTAAGAATGTCTTCCTCCAGAGCTTGGATCCGGTCTGTGCACATGTGCCCTGCTAAGTGACACCGGAGCCCCGAGGCAGCCTCATGGCGAAGACTCAGGTCGGAGGTCTGCGGCCCAGGCACACCCCATAGGTGAAAGAGAAAGGGGACTGTGAAGGCAGGGGACAGGAAGATGGCCAAAGCTCACTGTGACTAAGATACAGTGACCATACAGAAATGGCAAGTCATGAGGAGATCACGTAGAAATCAAGTGCAGTGGAGTTCCTTCTGGATGTCAGGGCTGCTGACACCATGCATGGCTAGCCCCACCAGAGGTTAGGACTGTTTTCTCCATTGCCCACTCGCTTGCACGGTCACCATTTTAGTAAATGCCTACTATACCTACCGCTCTGCAGGTGTGAGGAATTCACAGGTGAGATAACCCCATCAAGGCCTTGATCCCACCAGGAAAACCAAGACATATAACCTCGTCCCAATGGGTGACAAAATAGGAGTAATACCTTAGGAAAAGAAATATAAAGAATTGTAGAGTTTTAGAGGAAGAAGTCATGTAAAGATTTATTGAGTAATTGTCATTTGGGTAATATCTAAGGGGAGGTGTGGGGGAGGGGTTAATGTGATTTCTAAAGGAGGGGCCCATATCTAGGCTGGGTTCTATAGGAGTGAATCACTGTAGCAAGGGTCCATTCTTCAGCAGAAATACACAAGCTTTGGGATTCTTGTACAGGATGAGATGAAAAACCATATGGAAATCTACTACTAGAAGCTTCCTATATATATTATATACATGTATAGAGGGAACCTACATGGAGTCACTATATAACGAGGGAGACAATGCCCCAAAGTAGATATCTACAGGACTCATCTGAACTGCCACCTATGGTCACTCACAGTGACTTAGTCCTGAACTTCAGGTAACTTCTTCCAAAAAAATTTTTTTCCTCATCTGTGCATGAGAATCTTATTCCAAAGACTTGTGAGGGCCAAAGAAGCTGACCACATGGGAATTTGTGCATGTCGGTCATTTGATTTGTAGTAGTCTTTTTAAAGATTGAGGTGGAATCTACATGCCATAAAACTGAGCATCTTAAAATGAACTATTCCGTAGCATGCCATGCATTTGGAGTGTTACACACTAACCAACTCTGATTCCCGGACATTACCACTTCCCCCAAACCACCTTAAGCAGCTGCTGCTGTTTTCCACCTACCCTAGTCCTAACAGCCACAAGGTCACGTGCTCTCTCCAGGGCTCCTCACTCCTTAAGGATACTTTATATTAGTTATAGAAAAAGGCAGATGTACTATTTTCATCTGTTCTCTTTGCTTTGCATGTCTTTAAAAACAGGAATATTGTTAATAAGAGAAACTTAGAGGGCAGGTTTAGACTATCTTGTTGGTTTATTATTCCTTTTTGCAGTACAAGGGGGCAGTTCAGGGCCTCATTTATGCTAAGCCAGTGATGCACTACTGAGCCACACTCTGAACCCCATGAAGAATAACTTTAAGCCACAGATTAGACCCAAAGTAGCAGCACATCTCATCTGGGGACTTGTCAGGATTACAGATTCCCAGGTCCATACCAGAATCAATGAAATTCTGGAGATAGAGCCTAGAAACAGGTGCTTTCAAAAAGTTTCCAGGGGATTCTAGTGCAAGATCAAGTGAGCAAATCACTCCTTAAAAGAGACCAACCTGTTCTGATGCCTACAGGTGCCCAGCACACCTGTTCCCATCCTTGGGCACAGCAACACATGCAGTAACCTAGAAGCATCGAAGCCCAGCTCTCCGAGGAAGGGTAGCAATGTCTCTGCTACCGCAGGCTTCCAGGTGGTCAAGAGGGTCAATTTCTTGGCTTCTGTCACAGATGTTGGGGTCAGTGGACACGTTAACACACCTTATCCCATCATCCCTTCTGTTATTTATCCCCTCCCCTGCTTATTCACAGGCAGGGCCAGCAGCGAGTGTGTGATTACTTCATGTGTTCTACATGTCTGGCTTTTGTTGCACTATAGCACAGTGCAGGGAGCGTTTCTTTTTGGTTGATTAATGTTCAATTCGAGGTCTATTATGAACCTCCAGGCTTTAATTACTACACCATTACCCAGTCGATTCCTTGCCATTTTATATTTATGGCCTTTATTATGCCTTGGTATGTGCAACTGCCTAACTTCGTTCTGAATGCATTTTACCTCATTAACTGGATTTTATTCCATTTTTCTCATTTGTCCAGATTGTTATTCATCTCAGTTCCCTGTGTGTATTTTCTGCTTTTGCTGTTTCACCAATCTGACCTCTCATGAATTCTCTTCCTCTTCCTTTTTCCTGGGTTGTACCGTTCTCTTGCCCTCAGATACAGCTCCTAAACTCTCTGGACACTCTGCGCTGGGAATTCTCCACCCTCACTGCCGGTTACACTCACTCCTACCTTGGTTGTTTCTAACCTTCTGAGTTTCAGCTCCTGACATTGGAGGCTTTCAGCCCTGTGCAGCTGCCTGGAAATTTTAAATAGTAAATTGAGTGAGGTTTAGGGAAGTTTTGTTTTGTGTGTTTTTGTCTTTTGGACTATAGTGCTAAAAATCTTAATAAAATAATCTCTTAAATGTTCTTCTAATAGTCCCTATTCCCAGCAGTGTCTCAGAAAGTTAATTGTTTAGTTTCTTGACTCACATATTTTCTTGGGTCTAGTCTAGACCAAGGACATGGAATCTCGGGACATCAAACAGCACTGTGTTAAACCAGGCTACCAGCAGATTTTGGCACACACTGAAGTTTATGAACCACTGTTCTAAAGATATGCTCAAAGAATTTGAAGAGAACCGTCTAAGTCAGAGATGGTGTTTGTTTCACCCAGTCCTTGCTTTGCCATAGAGCAGTTAATAGTGTGCACAGCAGCTGTGTGTTGCTTACTGTTACCTTTTGAGACCATTTTGCCCTTGAGCCGTAAGACTGTTTCAGAAATGCAAACGTTAACCACCCAGAATAAGAGCTCCTCTGCTTGCTACAGCAGTACAGAGTCCCCATCGCCACCATCCGTGTCTGTGGTCTTTGGGCCATGAAGATCTCAACTCTCATTTTTAGTTTCCATAAATCTGTATAAGCCTTCATGGTAGACATTTCTGCCCCACTTTCCCATGAGATAACAGATGAGAAAACATGTACAATGTTAGAAGTAGAATGTGTCTGGAGTTATCCCAGGTTTGTTCCCATCCAGGGCCACAGTGCCCTGTGTGTTAAGTCCTTTCCCAGTCAAGGCTGCTGAGTATTTCACCTTTTACATATAGTAGGACTCCTTAGCAAAGAATGTGTCCTCTGGGGTTGGGCCAACTAAGTACCTGGCTGGATCTATTTATTTCTGCACCGTGTGACCTTGGACAACTTGAACAACATTTCTTTATGTGTGTCCCCATCTGTGAAGTGGGGTGGTGTCTATGTATCCTGTGAGTGAAAGGAGGTAATAAAAGCAAGCTCTTAGAACAAAGCCTGGGAGATAAACTTAGCTTTTGAGGCTGTCTGGCTGGGATTCTTAAGGCTTTTTTTCGAACAACTGGAGCCTCACTCTCTTCACCTGCAGATCAGGTGGCCCTGTGACTCCAGTGCGCTAGCAGCCCATGGTTCCGACTTGCTGTGGGGTGCTGGCCTGCATGAATACCATCTATAATTACAGGAGTCTTGTTTGCCCACTTAAAACCATTCTTTTAGGACTTTGGTGTGTTTGTTCAATCCTGTGGAGTTGCTTAAGATTCATGATCACAAATAACCTCTTGTACAGCCTTGATAAGGTGGCCTGGTGCTTTCTGAGTAATTGTCTCTGGCTTTCTGGGGACCAGTCATCATTGCACTGGAGATGGGAGGAAAAATATTCTTGCCTGGCTGCCAACTGTCTTCAAGAGGAGACAAAGTTGCTTCCTCTCTGCCCTTGTAGGAATCTGGTATTGGAGACATACTCTAACAAGTATCCAGGGTGTCTGCTGATTCTGTCATTAATGCAAAAAGACTCTTGTGTTGGAGTATGTGAAAGCTGATTGCTACAAATCAGGATTTTAATTTACTACTTGGTTTATCATGGGGTGAGACCGGCATTTTGTATCTAGGCAGAAATGGGTTTTTACAGTGTGTGTATATGTGTTTATGTGTGTGTGTGTGTGTGTGTGTGTGTGTGTTTCTCATGTCATTAAGGGTTCTAAGAGTGAATGATTTCAGGGTGGCTCTACATAGTTAGTATTAGGATTTCAATGCCAGAAGCAGGGTGCCACGAGGGGACTTGTTCTGGGGTTCCTTGTTCATCTTTGTACTGCTCCACCTTGTATGTTTGGGTGGGTGTCTGCTTCAATAGGACTTCCCAGCCTGCACTTCCCATGGAAGTCAGTAAGAACACAACTAGATCTCTAGACCCCCACTGAAAGAACAAGGAGGCTTCTGGCTTGCTTTTATGTGTCCCCAGAGGCCTGTCACCAGGGAGGCCATCTTTTGCAGTTATGATTTTAGTTTAGTTGCTGGTAAAAAGTGTTGCACGACATGTTAGCCAAGGGCCACAGAGGGATCAGAAGGTAGGGTGCAACAGAGAGAGAATGAACTATGACTCTAGGTACTCTGCTTCCACAATGTGGCTTCCCAGGTACAGCAGTCCCAGAAAGTGGGTGGATTATCTGTAGAGCTTGGAGGTGTAGTGTCTTGTGCAAGCCACCATGGGTGAGTAACAGCTCCATTGTCCTGGCCCTGTGTCAGAACTGGGCAGTACTGACTTTGGAGAGAGCAGATCAGTCCTTCCACACTGTCCTCAGGGCCCTTGATAACAGCACCCAGCCTTCTCACACCCTCACTTAGAATTAAAGCAACAAAAAGAAAATCGAGAGTGGGAGAAAAACCTCCAGTGATGAGAGGGACATTAGTAGTCAAGAGGCTAGCTCCAGGGCTGGCCTCGAGAACCACTGAGCCGATTGTACTCAGCGGTGGATAGAGCCTCAGTGGAAAGTGGAAGTAAGTGTGAAATCAGAGAGAGCACACCGAGTACTCATCAGCAAAGGGCTTCTAAAAACAAAGGGCATGTGTGGGCAATCCTGTCTGTCAGAAATGTGCCGCTGCCTGGGCCTGAGCATTCAATACCTTTAGTCAGGCCCAAGTCACATGGCCCCCCCCATCTGCAACAGCTAGAAAAACCAGGTGTTCTGAGCATGCCATGGGGGTGTAGGATGTATGGAAATCTGTGGGGTTACCACATCAAATTAGTGAGAAGTGTTTATTTTAGAGGGACTAGAGTTTCTGGAACTACTTTACTGAGGTACAGGGAAACACACACACACACACACACACACACACACACACACACACACACACACACTTCCTTGGCCTAATTGGGCTAAGTCCACTGACTTTCATGCCAGGTGTATGAAGCCAGTGTATACTCTTCTGGGTCTGGGAGATACTTGGTAATGGAAGATTAAAAAGAAAAAAATTGTTGTTGTTTGAGATAGTGTCTAACAATGTAGCCCAGGCAGGCTTTGAACTCAAAATCCCCCTGCCTAAAGGCTTCTGAGTGCTGACATTACAGGCAGTGTGTACTACTATACCCAGCTAACGTTTTAAAAATTGAACTTCAGGCTAGACAAAGGCTAGCTATGATCAGGGAAGTCACATTTTCTTGCTGTTATCCCAACAGTCTTGAAAGGAAAATATTAGTTAATATGTTCCTCATTAGTCCTGTGGACATGTTGGGGATCAGCTGATAGACAATAGGTAAAGACAGTCTGTGGACTACAAAATATTATATACTTTATAAAGTTCATTTAATATTACACCGGTGTCTGGTGTTCTTATTTTGTAAAACATGCCAACGGTTATAACTTATTTTGGTATGTGACATATTCTAAGATAGTCGCTAGTTGTGATTTTTAAGATTTCATTCACAGGGAGCAAATACTGCTCTTACAGAAGACCTGAGTTCAATTCCCAGCATCCACATTAGGTGCCTCACAGCTTCCTACAATTCCAGCTCTAGGGAATCCAGTGCCTTCCAGTTTTAAGTCAGTTTGACAGAGGCTAGAGTTGTTTGAGAGAAAGGAACTTCAACTGAGCTCGTACCTCCCTGAGACTCCAGTCGGGGTTTGTTTTGTTTTATTTGTTTTTCCAGACAGGGTTTCTCTGTGTAGGCCTGGCAGGAGCTCCCTCTGTAGACCAGGCTAGCCTTGAACTTAGAGATTTGCCCACCCATACCTCCCAAGTTCTGGGATTCAAAGGTGTGCGACACCATACCTGGCTAATGTGTCCCTAGTGATTGACATGAGAAGGCCCAGCCTATTGTGGGTGGTGCCACACCTGGGCTGATGAGCTTTGGTGCTATAAAAAGCAAGCCATGAGGGACAAGTTTGGTAAACAGCACCCCAACCCTCCACCCCCACCCTCCGTGGCCTCTGCATCCGCTCCTGCTTCCAGGGTCCTCTCCTGCTCCAGTTCCTGTCCTGACTACCTTTGATGACAAACGGTACTAAGAAAGAATAAGCAAAATAAACCCTTTCCTCCCCATGGTATTTCATCATAGCAATAGAAACCCTAACTAAGACCCAGTCCCAGAGTATAATTTAACAGTAAAGGAGAAAATAAAGATTTAAAAGTATGCATTGATATTTCCAAATGGAGCTTTTCTAACTGGCTCAGGTAGACACGACTTATTTCAAAATATTGAAGTTGGATGTAGTTATATAAGTATGTTTAAAAAGTAAAAGCTACTTCCCTGTAGGATCTCTCACTATGGTAAAACCTCATTAGTAATGGTTGAAATAATAACTTCTAAATTATTCCTGTAAAATTTTCCACCTTAACACTTGAACAAGGACCTTTCAATACTGTGCCTGTCTTGACTGCAAGAGTCAGGAATGAAGGTTTGTTTTTCTTTGGGCAGGTAAATATGAGAAGATAGAGAATGCATTAGAAAATAAAGAGAAGGGCTTCTCTAAGTGATTTACATATTGATTACTTAAATTACTACTTAATTTAGTGCCTGCTAATAAACTGTGCCTTGGAAATGTTTCCTGAACATTTATTGGCTGCAGTAACTCTACCTAGTGTATGCGGATCACATCCTCATTAAATATTGATGCACTCATGAAATGTTAATAGAATGTTAATGTGAAATACAAGGGAATGTGCTCACTGGGAGCCTGGAGCTGGATGCGAACTACCTGTCTCTGGCTTTGTTTTATGTCCTGTCGTCTTGCTGTTTTCTTCAGTTTGTTTCCTCATTATCAGGAGATTCACATTTCTCCCTGATCTGCTGTCTCAGATACAATATTTTAAAAAGAGAAACAAGATTTCCTGATTGATGGGAATGCAGCTATTTTCCCCTCCTGCTTTTCCAACCTGGAATTCCTGCTTTGAACCAAAAAGAAGTCTGTTAAAAGAAGGGGGGGTTAAGTATGTGGTCTGAGGAAACTGTTCACAGTATCCCCTGGCCAGGGGGCTAGGCTTCAAGGACTCAGGAGATGACCCTGTCTGGCAGGAGCCCTGTCCTGAGGGTCCACAGTGATGGGAGTGGGGGTCACAATCTGGCAGTGGCCTTGTGAGCAGTGATAAGTCAGTGTCAGCCTTTGTCTCTCTGCTTTCAAGATTCCCTTGATCTCTTTCATGCTCTTGCCTGTGCCTCTCCTGACATCTGGGTTTCCATAACCACTCTGTTCCAGCCTGGTTCCAGGCTCCAGATGCTGCCCTGCAGGCCCCAGGCCCCTCCACTCAGTAGACCAGACCCTGTGGTGTTTCTGATGTATACCTACTCACCGCAAGGGGCTCTGACTTTGATCCCTCTACCTGGGATGTTTTCCTGCTCACAGACCCAGGCCCAGCGATCTTTCTGACTGTCAACAAGAAGAGAAGCATACCTGACCTGCAGACACAGACTCCCAGGCTTTCTCTCTTTGTGACATGTGTGGAGGGTTAGAAATGCATCTTAGCTTTTCATCTTTCTGTCCATCAGAATAAATGCAGTGAAGTCAGGGCCCTTTTCTGCTTTGTTCCTTACTTGAAGATGTTCGGCCATCTTCCTGGTAGCTCATAGGTGCTCAATTAATATTGTTGGTTAAGTGAATAAAATATTATCCCTGCCACCAAAGAGTTCATGGTCTAAAACAGCCTTGGTCTGTTTTGCGCTATTCTAACAACATGTCTGAGGATGAGTAACTCTCTAAAGGAAAGAAATTTATTTTGGCTCACAGTTCTGAGACTAAAAGGCCGAGGCCCCACATATGGTAATGGCCTTTTTGCTGTCAAGAGTCCTGAGGTGTACAGGACATACAGCATAGCAACCAACAAGAAAAACACACACACACACACACACACACACACACACACACACACACACACACACGCATCTGTACCCCCCTCTGGTGTCTGTTTGCCTGTCTCTTTCCTTCTTCCCATCCATTCTTCCCACCTCCTTTATAAAGCTATCAGTATTCAGTCATGGGCATTGCGCTGATGGCCTGATGATCCGATCTGGTTCAGATCATCTACCACAGGCCCCTCCTTTAAACACCAGTCTTAATCCCTCACAGTGGAGATTAAATTTCAGCGTAGCCTGGCTGGGTGAAGTGGTACACACTCAGACTGTCTCCAGACTATAATAAAAGAAACCGAAACATCCACTGCACAGCATCCTTGTCGACTCTCATGGGAGGCCAGCATCTGAAGAGGAATGGCAAATAAGGGGATAGGAGTCTGGCCTTATACAGAAAGAGTTTCAACCATAGCTTCTCAGATATATAAAATGTGGTTCTGTATGTGTATAAAGTAAGCAGCCTCCTCAAGTGTTATTGCTTTTGTTGACATATGACTTTGGACTTTCTTTACTTTGGAGAGCTGGTGTGTTCTGTTTTTGTTCTATCTGTGTGAAAAATGGTTCCCTTGGGTTTAAGTAGTGAGATCATTTTGAGCTAGCTATAGGAGACAGGAGAATTTCTTATGAAAAGCTGGATTTTCAGAAGATGGACTGAGAGGCCAGACTTGGACTCCAGGGAAGTATCCTCTATATGAGGAATAGGAGACCTGGGATTCAAGGGCGCTCCCTTTGTTTTTACCTTCTTTGTCACCAACATCCGTGTAATTCCTGAGCTCATGCCCCGTGGATGCTGTCAGCATGGAGAGGCCAGTTTCCCCTATTCCGTTAGTCACTTACCTACTGCCTGATTGAAAGAACTGAAGGAAAGATGGCTTTGTATTCTGGCTTTTGGCTGCACAGGTGTCAGGCTAGCATGGGGTGAGAGGGCATGGCAAAGTGGGTCACATCAGAGCAGGCAAGAAGAAGAGAAAAAAGAATACAGGAAGCATCTAGGGGAAGATGTAGACCACATTTATACCCCCAGTAACCTGCTTCATCCAGGTAGGCCACATCTCCATTTCACCACCTCTAAGAACACTGTCCTCTTGTGGCTCCATCAAGGAATCTACGCACCAGTTAGATCAGAGCCTTGTGATGTAATATGTAGTGAGTCTTTCTCTGTCCCACCAAGCCAGCTCCCAAATAATGACACTGAGACTTCTTATTGATTATGAAAGCTTGGCCTTTAGCCTAGGCTTGTTTTCAACTAGCTCTTCTAACTTAAATTAGTCTACATTTTTATTAATCTATGTTCTACCACGTGGCTTTTACCTCTATCCCATTCTGTGTATCCCACTTGCTTTGCATCTCTCTGGCATCCCTCGCACGCCTAGATTTGAGTTTTCTCTCTCTGCCTGGAAGCCCTGCCTGCCTGTCTCTCTTGCCTAGCTACTGGCAGAGATACATTTCTACAGTATAAACAAATATTTGTGGCATGAATTGTTAGAGGGTCTTATTAATAAAAACAAACCCAGAGCCAGGTATTGGGGTGAATGCTGGAAGATCGGAGAAGCAGAACAAGCCACAGCCTCACCTTGCCAATTCCTCAGCTGATTCTGTTTCCTCAGACTGGAAGCCTCTGAGTCCTCATCCAGAATGAATTGCTGCTCAAATGCCTAAAAGCTTAACCAGGCTCTTGTTCCTGGTCCTCATGCTTTATATGCTTTTCTGTTTCCTGCCACCACTGCCTGGGATTAAAGGCGTGTGTCACCATGCCTGGCGGTTTCCAGTGTGGCTTTGAACTCACAGAGACCCAGATGGATCTCTGCCTCCAGAATGCTAGGATTAAAGGTGTGAGTGCCACCATTTTCTGGACCCTATGTCTGTCTAGTGGCTGTTCTGTTCTCTGACCCCAGATAAGTTTGTTAGGGTGCACGATATATTGGAGAATACAATATCACCACAAATATTCCATAACACTTCCCCTATGCAGCTCATTTTAAAATGTAATGTAAAATTCTAGTCCTTGAAAGCTATTTAGGGCCAGGCGGTGGTGGCACACGCCTTTAATCCCAGCCTCTCGGGAGGCAGAGGCAGTTGGATCTTTGTGAGTTTGAGGCCAGCCTGGTCTACAGAGCGAGATCCAGAAAAGGTGCAAAGCTACACAGAGAAACCCTGTCTCAAAAAACAAAAAAAAAAAAAAAAAAAACCAAACAACAAAACAAAAAGCTATTTAGGATACTAAGAAATGCAAGTTAATAGTTAGCTATCTATAACAATCAAATTTGTGGCTGTATTAGGTTTGTTTTCAAGGTCAAACAGAGATATATTTTAGATAGATGAGTGGTCTTCAAAAACTCCAGAGATCTAGTGAATATAGCATTTAAGATGTTTTAATAACATAAGGCTTTTCATGACAGTGAGACACGTTTACTCCTGGCGGCACCAATCTACTTCAAAGAAGGATGAAGGGCATTGAAGAACTTTCCTTCAGAATGAGATCTCTGAATCTAATCTCCTTTGTTCAGCTTCTCTCCTGATGGTGACCAACTTGTAACTAACCTCCCTAAATGATGATAAACATCCATAATCCATTGAATGACCAAAAACCATCCACCCTCCCTCTTGGGAACATGGGTGTTGTGTTCTCTAGACTGCTTCCTGTTGTCTGGGGACAGTGGCATCTCTAGGGGACCCTGAGAAAGTTGAGATAATGATCAAGTCCTGGAAAAGCTAGCTGTATCATTTTGTCCAGTCTCTGTGTAATGGGAAAGTGTAGGGTTTATCTGAAGTCCTGGCTGGAGTAGTTCATGAGGCTGGATCATCTTATCTAGCAGTGCTGAAGTTGTTCTGGAGGCAGAATTTTGTGGAAACTGCAACAGAGGCATTCTGAGAGGCTGGATCTCTTTGACTCCTTGTCATCATTGGTTTCTGGACCTTTTGTTCTGAAAACACACAAACTTTTAAAGGTAACATATATATCTGCACATACACATACATGTGCACTTGAATTTATTTCTTACTTGAATTACTTGAATTTCTTATTTCTTGAAATACACACACACACACACACACACACACACACACACACACACACACTGCTTGTATGTAGTGTATAGAGGCCAGCTAAAGATGATTTTGTTTTGTTTTGTTTTGTGTTTGAGCAGGTAAAAGACATCTGTTAACTTTAAAACTTTGTTTGAACTTTATAACCAAACCTCCATCCATGTCATATGAAAGGGTGTAATGTAATAAGAAGTCATGAGGACTCTCTAACCAATAAGATTTATCATATTTTATCCAGTTTTAGAGTTGTTCCCATGCAGAAGGATCAGCATATATGTCATCTGTCTTATAATTTTGGGGGGCTTTTTCCATCATGTCTATAGCCAAGATTCTCCCCCGATCAAATCTGATCTCTATTAAATTTGAAGAAATCCATAGCTTTTCATCTCCTGTGGAAATAAAAGCATAACCTCCATCCCAATGCAATATATTTTCCAACTTCCATTTTGAAACCGAGACATCTCTAAAGTATATAGGGTGGTTTAATTCAGCAGTCGCTTCCACAGTCCAACGTCTCTCAGCAGCTGCCATTCTCTCTTCATTCAGAAAATCCAAAGTCAGTAGAGCACCATACGGGATCCAGATGTCCTGTGTATTTTCCATCCTTATGTGGCTTATTTTTTTTTATTACTTTACTCTTTCTTTAAAGACTTTATTATTTTTAAACTATTTTTTTCTATGACTGTTTATACCCATTTTTTTTCTGTATCCATTTAAAAGTTTTCTTGGTTTGGACCACTTTACTGCGCTCCTGCAACCTTCTCTGACCATGTGAGCCAAGCCTTAAGCTCATCCCATGGCTCTGCACATGGCACTGGCTGGCTCAAGCCCGCAGGCAGCAGCTGGGAGCTGTGTCCCTCTATGCCACAGCCCCCCGAGAGACTGTGGGACTAGGAAAGCATGTCTGGCTCAGTGTTGGCATGTTTGAAACTTTTTTAAAAAAAGCTTTTTAAAGTCCTATGTGGAAATACATGTCCCCACATTGGATGCCAGTAATCATTTCTGGAAATGCCTTTGCAGACATGCCCAGAGTTGTGTGCTACTGAGCTCAGATGGTTTATGATCCAATCAAGTTGGCAAGAAAAATAAACCACTCATTTAGTTGGGGAACTCTCAGGGAAGTTCCCTTGTTGGTCTACTTCATGTGTTCCCCAGGCATGGTTCAGTAAGACCATGCAAAAATAAGGAACTTTTAGCAGGAAATAAACCATGGGAATGTTGAAGTTGAAGTTGTACAGAGATACTGTTCCTACGGAAGAGAGATGGCCTGGGAGACAAGGGTGATGTGATGTCCTGTCACTTAAGTTGTAAATCTGTATTGGTTCATCTTAAAAAACTCTTCCCAGGTACCTCTGTGCAAATGAAAACCACCAAGCCAAGCAAAACATATTCCTGAATGTCAGAGGGCTGTAGGAGACTTAAGCAGTATCACAGCCTTAGGTGCTATATTCTCTGTGTTCTATTTAGTCAAGGCCCCAGTAGTCATTGGCTGAGGATGGCCCATAGATCAGGGTGATTCTTCTTATGTCTTTATTGTAGTAAGCCATGTGTTTGGTCACAGAATTCCTTCTCTGACCACTTTCCTCTTCTCTACACAGATTGTGCTTGAGAACAGCAGTCGAGAGGATAAACACGAGTGTCCCTTTGGCCGCAGCAGCATAGAACTGACCAAGATGCTCTGTGAGATCCTGAAAGTGGGCGAGCTGCGTAAGTACGAATGTATATGCACTGGGTGTAAAATCTGGCAGCACTCAGCTTCCCGGGTTGAGCCCCCACCCATGTGTTGGATTTCCAGAGTGCTGACACCTTCACATGCCTTTACCATGGGTCCGTTCTCTGGCTCAGGTTTCCTGTGTATGTGTTTCTACATGTCTGCTCTGTAGAGAAACGTTAAAGGCTACAGGAAGAGAGAACTCAGCGGGTATTGTGGCAGAGTTTCCAATTTTGTAAAAATGAGTACATATCACAACTGCCTCACTGTTGGTTAGGTAAAAGATCTGTTTTTTCCTTGTATTCTAGTTTTTAGGGTTTTTTTTGTAGACCATTTCCTTTACTTTCTTCCAAAACAATTTTTCTCTATAAAGAAAAAATTGAATACTTTAATGAAATTCTCTTGTTACCAGTGTTTCAGTTGTGGGGAATATTTACTCTAAAAAAGAAAGAATTATTGAAGAAAATGGGTATCTGAGAATGAAAAATTGGCCAGAGATGTGCTTTGGGCTCTTTTTCTTATTCACATTACCAAATGTACGAGAGGACATCCAGGAAAAGAGACAATAATGTCCTGGCCTGGTGGCCCACTGGTGTGCTCCAGCTTCAGCATGGCGGATATGACGTAATCTGCTTCCGTTTTCCTTGCCAATGTCGAGTCTCATTAAAGCAGCCAATTCTCACTTTTTCTACCATCCACTGAACTGGCATACACATACAAATCCTTCCTCTTTGGCTTAATAACACTAGTGCTAGAGAAGACTGTGTATATCAGGAAAACGTTGGGGGTGGTGTGCGGTTCTGTTGTGAAAAGCACAGATATATGGCCACCTGCTTTGGGAGCTTAAAATAATGGTATAGAGTCATTAATGGGAAGGAGCCTGATGATTAAATTGAAAAGGAGCTATGCTTTATTTACATTTGAGAGCAGGCTGTAGGTACTGTTGAGAAAATTTAGAAATTAATAAAGAAAAAAACTAACGAGTTGAGGTGTTGGACTAAGCAGGAGCCAATCATCTTCCGTTGGCTGCCCGTTGGGTAAAGAAGTCAACCTTGGCAATGGAACTGTCGAGGAAGGTCATTGCATATGAGGGTACAGGAGAGTTACATTAGGACTGGGCCAGCCTACCTAGAGGAGTCTGCTCATCTGTGCTCTTCACTGAGTCACTTGAGATTTCAGCTCTCAGGGATCCCTGATCTAAGTTGTCTGCCTCTTCCCTAATGGAGATTGTTATCTTTGGTATCCTTACTGTTTGTTCAGCTTAAGTATGTAAGACCTAAATCAAACAACCCCCACGGAGTCTCTCCATCTGATAACAATGTAGTGTTTATCTCAGTTTTGTGGAGGGAACTGTTTGTTTAAAGTCACTTACTTCCAGTGCCATCTGAATCTTTCCATTTCTAGAAAATGTAGAGACACCAGGCGTTCTGTGTTCAAGTTAGTGAACTGCATTGTATTTTCACCCACCCTTTCCCTCTTCCCTGTACCATATGTTGGCATCTTGCTCTCATCCTGAGGGAAACAGGAGGGGTACTCTGGTGCCGTGATGTTCCCTGTACTGCTTTCTGTTCATCTCCTTTGTCCTGATGTCACTGTCTGCCAGAAAAGTGGCATGGTGGCAGGGAATGAGATGTTGGCAATGCAGAGGAACTGTATTCTCTCTGGTAATTACTCACCAGAGTCATTGTGCTCTTTTAGCCACTCCTGGTCCCCAGAATAGAACACCTAGAACGGTAGCATTTGGCGTGAAGATCTAAGTATTGTCTTCACTGTGGATCTGAAAATGCAGAAATGTCAGTGTGAGGAGGCTGTTAGAGGCATAATACTCAACCTGAAGGGACTGGCTTGGGAGGCATGATCAGATTCTGGAGTGGGTTGTGGATAGGGCAAATGTGGACCTGACCTGACCTGAGCTGGCCTTCTGGTCAGTGTGGCCATCCTGGTAAAGGAAAGGAACCAAAGTGGCAGGAGTCTGAGGCCGCAGCCATCTAGCAAGTTTATGCTCTTGTTTGTTGCTGAGGTTGAGTTGGAAGATGTCACAGGTTCTAGATTCCGGCAGTGTTGATTTGATCTTGCCATTGTATTCAGGATAATGATGGAACCCCACTCCTGTGGACTGAGATAACAGGATAAAGATAAAGACAAATAACCCATGGCCCTGGCACAGTGGTGCAACTGCTCTTCTTCCATCTCCCAGCTTCTGATGAAGAAAAGTCCTTGGCATTCTGTACAGATCACTGCAGGTGCTCAAGCTGCCTCTGCATGGAGGAGGGAGTTGAGTGGCAGAGTGGTGGTACTATCCCTTCACCTGAGATAAGGATACTTGTATCCCTTTGCTCAGTAAAATTCTACTGAACATTTATAATGGGTTGCATACTGAAATATAGGTGAAGCAGATAGGTTTCTCTTCCCAGGAACTTCCAGAATTTTCTTAAACTTCAGAAAGTAAAAAGATGAGGTACGACTGATAACCTATCCTGTGATTTTAAATTTATTATGTGTTTGAAATAATTCCTATTTGTGATACAGAACATTTTTTTCAATATTTTGATGGTTTCAAGTTTGACTTTCCAATTTGACCTCCTGCTAGCTATCATCTGCAAGGCTGTTCTGGGCATCTTTCAAGGCTTATAGTGTTTTCACGTCTCTGAAGGGAAACATGCCCAACTGAGTTGTTTTCTGCTCATAAAATATGAAAGGACAGCTGCACTCTGATTGAATGCTAGACATCAAATGATAAAACACCCCATGGTAAGAGGAAAATTGCTTTTTTAAATGGATTGCCTTTTGCCCAGTGCCATATTAAATAAGTTACTAATATGAAAAACAAATTTGAATGCACCCTTATGTTGAAGGAGATACCTATTTTTCTTCAAAGGCAAATTAGTTTCACATGCAAGTTCATCTTCTTTTCGTTTATTTGCTTTTTTGTGCCCCTTCTCACTCTAGAGTTCACAGTTCTGAGACCTTCTCAGAGTTAAGTGAATAATTGACCTTGAAAACCATGGTCAGTTTAACTATGTTAACTAGTTCTGAGACCAAAAGAAGCTCCCAGTTAAAAATCTAATGGGTGAGGGCAAAAAGATGTTTACAGATAGACAAATTTAATTTTCTAGAAATTATTTATCCTTATTTTTAATTTTAGGTCTCTTGAAGAAATCTAGTTTCGAAGTGCCAATTATAATTTTGTATCTAAAGCAAACATACTAAATTACAGATACCAAATATATGTGAACATTTTCTTTTTAGGTTGCTTAAATATACACACACGCTATTCTGCTTCCTAGTTATTGGGATGTCAAGAGGCAAATATTATCTCTAATAGTATGGCTTAAAATAACATCCATTTCTGTTCTCAGAACACTTTGTCAAGGTTATTTAACTGAAGTCTGTAACACTCAAGATCAATAATATCTGTGTTTATTAATGAAGTAGGTCCTGCCCTGATGACACAGTGTATGGAGTCACTCACTGAACTGGCACTCAGCATGCCCAAGGACCTGTGCAGAATGAGGCAGGAAAAGAGAATGGTGGCATTTGGAGGTCTGAGGAGCCTCCTTGAAACACAGCTCAGCCACTTGTTGGGTGTCTCAGCATGCTCCTCCATTATTTTGTGTTTCTGATCCCTCATCTATAAAATAATACCTGTTACGCAGTTTTTGGAGCTTAAATAACTAATGAACATTGCTTTAGTTGAAACACCAGTAGGATTCTTCTTGTTTCCTTGCAAGTGGCCCAGTCTTGCTTTCCATAAGGAAACTGAAGGTTATGGGAGTGAGGGATATTGTTTCTACTTTAGTGGGAGCTGGTACAATGACTTTGTTTCTTCACTCTACTTGTGGCTTGAATTTACTGTAGTCAGCCCTCCATGGACATAGAGTATGGCTCCATAGAACCATCCAACTGTGGATTTAAACTATTTGGAAAGTAAATTTCATCCATACTGAATATGCACAAATATTTCCCTTCTCATTGTTGTTTAGTACAACAATGACTATTTATGCACCACTTACAGTGTGTTAATTATTGTAAGCCATCTAGAAATCATTCCGGGTATATGGACAGCTATGCATAGGTCGTATCCAAACACTACATCATTTTAAGTAAGGTACTTGAACATCCTTGGATTTGTGTTTCTAAGGGGTTGAGGATGCTTTCCCCCCCACAGACAGCAAAGAACATTCTTTTTAACATGCCTTCTTCATGAGGCCCTTTTGAGAGGAAGACATGTTTTTCTCAGTTTCAGGTTTAAAACTCACAAAAAATCCTTACAAAGCTGGATGTGATCACATGTACCCAGAGTCAGGATGTATAATTGGCAATCCCAGTGACAAGAATAAAACTGATGGAGAGGGAGGACTAAGCTTTCAACATAGGAAATATGTGTTTGTTTGCTTGGAGTTAGTGAAGGAGGCAGGAAGGGGGTGGTGCCCTCCTCTTGTCGGAGGAAGAACATAGGCAATCCATATGATTGCTGCAGGACTGAGTCCTTGGGAAGATGTTAGCTCTCAAGTAGAGAGAAACAAAGAGATAGCTGTGCTGTTTTTGTTGTTATAACATTTGTCCCCAAACAAATGGATGAATGAAAACTTAATTTCTGCTACAAATAGAGTAATCACTTACCTGTTGAACTTGTAAACACCTTTTCTACATGCTAGAATCTTAATAGTCACTGTTGTATGAATTGTTTTGTTTTGTTTTTTGAAACAGGGTTTCTCTGTGTAGCTTTGGAGCCTTTTCCCGGAACTCATTCTGTAGCCCAGGCTGGCCTTGAACTCAAAGAGATCCACCTGTCTTGTTTCTGGGATTAAAGGTGTACGCCACCACCACCACCACCACCACCACCCACCACCACCACCACCACCGGGCAAGCCCCACCACCGCCCTGCAATGTGGCTTGAATTTAAAACATTTTCTGTATCTTCAAGATGCCCACACGCTAACTGGAGTGTCCTTCACATGAATTAATGATAGTAAAAATTATTTTGTTGACATCAGACTAACATCTCTAGGAGGCAGTATTTTCTCCTTTCTGTTTTTCGGAATGGGCAGGGGTGGGGAAGGAGTGTGTGGTAGACCAGCTCCCACATTTTTATGACAGGGAACTCTTGAGGAGAGAGGGATAAGAGATTAGAGGTAGAAGGATAGAGGGCGAGAGAAACAGATAGAAACACATGATAGCCTCAGGAGGGCCTGGATCCTTATCCACTGTTGTGCTAGAGAGGCATACGAGCTTTCGAATGTAGGGATCATAAGAACTAAGTGTAGTAGAACTCCAAGAATATAAACAAATATGTCTGGCTAGGGGGATGGTCCATGTGGCTGTTGAAAATCCCAGCAAGGAAAAATTGGGTTGAAATTCTAAGGGTTCAGAGAAAACACTGCCTCTTAGAGATATTAGTCTAATGTCAACAAAATACTGCAGAGGGAAAAGAAATTTTGCAATCATTAATTCATGTAAAGGACACTCCAGTCAGCCTGTGGGCATCTTGAGGGTACAGAAAATGTATCTATATAGTTCTGTATAGTTAAGAGGAGGGTTTAGGGGAACAAGCAAATGGAGGAGATGCCAGCTGCAGATGTGGATGTGAAATCATACGTATTTGTCATCTGGAGGGGTTTGGATCTGACCATAAAGGCTGTGGGAACCAATAGAAGGACTTTGATACACAAAATGGTGTCCTAGTCATGGACATTACTTCTAGGATTTGATTGTTTACTGAGTGTGAGAAGAACTTCTAAGAATGCTAATATATAGATCCAGGAACAGTGCCAAGCTGACATCCTACAAGCCTCACGCTGATAATGCAGCAGTGAGGATGATTTCAGCTACAGTCAATAGAAATTCCAGCTGATTGAATGAGGGCCGAGTCAGTTAGGTCCCAGGGCTGATTAACCCATCAGCCATACCCTCACGAATCCCACTTCTTTCCACTTGTAGTCTATTGGTAGCAGAATGGTGGCTCCTGTCACATGGTGGTGGCTATTTTCCTGAGGGTTACGTCTCTGCGTGTGAACATGTTTCTAGAAGCCATGCTACAAACTACTTTGTATGTATCAAAGGCTCACATCTTGGCCTCTGCCTGCCCACCCTAGATGTTGGAACAGGGAATGGGGCTGGCCCAGGTCAGCCCAGCCATTGCTGCTAATTAGACTGGAAGTACATCAAGCCTCCCCTTTGCATGTCACTACCAGATGCTCACCATAGCTAAGAGCATCAGAGTTCTGTTCTGATGGAGATATAATGACTTGGAACCCTTTCTGTCCTTATATTTGAAAAGGCTTTTCTGCATTTTTCTTACTGATGCAGAAAACTACAACAAATTATGGTCAAATTACTGCCCTGTTTTCGTCTTTACTGAGAATTGGGCAAATGAACTAAGGATTTTTGTTTGTGTGTGGCAATATTAAAGGTTGCAGAAAAATGAAGTTGACTATAATGCATTTCTTTTTCATCACCAAGGACTGGGGCTTCACTACATTATGCTCATGTTAGCAAATGGATATTCCTGTCTCCTCAAAATGCTTCTGTATGTCAGTCCAAGGTGTGTTTGGAAGGACAGAATGGACACATTTGTGATGAAAGGCTCCCTTATTCCCTCAGTTTTCCTATCTTTACCTCTTCAACCACTTACAGTTAGATCAAATAATGACTTCTGTTTGGAAAAATTAGCAAGGAAGAAACTTAGATCACACCATGAAAATAATGATCACTTCCAGCCTTTGTCTTTGGGGGGGGCAGTATTTATTATAATGCACCAGTGGTGCTGAGTGGAGCACCGTGCTCCATTTATCACCTAGACACTTCTGCTTTAGCAAGTAAAAATCACACACTGAGCACGTGGAAGGACTCCTCGGCGTGCAGCAGCAATTAGAGCAGGCACTTAACTCTGGGACATTGGTGTTTGCAAATGATGAGAGCTACAATCCATCACTCTCGTTCTTAGACTCAATGTTCTGGTTGGAGAAGGGACCAGAAAATTAGATTTTAGCAATTAAATCTATTAAGGACTTTGCCCCCCTCCTAATACTAGCTTGTGCTCTTAACCCTTAAAAAGCTAAAGCCTGTCAGATCTTGATTCTGCCTGGAATTTTTATATTGTATTTGACTTTCTTGTGCAATTTCAACGTTCAAAATGAAAAGGAAATACAAAATAAATACTTAAATTCAATTTTTTTTTGTTTTTGTTTTTTGTTTTCGAGACAGGGTTTCTCTGTGTAGCTTTGCGCCTTTCCTGGAACTCACTTGGTAGCCCAGGCTGGCCTCAAACTCACAGAGATCCGCCTCTGCCTCCTGAGTGCTGGGATTAAAGGCGTGCACCACCACCACCACCACCACCACCACCACCACCACCACCACCACCACCACCCGACTTAAATTCAAATTTAGTTAGAGAAAATTACATGTAGTTTGGTCCATGGAAAAAAATATCAAAGTGATTGAGATGGTTTTTACAATACTTATACAAGTCCTGGCATGATTTATAATGGTATCATTACAAGAACTTGATTTTAGAATCTGGCATTCAGAGTCCAAATCCCTGAGTAGGCATGGATGATGTGTATATATTTCTGTCAAGGTGGTTTACCTTGTCTCACTCTTTACCCGACCCCTGCCCCATCTGAGACATGAGATCATCATCATTCCTCCTATAGACACAATCATTTGATAATTGGGCAAGGGACCGTAACAGGAAGATCTTTGTTGATTGGGAAATACTCGTGTGCAGGGGATTTGCATCAGGCTGTACACAGACTAGGAGATGCCGAGATGTATGTGACGGCAAAGCTAGCTCTTCTGCACCGTCTAGATTTCATAAACTTTCACCTCTGTGGTTTGTTCATGTTTGTGAAGCAATTATCCTAGAGGTTTCTGAAGTTACAATAAAATGTTTATCCTCCAAAGACTTGATTGTGAAGAGAAATTAAACTTGACATTTTAAAAGGACATTACATCCAGCACATCTCCATTATAAATAGAGGAAAGTACGTTATTTGTACCAGGCTTTTTATTTTACTCTAGGGTTTTTATTAGCACTTACATTTTGTGCTATTGAGAAATGATATGTGAACTGGAAACACCAGGGTCTGCTCCTGTTGCACATTTGAGTGGGTTTCAGATTGTGACGTGAACCTGCAGGTTTGCTCAGGCTTATAGGGAAGAGAGAGATACAGGCCTGTTGAAGAAGGCTGGCCTCCCCTGTCTGCTCCTTCCGTGCCACAGAAACCCTTCTCAAGATGCATCCCCAGCTTCAGGTGTGCTGGGCTCTCCTGGTCCTCTCCTCCATCTGCCTCAAAACGCTGGGAGCATTTGTCTGTCTTTTTTGTTCCACTCTGACTTCTTGATAACACTTGTTTTTGTTTGTTTGTTTGTTTTTGTTTATTCTTTGTGGTCAATTTCCCTTGAAAGTTGAAATTTCAAAAATTTAAGATTTTTTTTTAAAACTAACATACATTAATAAGTAAAAATAAACTAAAAATGCTATTGATTTGTCTTTGCAAAGTATGTGTTATAGAAGCCTTTGTATTTACCTCTAGTGGACACTGGATTTGACTCTGAATTTCATTTGTAAGGCTGTGTGTGTTTGTGTATCTAGTTGTATAAAACAGAACAGTGCACCATCTCACAGGAATAAGCTCCATAGAAATCCAAACACTGATTTTATTTTAACATTAAATCAATACTTTTTGACATTTAATACCAGACATGGACTATAGCAGAAATCTTAGAAGGTCTTATTAATAAAATCAAACCTGGAGCCAGGTATTGGGGTGAATGCTGGAAGATCAGAGAAGCAGAACAAGCCACAGCTACCTCACTTCACCAATTCCTCAGCTGATCCTGTTTCCTTAGACTGGATGCCTCTGAGTCCTCATCCAGAATGAATCTCAGCTGAACTGCTGCTCAAAAACCTGAAAGCTTAACCAGCCAAATGCTTCTATTCTAGTTCCTGGTCTTCATGCCTTATATACCTTTCTGCTTTCTGTCATCGCTCCCTGGGATTAAAGGCTCACTTCTTGGGATTAAAGGCATGTGTTACCTTGCCTGGCTGTTTCCAATGTGGCCTTGAACTCACAGAGATCCAGACAAATTTCTGCCTCTGCAATGCTAGGATTAAAGGCTACCTAACCTCTATGTTTAATATTGTGGCTGTTCTGTTCTCTGACCCCAGATAAGTTTATTAGAATGCACAATATTTTGGGGAACACAATATCACCACAATGGACAGTTTTGACCTACTATGTGGGTACTGGGACCCTAACCTGAGTCCTCTGCAAGTATTCTTACATGCTGAGCCACCTCTCTAGCTCCGTTTTGCTTTTTTAAATCAGGTCTCTCACCAGCCTGCCATGCACCAAGTAATCCAGGCTGGCTGACCAGTGAGTCCCAGGGCTCTGCCCATTCCTGCCTCCCCAGCTCTGGAATTACAGGCTTGCTCCTTCACTCCTGGCTTTTTTGTTATGTGGGTTCTGAGCATGCAAGTCAGGTGCTCCTGTTTGTAAGTCACACACTTGACCAACTGAGCCACCTTTGTAGCTTAGGGTCATCTTCTTATCATTAAAAAAAAGCTGCTATACACCAAGAAATTAGCATTATATTTAAAACTGTAAACCAAAGTAGAATGCAATAAGATGCTGACATTCACATGTATTATTTCACCTTGGTCAGGAGAACACAACAGAGTTCATCGGAACAGTGTTGTAAATTATGCATAACAAGGCTTTCTGTCTAGAATTCCCTGCAGAACCCAAGGAAAAGCTGTTAGGACTGACCTACATTGGAGAGTAGATGCTGGAGAAACTAACTTAGTAGCTTTTCTGTATGTCATTGGCGCTTTGGTCATTATACAGTAGAAGGAAGGATTCTAGTAGAGGTGGCAATGACAATAATCCCAATGGAAAGGTCCTTAGAAGGGTAAAGGAAACTATAAGGCTCTACTAAAAAATAAACAAGCAGACACTTTATTCCTCATAGGAAAACATTAATATGTGGAAAGTGTGTAAACTGTCTCAAATTGGTGTGCTGGCTTTTATCTGATCCTGCAGTAAGTAGCAAGGGGAATTAGCGTACAAATGTCACAGAATGATTGAAGGGTTCATTAGAAAGAAAAAGACCAAAATCGGTAATGAAAGCTTGATAAAGAATACCAATAAAAAAATACTGCATTAAGTACCTCCCCCGCCCCCCCAAGCCTGTGGAGCTCTAGTCTAAGCTTTTACAGCAGGACACCTGAGACCAGGTAATTTACAAAGAACAGATGCATTTCTTCTTTCAGTTTTAGCATTTGTGAAGTTCAAAATCAAGGGACCACATCCGGCACGGGCTTCCCAGAGACTCCCTAGACTAAAAAGTGGAAGAGGCAGGAGAACTGTATGAGACAAGTGGGATGTGTGAAGGGGTGGAGCTCAGCCTTTCCCAGGAGCCAACTAAGAGAACCACTGACTCTCTGATAACAGTATGAGTCAGAAATTGCCTCTAAAAAGGCTCACCCCTGAAAGTATTGCAACAAGTCAGCTTTGCAGACACAGCCAAACAATAGACTTTCACTCAGACTCACAAAATATGATTTTAGTTGTTTGCCACAATTAGCATTTGTGTTCTGTCCTTCTCTCTCTCTCTCTCTCTCTCTCTCTCTCTCTCTCTCTCTCTCTCTCTCTCTCACTCTCACTCTCACTCTCACGCACACACATACCACACATACCTGGTGATTAGATTATGAAAAATATGTTTCTTATGGCCAGCACACACACAGACACACAAAGGTTTCAAAATATGTGAAGAAAAAGTAAAATCAATAAATAAACAAACCACTCAAAGGCTGGGAATGCAGACACATGACCCTGGGTTCAGTACATAGACCCTCCACAAAAGGAAACAAACTGGCAAACACCTTCATATTGAATTTGGTGCTGCTGGCCTTTTCTCTGTGAGGGATGAACCAGCCTAGTAAGTCCAAGAGGCCTTGCGGAGTCCGCAAACACCATGACTGAGGAGGCATCTCTCTGTCCTGACCAGCAGAGGTTGGAGAGAGGCTCTCTGCCTCCTTTGGATCAGGGGTGCTTCTCAGGGTCCTTCTTTTGACAAATGTACACCACCTTCACATCTAGACTGCCCTATGTCTGTGGGTGTGGCTTGCCTGAAGTCCATGGCTATCCACATGAGCAGCTATGATCTAGGACATGTGGCTTCTTATGAAAGGGAAAACATAAAATAAATGACATAAAATTAATAGATCCCAGTCCTCAAAGGGGTTGTTTACGTGAATATTGTCATCACATTCCATCTACAGAATTAGTCAGTATTATAGTTACTCCAAAAAGGGGTATTGTCAAATCCTCCTTCCCCTGGTCTCAGAGATGCCAGCTGATTCAAATCCCCAAGCATGGAGCTTCGGGATCTTTGGCTTGCTTATTTCTTCCAGAGCAACAGGCACTATTCCAGCATTTATTATAGAATCATATAGACCAGACCATGACCTCCAAAGTCCGAGTGTAAAGTTAGATTAACATTGAAGGGAATATAGACAAAAATAGAGCAATGTTTAAGCATAAAGCCGGATTTAAAAAAAAAAAAAACACAAAACAGCAGGCCACCATAGAAGAGAAGCATGCTCACAGTGAAAGTCTGACACTCCTGAGGTCCTTTCCCTACAGAGAGTCCCAGGGATGGGGAGCCACAGATCTAGAAGGCCTTTTATTCCCCACCCTTGGCCTGTAGCCTCAGGGTGTAGAAATCTGCTTTGGATGGGGTAGATTAGAAGTTTCTTTTTAAAAGCTTGCTATCTATCTATTCGATGTTTTCTGTAAAGTAGAGAATTCCCTGAGGTCAACACTAAGCACAGGTTATCTGTGTTTACATTTACCCATGAGAAACCAGAGACACAGAAAGGTGAGGCAGACAAGGTCAAGTAGATGGGGACAGACAGACCTTAGTTGCAGTCAGCTCTTGTGTCTCTTGCTGTGAACTGTATGCAGTGCTATCAGCCAATTTCCTATTCTTTATTGTCCTGTGCTCCTTATTGACTGTAATCTCCTTGAGGACTCTCACCCTGTGGTTCATATACACAGTTTGCACTCAGTAAGCAGTTGTTGCTGTTTGCTTTATGATCAATTACAAAATCACATCACTGTTTTTTTTTTTTTTTCCCTGAACTTGGCATCTTACCATAGACTCTCTCAAACACTTTTTTTCTTCCAACCTATCTGGCAGGGAGGTACATAGAGCGTCTCGTCTCTTCATCCCTGTCTTCCCCAGAGTAATCCGGTGAGCAGCCATTGGTTCATATGTGAATTAGAAAGTATCAATGTGATCCCCAAAGAGGAAACATGATCTATTATTAATCTTGTATTTCAGAATATACAGCAGTGTGGCTTCACAATCTATTATGTCCCCAACTCTCTCTAGACAGTCCTGAGCTTGCCTCACCCTCTCCCTTCTCCCCCTTTAGAGGAAACATCTCAGATTTTAGCACCAAGATTTCTCTTCATGTCTGTCTGATTACAGGCAGAGCTCCAGGAAAGATTTGGAGGGACCAATGAAAAACAAAATTTCTCCACAGATGCCCTCACCTCCAGCAAGCTGCACGAACAGCAGTCTAGAAGCAGAGTTTTGTGCAGGGTCGGCTGCAAGCTGGGTTATCTGGTCAGCACAGCCACAGGTTTCTCTCTCTGAGTGGCCTTGCTCCTGCTTACCAGAGAGGATATCTGACCTGTGTGGAGGAACAGAACAGTGCAGAAGGAAGTTCAGCAAGCACTCGAGCCTACTGTGGCTTCCCTTAATTTGGATTTCCAAGGGTTTGGGCCACAAGAACAGATTGCAGCTGTGGCCTGAGCATCTTTAGAAGTGTGAATCATATTTTTCCTTCTGAAGAAGCTATTTTGAGCTTTATAATTGCATATTCCCATGTTGTTTTTTTTTTTTTTTTTCATAGAGTGAGTAAGAAGAATGACTTGCATCTTTTAAAATGGAAGTCTGGTTTCTTCACTCTTCTGTCTTATGTAATCTAGTCTATTGATTCCTGACCTTGACTGTGTGTGTCAGATGCACTTGGGGAACTTCTGGGTAACTCGAAGTTCAGAGTGGAAATCCAGAGGCCGGCGTGTGGCTGGCATGTTAAACACTCTCTCCCAATGATCCCTAGGTACAGAGCTGGGGCCTGTTGAGTTTATACTTACTTTCCTGTGCTGATTTTGATTGTGCTTAAATGTGCATTTCCGTAGGGCACACAGCTCTTGAAAGACACTTGGAAAACCTGGATTCTATTTATAGCACACGACTGACCAGCTCTGGATAGGTCTCAGTGTGATCCTCATGATCCTGTGCCATCAAGCTCTACAAATGCCCAGGTGGCTTCCAGCTTCAAAGCAGCTGTGAAATGGAGACTTATTTTTAATTTAACTAATATGGTGATCCTAACTATTAAACTAGTAATACTAGGAATTTTCCACCATCTGTTCTTTTATGGTGAGTGTATTGGCTACCTTTATATTGTGAGAAAAATTTCTGAGAGAACAACTTGAAGGAGGTTCCAGGGATTCAGTCCCTGGCTGCAAAGCCCTGTGTCCTGCTACAAAGTGTTACTGTGGTTTGAACATATGGCACAGGAAGGATTTTACCTCTGGAGAGGAAACAGAAAGAAAGAAAGGTCCAGGGCAGGATACACCCTTCTTAGATACCAGGGACCTGCTGTCTCCAACCAGAATCCCTTTGCTATCTAGAATGTCTTGAGATAGAAACATGATCTAGAGTATTCAACACACAAGCCTGTGCTATGTCTTATATTTAAGCCGTAATGAAGTGGAGTTTTGACTTATGTGTTGGTTGATTGGTTGGTTGGTTGGTTGGTGGCAGTGTTGAAGGTTGGAGCCAGGACAACATGCATGCTGGCCAAGTGCTCTGCCCATGTGCCACATCCCCACCAGTACCACCATCTGTTCTAAAGACTGCTTCTAGCCTATATTGGCTACCCAGCTCTTTAAAAGAGGATAGAAGAAGGACTTTGATAAGAAGGGATATGGGTTAGATTAAGAGACTTGGCAGTATGGGTCAAAGGATTTCTTCCTAGTCAGGTTTTATTCCCTCACTATTTGGACAGAGAATTAAGGAAATTGTAACTTTCTCATTCTAAAAATTTTTCTAGTTTGAAATATAAATTCACTATCACTTTTATGAAATATTTGTACCAGAAGTGTTTAGGATTTAGGGTATGTTTAGATCTTGAAATACTTACATATCTCTAAGTAGGTAATGAAATATCTTAGAGATGAGACCTAGATGGAAATATGAAATTCATTCATGTTATACATATGCCCCACACATGGTCTGAATTTAATTTAATCTAATATTGTTAATAATTTATTCATAAAAGTTTCACAGTGTAGACTTTTCCACTGTCACATGATATGATTGATCAATAAGTTTTGCAAGCCGGGCATGGTGTTATACATTTCTGTTTTAATTTTCCTGCCAGCAAGACTCATTTGAGAATAATTGAGCTTTAATTTCATAATTCTTTCCCCTGTACTCCCACTTCGTGTGTGTGTGCGTGTGTGTGTGTGTGTGTGTGTGTGTGTGTGTGTGTGTGTGTGCAAGAGAGAGAGAGTGCATCCTGGAGATAGAACCCAGGGCCCTGTCCATGCTAAGTGTGTGCCATCCACTGAAGAACACCCCAGCCTGTTCCTTCATTCCTTTCTGATGGTCTTGTTTTTCCCTGGGCATTCTCGAACCTTGACATCCTGTAGGTTGGTCTTGGAAGCTTTTGGCAGGACTGCCAGTTCTGGGCCAGCCTGGGCCGCCTCTATGGGCCCTTTCTAAAATTTAAAGGATTGGGAAAGAGTAATAGAGCAAGGTGATAGGACAGAGTACAGAGGATGGCTGCCCAGTGTACTTCAGAGTTCCCATGAGGGGAGCATGCGGAGTAAGCTCTTTGCAGCTGTCAGGCTCATCTGACACTGCTGGGGCTTCCAAACACATGGTCTGTTTTCTAGTGATCAGTTTGTTCTATGTTTTAAAATAGAATTGGGTTCTAAACAACGTTAGCAAAGTAAAACAAACCAGTCTTTATCCCAGATACAGTGGATGACTCTTTAAAGGTGGCTAGCTACATAGTGGAATGAAGGAAAAAAAATCAGGTTGGTATGGAAGATTGCTTCCTCCCTCCCTTCCTCCCTTCCTCCCTCCCTCCCTCCCTTCCTCCCTTCTTCCCTCCCTCCCCTTCCTCCCTCCCTCCCTCTCTCCCTCCCTCCCTCCCTCCCTTCCCTCTTTCCTTTCTTTCTTAATAGTGAAAAGCAGGAAAAGTAAAGAGATTTATTCAATGTGGGCTCTTTGGGAAGAGAGATAAAAAGACTCAGACTCCCTCAAGTCTGTCTTCATGTTTTCTGAAATGAGAGTGAGATTTAAATAGGAAGCAAGAGATGTTCCTAACTAAACAGTCAAGCAGGGTGTGGTCTCCTGCCTACACTGCCTTTGCTTCCAGACTGTCCTTAAGGTCTCTCTCCAGAAGGAAAGTTCCTCCTCCTGGTGCCTCTGAGACTTCAGCATTTTCCTCTCCCAGCAGGAAACTTTTGGCGAGAGTCTAATTTCTTGAGGTCTGATGTTTCAACAGTCAGATAACAAAAGAGGTAGCACCACTGGCCTTTAGACAGCTCAGTTACATTTCTCCATTCTTTAGCTCCTCAGCCTTATGAAATATGCCTTCATATGAAACAAGCATAAACAAAGCATAAGTAGGAACCGAGCTTAGAACACATTCGGATAGCATCGGGCCACTGCTTAAGAACCGTTTCTGTAGACTCTCTTATATTTTAGCTACTTTTGGAAGGAAGGGCTGCCACAGGCAACTCCATCTTGTGGATTAGAGACTGTCTGCACATAAAGGAGACTGAGGTTAGCCCCAGAGGTATGATCCTCCCACTTCATCTTCCCAAGTGCTGGGTGTAGAGGCATGCACCATGCCCAGCTACCTGAAATGAAGTCCCACATGGCTGCATCTTTGCACGTATGTTTAGTGAATTCCACAGAGAAATGTCTGCAGTGTAACCTGAAATCAGACTGTATACATTCTCAGCATCTTTTTAAATTTCAGACTGAAGTTATACTCATTTTTGAAAAGTCTTAAAATGCAGGGAAGCAAAACTAATAACCATCCATTATTCTGCCACCAAGATAAAATCATATTTCTTTCCATATTTTTTGGTATTAAAATAGGATTAAACTGTACTATTTTTATATTATATTCTTTATATTTAATATATTACGCTTATGTTTCCACAACAACAGAGATATAATGATATCATTATTTCATGGCTGGATTGACTGTAATTAATTTACTAGACTCTTTTGGGAAAGATATTTAGGGATGTTTCCATTTTTAGTGAGAAATCGCACCATGGTGAACATCCTCATATTTTCATTTGGTTATTTAGTGAGGACTAATTCACAGAAGACAAGGCCAGTGTTAAATGGCTTGATATTTTAAGGCTCTTTTATTGTTTGACACAAATTATTTCTAGAAATGCAGCAGGGTCCCACATCTGCCGAGCAGGTCTCTGGATCTAGACAGAGCTTTGATACAGGGTTTAAACTACTGATAAAATAGTGGATGGAGAAAGGTCTTAGTGAGATGGTGACATTGAGATGCTGGTCATTTGTAGTAAGATACTAAGGGACAGGTGAGTAACTGATAGATATCAACAGAGTGACAGCTGTGGACATGGTAGGGATCTGTATGTGCCTCTAGCCATGCCGTGACTTTGGTGGGTACTGCTTGCATTTGCCTTTGTGAGACCTTTACTCTACAAGACATTATTAAGCTTTGTGTTTTCATAACTGTGCTGTTATAAAGAATATATCCCATGCTGATTTCACTATTATATATGTGTTATTATTGTTTTCCTTTTGACTTAAAATTAATTGGCACTAAAATATTGTAAGGGGCCTCTTCAAAGATTATAGACCTTGGCTAGACAGGGCCTTATGGCATAAGAATTAATGATGACATTGAAGAGCGAAAGTGGAAAATAACCACACCGAATCTGTGACTGCTCATGACTCCTCAGCGGTTAAAGTCACATTCTTCCATTCTCATAAGAGCAGTGGGCTAGCATGAAAAACTTGGCTCCTGGCATAAAGAAAAAGAAAAACCTTTTTTTAAAAAGCAAAGGTTCATTAGTTTCTGCTGTCCTCCAGTTTGCTGCTGTAGCTGATCCCTCTGTGCCATTGACCCAGGGGACAGGCCCTGAAACCTGTCATCGTCAGCCACCGCCTCACATGCTCTGCCACTGGAACGCCTCAGTGTCCCTCAGGTGTCCTGATCGCTCTGTCACTGTCACTGTCACTGCCCGTGCTCCCGACACCACCATCCACCACCATCCCACTTCCACATGGGCCTCCTCTGCTCTGTCCCTACTTGTCCTCCACGCTTGTTTCCCTCCAAAGCCTGGTTAGAACCCCTTGTAGGCACCCACTTCCTCTTTGGATAAATTCCAAGCTTGTGTTCATCACACCACACCTCACAGATCTCAGGATAATCTGCTTCCTCTTCACCATGGGTTCTCCCGTGCTCTGGCTCTTCACTTTAGAATCTTCTTCCTTCTTTGCTTTCCCAATTCAGACCCGGGCCTGCACTCGGTTCCCAACAGCACCCTTCTCCTGGGCTTGACCCTGTCCTTCAGCCCGGTGCTGTGTGGAAACAGCATTAGGAATGTCTGGCCAGGGGTTTGCCCTAACCCACTCTGGGTAAAGTTGGTTGGGTAGAGGCCAGCCTCAAGATGGTATGTATCACTAGCAATCAGGTAAGGTCAGACGTCAGCAGTTGAGACCAGCTGTGCTGCTGCTGCTTCTGGAAATGGTGGTGGTGGTGGTGGTGGTGGTGGTGGTGGTGGTGGTGGTGGTGGTAGTGGTGGTGGTGGTGGTGGTGATGGTGATGGTGAAGATGATGATGATGATGATGATTCTAACCAGTAGGATTTGGATCTCTGTTCTCTCTGAGTGAGACTGGGGCCCAAGATTCTCTGCAGCTCCTAGTTCTGAAGAAAAGTTAGAATCTATGCTGGATAGAAGATGGGCTTTTCAAGTGTCAAAGCGTGTGTGCTCTACACACACACACACACACACACACACACACACACACACACACCAAGGTGACAGTCAATCTAACTCTGTCTTTAGTCACTACTTTTGCTCCTCCGTCAGCATGTGGCTGGTTGTGACTGTGAGATACCAGACGGCCTTTTGTTGGACTCTTCTCATTTTACCGTATCCTGTGCCATGGACGTCTGAATTTAGACTTAGATAATAGCATCTTTTCTATCATTTCTGAGTATTCCTTTTGAGTCATGACCTTGAATCATTTGATTTCTGACTTTGAATAGCTCATGAGATGTGCTTTTGGGCATTTTATCTCAAGAAAGGAAAAAAAAAAACAGTATCTGGAAGGAGGCAGTCAGATGGGCTGCTTTCTGGAAGAAATTGCAAATAGTGACTCATAGGGTAGGGCATGGATAAGGAAGTCACTTCTGTGAATTCTGAATAGTGTTTTTAAAAAGTGAAGTAAAATAATTGTTAGTGTGTGCACAAGCAGCCAAGGCAAGTGTTCCTTCCATTAAATCAGTTTTACATTCATCTGCATGTGTGCTAAGATGTGTACAGAATGTTCTGTAGGTCACAGCTGCAAAGTTTAGAAGTTCCCCTAACCCCTGACCATCACAAGCAATTCACCTTGAAATTACTCAGCAGGACATTATCTGATTCCACCACAATGTATGTGTCATGGTTTTTTACAGTTCAACTGTGTTATTTTCCAACAGAGGTAATTTTTGGGAGTAGGGTACCTGCCATACTGTGATCAAAATGTGTCTGGTTCTCATCACAATCTGGTTACCAGGTAGCTGGCTCTCTGCATCTCTGGTGACAGCCTTGATTTCCTTCTTGGAAAGACATTCTAGATTAGAAAGTGTTATCTGTTCATATGACATTTCCCATGTTTGCATTGGAGGGAGCCATAAGATGTGTTCGAGGCCGGCCTGGTCTACAGAGCGAGATCCAGGAAAGGTGCAAAGCTACACAGAGAAACCCTGTCTCCAAAAAAAAAAAAAAAAAAAAAAAAAAAAAAAAAAAAAAAAAAAAGTTACTTCCTAAGAAGTATCTTTAAATAATAGGGCAATGTCCATCCTTTTAGTTGCAGAGTCATCTATAGGATCAGCTGCAGGAACTAGACTTTGAAACAGCTTTTGTGTTTCTCATTTATTTCACTGTTTTGTGTGAAAGAAGGCATTCAGTTTAATCTATTTCCAAATGAAAACCCATGACTTAAAAGCCCCATAGCTAAACCCAGGCAGAAATGGCTGGTTAGGTGAGGAATACCAATCCTCCTTTCTGAACTCCTTCACACACAGTCAAGGGAATGGGAGTAAGTGGGGCATGAGAAAGCAATTTTGAGGTCCCCAGCAACAAGAAAATAGTTGAATAAGGTTTATTCCCACTCAGGGTAGGTCTGTAGAGAGCCCTCTATGCCCTGGGCCTCAGAAGGCTCTATAACCTGGCTCCTATTTGTGTTTCTAACTTAGCTTTCTAAGACAACTTTATAAAAACTCAAACCAAAGACCAAAATTGGTTTACATTTTGTTCATCTAGCTTCCATTTGCAACTCCCTAAGCAAGTCAGAGCACCACATGTTTGCCTTGGCCCTTTTCTCCCCATCTGTGTGTGATCTAATATTGCCCAGCCTCTGTGGCCAAGGCTCAGGCTCTCTCTCCTGCCAGGAAACCCTTAGCAGCCCTCCAGACTCACTGAAGTCATTGTACTTGTGTTGAACAACTGCTGCTACCACCCTGAGGGATAGGCTAGGCATTGGGATTGGTTCCCTTCTGGCCTATCTCTCTATATTTGTAGCTGCATAGATCTTCCTGCATACATATACATGCATATATAAAAAAATGGGACCACACTGCCTCTGTAGTTCAGAATTCCCTGTTCGCTGCTCAGAATTACTATATCAGTAACTTGTTGAGGGATATAATCTTAATGTTTATGTTATTATAATCATTATATTATATACATTCCAGTGTATAAGTGTATCATAAATTATCATTAATGGAGGTACGCTTTTGTGTGTTGAAGTTATTTCCTACTACAGATACCTCTTAGATTTATCACCAAAATGGATTCAGATAATTCTTTCATTCTCTACTCGGAATAGATTTCTAGAATTGAATTTGCTACTCAGTAGATGTGTTCATCCTTAAGGGATCAGATAGCTACTATGTTGCTATACTTTCCAAAACCTCCTGCATGTATCAGGAGAGGAGAGGCAGTGCCTATTTCACCACATTGAGTGTAGTCATGAGAAGGACAGCAGAATACAGAATCTTGTTTATCGATCCAGAGTCTCAATGCAGCGATTACAGCGTTAAGCTTTATGAGAAGTAACATTTTTGGGTATGTATTGTCCAGTTTTTGTACTAAAATGGTTAGTTCTGTTCTGACTACATGATGGTGGCACGTGCCTTACATTTTCCAGCTAATGAGCAGCATGTTATTGTTGTAGGGACTAGGGAGCCTGCTTCTGTAAAATAGTATGATGCACACAAGTGATGCTTATTTGGACACCAGCAGAGTGTCAATTTTACTTCAATATTTTAGACTGTTCTGAAATACTAAAACAGAGGAGCTATGTTGATTGGAATTCTCCTAAGAACGAAGATGTAAGAGAAGATTCCTTGTTACCATGGGTAACAGTGCTGGGGAACAGGAGGTCCAGACTGGGGTTTTGCATCTGGAGCCTTCTGCCTATAAGTGACACTTGAGAAATCAGGGTCCCTTCTTGGGGTACCTATTCTCATTAGTAAGACAATTTAAGGATAGACTTAAATGGAAGCTCAAGGATACTTTTAGTAAAGTTGGAAAGAAAACCTCCCAGATCAGGCAAGTCGTTAATCAGAACAGCTGCTCAGAGGAGGAAAATAATGGAGAGAAGGAAAAACCAAACCAAACCCCATACCCTTTATGTTAAGTTGGCATGGATGTCAGCTATATGGCAGGGAGGGGGCTTTAGAAAAAGAACAAGCAAGTCCATAGTACCAGAGAAAGCATACTTAGGTTCTAGTCTACATCCAATGAAGACAGAAAAGAAAAAGTCACCTTTCTGAGTTAGAATTCAAAGGTAGATAGACCCAGCTGCAACTCATGGCTGCTTGGTTGTAGGAGCTACTCTAGAAGGCTGGAATTTGGAGAAAGAAAAGTACAACATCTCATTGAAGGAATGATTATCCCACTTATCTCTTTAGTATGGCTTAAGATGAACCTACCTATCAAAGGCATGGTCCCTTAGCCAGGTCATTGGCCTAGTCTAACTTGAATGTTTGCTTTCTACCAAGGCCAGAAATTCTGTTCTCTGGACCAAGAGTTGTTCCATAATGGACCTTAACTGTACGCTGCTATAACATGATGGGGACATCACATGGCAAAGGGGGCCAATGTGCCAGCTCAGGTATCATCTCCTTGTCCTCTTCTTCCTTCTCCTTCTCCTAACAAGAGGTATCATGGGAACTTGCCTTCCTGTTTTTCTCTGACTCAGATTACCAACTCCCTCAAAGATGCCATCGAATTTGACTTTGGAAATTAACTTTTCATTTCATGCCCAGTTGATGGGATCGCCTATGTCTTGTTTTCATTGTGTGTGTGTGTGTGTGTGTGTGTGTGTGTGTGTGATTTTATTGTTTTTTAATGGCTACTTAATACTTGAGATGAGTATATGACCTAAAATGTTTGAAATGAGAACACAAAGTTTTACCTTCAAAGAATTTTGTTTACTGTATCTGGAGAAATGAAAGGGCCTGAAAGATGTGGGATATGATCATTTCAGCCAACATTAGGTAGTGATAGTATGGTAGAATAACTTTTTAGTTTTTATTTGCTTACTTTTTAAGTTACACTAAAGAAAAGACAGTGTTAGCAGCTTTAATTGTCCTCTTTGTTTGATAATTATTTAAAATTTGGAGCCAACTAAATTGGGATGGGGTCTAGACTAACTGTGCACATATGGGGTGCTCTCTCAAAGCATGTGGAGCTGGTTCTGTTCTTGCATCTCACTCAAGACTCTAAAACACATTGCAGAATTTTTCCAGCTAGTATCTTCTTCTTGGATATAGAGGCGAACTTTGGAGAAAGTATGTTTTTTTTTTTTCCTCAAGGATTGGGAGTATGGTAAAGAGTAGCTCCAGGTGTGTGTGTGTGTGTCAAGGTGTATGTGTGTGTGTCAAGGTGTGTGGTGTGAGTGAAGGGTTTGCTTTTCGTTGTTTCTCACTCTCCATATCACTGGAATCCTGTAATGAGGAGCCTTGGTAACTATGCATTCTAGCCTCTGGGGTCGTGAAATGCCGGCTTACTGGCCAGCGAGCTTACTGGCCAGCGAGCTTTAGGTTGCATTTTTCTTTCTCCATTTCAGCCACACTTTTTTGGAGTATCCTCAGTACAGTAAAACTTGCCATTTTTCAGGGCACATTTTTTTCTTTGTTTTGGTAAATGTGTACCAGCTTATACCTGCTCATTAGGTTTACACTTCCCCTCTTTCTGAAAGTGTCCTCTTGACAATGTGTTTTGTCCATCTAACTAGTAGTTCTCAGTCCAGAGAAGACCACAGGGCACAGTGACATTGACTCTAACTTCATCAATTCAGCTTTTCAGAACTACACATCTCATCCTTAATGTGATTGTGCCCTGCCCTGTGAATTGTGTAGAAAGGATTGCCCTAGAAGAGAAAACATTTCACAGGCAGATACTCCCCTTACCTGGATATCTCACTTTACTTCCTCACAGTGGGTCAGGACTTCTCCCTGAC